>NC_064854.1:32668952-33268952 GCF_024139225.1 Suncus etruscus | reverse complement strand
ACTATAATTTGATAATATTGCATACCAGTATACAGTTTTATTAATTAATAACTAATGTTAGACATTCCTTAGAATTCATGGCCAGTGCATGCTTCATTTTCAGTCTTAGAGTGTAAGTTATGCAACTAAAGATATTTTTGTAATATAATGATAATATGTACATATAATATTACTTGGTAGAAAAATTTTATTGAAAGGAAGAGAAAAGAAAACACACACTCAATAAGGAATTTGGGCTTCTCTAGAGAGAGACGAGAACCTCGTGAAATGAAAGGAATTACATATCCAAGTTGTGATGTCGGCAATGGAATAAAATATATTGAAAATACAAACTAAAATTTAGGTACCATAAAATTATATGTCCAATAGACTGAAATGATCTATTTTGAGTTGATAATGTAAAATTCTTAGGTTGGACTTGTGCATTCTAAATAAAAACAATATTTTTGGAGGCCAAGAAGATATTTTGAAGGTCTGCAAAAATTCTTGCATGCAAGAATCCTAAGTTCAACGTGAGCATCACATAATACCTTATCACATAGCACCAGCCTTAAGTGACCCCTGAACCCTTGTCAGGAGTAGTCCCTGCATATCCACAGGTGTATCCATCCAAGCATATTTTTCATATTTAAAAATAAAATTTATTAATATGAATTGTTTGCCTAAAGCAGTCATAATATAAAGACAGATATAAAGTAAATATGATTTTTATTCAGAAGCATTATTTCATACAGTTTAGAATATCCTTGAGGCATTTATTTTCCTTCTGGTTGGCAGATTGGTCTGTATTTTGCATATATCAGGGCTGTTCAGAATCTTACTTGTGTTGTTGTGTTCTAGATCCCAGTGGATCAATTTAAACCATCTGATGTGGAGATCCAGGCTTGCTTCCGGCATGAGAACATTGCTGAGTTATACGGTGCTGTTCTCTGGGGTGAAACTGTCCATCTCTTCATGGAAGCAGGAGAGGGAGGATCTGTTCTGGAGAAACTGGAGAGCTGTGGACCAATGAGAGAATTTGAAATTATTTGGGTGACAAAGCATGTTCTCAAAGGCCTTGATTTTCTACACTCAAAGAAAGTGATTCATCATGATATTAAACGTGAGTTCTCATTGGATGTGTCCCTGTTGGGCTTCAAGCAACTCTTAAGAGTGGAGACTATGGGCTTCTTTCTTCCATCTGAACCCTTCTATCTTCCTCCCCTGCATCACTGGAACATATTTTAGAATTAAGTGTTATCACTAGATCTTCCAGAGTCAGAGGAAGGATGGTTATTCTGATGTTCTATAAAAGATCATAGTCACATATCTGATAAGTACAGCTTCACCCAAGTATGTAGGTCTTTAAAAATAGTAATTTACTAGGGACTGGAGTGATAGTACAGTAACTCATTCACTTTGCCAGAAGAAGACCCAGGTTCAATTCTTGGCATCCCATATGTTCCCCCTGAGTCCACCAGGTGTGATCCTTGAGTGTAATGCCAGAAGTAAATCTTGAGCACAGTAAAAAACAAAAAAGAAAAAAAGTAAAATAAAAAAGATAAAGTAGTTTACTTAGAAACAATTGGACTAGCAACACTTCTGCTAAAAAAGATAGGCATTTTCCTTTCCTGTGTTAGAAAAGTAATAGTACGTATAGTTATTGAATTTGAAGCTCACGTTCTTGAGACATATAAGTATAATATAGTTGTCAAAATATAATTGACATATCACAATATATAAGTTGAAATAATTTGGATGTAACAAACTGTGGAATATGTGTAATGTGATCACCACCATGACTCACCAACATTCACAACTCACATAGTTATATTTCTGTGATGAGAACATTTAAAATCTACTATCTTAGCAACTTTCAAATACACAATGCAATGTTCTTCATTATAGTCACCATGCTGTACATTACACTCTCAGGTTTTATTCATTATATTAGTGGAAGTTTGTACCCTTTTACCCATTTCTTCCTCCCTCCACTCCCAGCTCTGGCTATCACTAGTCTATCCTCTGTTTCTATGAGTTGGGGTTTTGTAGATATCATAGAATTCTGTTTATACAGTATTTATCTTTCTCTGAGTTATTGCACTTAGTATGCATGTTGTTTCAGATGACAGAATTTCCACCTGTTTCCATGGTTGGAGAGAGAGAGACACACACAGAGAGAGAGAAACAGAGAGACAGAGAGAGAGAGACAGAGAGGAGAGAGTCTGACTTTTTTGTTCATTCATCAATAGATGAATGGATAAATAAAAAATACTTATGAAAATAGCATGATTAGTCTGTCGTACATATTTTGTTTAATGTTTACAATATTGATTAATTAAGTTAACTGATAGATCTGAAGTTATTGATAGGTTTGTCTAGCTTTGTTCTCTGCTTTGGAATATACCAAACCTACCTCATAGAGAAGCATTTTCATCTGCTCTGATATAGGACTTCTTCTAATTAATGTTTACATTTTGCTTATGGTGAAAGAACAATTCCATACTAAGAATATGTCTCTCTTTATAGCTAGCAACATTGTTTTCATGTCTACAAAAGCTGTTCTTGTGGATTTTGGCCTGAGTGTACAAATGACTGAAGACATCTATTTTCCTAAAGACCTCCGAGGAACAGAGGTAATTATTTTATCTACACAAAAGCAGCCAGCAGTTTATTACGTGTAAAAAGAAAGGAAGTTTTAGAATTACTGTGGAAGAGAAAAAGTAGGGGGAAAAATTATATCAAGTCATTGTCATTGGAATATTATTGATTTGCTCTGTGCAAGGTACTCATTTTTGTGTTTTAAATTAATTTTATTATTTAATTTTTCACAACTATCATACTATTGGTAATATTTATTATCTGTCATTCCCTCCTGTATTACAATAAGTAAGATTAAGGAAACTAAACTCAAAAGGCCCAAATCTAGTTAACCAGTGACAGATCTAGGAATTGGGCCCAGTATTTTTTCAAGTCTAAAAGCAAAGGCCTAACCACTATGTAGCTTTTAAATATGATATATATATATATATATATGCATGTATATATATATACTCAGTATAAATGATATAAATGATATTACTATTTTGGGTCACAATCTAATCGCTTCAGTTACTGAATAATATTATTGAGGACTAATTTTTTTTTTTTTTTGGTTTTTGGGCCACACCCGTTTGACGCTCAGGGGTTTCTCCTGGCTATGTGCTCAGAAATCGCCCCTGGCTTGAGGGGACCATATGGGACGCCGGGGGATCGAACCGCGGTCCGTTCTTTGGCTAGCGCTTACAAGGCAGACACCTTACCTCTAGCGCCACCTTCCCGGCCCCTGAGGACTAATTTTTTAGGCCTATCTTTCTTCTTAGGGAATCCTCTAAGTCTCATTTATTATTGCACAAACAAATCTCATGAATATATCATTTAGCTATAATATCTTACTTATTTATGAAACCAAAACTCATAGACATAACCAAAAACATGTCTGGATCCAAATGAGAAGCAGAGAAATGGTTTCTCACATGCATGCCTTCTTTCTAATAACCCATTGAATAGTCACATTGTTCACTGAAAAATTGCTTTGTAGAACAAGTGTCTGAGGAGCTTGTAATGTGTCAGGTTGTTGTGTATAGGATGGACCATGAGGTTGGTCAACAAGGATCAAGACTTTAGAAGTACTTATGCACTTTTTGAGTGGGAGGACCTCTTTTAAATTGACCTGAATTAATTAAAGAACTGTGGGAAAAAACTGTGTACAGTTTAGGTCACAGAAGGTTCTGATAGCCTCTGGATTGATGATGAAAGGGTAATGCCCTGCCTGGTTCAACTCCCTATTCCCCTTAGGGAGTTTAACTAGTAAGCCCTCCTAGACCCAGTCGGTTCTTTTTCTGGAAGTAAAGGACAATATATACCGTATTTTCCGGTGTATAAGACGACCCCCTAATTTTACAGTTAAAACATAGGTTTAGGCCTATATTCGCTGTATCAGACAGAATGTTCCTGTGCTGCAACTGTATGTACCACAGTGAGCCAATTACAACAGGCAAAGGTTCAATGGTTATATGTACTGTAATAGACTTCCTCTCTGACTCTGGCCAATCTGAGCAGGCTTTTTACAGTGTAGATTCAGTTTTAGAACATTGTCTAATTTGCATGCATATAAAGCCTATTTGGATTGGCTGAGTCAGAGAGGCGGTCCGAGCAGCCTTGCAGTAATTGGTGCAGGATCGAGTTGGAAAATTCGTTTAGTGGCAATATCCAGAGGCATATCGAAATGTTTTTCTGGATATACTTGGCGTATAAGATGACCCCCGATTTTTGGTTGACTTTTTTCATTTCAAAAGTCGTCTTATACGCCGGAAAATATGGTAGTAAGTTTTTGGGTGGATCTTGGCCTCCAGATCACTCTCAGTCTTGAGAATCAACCAAATGTAACCTCCTGTATGACCTCATTACCTTCTGTATTACCTCCTGTCAGTCTCTATCAGCCTTTCTTATGTTCCTTAAGGCAGTGTCCTTTGGGGATGGAGCAATACTACAATGGGTAGAACATTTTGCCTTGCTCATGCTGATCTAGGTTTAATCTCCAATACCCCATATGGTCCTTTGACTTCATCAGGAGTGATTCCTGAGCTTAGAGCCAGGATTATTTTCTCAACACATCCTGGTTGCCCACAAAACAAACAAGACAAGTGTCCCTTGCTTTTGTTAATTATTACTAAAAATTCACTGGAAATTACTCAAGATTATTGATAGTCTTCTCAGCAGAATAATATTCAGAAGGGAAAATTCTAGACTATTTTTCTGGGTAAGGAATGGTTTAGTTCAGGGCTTTAGGAATATATCACCCAACCACAAAAGCTAACAATGCTTTTGATGAGTTTGGGAGGAAGAAATGTTTTAGCATATTTTGGAATTCGTCAGAAGTTTAGATTTGTGAGGAGCCAGTTTGAAAAGCAAACTATTTATTGTCATGAAAAGGGAAAATACCTTTCTCTTCCCAGAAGTGTCATCAAATTGGGCATTTTGTAATAATTAGAGAAAAATAGCTTGAGTTTGGGATGATAAAACAATGTACTTCTGTATATATTTGGATCACATTATTTTTTTTTTCAAATTTAAGTTGTTTTTTATAGCATGCTAACCTGGATTTGGGGTTCAGAGTATACAAACTGGGTCACAAACAACTTACATTAATCATGAAAAGTTACTCCTGAATTAGAATTTTGTTTGGTTGTTTTTGGATATTCCAAGATTACTCCTGGTTCTACACTTAGGAATTACTTTTGGTGGTTCTTAGGGGTCCACATAGGACCATATGCCAAAATTACGCTACATTGTACAGTATAAATTATCAATGCAAATAACATAAAATTACTTTTGTAGTTTGGTTTTTTCTTTCCTTTTTTTTGTTACTGGTACTAGAAATTGGACTTAGGATCTCAGACATGCAGAGCATGTGTTCTACTCTCTTCCCCTAATTCTTTTCATAACTCCATGTTTTGTATCTGTATTTCATCTTTCTTGATATACATTACATGGACTTCATGTTTGAGTACATAGACACACGCACAATCTTTAGCCCTTGCTAATAAATATGTTGTCTTTTTTTTTTCTTGCCACACCCAGAACTACTCAGAAACCATATGCAGTGCCAGGGATCAAATCAGGGTCAGCCACACAGGAGACAAAATACTTCAGCTTCTGTACTCCACCTCTCTGGACTATCTAATGACACACTGTGTAATGCAGGCCTTGATATCCCAGCAACTAGATCCCCTGGTTACTATTTTATTGCTCAGAGCCTTGCTTGGTTGCCACCAGGCCTGTTTCATACTTGCAGTCCACCAACATCCAAACTCTTTGGACAGCATGCCATGTCTTTCTTGCTATTGTAAAGCTTGAGGAGTCCAGAGCTCTGAGCCATATATGTCTGGGAATTAAGCTCACCAGACAGACCATATTGCCATTTCACAGGTACAATCAAACGGGGCTTCTGGACCCCCTTTTCTTCCAGCAGTGTAAACTGTGCTGAATGCCAACAAGAGTGTCCCATGGAGAAGTCAGCCTTTGTCTGAACATTATGTTTAACTTAGTGATCAGACATTGTAAGGTCCTTTCTATAGATCCAAATACTCTGACTTCACTTCTGGGAATGTTTAGAAGGTACAGTTCGGTCTGCTGAGACTGAGTGAGGGCAGAAAGAGAAAGGCAAAAGGCGAGGGGGGGGTGGGGGAGAGCAGGATCATGTGGAAGCCAACCCGGAAGTGTCTGGAACAGGATCAGGATGAGGAAACTGGGCAGATTCCCCAGTTTTGTAAGCCAATTCCGGGAACATGCACCCCTCCTCCATAGTAAATGCAGACAGTTTAACAACTGCCTCAAACTAAATATTAAAAATTAGGTTCTTAACTCCCTTGTGTCTATAACAGGCACAAATATAGATCACTTCTCAGTGTCTGCTCTTTTCTTATTTTCAGTTTTTAAATTTATAAACAAGCACCTTTTAGTTTTGTTGTTGGTGATTTAGGGGTGGAGGAAGCATGTAGTGGTGCTAAGGGCTTCTCTTTACTCAGTGCTGGGAAACTACTACATGTTTAGTGCTCAAGGTACCATATAGCAGGGATGGAGAAACTAGTTCTAAACCTAGCCCTGGTTTCTCAGCATCGAGATTCATAGAACCATCCAGAATGTAGCCAATCAATGTTTATAGCATATGCCCTTACTATTTTGTCATGGGGATGGGAGGGAGAAATAAGCCCTTTACAGATATAAGTAACGTCTCTTTTGTGGAATTGCATTTTAAGTTCTTTTCTCTGGATGATTAGAAGTGAATAACCTTGTGCTTTTGCTACCTTTCTCATGACTGCATGTTTAGATGTTTGGCAACTTAATTAAAAAATAGTCAGTAGCATAGTGGTTTTCACATTTAGTTCACAGAAAGGTGAAGAAATGTGCATGTAGAGTTTATTTTAATATGAAAGGAGTTGGTAATTTACTAGTAGAAACAATATTATATGAGATGGTGCTTTGCAGAAACTGAGGCATGGACTGCTTACTACAGGCCCTTAGGTGTCAGACCAACCCTGTTTCCTGTGCAGTGAGACTTTGGAATGGTGGAAAGGCATTCTTTGTCTGCCTGTAGGGACAGCTTGGGCCAAAGGTTTCCCTGGAATGTCTGCAATATTCTCCTTATTTGGAGGGATTATAGCAATGATATGCTCTTCTGGAGAGCTGCCCTATGCAATCAATAGGATACAGGTGACTGAGCCAGAGAACTGGATCGGGGACTTGGGATCCCAGATAAACAACAGGAATCTAATGGTCCCCACTTCTTTTTCAGATTTACATGAGCCCAGAAGTGATCCTATGCAGGGGCCATTCTACCAAAGCAGACATCTACAGCCTGGGGGCCACGCTCATCCACATGCAGACAGGCACCCCACCCTGGGTGAAACGCTACCCTCGCTCAGCTTATCCTTCCTACCTGTACATAGTAAGTGGGGCTCAACCAGAGGTCAGGGCGGAGGTTACACTCAGTGGGTGGAGTAACACTCAGTCTTAAAGAGGAAGGTAGTGAGAAAGTCCCTGAGAGAAGCAGTTGCAAGTTCTTACCATGGAGGGAAACCCCATTTTTGCCAAGAAAACATGACTATTTTCATGGAAACTTACTAACCATGAGTGTGAGATAGAAATGTTCACTACTTCTTTAAATGGTGTAATAGAAGGCCCTTTGTTGCATCAGAAGATCATAAACCTTTGAACAAAGGCAGTTATGTGTTTTTGAACACACACACACACACACACACACACACACAGTCTCTCAATCACACACACACACAAACACACATACATGTAATTCCCCTTGTACCATTGAAAGGTTTAGGAGCACAGATTTCCCTGTCATTGCCTTGTGACCCTTGAACCCTCCGCTTAGCTACAAAGCTGTCTTTATTTATTTAAACCTAACATGTATCTTTGACTTCATTAAACCAAATGACGGCTTTAATGCTGGGTTCTTGGGAGATTCAAGGGAAAGCTATTTACAAAGATAAGATGTATTTACTTTGGGGCCAGAAGGGGGAAATGATTTTTATTTTTGATAGAATGCTTTACTCATTGAGGGGGGATTCTCATTTAAGGGGTGCTAAAAGACCTGGTTTTTTGTTAGATCCACAAGCAGGCACCTCCTTTAGAAGATATTTCCCAGGACTGCAGTCGTGGTATGAGAGAACTAATGGAGGCAGCCCTCGAGAGGAACCCCAATCATCGGCCTAGGGCTGCAGATCTACTGAAACATGATGCCCTGAACCCACCCAGAGAGGACCAGCCCCGCTGTCAGAGCCTGGACTCTGCCCTTTTAGATCGGAAGAGACTGCTTTGTCAGAAGGAGCTGGAACTTCCGGAGAACATTACTGGTATGGCTTCCCACTGTGTTCTGGTCAGCTATGGACTTCCCTTCCCGCACTGTCCCCATCACACCTCTGATGGAGTTCATGACTGCCCTTGAACAAAAAACAAACCTGAAATGACTTATTTGGTGCCATAGTTGTTGGAGAAATTTTAGCAAAGATGTTAGTCAAAACATAAGAACTATATGGGCTCAGACACCCATCAGTTTTCGGTGCAAATGTAGATGAGCACAGTTATTGAGACAAACTCTTTCTGACCTTTTGGTTTGTTTGTTTGTTTGTTTGTTTGCAACCGCAAGTTATCATTTGACTTAAAAGCAACTAGATTTGACACTTTTTTCTGTTGCTAAGTAGAGGCCCTATTTTACTCAATGAGGGTCAGCCACTTGAGTCTTTGCTGTGGAACCATCAAGGTACTGCTCTGGACAGATAAATATTGAGTTTGAAGTCAACTTAGATCTTTCTTTGCTTAAAAAGTCCTCCAGGAAGGAATCTTTCCATTTAGGAAAGCCAGTGTGCATTCCAAGAGCATTGAATAGGCATAGAGAGGTTTCTATTTTTATTATTCATATCTGTTCTATTCTTAATCTGTTTAGGTTAAAGCCCAGATATCAAGTCTGGAATGCTTGTTTGCATTCTGCTTGTCTGACTTTTTTGTAGTTAAAGAGAACCATCTGGAATGTTAGAAAGCATGCCAGAATATCTAGCTCATTTCTTCTCATTGACTCTTTATGGAACTCTGCTATATCTGTCATATTGTACAAATGAGTCCTCAATCCCCAATGTTCAGAGCTTGGTCTTCAATACAATTTCAGAGGAGTACTGTTTCATTAAGCTCCAAGTATTCCTTTTTTTTTTTTAAGAGTAACTATTAATACTGCCTGGCCATTTATTTTTTCTATTGTTCTTTGCAGATTCTTCATGCACCGGAAGCACTGAGGGATCTGAGATGCTAAAGAGGCAAAGATCTCTCTACATAGACCTGGGAGCACTGGCTGGCTATTTCAACCTTGTTCGTGGTCCCCCAACTCTAGAATATGGTTGATTGTTGACATCATTTGCTCTGTACAAAGACTCAGCATTTATTTCCTGGAAGTGGATCCTGCCTGCTCCTCACAAGGGCTCTATACAATGAATTGTGCCCTTTGTTAGCATGGAGTAGGTGCTCCTTGACTCATGACTGGGACTCCACATGGACCTCGTGTTTAAGTTATGAAGCTACCCTGGTGTCTACCAGCTCTCAAAGTTCTCATTTCTCAGGCAATGTAACTCAAAGGAAAGAAGTTGATATAATCATAAAAAGATTGTTACTGAAGTCATTCACTGTGCACTTAGCTCTCAATTTTAACAGTACAGCCACAAAGAGAATAGAATTGCCTAAAATGACCTTTCTTGGTTCTAATTTAAGTTTTAACACTTCATTTAAGTCAGGATAGTTATTTTCATGTATATTTGTGTATATTGTTTGATAATTCTTTAATTCTTGATAAGCCTTTGTGGATAGAATCTTGTATAAAGTTATATATTGGGGATTAGAATAACTTGAATAACAAAGCAATAAGCTGAACTAGTGTCTTTAAAAATGGCTTAGCTGATTCATTAGGAGTCATCCAACTACAGGCCACTAGTGACAGGTTCTGTTATGTTCCTATGGAAACATTTTGTACTGTATATGCTATGATTAAAACATTTAAAACATGATGTTTTGAATGTGAATAAAACTGTGTAAACCACATAATTTCTGTACATCCCAAAGGATGAAATGTGACCTTTAAGAAAAACTAAAACTTTTGTAAATTTTTCATTATGTTACTTTTGTCATTCTAATGACTTTTTCTTTCAAGCATTTGTATATTAAAATAGCATACTGTGTATGTTTTATATCAAATGCCTTTCTGAATCTTTCTCATATATATATGTATATATGTATTTTTTAACATTGTAAAGTAGGTGACTGGTCCTACTCAAAGTATGTTTTTATGTCATGCATATGAAATCAACACTTATCTGACAAGATTGGTCAAAACAATTAAATTAACCTTTCCTTTAATTATTGATGCTTACTTTAATTATTGTAAAAAAATATTAATCTTGAGTGGTACTGAGATAGGTTGATGAAATTGGTTTTTAGGTTTGGAGGAAAAGATGTAGCTCCAGGAGGCAAAAAACTCCAGAACTTTGAAAATTATGTGTTCCTCTCCTTTTGTTCCATTATTAGGCCACTGCCATTTTGAATATACCTTATCCTTTTGGTCCATTGAAATATAAAGATAATTAATTGTAAGATGCAGTAACAGGCTATTTTGAATTTTGTTTTTATATGTTTATACTATTACCTTTGAATATATGCTTGCATAATCTTTGCTGAGTATATTTTGTAAAGTAAGTAATTAACTTTTTAAAATATAATCACCTACACTGAATTTTAATGAAAACTGTTGAATGGGAGTCCACCCCATCATTCAGAATGAATAGTATTGAGAAATTTTCCTGGAGTTACATAGAACACATTGATCCTATGTTTCTCAAGACATATAGGAAGGAAGCATTTCTACCTGTGCCTTTTTCAGAGGAAGAAAGGAGCACATTGAATTCAGGGAACCCTATGCACTATATCCCAAAGCAAGTAATGTTATAGTTGGTATTAAAATATTAGCCCTTCTGCCTCCAAAGCTCATGTTCTTCCTCCTACTGTGCTGCATAGGTCCAAAGGGATGACCATCTCATTTTAGAGATCAGTGCTCACACTGTGCTCCAAGCATGGCAGATGTGGCTTTATTATGAAGCTTCAACATCCCAGGCTGGTTCCTGGCCTTTGCCTAGTTTTGGAGTTTTCCCTAGATTAGAATGTACCTTTGGAGTTGATACTTTTCATGACAAACTCTGTCAATAGTAAATGGATTTTGGACAACTAACTCCATTTGAAAGAGAACATTGCTTTATAATAAATTGGAGCTCTTGTGGAAAGATCGAAGATGTTGGCTGAGAATGGCTAGGGTTGGTCCTGAGAGTCAAAAAAAGGGGAGGTTCAAGACTGGATAACTGTGTATGGAGGACTTGCAAAGCTGTTTAACTGGGAAGCCTAAAATGGCAACCAAGGATAGTGCATTTCAGAGTGAAGCAGCATATTAGAAGCAAGGATGTCATGAGTGGGTTCTCTAAGGACCCATCATTTACTTCTGAGAAATTGAGCAGAGAGAATATTAGGCTTAAATGTAGGTAAGACAGACTAATCAGTCTGGCACCTTGTTTGCATTCCTGTTTTGGGCAGCAAAGATTTCTGACAGGATGGAATGGAGACACTGGGCTGAGCATGGAATATTGTTGGAATTTTCAACTGGGCCCTAGAGATCATTGTACCAATTTTCTCTTTGTAGGAAAGATTGACATATGTAGATGCTTGCTGGAAGTCTTGTGCCAATGTGAAAACTTTAACTTTTAACTTCTTTTTTTTTTTTTTTTGGTTTTTGGTTTTTGGGTCACACCTGGCAGTACTCAAGGGTTACTCCTGTTTCTGCCCTCAGAAATCACCCCTGGCAGGCTTGGGGGACTATATGGAATGGTGGTATTTAAACCATCGTCCGTCTGCATGCAAGGCAAATGCTCTACTGCTGTGCTATCTCTCCAGCCCCAGAACTTTAACTTCTGATGATCACTACCCACTTGTGTTTTCCTTAAATTCACAAAATAACCATGAAAATTAAAACAAACAGCATCCACAATGATAACTGGTCAGTAGGAATTTGGTACAACTAATGACCGAGAATGGAAAAGATGGTTCCCATTTGGAGATAAACTTGTGCCTCAACTCCTCCAGAGAGATTTCCATAAGATGCCTGCTCTTCACTAAATGTGACTCTGTTGACCTAAAATTGAGTCAACAGAACTGATTTCTATCAGCTCCTGTGTTCCTATTCTGGTAGGCATTCACTATCTGATAGACTAGAAAACATTGATTTTTTTTTTTAATTCTCCCAATAAGAACCCAAAATGGAAACCAGTGTTCTCTAGAGAGGCTGCTGGATTTGATAGGGAGTGTGTGTAATCTATCTGCAATTTGATTGGGCAAAGATTTCTCTATGTCACAAGCAAGGGCTTGAGGAACAACCAGCAGGTAATGTATGCACATTGTGGGAGGTCTGCACTATTCAGCAAAAAGACTTTTTGGTGGACCAAAGTGATAGTACAGCAGGTCAAGCACTTAACTTGCATGCAGCTGACCCAGGTTTGAATTAATTCCAGGGCATCCCATATGATCTTACAAGCCCTCCAGGAGTGATTTCTGAGTGCATAGTCAGAAATAACCCCTGAATACAACTGGGTGTGGTCCCCAAAACCAAAGAAACAAAAAAATATGACAGTTTGTCAAGGCATTTACTTACCATTTTTATCCTTTACCTGGAGCTAGATATTAAAATATCAATTTGATCTCATATGCACCTGAAAACAATGATTACAGTAATATGGTTCAGAATCAACATCTTCTGTCCAAAGAACACTAGCTTCTGGCAATTCAATTAAATCAAAACAAAACACTCGTCACCTAAAGAGGCCAGCTGAAGTGATGTTGTCTACAATGCATCTTGAAACTAATCCAGATTTTCAGTAACCACTTCAACAACTAAGGCCTATGCTGGTCTTTCTCTGGGAGATGACCAGGGCAGAGAAGGAAGAGAGGTAGAAGAGGCCATCTTGAAGGGCTCCTTACCTCACTGTACAAAGACCCTTAAACCCAGAGAAGCCACTGATCCTTTGTGAGGTAATAGGGGAAAGGGATATATCTATTTGGTAGTGTGAAGACTAGGTCATAATTAGAAACCTGGAGTTTTAGCCCTGTTCCTCTTGGAATGAAGTTCATGATCTGTTGGGTTACACCTTATTTTACCCCAAAAATGATCATCCCTGGTTTCTTTTTATGTTTGTTTACAACTCGGATTTACCCCAAAAAAGAGATTGACATATTTATAAACCTGGGTGTGTTTACTGCCCCACCCAGGGGTGGTCCCTGTATTCAATAAAAATGATAGTTCTGGCAGGCAGTTTGGGCTCCATACTAGGCAGAAGACTTCCAGATTACATGTGTTTCACCCTCAGCTGGTTTGGATTATTTCATTGGTGACCCTGATTGGTGGCAGAAGCCCCCTCAGGAGGGTCAGAAGCAGGCAGTGAAGAGGAGAAAGGTGAAGACTTTGAGCAGCCTCCTAGACACCAATACCTACCATCTTTCCTCTACTGGAGGTGCTTTTGGCCAGGATCAACCTGCAGCAGCCACCAAAAAAGATGGAGGATCTGAGCCCAGCCAAAGCCTAATGTAGGAGAAGCTTCTTTCAGAACCTCTTGTAAACTTTCTCATGGCTAATCTCTTGACCCTATTTGCATCGGTCACTATATTGCTGGTTAAATTGTGTTTTTATCTGTATGGATCTTATTGTTTTGTTTTATGCCCCACTTAAAACAGAAAATTTTGTAGCCAACTTTAGTGATTTAATATTAGTTTGCACAATTTTGTGGAAATGCATAATGTTGTTAGATTTTTAGAAGTTCTCAGCTATCCTAGTGTATGTTTCCCAATTGCTAAGATGTTTTACTGTGTATCTTATGTAGCAACTTGTGCTCAAATTAAGTTTGCAAAAATGTTCTAATCTCTTTGTCCACAAATGTAGATGGAAAAGGAACTTGAATACTACAGACTCTTATTAACAGTGCTCATTATAAGGATATTTTAGCAAACTTATTTTCAAACTGTGTATATATCTGTGAAAATGTTCTTAAGTTTTTTGTTTAAGGAAGTTTATAGAAAGAAAACTCGATGTTCTAGACTTGTATTAAAGTATTCATTGTAAGAATGGTTAAGAATTTTTAAATTAGGGATTGGAGTAGTGACACAAGTGTTAGGGTGTTTGCCTTGCACACACTAACTTAGGATGACCGCGGTTCATCCTCAGTGTCCCTTATGGTCTCCCAAGCCAGGACCGATTTCTGAATGCATAGACAGGAATAACCTCTGAGCGTCACCGGGTGTGGCCCAAAAACCAAAAAAAAAAAAAAAAAAAAAAAAAGAATTTTCAAATTACTGCTAAGTAATTTACTGCAGAAACATTCCAATATTTATGTTCAGAGAAGTCTCTGAAAAAGTGTTGTGAGATGTATAAGACAAAGATATGGAAAAGGCTGATTGTTTTGAGAATGATGTATACACTTTAAACTTTGATGCTATTACAACCAACTTTTACTGTGCCTATGTAAAATAACCACTTTTGTAAATTCTGATCTGGGGTTCCTGCTTCTAGCAAAGAACAACAGAACATGACTTTTGTAACCCACAATTATTTGAACAAAAAGGGGCAATTTTTGGGTTATACTTTATTTTACCCAAAACAAAGATCATCCCTGGTTTCTTTGTATGTTTTTTTACAACTTAGATTTACCCCAAAACAGAGATTGTTTTACTTGTAAACCTGGATGGATTTATTGCCCCACCCAGAGGTGGTTACTGTACTCAATAAAAACAGCAGCTCTGGCAGGCAGCTTGGGCTCCATACTAGGTAAAAAACTGGCAGACTACATGTATTTCACCCTCAACCTGGTTTGGATTATTTCATCGGTGACCCTGATTTAGACTCATTCAGATGAACATGGAGACACAGCACATGGGGTGACTTTACAATGATCCATCATGCCACATGAAGAGCCTCTCCATAAGACAAATTTGGGAGAATTTTCAGGTGGATGAACACCTTTTGCAGCAAGCTGATGTCTATCATGCCATGGAAATAGAACTTATAAGACTTGGGTCTCTCTGGACCTCACTCTGGGCACCCTGTCATTTGACATTCTTCACTGCCCTTTATCATGGTCTTTAATAATTGGTAGATGTGTATCTCTGAGTTTTACAAGCAGCTTGAGTAACAAAGGTGGAAGGAGAGAGCAAAGGCACCTCCAGCATAGAATGTCTGAGGGAAGCTCAGGGAACAGTGGTCATGGGTGTCCTGTAAGACTGAACCTTCCCTCATGGGACCCACTACTATTTTGGAAGCACCGAGGAGTCTCAGAAGAGAATGAATAAAATTGTTAGCTATATGACTAATGACAGGCATGAGGTCATGAGAATATGAGAGAAAACAGAAAGCAACCAAACAGATTTAGAGTTTAAAGAAAATATTCAGCAGAATGACTCTAAGGCTAAAATTGCAGTGAGAAGAAAATTGCTTCCAGTTCCCCTGCAAGGTCCTTTCCTTTGTAATGACCTAAGGGAATAAAAGTAGGTCAGTTTTAAAGCACCACTGAGGGAACACCAACTCATTATAGGATCATCACAATGCTTTGACATATTCCATTCATGCACTATGACTGTTTTATAGTTTCCATGACAATTCAGATCCAATTTAGGGAGAAGACTAGGAGGAAATACAAAAGATGGAGAAACTAGAGATAAGTACAGTGGTTCAGGCACTTGCCTTGCACGTGGTCATTCTTGATTCAATTTCCCCCATCACATATGGTTCTCCAAGTCCTGCTTGAAGTGATCCCTGAGTGTAGAGTTATTAGTAAGTCCTGTCAAAGTGTGGAAGAAAGAACTAAAGAAAGAAAAGAAGAAAGAATAAAAGAGTTAAAGAAAAAAAGAAAGAGAAGTAAAGAAAGAAGAAAGGAAAAAGAAATAAAGAGAAAGAAAAAAGAAATAAGGAAGGAAGAAAAAAGAAAGAAGAAAGAGAAGATGGAAAAAGAAAGAGGGAGGAAGAAATGAAGGAAATATAAAAAATAAATGAAAGATTATAATACTATATATGCATGTGTATACATGGTAGTATAATTTAGACATAATTTTACATCTTGTTAAAAATTACCAGAGATTACAGAAGTGTTTTGTTTGTTTAGTTTTAATTTTGGACCTTGAGCCATACCCAGCAGTGCTCAGAATCTAATCTTGGCTCTGCACTCAGCATTCATTTCTGAAGGTATGTGGGGACATAGTGTAGGGCAGTGAACCCAGGTGGGCCATGTGCAAGGCAAACCCTAGCCACTGTTCTATCACTCCAGCCCATTAATTAATATTTTAACAAATGCCACTTTATTTAACTTGAGTCTCTCATTTGTTTTTGACAAAGCATTTTCCCCAACCATTGTTGCCATGAGGCACTTCTGCTTCTGTCCTCCTCTAGAAATTGAAAGGCACAACCAGATGACCTTTTGCCTTGCTTTCAGCTACTGAAATCTTTAGGATTCATTTTAGAGGAAAGAAAATGCATTGATACCAAGATGGATCTGTCTACATTTCATATCTAATTGCTTGCAGAGTAGGGTTGTGAACTGAAATCCTTGATTCCTAGCATTAGGAACTTACCATCACATCACACCACTGTTAGTTGCCGTTTTCTTTTATTGTCGTCTGGGCCTGGGTAATTTTGGCTAGTTTCTGCTATAAATTTAAATTTATACTTGCTTTGGGGTAATTAATCAAGTCCCCCTACCTCTGATACCAAGAATCTGTTATTGTAAATTGGTAGGCAGGTAATGAGTTTTACCCCTATAAATGGGGTATTTCTCCTGCAAATAATAAAATCAAGATATGATTTACTTTATTGACCTATTTTCATTACCTGTTCACCAGCTCTGAAGCTGCCCAGAAAAGCAGAGTGCCATGAGATGCAAAAACAGAGCACTTTAAAGATAGAAAATGAGTTTCTACCTAGAGAAGGGTGAGACCTTTAAAAAGAAGAAGGACTAATAAGACAAAAGTCCTTTATAAGAATATGAAAAATGATGGTCAAGAATGCAAGGGAAATTTCAAGGGAAAGACTCCCTGGACTATGCTTAGCAACAGGCTATTATGCCAATAAGGGTTGTTTTGGAAAAGTCCTATTAAAACCAACGTTGTAAAGACTAGTCATGTATATTATTCATTGTGGGGATCACTCACATCTATGAGATATATATTTTTTTACTTTTATGCATTGTTCATGTAAAGAACTGCCAGTATCTCAAACTGAACTTGACATGAGTGCTCCAGTCAGGTTCTCTCCTCTCTGGAGTGTCTGAGCTCCCCCTTCTTACCCTCTCCCCTAACTATTGCTTCATATTTCTCTAAATTAAAAACCATTTAACTTTAATATTTGTTTTCTGCTGAAATGCTTTGCTATAAGGGAAGGTAGTAAGCATGAAGAAGCTAGGCAGTGATTTATGACTGACTTTACTTTTTAAACACCAATTTCTGTCGATAGCTTACAGTTCCCTGAGAGAACTCACAAGATAGAGACCACTTCTTATGCCATGTAGACCAAGTGGGATAAGAGATGATGTCTGACAATTGTCCTGTGGGGCTGGTGGGATGCCAGTATCCAAGCTAGAGATAGACTTTACCACTCCCAATCTTCCCAAGAATTTTCTTGGGTGACTGAGAAGGGTAGAGCAAGAAATCAGTGTCACTCTTCTCTTAAAGTTACTTCCTTAGGTCCACATTTTACACAAGTCACTTATGTCACTTGACAATATAACTAGAATACTGGTCATCTGCAAGCAACCAGAGAGACCTTCTTTTAGGGAAATCTCCCACTTATATAACTACTTCCTGTTGATGCCATGCAATAGAACACTGGTAGATGAGAATAGACTCTGGGATAAAGAACAGAGGTGTTATAATAGATGTGGAGGAGAAGGATGCCAGGTAACCTATAATTTAATTGTTTCTTTAAATTTTTGCCCACAAAGAGGTAGCCAATCAGTTAGAAAATGGGAATGACCGAGGGTGGAACATATTAAGCTATAAAAAGGGGGCCCCAGTCAAGAAATATTCTCTTTGACTTAGGCAGGTGAGAGAAAGTAACAGTTCGCACCCACAATGGCTAAGAACATAGAAGTGCTGAGTGGATGGGTAATCGTTTGACTTTGTGCTGTGCTAAGAGAATTAGGCCATAGAGTTCTAGCGACAGGCTACAAGGGCAGCACATACCAGCAAGAGGACACAGTTTCAGGAGTCCAGCTGCAGACCCAAGACTTAGAAGTTGTACACTGGATCAAATACATTGCAAGACAGGACTTGGGCCAAAGACACTGGGCCAAAGACAAAGGGACTGAACAATGATATCATGTACTGAAAAAAAGAGAGACATCTGAACATTGAGAAGCAGCCTAGAAACACCTACTTAAACTACACAGCAAACAATAACTTCTTAAATGTCTGGAGTTTGTAGGAAAATCTTTAAATAGGGATCCACTCAGGAACAAAACCAAGCAGATAAAGATGTTATAAATGGAGGCAAAAATCAAGGTGATATTGATACAGATCTCCTAAATCCTGGCTGTCTTACAGAATGATACAGGTTACTTAGGTGAAAGGGGACTTAGGAGATAGTAACCTCAAGAGTGAGAGAATGTTGGAGACAGAGTAATAGTTAAGAGGGTATGAATCTGCCCTTAACTGTGGTTGAACTTGCATGCAGAGAACACTACTGACTCCCTTCATGACCTATCCTAGTCTCTGGGAAGAGTTAGGACTGGTAAAATATGCATGACACTTAAACAATATTACTTGTTCTGACCCATAAAGAAGTCTTTCCACCAGCCCTGTGAGGGGTTATTAGTTGCAATTGAAGTCCATTTGATCTAGATGGTATGGAAATTGGACTTAACTCCCTACTTCTTCGGGAGCTTTCCTGCAGAGAACAGAATTTCAGGAGGAGACAGAGTGAGGTTGAATATTTTTATTTTGAGAAATATGAAGGGGGAGAGAGAATATGAGAAGGAGACAGAGAAGCGGAAAATGAAAGATCAAAGGATAGAGAGTCATCAGCAAAGTATTGCTGAGCTGGTCAATGATTCCAGAGGAAACACACGGTCTGTTTAGTCTCACAGAAGATCTGAAAGGCAGAGAACATGGTGTTCCAGAACAGCCCCACGAGGAAAGGAGAAAGAGGAATGCATTTCATCTGCTCCTGCTTTTGGGTCATTGGTCAAAGTTTTCCCACAAGTGTTAGCTTGCCTGCTTCCTTAAGTCAGATACTTTTTTACTGAGTTATACCTTCCACCCTGGACTTCTGGACTGGGACTCCATCACCTCAGGGCTGTTGCTGGGGAAGTGAACTTCTCGGAGTTCCCCTGCGTGGCACAAATCTGGAAGGGAAAGCCGGGCCAGAGCCCCAGGCCTGTCAGTACTGCCAAAGCAGGATCTGTGAGCTCAGTGTCTGCTGATGGGGTGTGGCCATTGTGGCTGGGGCAGAGATGGAGCCTGGTCTAAATATCTAAGGATGCAAGAGCTTGATGTGTCAAGTAAACCCAAGGAGGTATGCAAATTGTATCGGATACCGAATTCCAAGAGGAGAAAGAAGCAGTTTTCCTGAGATAGGTGATTTCCAGAGTGTCCTACTCAAGAGAAAATGTGACCTGAGAAAAATGTATTCCCAGTGACTTTCCAGAGATATCAGTGGAAGGGAAATCCAGGGCACAATAGCTCCAGGATAGTAATCAGATACAAGATGAGCTCCACACTGACCGTCTTTAGGGAAAAGGTCATTGTTTAATTCAGGCAGGCAAGTAGAAGAGGTTACCTTGAAAAGTTTTGTAACCTTTGGTCAAGAGACAACTTCATGGAAATCTAAAAAAGAGTAGAAGTAAGATCTATCAAAGCCAGGATTAGTCCCTTCATTGTGCCATCTTTGGACCATTGTTGTTACCTTACTGTATATCTTTAAGTCCCATATATGAAAGAGATTATTCTATATCTTTTACCTTCCTCCTGACTCATTTCATTCATCATGATATTCTCTAGTTCCATCCACATTGTAGTTAATTACATGAATTTCCCCTTTAGAGTTGCATAGTATTCTGTTATGTATATATTCCACAACTTCATGATCTATTCACCCATAATTGGGCACTTGGGCTGTTTCCATATCTTGCTATTGTACTGAGTGGTGATCAACTTAGGTGTGCATATATGTTGTAGGTGACCTATGTGAAGTGGGGAGAATGGAGAGTTGACAGCCTGGAGAAAGGAATCTATGACTTCCCTTTTTGTTCAACTTGGTCACCTGAGAGGTGTCTCAGAAACATTAATCTAATAAATATCTGTGATGAGTTCCTGCCTGGTATAGATATCACATATCACCAGCTCTGAGAGGCATGTGTTAAGGTGCACCTGGACTGCATTTGATATGGACAGCATGGGGAATGATCCCTGCTACCCATTTCTAGGGGAGCCATAGACTGAGGCTCCATGCTCAGAAGTGTCAATACTTGGGAGATTCTCTATGGTGTCAGATATTTAATCTGGGGTCAGCCAGATCCAAGAAAAGCACCTTCATCCTATACTATCTCCCTGGTTCAAAGAGGTCATTATTTTTTCACCTGAAAGACTGATTAAGCTGGAATATTACAAGGTAAACATAGAAAGATCATGAAGGATTTTAACCTCTTACATCTTGATTTTAGACTTGTATTCTAAAAGCTATAAGAGCCATTGAAAAAAGCTTTTAAACCCTTCACCAGTGCACATTCCCATCACCAATGTCCCAAATCTCCCTCCTTCCCATCCTTCCCCGACCTGTGCTCTAGACAGGCTTTCTACTTCCCTCATTCAGTCACATTTTGTTATGATGGTTCTCAGTGTAATTATTTCTCTAACTGCACTCATCACTTTTTGTGGTGAGCTTCATGTCGTGAGCTGGACCTTCCAGCCCTCCTATCTTTTGTCTCTGAGAATTATTGCAAAAATGTCTTTTATTTTTCTTAAAATCTATAAATGAGTGAGACTATTCTGCATCTATTTTTCTCCCTCTGACTTATTTTATTCAGCATAATAGATTCCATATACATCCATGTATAGGAAAATTTCATGACTTCATCTCTCCTGATGGCTGCATAATATTCCATTGTTTATATGTACCACAGTTTCTTTAGCCATTCATCTATTAAGGGGCATCTAGGTTGTTTCCAGAGTCTGGCTATTGTAAACAGAGCTGCAATAAATATAGGTGTGAGGAAGGGATTTTTGTATTATATTTTTGTGTTCATAGGGTATATCCTTAGAAGTGGTATAGCTGGATTATATGGGAGGTCATTTTTGAGGGTCAGAGAGATAATATAGCTGGTAAGGTGTTTACCATGCATATGAACAAAATGGTTCATTCTCCCGCAACCCATATGATTCCCTGAGCCCACTAAAAAGTGATTCCTTAATGGAGAGAAAGGACTAACCCCTGAGTACTACTGGATGTGACTCAAAACAAAGCAAGAACAAAAAACTCAAAGAAGTCATTTTTGTTAAAGTTTTCAGAATATGAAATAACTTCATAACTCTGATCAGGATTTGGCAGTGGTCAAAGGACCTGTATCCTGTCTAACTTTTCCCAGATAGTATTATGTATAACAAAAAGCCCACACATAGTTGGTACCTTAATAAACTCTTTCTTAGAAGTAACAGAAAGAATAAGTTAATAAAGGCCTCAAATCTGATAAAAAACATCTTACTAAGGGCATGTAGATACCTACTGAGGTTTCGAAGGCATTTGAGAACAATAAAATAAGGTACTAAGATGAGGCAGTTTATTCATTAAAGGTTTCTGAAAAAATGACAAATTGGCATAACTTTTAATGTTTTAGTTGTGCAGCCAAGATATTAAGAACCTGGTTAACAAGAAATTTGTGAACCATGTAAGCAGGGTGTTTCCTGAATGAATACAATTTAATCTGAGAGGAAGTTAAGTGGTCAAGAGAGAGAAAAACATAACATGAAGAATCTCAGTGAGTAGAAAATAACATGGGGTAAATGGAAAACATCTTATCTACATAGGTACAGAAATTCCAGCACTGATATTTGACTAAAGCCCAAGCCAGACAAATGAGGTTTATTAATTTATGATTTATGGTGTGAACCCTATTAGAATTTTTAACTCAAAGTTGCATTTGTGGATAGAGCAAGTCAAACTTAAAATAGCCTAGTTACTTAAGAAAGATGGTGTTTGCTTCCTTCCTTCTTATAAACTCACTGATGTTAAAGAACTAAATTAGAATAACTGAAAAAAGTTTTGAACAAAAAGAGGAAGTGAATAAATATGATGGGTCAGTGTTCAGCACAGTTTTGGTCAATATACACCATATCAACTTCTCACCAAGTTTCCCACTCGACAGCACTCCATGCCTCTTTTAGTAACATGTGTATGTCTGTCTCTAGTCCTTGTTTTTGATGAGAGAGTTGTTGACTGTTCTCATTTTGAGACTGAGAGCCCACTGGAATTTGGATAGGGAACCATGGTGGACATGCTAGGTGGAAACTTCTGCACAAATTATCTGTGATTATTTAGAGGGGCAGCTGAAGTTAGAGGTCTGTTTGAGTCTTAGGAGGAATACACATAATATGAACTATAGCTGGAATAAAATAAAGATTGAGTTTACTACATCGAAGAGGATATCTACTTCACATTCTGAAAGAGTTTCAGTTTCTGTAGCAGAGAGTCAAAGAGAAATATATTTACTAGAACTTATTTATAGCTCTGACTTGTCTCAGGAGAAAACGGAAATTCAATAATCTGGCAGACACCGTCTATTAGCTCTAGAATCAACTTTCCAAACTTTCTTGCCCCATTACCCTCCCTGATACATACATGCTGTTTCCTGTGGCCTAAACAGCCCTTTTCTATTGACCAGGTAACTCCTGCTAATTCTTCAGATCTTAACCACACTTCAAGAGAAAAAATTTCCTTGACATCTCTCCCTTCTCTGAACAAGGTCAGAGACCTAGAGCCTTGAGTTTTCTGCAAATGATGTAATTTCCCCCTCTGACTTCAGATATAAACTCTCCTTAGAGCAGGGGTCTCAAACTCAATTTACCTGGGGGCTGCAGGAGACAAAGTCAGGGTGAGGCAGGGCCGCATAAGAAATTTCACAAAAAAAAAGTTCTCAGACATAATTATTAACAGTTTTAATTATTTCTTCTGAACATGAATAGAACATCGAGTGAAGATCATGAACAGTTCTTCTGAACATGGCATCTTTTGCCTATTCCTTGCTGCCAGAGACTTGACAGTGCTTCTTCTCACAAATCTGAACCACATTTGGCTTTAGAGCAGAAGCAGTTGAGACCCTCAGTATGGCTTGAAGATGATCATCATTAAGTCTAGACCTGTACTTTGACTTATTGAAGTTCAATGTGGAGAATAACTTTTCACACAAATATGTGCTCCCAAAAAGGCACACATGGTGCGCTTGAACATTCGGGAAAGCTCAGGGAAGCTGGGGGGCAATTTTCTCAAAAATTGCCCATGCATGTCTGCTTTTCCACTAATCTCCCTGAACTTGGCTTTGAGATCAAAGTTGCATTGCAGGTCAATGAGCTCCATTTGAAGCACAAGAGGGGCATCTTGCACATCAAAGGAAAAGGGGTCCACAAAAATTTGGAAAGTGGCTCTGTGCTTTTTGAAGTCTGCAAATCTGTGATCAAATTTCTTCTCTAGCTTAAAAATAGCATCAACATATTTCTCACCACTGAATGGCATGCCTGCATCCACAAATTCCTTGCATGCTGGGAAATGGCAAAGGTTTGTCAGAGAGAGATGGGATTTCCATAACACAAGTTTTGTGGAGAATGCTCTCACATTGTCATGGGCAGCACTGATAAACTGCCCCGGGCCTTGTAACATCTTGTTGAGTACATTCAGCTTATGTGTGATGTCAACAAGAAAAGCTAAGTCCATGAGCCATTTGTGAT
Organism: Suncus etruscus; assembly: GCF_024139225.1. Taxonomy (NCBI): domain Eukaryota; kingdom Metazoa; phylum Chordata; class Mammalia; order Eulipotyphla; family Soricidae; genus Suncus; species Suncus etruscus. The sequence continues at coordinate 33,244,871 of NC_064854.1, read as the reverse complement.
CACTCAACTCAGAAACAGCATTCCCATCCTTCTCCATGAAGGCTTTCACTTCTCTCAACTCAAAAAATCTTTTCAGGACATTTCCCCTGCTTAGTCAACGTACCTCGGTGAAATAGAGCCCATCTCCATATTCTGACTCCATTTCCTCTAATAAAAAAGCACGGAACCTCCTGTGCTTTAAGCCCCTGGATCTGATTTGGTTGATGCATTTCACAACAACAGACATCACATTGTCACACAGCAGGCATTTACTGCAAAGGGCCTGCTGATGGATAATGCAGTGAAGAGCAATGGCCTTCTCTACACCCTCCTCTTCAAGTTTATTTGAACAAGTGCCACCAGTCCATTTTTCCTCCCTGTCATAGATGGCGCTCCATCGGTTATTATTCCAACAAAACTCTTTCATGGCAAACCTGCATTCTCAATGGCATCACATAGATGCCGAAATATCTCATTAGTGGGGACCGGTGAGGTGGCGCTAGAGGTAAGGTGTCTGCCTTACAAGCGCTAGCCAAGGAAAGATCACGAAAGCGGTTCAATCCCCCGGTGTCTCATATGGTCCCCCCAAGCCAGGGGCAATTTCTGAGTGCTTAGCCAGGAGTAGCCCCTGAGCCTCAAATGGGTGTGGCCAGAAAAACAAAAACAAAAAATCTCATTAGCGGTGGTCTGGCCATGCATTGGAATTATTGTGAGCAGCTCCTCTGTCAATTCAAAATTGCAATCAACACCACAGACATAAATTGTGAGCTGCTCAGTGTCTGTTATATCTGTGCCCTCGTCAAGAGCAACTGAGTATGCATCAAAACATTTGGCTTTCTCACACAGTTGATAAATTCACTTGACATGTCAGAAATGCTCTCTGCCACAGTGTTGGCAGAAAGGCTGATTTTGCTAAACTGACCTTTCTTTTCTGGACAGATAATACTTGCAGCCTGTAAAATGCATTTTTTTTAACAAACTCTCCTTCTGTGAATGGTTTCCCTGCCTTAGCAATCATCTCACTAACCATGTAACTAGCTTCGATTGATGCAACATTCTCTTTGGTTGCTTTCTTGAAGAAATCTTGTTGCCTCGTTAGACATGCTTTAAGACTGGCAACCCACTTGGTTCTCTCATTTCCTTGATATTTTGCACATTCCTCAGCATGCTTAGTTGAATAATGGCATTTCAAGTTGTATTCCTTGTGCACTGCAACTTTCTTTGAGCAAATAAGACATGTGGGGATGTCCCTGTGCTCAACAAAAAAATACTGTGTCTCCCACTTTTCCTGAAATTGTCTGTGCTCGTCATCAATCTTTCTCTTCTCTGCAGGCTTTGATGAAGTCATGATGAAGGTATGACAAAATCTAATTCTGTAATAAACTTCTCTCCTTTCTCTCCCTTTTCTCCCTTAGGCCTCCGATAATGCAAGGGACAGCGGGTAGAAGCAGCGGAAATGATGTCTGCGCTAGGCGCAAAGTATTCACGATTATTTGCTTACCGAATATTCGCAATAAAAAATCAAATTAGTAAGAAAAAAATCGCAAAACATCGCATTAAACATTTGCATACCCCGAATGGAACTGCTCGGGGTATGCAAATGTTTAATGCGATTTTTTTTCTGTAATTATTATTCTGTAAGCGAATCATCTTGAATACTGCGATATTTGAAGGCGGCCGAGGGTCACAAAATGTTGTACGGAGGGCTGAAAATGGCCCACGGGCCGTGAGTTTGAGACCCCTGCCTTAGAGTGAGAGTATTGTCTCCCTAAAATCTGACAATCCTTCACCTATAAATGTGCAGTGTAACAGTGGAGGATAGGCAACTGTATGTGAAATGGTTGTAAATATTTCTTTTAAAACCGTACTTTTGGGGCCAGAGAGATAGTACAGCTGTAGGGCATTTGCCTTGCAAGCAGCAGATCTAGGACAGATGGTGGTTTGAATCTTGGCATCCCATATGGTCCCCCATGCCTGCCAGGAGCAATTTCTCATCAGAGAGCCAGGAGTAGCCCCTGAGCACCGCCGGGTGTGACCCAAAAACCAAAACCAAAAACCAAAACAAAACAAAAAAACGTACTTTTATTTTTATTTATAATATTTAAAAATCATTTTAATTTAAACATCAGAGAGGAAATATTGTACCAAAATATATTGATATTTTAAGCACCAAATTTCTATTGAAAACAGGTATTATTTTTAAAATTACAAAGAATAATTTTGCATTGTGCCATTAAAAAAAAAACGGCAACAACAAAAAAGAGGAAACTCTTTACCTTCAAGGGTGCAGTGGAGAATAGTTTCAAACCCAGTGCCCATAACCTTGATCTGTTTTTTAGAAAGGCAGGTGGGACTGGAGCAATTTTGGGGTGGAGAGCACAGACCTTGATACAAACTACCCACACGCAATCACCCCACAAGTGGATCAGAGTGGGCAGGGGAGTGAAACAGAATTTCCAGAGTGCAGATAGGAGGATCCTGAGCATTTAGTCAGGAATGAGAGTGGGGTGAGAGAACCTGAGGTTAGTGAATATGAGAGACATGGAGAAGAAGGGTGAAGTAGGGGTTGAGGCCAAGCATTTTCACAGGGCAAAGATGACCCTGATCGGTTTAGATCGGTGGTCTTCATCCACTGCCCCATGGATGGAGAAAGGTGGAAAAACAGGGTTTAGCACTATATGAAGTGGAAAAGGGAGGTTTTGAGTGAGGAGTGAAGGGGGTTCCTCCTAGGAAATTAAGAAGGGGGATGTTGACAAGGGATTAAGAGGGTGTAGATTAAAGGGATTCTGGGCATCAAGGCACTAGAAAAAGACCCCAAGATACATCCAAAGCCTACACCAGGCTTGATTAAAGGAAGCATACATGGGGTTTTCCCTGGGTGGGAAAAAGTTCACTGTGTCAAAGGTGAAGGAAACTTGGGAGTTCAACAAAGAGGAGTGGATCTACCCACGTGGTGAAACTCAACTGAAAGTTGACATGCAGATGACTAAGGAGGTGAGGTACTGAGGGACTCAACTTGGTTGAGGGCTGAGCTAGAGACGGGTGAGTGGGTGGAAAGAGAAGCTATTTATCATGCTGGAAAAAACTGGGTGGAGGCAAGTGTGCTGGACGGGTTCTGGTTCATTGGGTGGCAGGCTGGGGCAATTATTATGTATGTCAGTTTGTGTAAGCACCTTCCTAAAACAACATACCCTCCCCAGTCACGGACAATAACAAATGAAATAAAGCAACAACAAGAAAAGACCTTGGAGCGGATTTTTACTGATAGCTCCATCTGCTGGTGGGGTGAGGGACTAGGAAGATGTTCAGGATGGATTTCCTGGGGGAGTTCAGGTGGGTAGTTCCTGGGTGGGAGTAGGGGCCAGGAAAGTCTCCTAGTTTGTTTTACTTTTCTATATGGGGGTCAGAATCTAGAACCTCATGGGAGTACATCCCTAACCCGCCCAGCAGAAATCTCTGGAAGGTCAGTCCAGCAAATCCATTCTCCAATACTTTTCCAACCTCACCCTTCTGGATGATTAGTTTTAGAATCTAGAGTCAGGTCCAGGCTAATATCTGGCTGGGTTTTTTTCTATATTTTTAAAATGTATTTTAGTATAGGTAACAAGGTTACAATACTAAGGATTTTAGTTTGTTTGAGGGTGGGGGGTCTCCAAAACCATGTTCAGGAGCCCCAAGTATCCTTGAAGACACTCAGCCAACAGGGCCTGCAAGTGCCGGAGAATGAGGTGCTGCTGGGTCCCTGAAGTTGCTCAGGGTCCAATAATGCTCAGAAATGTGTCTGAGCCCCTGTACTTCCTCTCTAGGTCTAGTATTTCTAATTTTGATGTACAAAGTTACTGTAGTTTTATACCACTACCACTGCCTGGTCTTGTGTACTGGAAATCCACCACTATGGATTCTGTCTGTCCATGTCAGGGTGCTAAGGGGTTATCAGACTTCACCACTAGGCAATCCATCAGAAAAGGTAAGTTTTGGACAGAAGCAATAGTACTGCAGTTAGGGCATTTGCCTTGCACATGGCTGACCTAGGTTTGATCCCTAGCATCTTATATGCTGTCCCCCTAGCCCACCAGCAGTAATTTCTGAGCACAGAGCCAGGAGTACCACCTGAGTACCACCAGGTGTGTCCCAAAAATAAAAACAAAACTAACCAAAAACGTAATTTATTTCTTCCTCTATCGGAAAAAAACTGAGATGCATCCATGAATACAAAAAACACAATGGAGCCATCAGTGTGTATATATTGTTACTGGATCAATTTCCTAGAAGAACCCTCATATCAATAGTTAGGTGACTTTGTTTGAGAGCCAAACATCTTATCATCATCAATATTGTATAAAGGAGAGAGTAGGCTAAGCCTGCTCTGGTTCCAAGAATGGAAATGCAAAAGGTCCCGGATCATAATAGTTTTCTGTCACAGCCATAGTTGAGGGGAAGCTAAAACAGGTGGGCCTGCTGTGGAGCCCCAGCATGACTACCTCAGACCAGATCTTAAAGAGAGCTCTCTCACCTCTGACATGTGATTATGGTATTTCAAACTTAACTTATTGACAGTTGCAAACATTACATTTGGCCTCAATATGAATCTTCTTTCTGCTGTACTAAGTATGTATATATTTGGGCATTTACCTTTTTACCTGGAAAACTTAGTATCAAGAAGAAATATTTTGAAGCTAAAATAACTAATAGGTATTTAGTTAGTTCAATACAATTAGATAATTGTTGATAGAATATCCTGCACTTTATTGCTCTGCCACCATGTCCTCTCAGATGAAAGAAATTTTTGTTTTGGGACATATCTTAGGGACTCTGAGTGACTTGCTAATCTTTTACTTTTGAAATAACTTCCAAGGTTTTGCCTGTAAGTAACAATGGGTTGTTAAGAAAGCTTTCCAAAATAAAGATTTGCACCCCCACTTTTTATTAAGCTTGTATTTTTTTTAAGTCAGACTTTTCCCCTTTTTACTAAAACCTGCTTTTTAGTCAGACTTTAGAGAAGATTTAGGAAGTATGTTATCTGTGGAAGCCCTAAAAGCAAAAAGCCTGTTCCACAGATGTAAGGAACCCTGATAAAAACACAAGGCATCTAGATAATCTTTTAATTTACGTAAGATTTAATACCCAAGGTCTGGCCTGGGAGGAAAAATGCTGCCCTCTTTAATCTCGGAAGACTCTGGCTTAAACAAAGACTCATCTCTTGATTGAAGTTTTTCTTTTAGAAAACTTCTAAATCTAGAAGGTTTTCTAAATTTAGATTTCTAAATTTTCTAATTTTCTCATTTTTAGATTTTCTAAATTTATAAATCTTCTAATCTTCAATAAACTAGAGTGCAGAATGCAGATTCATCTCCACTTCTGAGTTGCAGTTCTGTTATTATCACTTCACTGACTGCCATACCCACTTTCCTGAGGGACTCAGAGAATTCCTTTAGTGTCCAGACCAAGATGGTCGTGGCAGTTTACCTTACCAACAATTTTTTTTCAGCTTTCCAATGGTAAGGAAATCATACATGATTGGTGAGAAATACTACATTTTGAATGATTTTCTTAAACTGAGGATTGAGTCCAGGACCTCAGACATGCAAGGCACATATTCTAGCCTTGACCTACATTCCTGAATGTTGATCTTTTCCTAGGTGAGTGATATGCCACATGCTGTTTTCTGAATGCTGACTGATGAAGAGAAAAGCTGTAGCTCCCAACCAGTCATATAGTCACAGGGAGAAACATGACATACTCAACACTATATTGTGTTTCCTCTGATTTTACATGTATATGTCCCTAATTTGCTGCCATTCAATTCAATATTTTCAATTTCTATTGGAGTTATTGTGAGAATTTAATTCAATATTTTTCAATTCTACTGGACTCATTGCAAGTTGTGGAAGTTCTGTTGTTGCATACACACAGCACTAAGGTAAAAAACTTGGGGGCTAGGAAACTACATTTGCTGGCATGTTATAAAACTAGTTATGGAAAAAAAACTCAAGCTGACACCTCCAAATAAGATTAGAGACACAAACAATGGTTGGGTGGAGCTCACATCTCAAGCTTCTCTTAGGTCCAGCAATTTCCTAATCCAACATTGTTTTAGATCCCTTTGCCAATGAGTTGCCTCTAAGACAAAGCTTGCTGAGCTAGGATTCTACATCATTCTATGAAAGTAGTACGCTTGAAAGACCAGGTTGGCAGCATGACAATGACACTGACTCAAATCCCCAGCACCACATATGGTCCTCTAAGCACTACCCATCATCACTTCTGAGTACAGAGTCTGGAATAGTACCTGAGTTATGCAGAGTGTGGTTCCAAAACAAAACAATATGTACAAGTCATTGAAATCAGTGTGAAGACTTGCCTAAAAGAATTTAACTGCTTTGAAGAGGAATACAAAGTTCAAGCAGGAGCTAAGAAGTATTACTCAGAAATTCTTATTCCTAATGTTGAGAAGAATGTGTCAGTGGATGCTACAAGTATAATTGAGAGCACTGAAAGAAAGACATTGTAGCAGGGTGGTTAAGGGTGATTGATATCAAAGAAACCTGGGAAAAGTCATGGAAAATAGGTTGTAATAACTGATTGTGGTCTGAACTGCAACACAATGACTAAAATTAAGAAGATGATGGCAGGTTTAACCACCCTATTAGGAAACTTGACATTTAGCAAAATTTGTCTGATTTAAGGAAGTGTCAGAGACTGACAGATCATGCGACTCAGGAACTCATGCAGATAGTAGTAGGGCTTCTAATCTGTAGCATCCAGACATAAACATTTATAGAATTTAAACAGTATAGTAGGTTCAAACAATAGGGGGTGTCATGACCATAAAACAATCTAGATTCACTCTTATTTTTTTGGCATCATTGTTGACAGCATGACCTTTGACACTCCAAAGTTTTCCAATTAGAATGATGAATGCTCATATCACTTCAGTGAGCAACTCATTTGCTATTGCATCACAGTTGAGGGGAAGGTTGGGTTTAAATGTCCTAATACAGGTGTGGAAGTATAAATTCTGGCCCCAAAATAAACTACAGGGTAATGGAGAGAAGTGGTAACTGAAGGAAAAAAAAGAACAAAATGATGCTATCACCCCATGTTTTGAGGAAAAAAGAATTAGAAAGATACAAACAATAAGTAGAATGTAGAAGACATTAACATCCAGAGAGAGCTATTGAGCCCTGAGTTGATAAGGAAAATGCAGAGCCACAAGGGCATCCCTGATGCTGCAGGGATGATGGCAATGGTGAGTCATAGAGGGAGAACCAGACAGGGCAGAACCTGGGGTTGAGTAACTTGTTACTGTCAGTTGCACAGGCTTATGTCAGTGTACAGAGCAGAGGACTAAGGTCTGGATCAAAGGGAAAAGATAGATACCAGTGAGTCTTTGTGGAAGTTGTTGCTCTGAAATTTTCCCAAATATTTGTGCTTTATACCCTGAGAATTACAGATTACTGGTGTCTGTGAGAGGATTTATATCCTTAATGTATGACTTCTTTGACTGCATCTTCAACTTCAGGCAAATAAGGACATTGAGATCCAAGGCAATTAAATGGGCTGCAGTGCCCCTGCTAACTAGGGGTAGAACTAGAACTTGAATAGAAGAGCTTGATTCCTGGATAGTACTGGAGTCTGAACATACAGGGCTAGAGATGTTACTGCAAAGTCCTTTCTTTTGGAAACGAACCATGTGCACTCATGTAATCAAGATTTGGAAAAACCTTGGAGTGAAAAATAAACTTAACTCTGGATATTTTTTGCTGATGCTATATTTTTTAATGTGTCACATAATTTCCTTGAAAGGCATAATCTAAAAATAAATACTAGCAGTGCAATCCACGTGTTCAATGGATATCTTAAAGAAACCAAATTTTCTGCGATTTCTTATTTTTTGTTTTTTGTGCCACACCCGGTGATGCTCAGGGGTTACTCCTGGCTATGTGCTCAGAAATTGCTCTTGGCTTGGGAGAATCAAATGGGATGTCAGGAGATCGAACCGCAGTCTGTCCTAGGTTAGCACATGCAAGGCAAATGCCCTGCTGTTTGTTCTACTGCTCCGGCCCCAAATTTCCTGGGGCTTGAGGGCAATTTCTTTTCTCTCTTTGTGAAAAGATCTGAACATCAGTCAGTCATGTTCTCTGGGTTAGTAAGACTCTCAACAGGAAATCCCACAGTTTGGGTGGGTTTTATAGGGCAGTGTCCTTAGACTGTGCATTCTCCACTCCAGATCCTCTTTGCAAAGTCTAGGCTAAATCTCCTTGCTATTCTTTTTCCTTGTTCCTAGTTAAAATAGGATGAATTTGTCTGGTAGGAAGTGAGGGTTGTATTGTATAGAATGGAAATTTATGATATGTATATTTGATTTTATAACTAATTTATAACATGTGCTCTGAAGAGATATACTTTTGATTGAGGGTGGAAAGTTTTAAAAGATGACCACTTTGACTACACTTCAGATGACTTTCATGTTCCATTGTAAGTAAGAAGTAGCTGATTTTAGGAAACCGCCTGATAAGATATCATGATGCACACATACCCCCAATGTCCTTGCTGTACCCAGCTTTCCTTGACGTAAGGGAACTTCCCTCAAAATACTGTAGCCTCATGCATTGTTGCACCTGATGCATGGTGTACATGAGCCCCCCCCCCCATGATAAGGTGCAATACTGAGCATGACTCAGCAGAATGACCTTGCAAAAATGACCTATTCAAAGGCTTGTAAGACTACTACTCTTGGCCCGGAGAAATAGCACAGCGGCATTTGCCTTGCAAGCAGCCGGTCCAGGACCAAAGGTGGTTGGTTCGAATCCCGGTGTCCCATATGGTCCCCCCCACCCCCCCGTGCCTGCCAGGAGCTATTTTTGAGCAGACAACCAGGAGTAACCCCTGAGCACCGCCGGGTATGACCCAAAAACCAAAAAAAAAAAAAAAAAAAAGACTACTACTCTTGCTGATGTTCCCTGACACTCTTGCTCTCTAGACTCAACCCAATGGTGAATAAACTTCCTTGCTCTCCTGTCATGGATTGTCTCAGTGTGCTTGATTAAGCCAACACCCATTTTTATAATAACTAGCACCTGGGTAAGAGGAAGTTGAGCCATAGAGCTTAGATAGTGAGGTGACATACTGGAAAAGACCAGGTTTGTCCAACCTGCCAGGACTCACTGGTGGGAGAAGTGAGACAGGTTAGAAGCTTACATTAGGACCCCAAGTGTTAGCACATAGCCTTTTTCTTCATGTTTGTTATTTCTCTTAGCTCTAATGACTCATGTTCTTGGAGAGGCAATGAGCACTCATGGCTTTCAGCCTGAGGTATTGTACTCGCTTTATGATTCCTTTTCTCCTTGACCACTTCTTTATAAGCAGTTCTTAAGTTATGCTCTCCTCAATTTATGTTTGTTGTCCTTTTTTCAGGGACTGCTCTGATATGCTCTTTTGTGGAGAAAACTGCAGATGTGGTGACTGGTGTATTCCCACAAATACTCTTTTAGTCCTACAATATGGAGTCATGAAACTCATGGGGGAACCAGGGTGAAGGAAGAAGACCAGATCCCTGTAACTATGAATCTTAGTAAAAGAGTCAAAGAAAGAAAACAAATAAATCAAAGTAAAATATACCTATAACACCTTATGCATTAGGAGGAAAATAAACCCAGGTTTCTTATGAGAATGACAATTGCATTTCTCTAGCCAGATGGTCAGAAAGGTCCTCTCTGAAGAAAATGAAAAACTAAGTAGGTGTAAAACCAAAGGGGAATTTTTTAGGTAGGCAAAGGAAATCACAAGCACGAGTCCCTTCTCTGATTTCATGTCCTCAGCACTTTACATTGGCTTGAACTACACATAAGAATCTATTTTTATTTGCTTCATTTTTTTTTCAACTTCTCCTCTGGGGAGATAACCATAAGATTTTTTTAAGGCCATAGAATTAAGTTGCACTGGCTTTTATACTATTCCAGTGACTAGGTATGTGCTGTTTTATCTTAACTTACTTATAGGGATAAATACTCATAACCACACTTTAGAGGTGAGAAATTAGAGATTATTTTATTTAAACACCATGGTTCACCAAGTTGTTCATAATAGAGTTGTTTTGAGCATTCACTGTTCCAACATCAATCCCACCATCATTGTGACCTTCCCTCCCTCATTGTCTCCACTTTCCCTCCCACCCCCTATCTTACTTCCTTAGCAAGTACACATAATTTATATTATATTGCTTGTTACAACAAAATTACTAATGAGATAATAGAAAAATGCTTCAGTAAAAAATTAAGAACTGTTATATCTCACATGAATGTTTGCTGAACTGTTTGTTGCTATTTTCAGCGGCTTAGCTCTCATCTCTTCCAAGATTACTCATGCAGCTATAAAATTGGGCCATTGTTTACATGATGGTGGGATAAGTTGTCTAGTGAGGTTTTCATTCACATATGACTGATTCCAATGTAAGTGATTTTATGTTTTATACCACTATGCTTTCCGATCCTCTTCCATAACCTTCATAGTCCTTCAGTGGAAACAGCTTTTCATGTTTGCATGAAAAGTGGTCATAGAGCTGAAGGCCCTGGGGGAGTGAAGACAAGGTAAAAGCTCCAAGGTCACTGCCAGTTCCTCAGAGAGAAGCCCTTGGTTCATCTCTATCCATTTGTCCACTTATCTACAAATCCCTGAGTTGGTATGTGCAGCCTCAGTTCCCTGCAGAGCTCATCCCCGCCTTTCCACACAAAACTATCCCACATAGGGGGTGGTATCAAAAGGAAACTTTCCTTCCTAATTTGCTCCTCCTCCTCCAATTTACTAATCTCAAAACTGTGTGTACCCCAAAGCAGAAAATCTGGTCATATGCTCTCTTTTCCCAATCTCCCACTGATTTACCAAATCCTTAGTGTTGTGTGCTGAAAATGGTCTCTATCCTCCATGATGAATCTCCTTTTACCCTGCCTCATCTCCCTCACAGAGATTCCTGATGTACCTTGCTAACATGGTCCTGCTCAGCATGCCATGCACCTACCTCCATGCTTTGGTTCTGCATCCTTGTAACATAAAATTACAGTTCCTGAACCCTGCACACAATGAATCACTGTGGCTCTTCTCCTCACCTGTTATAACATCACCTCCCTCATTGTGGTAATCCTTTAGCTTTCAGCCTCATATTTATATACTTTTAGGGGTAGGATATTTGTCTCACAAGTGATGTGGTTCAATACAAGGGCCTAAGGATAAGGTGGTGTTCAGGCCTCCCCTACAGAGCTGCTCATGTTGGATGATAATTCAGGCCACTCTAGAGGTGCACCCAGTTATTCTGGGGGACCATGTAGTTCTGGGGATTGAAATGGGATCTTCAAACATTGCATATATTTTAATTCATGCACTATTTTTATAGTACCCTCATACATATTTTCTCCTGTCTCTTATTTTGATGAAGACTAATTTTTTTCCTACCTCCTTTTTCTTTCTTGTAGTCTCCTTCTCTGCCTGATTAGGCACCATGAATTTGGATCCCTTGAAAAAAATTGGGGGGGGGGGGCAGACTCGGTGACCCTCAGGAGTTATTCCTGGCTGTGCACTCAGAAATTGCTCCTGGCTTGGGGCACCATATGGAACACTGGGGGATCAAATCGCAATTCGTCCTAGGTTACCACATGCAAGACAAATGCCCTATCGCTTGTACCACTGCTCCAGCCCCTAGATTCCTTGAATTTTATTTTTGGGTCATACATAGTGCTGCTTAGGGGTTACTCCTGGCTCTACACTCAGGAATTGCTCCTGGCAAGCTCAGGAAACCATATGAGATACTGGGATCAAACCCGGGTTAGCCGCATGCAAGGCAAATGTCTTATCCACTGTGCTATCACTCCACCTCCATAATTTGGGTCCCTTAAAAATTAGTTCCTCGGGGCCGGGCGGTGGCGCTAAAGGTAAGGTGCCTGCCTTGCCTGCGCTAGCCTTGGACGGACCGCGGTTCGATCCCCCAGCGTCCCATATGGTCCCCCAAGCCAGGAGCAACTTCTGAGCACATAGCCAGGAGTAACTCCTGAGCATTACCGGGTGTGGCCCAAAAACAAACAAAAAATAATTAGTTACTCAGCTCGATAAATAGTACAGAAGTAAAGGTACTTGCCTTGAATGTAGTCAACCCCTGCACATGGCCAATACCAGTTCAAATGCCAGCAGCAGATATGGTCCCTTGAACACTTGTAGGAGTGATCCCTGAACACAGAATTAGGAGTAAACTTATGAACCCCTGAGTGTTATACCTCCCTCCCACACCACGTTCATTTCTCTAGGAAACAAGTGTACCATCTCTCCTTTGGGGTGCATTTAATGGGACAACTCATCTGTTGTTTTGATAGGAGTACCTTAAAGAAAGAATGTGCCTTTAACTTTATTAAGTTTGTCCAATAAAAGGATACTGATAATGGTGCCTTGAAATTAAGAAAGAAGCAGAGCCATAAGAAACAAATACAGGGAGTAGCACAGAAGCATGGAAAGAAAGAACGGAAATAGGAAGTCACCATTTTATAAAAGTCCCAAAGAAAAAATGAAAGAAGAAAGAATTAGGAAGAGAGTGAGGAGACCCAGAGGCAAAGGGTGCAGTGATGGAGAAAATACAAAGAACTAAAGAAGCAAATTATGGGAAAATAATGAAATCTAGAGTTTTTGTGGGAACTTGAACATTTCAGTGAGGACTTTCTTTGTTTCTAAGGATGAGTGACAATAATGCCTTCATTATATGTATAACTAAAAGGAAGTAAGAAAGTTTTTTTTAATTACATAATCCGATGTAAATTTCAGGAGATATGATCACACTGCATTTTGTAACCATCCTCCAACAGTCAGAGTATCTGTAAATAACATGGATTAGAAAAATTTGCAAAATAAATTACATGGGAAATGAGTCCTACTTTAATACCTTCCTTGTAATTTGAGAGGTATTTTTAAACTTTTCTATGTTGCTAACTCCCACCTCCAATGAATCGATTCCAATTAAGTTGCAATCAGTCAAAGCTCTTAAATCTCTGGAATTCTGCCAATATCCATGGTAGAAATCTCAAAGATGAAATTTTTTAGGTAAAGTTTAGAATTTCCAGTAATTTTTGGACAAGAAATTGGCATAGGATCTCTGTGTGTAGAGAAATGTATGAAGAAGGCAACAGAAACACTTGGAAAGTAAGGAGGGAGTTGTGTTCACTGGACATTCATGAAATGTCAGATAATATTAAAGATGCTTTACATCGATGACCTCAGTGGACCTCTTTGTTGGAGAGTTTTTGATCTAGGTCTTCTTTGGAAGATGCTTTAATGAGATGGTGTTTTAATAATAGAAAACAAACTTATGATTTCAGATCTTTTCTGGTAGTAACTGTAGGGATAGGGCTGGTCCCTGGCAAATCTGTGATGTTGGATTCTTTTCCCAAAGTAGGATACACTCCCCACTTATAACTTTCAGATGCTTTCCTCGCTTCTTGAAACTATTCGTTAGACATATTGATAGTAATGTGCTAGGAAATGACTGATAAACTTGCCAGAAGAATTCTTTCTTTTTTTTTGGAGGGGTCACAGTGGTGATGCTCAGGGATTACTCCTGGCTATGAGCTCAAAAATCGCTTCTGGTTTGAGGGACCATATGGAATGCTGGGAGATTGAACCATGGTCCGTCCTAGGTTAATGCATGCAAGTAAAATGCCCTACCGCTGCACCACTGCTCCAGCTCCCAGAAGAATTCTTTTTGTTGTTGTTGTTGTTGTTGTTGTTGTTGTTTTGGTTTTTGGGTCACACCCGGCAGCGCTCAGGGGTTACTCCTGGTTCTATGCTCAGAAGTTGCCCCTGGCAGGCACAGGGGACCATATGGGATGCTGGGATTCGAACCACTGTCCTTCTGCATGAAAGGCAAACACCTTATCTCCATGCTACCTCTCCGGTCCCCCCAGAAGAATTCTTATAATTTGAACAAATCCCAGAGAGCCATGTGACTAAAGGGCATTTCCAGTGGATGAAATTGTTTTACTGTTATTATTATTTGGTTTTGGGGCCACACCCAGTAATGCTCAGGGGTTACTCCTGGCCATGCACTCAGAAATCTCTCCTGGCTTGGAGGACCATATGGGATACCAGGGATCTAACCGAGATCCATACTGGATCAGCCACATGCAAGGCAAACACCCTACGACTATGCTATCACTCTGGCTAGATGAAATTATTGACGATAATTACAGAAAGTGAAATTTGTAGGTAGGTTGTCTGGAGGAAGAATGGTTCTGTTTTCCATTTTCAGGCTCCTCAAAGCATACTGTGTAGGTGACTATATTTGTATCCATCTGGACATGGATCAGGGGGAGATATCACTGTGGTCTTTGGTCTCTTAGACCTTCATAAAGCAACTTCCAGGTGCTGATAGAACATATGGGCACCTTGAAAAGCTCAACAAAGTTTGGTACTTTAGTCAGTTCTGTTCAGTTCTCCAAATTTCCCCACTCTTCAATATATGGCAATTGGACTTGGACATACCCCTAGGATACCCCACTTTAATGACCATTGAACCTGGACAGGCCCCTGAACATGCCCCTTGGACACGCACCCATCATACTGGGTATAAAAGGGAAACTTGGACTGTTGCAGGGAGACCAGAATAGTGATCTGAGCAGCGCCTGCTGAGTGGGATGGGGGAAAAAGAGATCAAACATCTAAGAGATGCTGTCTGTTTTGCATCTATTTCCGTTTATTTTCTTTTGTACTAGGGTAACCCTCAGCCACTTCTGGCTGGTGAATCTCCATTGAAATATACTTGGTTTCAATTTCTCTCTTCTCTGTCTCTCAGTTCTGGGCAAGCGGTTGCTACACTTCATTTCCCTCACTCATATATGTCCTCAGATTCTAAGGCAGAAAATGTTGCACTCAGCTATACTTTAAAAATAGTTTTGCTTCATTAGTCAAAGTACTGAAAAGACCTCTAGCAACTGCTAAACTGCAGTTACAAGAAATGCTAGCACATACTGCAGTATAGATGAGGAAGTCACATTTGTTTAAAATTTTATTTCTTCATTTGAGTTTACTTATTTATATTTTTTTCATTCATGCCTGACCATGGTTGGGGGTTTCTCCTGACTCTGTGGTGAGAGGACTGCTGTGCCCAGGAGTGCTCAGGGGACAATGTAGTTCTAAATATCTGCAGCTTTTAGTTGTTAAACTTTTTTTTTTTTTTTTTTTTTTTGGTTTTTGGGTCACACCCGGCGGTTCTCAGGGGTTACTCCTGGCTGTCTGCTCAGAAATAGCTCCTGGCAGGCACGGGGGACCATATGGGACACCGGGATTCGAACCAACCACCTTTGGTCCTGGATCGGCTGCTTGCAAGGCAAACGCCGCTGTACTATCTCTCCGGGCCCTAATTGTTGAACTTTTATAAGCAGATTAGCTTCTGGGTTTGCATCAACTTTTAATCAAAGTCTTAGTGCTTCAAAAGCTGAAATTATATTCCAAAAAGACAGGAGAGAAACAAAGATAAAATTGGTATCTCCCTGAGCCCCTTACACCAGGAGGGCAGTCCAGCCCCAGAGGAGGGGAAATCACTCTAGCGTGCAATTCTTTTTGCAGGGCCAAGAGTGAAATTTCCCCTGCTCTGACCATTATTTATCTGTTTGAGTGCCTGCCCAGGCCTGGTCTTCACCACTTCCTTCCCACATCTTCCCTTGCTTCTTTTTTTTTTTTTTTTTTTTTTTTTTTTTTTGCCAATCTCAAGATAGTTACATTCAAATCTTGGAGATATGAGATATTCTAATCTAAAAAAGCAGCACTAATTCTAAATTACTGCACTTTAAATGAGCTCTTTAGAACTCACAGACCTAATAGCTGTTAAGAATTAAGGGCCGGAGAGATAGCATGGAGGTAGGGTGTTTGCCTTGCTTGTATGTTGAATTCCAGCATCCCATATGGTACCCCGAGTCTGCCAGGAGAGATTTCTGAGCATAGAGCCAGGAGTAACCCCTGAGAATTGCCAGGCGTGACCCCCCCAAAAGAAAGAATTAAGTAAGACACTTTAACACCATTAAAAATAATCTTTTGAAGTCCTTAGTTATGAGTTGATAATATGTGAGAAGATCAAAAGGTTATTTAAATTTCAGATGAGGAGATCTTAGGGAAGATTTAGTAGAATTTTATTAATCTAAAACTGCAGAAATTATCTTTTCAAAAGAAAACTGATGACTCCCTAGGGATTCCAAGATCAAAATCAGAACCAGGATCTTGACTTTTTTATTTATTGACCACAGGTCCTGTTTTCTCAAGAGCATAGTTAAAAAAAACATTTAAAAAAGACCTGTTATATCATAGTTTTATGGATTCAAATATATATTTTAATGTGAGATGAAAAAGTATTATGCAATAAGTAATGGAAAACAATGATGCTTTTAACTTGGTAGAGTATCTTTAACACTCAAGATAATGCTTCAGGGCCAGGGTGATAGCACAGTAGGACACTTAGCCAACTAGGTTTCATCCCCAGCATTTCAACCCTACCAGAAGTGATCTGAAAACCAGGAGTAACAATTGTCACTGTGACCCCAAGACACAGACACACACACACACACACACACAGACACACACACACACACACACACACACACAAAAGAATGCTTCAGTAAAAACCCATTTGGGCAGGGAATATAATTTATTCTGGGACAAACACTGTCATCTAGGGAATTTGTGTGATTTAGACTTATGGATGCTCAAGGAGTGTAAGCCTTGCTATCTCCTCATCTGAAACATTCTCATGTTCAAATATGGAATTTTCAATGGTAGTAGGTGGCTGGATTTGAATGAAATATTGAAAATGAAAGAAATGAATAGAATATAGAATCATACACTTTGAAATTGGGTAAATGTGAATGCAAAGTTTATTCTACCATGAACATCAACTGTTTGAATCTCCAAGATGTTATTTATAAAGTTGAGTAAAATAGTACACACCAAGTAACAGGAATATTGTAAAATTCACGGTGAAATGATTTACTACTCAGTTTCAAAGTGTATGTCAGAGGAAAAAAAGTAAAGATTTATTCTTATGAGTTCATGTCAACAGTAAATACTAAGAGATGAAATAACACAGATAGCAAATAAAGTACTGGGAAAATCAAAGCATAGTTTTAATGGTAATTTTCATTCCATTTTATACTCTTTGACAGAAGTATTGTCTTAGCCCAAAGTAGACTATAATTCAATTAGTTATATCAGTGGTGGGCAACCTTTTTTTTTTTTCAACTGAGCCAAATCTCGCCAAAAACCACGATTGAAATTTATTTTGAGAGCCACATTTTTAAAACCGAAAATACATAGGATGGTAAAATAAATTTCAATCGTGGTTTTGGTGAGATTTGGCTCAGTTGAAAGAAAAAAGATTGCCCACCACTGCCCCCATACCACATGACTCGACTGGAGCTGTGTGGAGCCGGCCGTTGGGGCTGCACACAGGGCACGCACTGACAGAGGCTAGAAGCAGAGTCCTGACTCCTGGAGCGGCCGCCCAACACACAGAAGAGCCGCATTCAAAAGTGGAAAGAGCCGCATGTGGCTCGAGCCACGGCTTGCCGACCACTGAGCTATACAGTATGTGGGGTTATATTTGTCAAATTAAAACGCCAAACTTTCTGTTTATTTATAAAGTACAATTTTGCTGATAATGATATGAGAACGATATTTAAAAATTAAAATATTGAGGGGCTGGAGCATTGGGGCATTTGTCTTGTACCCAGCTGACCCAGGATGGACCACGATTCCATCCCCGGCATGGCATCCCGTATGGTTTCCCCGAGCCAGGAGTGATTTTTGAGCACGTAGCCAGGAGTAACCCCTGAGCATCACTGGGTGTGACCCAAACCTTCCCCCAAATCAAAACAAAACAAAATTAAACAAAATTAAAAAAGCAATAAAATACGGAGTCAGGACTCAGAGAGATAGCACAGCGGTAGGGCATTTGGCTTGCAAACAGCTGATAGAGGAATGATGATGGTTCAATCCCGGCATCCCATATGGTCCCCCATACCTATCAGGAGAAATTTCTGAGCGCAGTGCCGGGAGTAACACCTGAGCTTCACCTGGTGTGGTAGTTGAGTTTGTGAGTCACATCCAGTTGTGCTCAGGTCTTACTATTGGCTCTGTGCTCAGAAATCACTCTTGATAAGGTTTCATGGACCATAATGTGGAGCTAGGAATCAATTCTAGGTCAACCTATGCAAACCAAGCATCTTATTCCTTGTAATATTTGTCTGGCTCAAGGATGAAGCAATTCTTTATTGATTTTATTTACTGACAACCGTGGAGTTGGCTGTGGGACAGGGAAAGGAGAAAAACAAATAAGAGAAATGCCTTATTTAATTTCCTCAGGTGAAATAAACTAGTTCATTGGAGAATCCCTAAGAAACCAATGGGAAGTGGAAGTCCAGAGGTTTTCCTCTAAACTTATAACCTGGAATGATCAGGGAAGTTCTGAAACTAGAAAAAAGTTTTTAGTAGATCACCACATATTTATAATTCATGGCTCTAACTATAGAAAACTATGTTGTTTTCATAAGTACCATAGACTGAGAAGTTCAAACATCAAAAGTTAGTTTATAACTGTTCTGGAGATTGGAAAATTGAGGTCAATCCAGTATGATTGGGTTATGGTGAGAACTTTCATCGTTGTTTGTAGAATGTTGTCCTTTTACCTTTTTGGCAATTTGATACAAAAGCTTGATTTTTGATGAATATTTACAAATAATTAAATAGAAGCTAGTACAAAGAGCATTATATGCATGGTTCAAGTTGTACAACTCTAGAAATGTCATTAACAATTATCTATGCGGATGATCCTCCCAGTGTCCTTTTTATTTGTTTTGTTTGTTTTGGGCCACAGCCTGGTGGTGCTCAGGGGTTACTCCTGATTCTGTACTCAGAAATTGCTTCTGGCATCTTGGAAGACCATACAGAATCCTGGGGATCGAACCAGGGTTGGCCATGTGTAAGGCAAATGCTCTACCTGCTGTGCTATAGCTCTGGCTCCTCACAGTATCCTTTTTGTGTCTCTCTCACTTAAATGTTTCTGGTGGGTCTAATTAGTAATGGTACTCTCATGTAAAACATTCATTTATATTGTGTGTCTCTGTGTGTTGTGTGTCTCTGTGTGTTGGTGTATACTAGGGATCCTCAAACAATGGCTCCTATGCCACATGCAGCCTACTGAGGACATTTATCCAGCCTGCAGGGTGTTTTTGTCCCTGCTGCCTGTCCTGCTTAGCAGTTGACACATCTGGGGCCTACAGAAAGTATGTGTGGAATGTCTATAGCACTTTCTGACTTCCTTTATTCTCTCTGTCTCTCAACTTCTCCTCCCAGTCTCAGGTAGGAGTCCTCAAATTATGGCTGGAGGGTCACTATTGTTCATTGTTTTTCTTTAAACTATAGTCTGTACCTCCAGTAGTTTGAGGGAAAGTGATCTGGCCCCCTGTTTAAAAAGTTTGAAGATCCTTGGATGCTATAGAATACATTACTAAGAATAAAATAAAGTTTTAGAGTCAGAGAGATAGTAAAGAGAGATAGTTGAATGCAAGTAGTCCACCCAGCTTGACCTCATAACTATGTGACCTCCATAATTGCATGGCCCCTAGAGCATCTCTGGGTTCAGGCCTGGAAGTCACCAAGCACTGCCAGATCTGTCCCTGGAGGCCTTAGATCATCACCTAGTTGATCCTAGTGGTCTCCAGCACCACAGGGACTAAACATTACTGCACCCTTGTACCTACAATTAAAAGGCTGGTGAGTCGTCCAAGACATGCCAGAAGGAAGGCTTTGGTGTCCCGAAAACTTTCTTTATTTTTTCTTCAGGAAAACTTTCTTGATCCCTGTAAAATGGAAGTTTGGATCTTGTCATGATGGTCTTATATCACTTTTTATTAGCCAGCATTGAAATGTCTTTTCTGGTCTTGGGGAACACCCCATTGTGTTAGTTTTAATGGGGGCACATGCAATCTTCCACAGAAAAAAGTCAGAAAAGGGTTCTATTTCCCCTCTCTTTGGAGTCTAGATATGATCATAATCATGCTGGGCCAATTGGATAGTCTCAATCAAATTAGAATCTGAATAAAGTAAAGCAATATCCAGGGAAGCTGATAACTATTCATGGTGGCAGGATGAAGTTGAGTAGGGAAAGAAAGACCAAGGTGGAAAGACTTAAGGTGGAAAGTTACTAGCATCAAGTTGCAAAGGCCAATGACATCATTGTAGACTTCTATTTTCTTTCTGTTTTCTGGTGCTGAGAGCTATTCACTAGGTTTCCAAGAAGTTACTAATTTGCATAACTTTGCTGAAGTCAAATGTCATAGTTTGCAACCAAGAATTTAATTAAAATATGCACTTTCCTGGGGATTTATGCAATGGACAGCAAATTATGAAGCTTAAGTTTTCATTTTTATATTTATATTTATAAATGAAGAAGTAAAGACAGAAAAATTTTAGTGCTTTTTTTTAAAATCTAAAGCACTATTTAACAAGCTTTGATCAGGGACAGGGGAAATAAAAGAGTGAGTGTTTCCCTTTTTGAGAACCGATGACCATACAAACTAGGGCCTGTGGTCAAAACCACTATTCTGTGATTTTTTTTTTATTCTGATGCCCTATTTGTTTCCTGCAAGGTAACATTTATGAGCACTCAACATTCTTGATCTGAAGGCTTTACTGTTTATTCAGGATCTAGGATTAAGATAACGACTGAATATCTGCAGAACATACCCATGTGGTCCCTTTCAGAGACCAGACATTATGGTACACTAAATGTACAATGTGTACATTAAATTTTAAAAAGTTGTTCAATTAAAGCAAAAAACTTAAAGTGTCTTCTTATCCAGGCTAAATGCAATTTTATGAAAACTGTGGGTATGGAAAAATAGTGATTGTTAAAAAAGAAACATTTCAACGAAGCAAGAATGATTAACTGGCTTTTAAGTAGGCAGTCTAATTTGGCATATAACACTCAGTTCTTTTACAATGGCTATGAAAACAGTTTGCATTTTCACTGGGCAAAAACTAGCTCATTTCTTGTACTTAGGAAGTGGTTTCAGCAGTTGAAAAGGCCTCAGAGAGTGTGATAAACAGGTTTGACAGAATCAGAAGCTCTGACAATACTTGCCCAGGGCCACCTGCTGACAGGAGTAAATGTCCAGAAATGACACATCTCAGTGATGAGGGATAATTTACATCAATCTGGTCAAACAAGGGACAAAAAAAGCCAAAGAAATCACACTGTAGTCTTTAGGTATTAAGCTATTTCTCCTAAACCTGTAAGTACAGTTTGACACCTAGAAAAACTAACCATTTCTGTGGTAAAGTGAATGTATGTGTCTCCTGTTCGCAGTAACCTGGCTTTTCTGTGATCATTGTACTTGTGTTATTAGTGGTTGACAGCATCTAGTAGAGCCTCCAGGAAGACAACTGGTCTATGATGAAGAAAACCCCTTTCTAGTCCTTTCTTATGCCTCGCAACATATTTTCTGCCTCTTCAACAGTGACCAGAAGAATCAGTCTGAGACACCAGTTAAGAAACCAATTAGGTTTTCTTATGGCCTCTAAGATATGATCTCAAGAGCATGTGATGGCAAGACCCTCAGTGTCCTCAAGCCATCTTTCCTAGCTCATTTCAGGCCTGTTCTCTTCATTGGTCTCTACTTTCCAGTCAAATTAATCTTCTGTTATTTCTATTGCAAACTCTTCTCTGTCTCAGCGACACAGCACATGCCATTGGTTCAAGCTAGCAGGTTGTCTCTCTGCCTACTAGCTTCCCAAACTTAAGCCTTTCTTTTCTGGTGAACTTGGATTTTTCATGCATCTCTAAACTTGGGTTTCTCGCAGTACATGCAGTAAATGTTCTGCCAGACATTTAATTAATATGGGCCACTCCCTGGGTGTACTCAGGAGTTATTCTTGACAAACTGCTCAGGAGTGAACCCTGGTGGCACTTGAGGGAACTTATGTAGTACCAGGGATTTGTACAGGGGTCAGTGGGACACAAGATAAGTACCCATATATTATCTTTCTGTTCCCTTGCCAGGTTGTTTATAAAGAAAGTTAAAATATGGCATAGTTTAAGAGTTAAAAATATTATTTATGGGGCCGGAGAGATAGCACAGTGGCGTTTGCCTTGCAAGCAGCCGACCCAGGACCTAAGGTGGCTGGATCAAATCCCGGCATCCCATATGGTCCCCCATGCCTGCTAGGAGCTATTTCTGAGCAGATAGCCAGGAGTAACTCCTGAGCACCGCCAGGTGTGGCCCCCAAACCAATATATATATATATATATATATAATTATTATTTTTAACAATAGGTGCAAAAATATTCCCAAATTTCTAGAACAAGTTCTATGAATACTTGTCCTTATTTGTTACTCCCCAATGGCAATGATTTTACACAGTCTTGACTGATATTTGGTCAAACAAGGGACAAAAAGCCAAAGAAATCACACTCTGTAGTCTTTTGGTATTAAGCTATTTCTCCTAAACCTGTAAGAATTACAGTTTGACACCTAGAAAAACTAAACATTTCTGTGGCAAAAGTGAATATATGTGTCTTTTGGTAATATTTGTCTAATTACCAAATGACTCCTTACTTACTTACTTTTCTGTAAGCATTATTTATGGATTTGTTAAAAGTATGAAAGATAAACACTGAACTCAGCTCCTATCACATTCTTATACTTTTCTTTTTTCCTTTATCTATTTTGTTTTTGTTTTTTTGGGCCATACCCTTTGGTGCTCAGACACTATTCCTGGTTCTACACTCAGAAATCACTCCTGGGAAACTTAGGAGACCATATGAGATGCCAAGAATTGAACCTGGGTTGGCCATGTGCAAGTCAAATGTCTTACCTAAAGTACTATTGCTATGGACCCACATTCTTGTACTCTTATCATACTAGTCTTCCAAAAAGAAGTTTATAAGTTCATTTTAGACTACTAATCAGGTCTACTATATTATTAGTTTTTAAGGAAGACATAGTTTAGTGAGGCAGACTCCATCTTCCACCTTTGCTGCTATACTCCTCCACTCAAATTAATATTGTGCAATAAAATCAAGCACATTAGATAGTCAGATAATTTTATCTTCTTAAAGAATACTTTCGACATGCCTTCTGTCTTGATTTGGTTTAAATATGTGTCACTGTAGAAAGCAGACATCATAATGAAATTTGAAGACCAAGAGCTTTATTGGGAGAAATTCCCATGGATATACAAAGGGTCAGGGTGTGGAGAAGTAAAACAAGGAAGCCTTCCATGGGCTTCCACGGACTTTCCACAAAATATCTAGTCGAGCTCTTTATCAGTACCAGATTGTATCCTCTTTTCAGCTTTTTGAAGATCTTTGATTAGAGGATATTATTTCTTGATTTTTCACAGTATAGTGTTGGGATTCAATTGTCTTCATTCTCATTAAACTCATTAACATTCTCTTTAAACTCATTAATGTGAGTTTTTCTAATTTTGAACTTTCCTTTTA
Source organism: Suncus etruscus (assembly GCF_024139225.1). Taxonomy (NCBI): domain Eukaryota; kingdom Metazoa; phylum Chordata; class Mammalia; order Eulipotyphla; family Soricidae; genus Suncus; species Suncus etruscus. The sequence goes on along the minus strand of NC_064854.1, from coordinate 33,221,371 downwards.
TTTTTAAAAATCTTTATGACTTTGTCTTTGAAATATCCTTTCCTATCATAGTAATGGCACTTTAAGACTATAGAAACTTGGGGCCAGAGTGGTGGCACAAGCAGTAGGGCATTTACCTAGCACACGCTAACCTAAGATGGACCATGATTCGATCCCTTGGTGTCCCATATGGTCCCCCAAACCAGGGGCAATTTCTGAGCGCATAGCCAGGAGTGACCCCTGAGTGTCACCTGGTGTGGCCCCAAAACAAATAACAAAAAAATAAATAAATAAAATAAAAGACTATAGAAACTAAAGCATGAGCTTAGTCTACCACCTTTAAATGGAGGTCATCTATAATACATATGAATTTCTTCTTTCAATGGTAACGGAAGTCCATTTAAGATTTCTTCTCAATCCAAAACAAAGCCTTATACATTGATACATTTTGGCATGTATATGGGTTTTATTTCTTTTTTTGGGGGGGGGGTTTATTTCTATTTTTATTTTATTTTCCTAGTTAACTTTTAGCACTTATAAAAAAAATTATGGCCAATAGGAGAGCTCTTGACCCCTGACCTCAATACTTGCATCGTTTCTTAGTGTGTGTGAAAAGGAAGTTGGGGACACCCAGTTCCCCAAAGTCAGTGCTTCCTCTTGGGTCTGGCCTGGCCTCTGTGCCTACCTTTCCCTCCTCTCTAGAAAGGGTAAGAAAAGGACAATAAAGTCAAACTAGGTGCTACCCAGGGAGTCATCTGTTGACACAATTGAGGGCCTATACCAGGCAGTTTGGGGTAAAGCTAGTGCAGACTCCTGGGGCTAGGGGACAGACCTTGTCCCCTCCTTCCAAGTTCCCCACTGCTGAGGGTGGACAAGTTCTGGAAAGTGTCCCTCCACTAGGACTGTGGTAGAAAAGACAGACTGGGGTTAGGGGGTTCTTGGTTCCCATTCCTGCCTGCTGTGCCCTCTCCTGCTCCTGCTGCTGCTTCCAAGACAGTAGCATTGCCCAGGGGCCAGCGACCCCAACCAGTCTCACATGTGGGGCTGGAACAGATCATCTAAGTAAGGGGAGAAACTTTCCCACATGTGGGGAACATGTCTGTCACTCCTTCCCCTGCCCTGACTTGCTGACTAACTTGAGAACCTGTCCTCTCCTGCTTCAGCTGGAGCCTGTGGCTATTTTATCTGGAATAAGAGAACATGATTTATTTATAAGCAGGGGATCTGGTGGCTATTTGACTCCAATCTATTCTTTAGAATAGGTGGTATGTTTATTTTCTAGTTCTGTGGCTGAGGGATAGGCTGACTCCTCCCACTGCCTCTTCTGCCCTGGTTCCTGGATATAGGGGTCAAAGGAAGTGGGGGGAAAGGGCATCCTGAGCCACCCTCATCCCTGAGTCCGTGACCCTGATGGCTGCCAACCCATTCCAGTATATTAGGAGAAGGTCCTCCTTCTTCTCTGCTCTTTGGAATCACTCTCTTCACTGCCTTTGCTCCCTGTTCCTCCCTTTCTTAACCTTTATCCTCTTTCCCTTTCTCCTCTTCCTTCTCTTGCTTTCTTTCTCTTCTCTCTACTTTTCTTCCTCCTCCTCCTTCCTCTCCTTCCTATCATTTTCTTTTCATATAGTAAGAGAAGCATTTGAGGGCCATTAAATTAATGTGCATAGAATATGCTATATTTATTAAGTTTTCTGCCTCTAAGAGATCGTATTTTGTGCTAACCATTATTTCAATGCTTAGTATTGGTTCAAAAATTATTACTGATAGCAATTTAATCTTTAGCCTGGAATTCTAATGGTTATGGAAAAATTATATTACATATCCCTATCCTTCCTGGGCTAACTGTTCTTGATTTGGTTTTTAAGTGAGGGCAATTTTCACTATAATAATTAATAACTAAGGTAGTAGGTTGTTTAAACCCATGAAGAATGAAAAGCCCAATGAGTAGTGCTCTACTTTGGCTAAGGGGTAGACTTTTTGTTTGTTTTAATGAAATAGATGTGGTTTCAAAAGTTGACTTATTTGGGGGCTAAAGTGATAGTACAGAAAGGAGGGCATTTGCCTTGCACAAAGCTGACCTGGATTAGATCCCTGGCATTCCATATGACCCCCTTCAGCACTTCCATAAGTGACTCTGAAATCACCAGGTGTGACCCAAAAATCCAAAAAAAAGTTGCAGTATTTCACTGAGAAAACTTAGTACACTGCATTCACATGTAAAATGGGAGATTGTAGAGCTAGTTAAAGGGCTGCAGAGATAATGCATGACAAATGCTCAGCAAACAAACTATGTACCATGTAGAGAAAGCTCTGGACTCTGGACTCTGCTAGCTTTTACAGAAGAACATTTCATAGTGTAGATGCTGGAGTTCAGTTGCCTTTCTGTACCAAATCACCAAATTGGCTCTGTGGTTTTGAAATTAGTATCTTTGTGTTTACTTTATTCAGCTATTAAAAGAGAATTATAATACAATTGCCTCAAACATTTATTGTGAAGCTTAAGTGAGGCAATGCACATAAAATATTGAGGATATGGCCTGAACTTACCCAAAGTTAATTATCAATAATATAGAAAGCATATCTCTACAAATTATTCATTATTTTTTTCTTGAGAGATTTAAAGAAATGTGATTGAATAATTTGCCCTGGTTCCCATGGTTTCCATTTTCAGTAATTTTAGTTCTGATCTTCACAGAAAATCTGCTCTACATACTTTCAAAATAAATGTGGAGTTAGCATCATCTAAACTTCATAATAGATTCTAAATTTCAAATCCTCTTTAAATGCATACAGGACTATAAGGCCCAGAACACTGGAGGTTCCCAGCTGATCCCGAAGTTCAAGTAAGAAATAATATCTGATTAGGTTTGTTTGAATAAAAATAACAAAAAAAAAACCCTTGCTGTAGGGCTAGCTTTAGTCTGGTTGCATTAGAGAACTTCTTTGAGTTCTCTTGAGGAAAGCAGATGCATGAAGGGCATATGATGAAATATGGAGAAATGAGATGAGAGACCACACAAATCTGTGTTGGGAGAACAGGGTGTTCTGAATTTAATGTGAAGAATAAGGGGTGTAAAAGGGAGTTTGAGCTAGCCACAGTTTTTCTATGGCATGAAGAGAATGCTTTCCTATGTTAAATTACAACATGACTCTCTTGTAAATGGAAAAAACAAAACAATTCACATGGCTCCTGATGAATAGATACATTTCAAGTAAGAGTCCAGAGTTAAAAAGAGAAGATAAATTTTAACATCTTAAAGCAGTTCCTGGATGCTAATACTGATTAGGGGATTTTTCAAGGAGCCGGTTTTTCCTATTTTCTGAGGGAACAGGTTTTGTTTTCAGGTCTAAGACAGATAACTAACTTCCTAAGGTCTGACTAAGAAATAGTTTTAGGAAAACACAAACTTATCTGAAAGAGATGCAAATCTACCTGGTGAAGGTTTTCTCAATAGCCCAATGCTATTTTGTGGACAAAACTGGATTTGAATTCTCAGGCAAGAATTAGTTAGCAAATGCTCAAAGTCTTTCTGAGATGTCCAAAAGGCAAAACATTCCTTTCTGTTTAAAACTGCAAGGGCATTTAGAAGACAAAAAGACACAAAGTTGTATTTAAGATTCTCTTTTGGTGCTGAGTTTTTTTAGGTGAAGAAAAATTTAATCAAGGCTATATTTGCCTGTAAAAATCCTTATGTTAGGAAGTAAATGGTTCAACTATTTACGCACCAACTACAGCAGAAGGGAGATTTATCTTTAGGCCAATTAAATGTTTGTTATAAGCAAATTTAAGTCAGGTACTAAAAGAATGTCAGTATCATTAACAGAAATCTTGATCAGACATCCACACTGAGGGAAAAACTTCTCAGTGGGCCTTCTGATGAGATCTTACTTAGGTTAATGGTATGACAAGTCTAGTGATAGTACAGTTGGTAGGGCACTTGCCATGTGATCCAGGTTTTATCCCCAACATATCATAGGGTTCCCAGAGCACTTCCAAAATTGATTCCTGAGTGCAAGGTAATATGTAGTACTAAGATTAAAATTGGAGTTTTGAGCATTCCAAGAATCTACTCTAATCCTTTGAACTATCTCTCTGGCCCAAACATGACCTTGAGTTATCATCATTTATTTATTTATTTGCAGTGCTAGAGCTTAAACCAGAGCCTCATACATGCAAGGCATGTAACACTATGCAGCATCCCTAGCCCCAAATCATGACTTTTTAAAGAATTCTTTGTGCTAAGTCTATTCAATGGAAGATTTGAAGAATATATTAAACCCCAAGTTGTTATGAGGGGGCTTTTATTTGTTGTATTAGCAGGTTTTCATTCTATTCAGGATATTACTTCTTTGCTGGTGCTTGTTACTCTTTGGATGGAAGCACCTTTTGGATTGGTGCTTTTACCCTACCTGTTTTCCATTCTATGGTGTAGTCTTTCACATTCCAATAAAGACCCCGGGTCTCAGGGAGAAAATGCTTGTGGTTTTGTTTTCTGCAACTGAGCTATCTGCTGTTGGCATCTTGCTAGGAGTGGAAGACTTGTGGTGGAACTTTCCTGAACCAGTATTATTTACTGTGTTGGCATTTTCTTCTAGACTTGCATGTCCCCAATCCCTTGGGATTGGAGTATGAGGCTTCTTTCACTGCAGTTATTGACATTTGATTTTTTTTAAAAAAATTCTCTAAGTACTTTATACAAAAGTCATTTGGGACAAGAGATAGCTCAATGAGCTATAGTGAATGCTTAGCATTCAGAGGCCCAAACTCTGTCCTTGGCATCACATGGACTTCCCTGTGTGTCCATGGAGCAACCTTTGAGTCACTGATGTGGTCCCAAAATGTAACTTAAGAAAGCACCTTATGGGCTGGAGAGATAGCATGGAGGTAAAGTGTTTGCCTTGCATGCAGAAGAACGGTGGTTCGAATCCCAGCATCCCATATGGTCCCCCGTGCCTGCCAGGAGTGATTTCTGAGCGTGGAGCCAGGAGTAATCCCTGAGCGCTGCCAGGTGTGACCCAAAAACCAAAATAGAATGCACCTTATTCCTAATATATAAGTAAACATTTTCATCCTTGTTATGCACTAAAAAAATACAAGCATTGTTTTTTCACTGTTTCAAAGGAGAGCTTTTTTGAAAGAACAACTTAGCTATCTTGACTTAACAGTTTCAAGGCCCTTTCTCTCCTACCCTGCATACAAGTGGACTTGTGGAGAGAACTAGAGAATGGATCTCAAACTACAGGAAATTGCATTTTGTAGCTCATACTTTCTTCCTTGAACCCTTAATTCCTCTAATCCTTTTCTCTTCCTTCTAAGACTATTTCTCAGACAGAACTTTCTCTTTGTGACTGTGCAATATTAAAACACAATATTAAAACGCTTTCCTCTTTTTTTTTTTTTTTTGGAGAAACACAGTTTTTTTTGGTTTTTGGGCCACACCCGGCGATGCTCAGGGGTAACTCCTGGCTGTCTGCTCAGAAATAGCTCCTGGCAGGCATGGGGGACCATATGGGACACCGGGATTCAAACCAACCACCTTTGTTCCTGGATCGGCTGCTTGCAAGGCAAACGCCACTGTGCTATCTCTCCAGGCCCAGAAACACGTATTTGTTTCTGCAGAAACACAATACTATTGGAAGAATTGTCCTTGAAGTTTGAGTTTGAGATATATTACCAGTCGATGTCTGAGAGATTTAGTTGGCTGTTCAGAACTTCATTACATATTCAAAAATAACCCTGAGAGGGCTATCAGAAAGTTTAAAAGGTATGTACATTGCAAAATGCCATTTATGGAATAGTGGTCATTTTGAATTTAGCAGATATTTAAAAAATGTTTGAGCATATTGTGCAAACTAGAGGCACTCTTTCATTTGCAGTGTTTATTATTTGAGAGTATTGTGCAATTTACAAGGGCTCCACACTTATTTTTACTAACCCTCCTTTCCCTTTGTTTCTTTTTTTTTATCATGAAGACTGGAGGTTGTGCATCTGCTTGCAGTATGGACTCATGGTGCTTTCTGGGGCTCCCCATTTTTGCAGTATTCGGAGGCTACTCGTGGATTCATTCTAGGAATTACCCCCAGTGGTCCTGAGCAACAAGCCCATGGCTTCTGTATGCAAAACAAGATCTCTAACCATTGAGCTGTCTTGCTGGTTCATGTTTAGTATTGATGCTTGAGTCCATTCTGGTTGCAGTGCTCACCAGGAATTGACATGTGGCTATCCTATGTGCTCACCTGTGGTCACACTCCTGACTGCCCAATTGGAGAAGCATGGCAGTGCTCAAGGGGTTCCAAGTTTTAAGAAACTGATAAGTTATGGGTTAGACTGTCTGGATCTCTCTTCTAGGTATGTCACTACCTGCCTAATCAAGGACTAGCTGCCCTTTGAAAATTGAAAAACCCTATAGAATTTACTAATAAAATGAGATAATATGTAGAATTTATTTCAAAATAGGATTCCTAGGTTAACGCAAGGTTGTCCATAAATTTACAGTTGTGATCTCAGAGCAATGAGCAAATGAAAGTTTATTCTAAGTCCTCTCCACTTCTAGCCATATTTGCATTGTCCTATATTAAAGTTAAAACGAGCTAATTCAAGATATAATCAATTGAAAATGAGCTTTTGGAATACCATTTGGTGTGTTGGTATAGTTTTTATTTGTTTTTTATTTTTTATTGTCTGTTTAGTACCTAATTTTTTGTAAGGCAAAAAGTCCCTCAGTTTTTTGACATTATAGGAGGGAGGTATCAGCATAGAGATTTGAAGAGCTGCTCTTCTATGACTCACGTCACTTCTGAGCCCAAATAAATTCCTAGTGGACAGGGCATTCCCCTTTCCCATGAGGGCCAGAGATGACTCATAGCAAATCAAGATTTTGCATCTAACTGTTATGGTCCCTGACTATCAAAGCTCGGACCCAAAGTCTGAAATGAGGAGAGGTGATTTAATGATAGCCCCTACCCCCTTTAAAGGTCAAAACTTTCCTCCATAAAACCTCCTCTCCTTCAGGAAGCCTCTGCCATGATGTCACTCCACATAGAAACTTTTTGGGGACATTTCCTAAAAGTACACTTAGCTCTTTTGAGACCATTTGGGGGGGGTGGATTCTGCCTAAAAATTGTCTAACCTGTTAATTTAGATTAAAACAATTGCCCAAGGACCTGGGGTCTGCTTTGCCTCTTGCTATTGTCCTTATCTACATGCTGGTCACCTGAGTTACTTGGGTCCAATGGTATACAGACTCACCCAATGGTTATTTACTAAATTCTTTGATAGGAACAGATATGCCTGGTGGGTCTCTCCTAGTATTATAAAACTTCTTATAGATATTGATTTTAGTGGACAAAAGATGACTCAACATCCTAAAAAGGTTGGTTATTGGTATCCCATGAAAGACTTAGAAAGTGCAGCAATAGTGAACCTCTTCGCTAGTCTAATCCCTACAAATGATAGAATGGATGATGACAGATGGCAGTGACCTCCTACAACTTTACCAAGTTTAAGATTAGTCCTAACCGGTTGCTGAACAGAATGATATTTTTATTAGAGCAATGAACAGGCTCTGTTATGTCTTTAATAGTCTTGCAAATATTTCCTTCCTGACATTTATTGCTAAACATGCTCAAAGTTTCACACCCACTATCTCATGGTCCCTGAAGGACTTCCAGAAGTAATCCTTGTGTACTACCCAGGAGCAGCTTTGAAACATTTCCAGGTGCTGTGCCAATCACACTACCCCATCAGTCTTCCCCAAATTCAATTCAAAACAACAACCAACCAAAAAAAAAATCTTTCCATCCTGTGATGGTGGTGATCACACCAATCTTAAGGTCATATAGGCCTGTAGCAATTTATTGTAAAAAAAAATCATGCATTGGGACTGAGATAGAGAAAAACCAGAGAGCACATGTAATTTTCATTTTTTTAATTTATTTAAACACCTTAATTACATACATGATTGTGTTTGGGTTTCAGTCATGTAAAGAACACCACCCATCACCAGTGCAACATTCCCATCACCAATGTCCCAAGTCTCCCTTCGCCCCACCCGACCCCCGCCTGTACTCTAGACAGGCTCTCCATTTTCCTCATACATTCTCATTATTAGGACAGTTCAAAATGTAGTTATTTTCCTAACTAAACTCATCACTCTTTGTGGTGAGCTTCCTGAGGTGAGCTGGAAATTCCAGCTCTTTTCTCTTTTGTGTCTGAAAATTATTATTACAAGGGTGTCTTTCATTTTTCTTAAAACCCATAGATGAGTGAGACCATTCTGCGTTTTTCTCTCTCTCTGACTTATTTCACTCAGCATAATAGATTCCGTGTACATCCATGTATAGGAAAATTTCATGACTTCATCTCTCCTGACAGCTGCATAATATTCCATTGTGTATATGTACCACAGTTTCTTTAGCCATTCATCTGTTGAAGGGCATCTTGGTTGTTTCCAGAGTCTTGCTATGGTAAATAGTGCTGCAATGAATATAGGTGTAAGGAAGGGGTTTTTGTATTGTATTTTTGTGTTCCTAGGGTATATTCCTAGGAGTGGTATAGCTGGATCGTATGGGAGCTCGATTTCCAGTTTTTGGAGGAATCTCCATATCGCTTTCCATAAAGGTTGAACTAGACGGCATTCCCACCAGCAGTGGATAAGAGTTCCTTTCTCTCCACATCCCCGCCAACACTGTTTATTCTCATTCTTTGTGATGTGCGCCATTCTCTGGGGTGTGAGGTGGTATCTCATCATTGTTTTGATTTGCATCTCCCTTATGATTAGTGATGTGGAACATTTTTTTATGTGTCTTTTGGCCATGTGTATTTCTTCTTTGTCAAAGTGTCTGTTCATTTCTTCTCCCCATTTTTTGATGGGGTTAGATGTTTTTTTCTTGTAAAGTTCTGTCAGTGCCTTGTATATTTTGGAGATTAGCCCCTTATCTGATGGGTATTGGGTGAATTGTTTCTCCCACTCAGTGGGTGGCTCTTGTATCCTGGGCACTATTTCCTTTGAGGTGCAGAAGCTTCTCAGCTTAATATATTCCCATCTGTTAATCTCTGCTTTCACTTGTTTGGAGAGTGCAGTTTCCTCCTTGAAGATGCTTGTAATGTCCTGGAGTGTTTTGCCTATGTGCTGTTCTATATATCTTATGGTTTTGGGGCTGATATCGAGGTCTTTAATCCATTTGGATTTTACCTTCGTACATGATGTTAGCTGGGGGTCTAAGTTCAATTTTTTGCAAGTGGCTATCCAATTGTGCCAACACCACTTGTTGAAGAGGCTTTCCTTGCTCCATTTAGGATTTCCTGCTCCTTTATCAAAAATTAGGTGGTTGTATGTCTGGGGAACATTTTCTGAGTATTCAAGCCTATTCCACTGATCTGAGGACCTATCCTTATTCCAATACCATGCTGTTTTGATAACTGTTGCTTTGTAATACAGTTTAAAGTTGGGGAAAGTAATTCCTCCCATATTCTTTTTCCCAATGATTGCTTTAGCTATTCGAGGGTGTTTATTGTTCCAAATGAATTTCAAAAGTGTCTGATCCACTTCTTTGAAGAATGTCATGGGTATCTTTAGAGGGATGGCATTAAATCTGTATAATGCCTTGGGGAGTATTGCCATTTTGATGATGTTAATCCTGCCAATCCATGAGCAGGGTATGCGTTTCCATTTCCGTGTGTCCTCTCTTATTTCTTGGAGCAGAGTTTTATAGTTTTCTTTGTATAGGTCCTTCACATATTTAGTCAAGTTGATTCCAAGATATTTGAGTTTGTTTGGCACTATTGTGAATGGGGTTGTTTTCTTAATGTCCATTTCATCCTTATTACTATTGGTGTATAGAAAGGCCATTGATTTTTGTGTGTTAATTTTGTAGCCTGCCACCTTGCTATATGAGTCTATTGTTTCTAGAAGCTTTTTGATAGAGTCTTTAGGGTTTTCTAAGTAGAGTATCATGTCATCTGCAAACAGTGAGAGCTTGACTTCTTCCTTTCCTATCTGGATTCCCTTGATATCCTTTTCTTGCCTAATCGCTATAGCAAGTACTTCCAGTGCTATGTTGAATAGGAGTGGTGAGAGAGGACAGCCTTGTCTTGTGCCAGAATTTAGAGGGAAGGCTTTCAGTTTTTCTCCATTGAGGATAATATTTGCCACTGGCTTGTGGTAGATGGCCTTCACTATATTGAGAAAGGTTCCCTCCATTCCCATCTTGCTGAGAGTTTTGATCAAGAATGGGTGTTGGACCTTATCAAATGCTTTCTCTGCATCTATTGATATGATCATGTGGTTTTTATTTTTCTTGTTATTGATGTTGTGTATTATGTTGATAGATTTACGGATGTTAACCCAGCCTTGCATTCCTGGGATGAAACCTACTTGATCGTAGTGGATGATCTTTTTAACAAGGCATTGAATCCTATTTGCCAGGATTTTGTTGAGGATCTTTGCATCTGCATTCATCAGTGATATTGGTCTGTAATTTTCTTTTTTGGTAGCATCTCTGTCTGGTTTAGGTATCAAGGTGATGTTGGCTTCATAAAAGCTATTTGGAAGTGTTTCTGTTTGTTCAATTTCATGAAAGAGTCTTGCCAAGATTGGCAGTAGTTCCTCTTGGAAAGTTTGATAGAATTCATTAGTGAATCCATCTGGACCTGGGCTTTTGTTTTTCGGCAGACATTTGATTACTGTTTTAATTTCATCAATGGTGATGGGGGTGTTTAGATATGCTACATCAACCGTGGAAGATTATAAGAGTCCAAGAATTTATCCATTTCTTCCAGGTTCTCATTTTTAGTGGCGTAGAGTTTTTCAAAGTAGTTTCTGATTACCCTTTGAATCTCTGTCATATCAGTAGTGATCTCTCCTTTTTCATTCCTGATACGAGTTATCAAGTTTCTCTCTCTATCTTTCTTTGTTAGGTTTGCCAGTGATCTATCAATCTTGTTTATTTTTTCAAAGAACCAACTTCTGCTTTCGTTGATCTTTTGGATTGTTTTTTGAGTTTCCACTTCGTTGATTTCTGCTCTCAGCTTTGTTATTTCCTTCTGTCTTCCTATTCTTGGGTCCTTTTGTTGAGCATTTTCTAGTTCTATTAGTTGTGTCATTAAGCTACTCAGGTAAGCTCCTTCTTCCTTCCTGCAAAGCTATAAATTTTCCTCTCAGTACTGCTTTTGCTGTGTCCCATAAGTTCTGATAGTTTGTGTCTTTATTGTCATTTGTTTCCAGGAACCTTTTGATTTCCTCCTTGATTTCATCTCGGACCCACTGGTTATTGAGCATGAGGCTGTTTAGCTTCCAGGTGTTAAAGTGTTTCTTCTGAGTCCCTTTGGAGTTCACAAATAATTTCAGAGCCTTGTGGTCAGCGAAGGTAGTCTGCAAAATTTCTATCCTCTTGATCTTATGGAGGTATGTTTTATGTGTCAGCATGTAGTCTATCCTGGAGAATGTCCCATGTACATTGGAAAAGAATGTGTATCCAGGTTTCTGGGGATGGAGTGTCCTATATATATCGACTAGGCCTCTTTCTTCCATTTCTCTCCTCAGGTCTAGTATATTCTTGTTGGGTTTCAGTCTGGTTGACCTATCCAGTGTTGACAAAGCCGTGTTAAGGTCCCCCACAATTATTGTGTTGTTGTTGATATTATTTTTCAGATTTGTCAACAGTTGTATTAAATATTTTGCTGGCCCCTCATTCGGTGCATATATGTTTAGGAGAGTGAATTCTTCCTGCTCTACGTACCCCTTGATTAATATAAAATGTCCATCTTTGTCCCTTACAACCTTCCTGAGTATAAAGTTTGCATTATCTGATATTAGTATGGCCACTCCAGCTTTTTTATGGGTGTTGTTTGCTTGGATAATTTTTCTCCAGCCTTTTATTTTGAGTCTATGTTTGTTCTGACTATTCAGGTGCGTTTCTTGTAGGCAGCAGAAGGTTGGATTGAGTTTTTTGATCCATTTAGCCACTCTGTGTCTCTTAACTGGTGCATTTAGTCCATTGACGTTGAGAGAAAGAAATGTCCTGGGATTTAACGCCATCTTTATTTCAAAATTTGGTGTGTCTTTTGGGTAGTCTTGTCTTAGATTAGGTCTTTCAGTTTTTCTCTTAAGACTGGTTTTGTGTCTGTGAAGTTTCTGAGCTGTTTTTTGTCTGTGAAGCCATGTATTCTTCCGTCAAACCGGAAAGTGAATTTTGCTGGGTATAGTATTCTGGGTGAAGCATTCATTTCATTCAGTCTTGTCACAATATCCCACCACTGCTTTCTGGCATTGAGTGTTTCTGGTGACAGGTCTGCTGTAAATCTCAGGGAAGCTTGCTTGAACGTGATTTCCCCTTTTGATCTTGCTGTTTTCAGAATTCTGTCTCTATCTGTGGGATTTGTCATTGTGACTAGGATGTGTCTTGGGGTGGTTTTTCTGGGGTCTCTTTTGGTTGGTACTCTTCGGGCATGCAGGATTTGATCACATATATTCTTTAGCTCTGGGAGTTTCTCTTTAATGATGTTCTTGACCATTGATTCTTCCTGAAAATTTTCTTCCTGGGTCTCTGGGACTCCAATGATTCTTAAGTTGTTTCTGTTGATCTTATCATAGACTTCTATTTTCATCTGTTCCCATTCTTTGACTAATTTTTCCATTGTCTGCTCATTTGCTTTAAGTTTTTTGTCCAATCTCTCCTGCTGTATGGAATTGTTAGGTATCTCATCTTCCACAGCACCAAGTCTATTCTCAGCTTCTGATACCCTGTCCCAGAGCTTATCCATTTTGTCATTCACTTCGTTTACTGACTTTTTCAGTCCTGTTAGTTGACATGTTATTTCAGTTTGGAGTTTTGTGATTTCTGTCTTCATGTTTTCTTGGTTCTTATTAGTGTTCTGTTCAACTCGATCCATGGTTTCTTGGAGTCTGTTGAGCATCTTCCATATTGCTAGTCTAAAGTCCTTATCTGAGAGGTTGATTAGTTCGTTGGTCATTATCTGGTCCTCAGAATTGTCATCTTCATTCTCTATGTCTGATGCTGGCCTGCGTTGTTTCCCCATTGTCACACTTGTATTGTGGGTTTTTCTATGTGTTGTGGTGGTATTCATTGTCTATATGATGCAGGCAGCACACTCCTCTGGCTCCTCCCTTTCTGGATGGGCTGACTTGCCTCTAAGGGAGGGGAGTCCTCCGTGGATGAAGCCTCACATTGGGTCAAATCTTAGGCCCGAGCATGCAACAGAGAAGACAGTCCAGAGAGAAATGTTTGCTTCTGTGATATAGCACCGTTCTTAGTGTAATTTTTCCTTTTTGTTGCAATGGTGTTCTTTCCTTAGAAAGAGTGCATGGCCGCGTAGCGAAACGGAGCGGCCGTGCTCTGCTGGAGCCTCTTTTTGCCCCACTCGCAAGAGTTTCACGCAAGAGGACAGTAGACAGACATAGACAGGTCACACTCACAGTTTTTCACAGTTGGGCCCCACTGGGCCGGTGTACTTTCGCGGATTTTCCCCGCCTGGTGTCACACACAGGGAGCTGGCTTTTGCAAAGCTTAGCCGGTTTTCATGCTCTGTAGTCCCTCCCTGAAAATGGCATCTGGGCGAGCGAGGTTTCTGGAGCCTCTTTTTGCCCCACTCGCAAGAGTTTCACGCAAGAGGACAGTAGACAGACATAGACAGGTCACACTCACAGTTTTTCACAGTTGGGCCCCACTGGGCCTGTGTACTTTCGCGGATTTTCCCCGCCTGGTGTCACACACAGGGAGCCGGCTTTTGCAAAGCTTAGCCGGTTTTCATGCTCTGTCGTAATTTTCATACTATTCACCATATGAATAATTTTTGTAGATCGGGATGAGGAAAATTTTAGTGTATTGAACTCATACTTTGCATGTAGGAAGTCTGAGTTCCATGACCATCACCATAACCTCTCCTAAATCCTTCTGAGAAAACTGCACCAACACAGAGCTGTGAGTAGTCTCTGAGCACCACCAGTTGTGGCTTGAAAAACTACACAAAATTATGAAAAAGAGTCTTATTGAATATGTTCCTTAAAAATACTCTTTCTTGGGGCCAGAACAGTGGTGCTAGAGGTAAGGTGTCTGCCTTGCAAGCGCTAGCCTAGGACGGACTGGGGTTTGATCCCCCGACATCCCATATTGTCCCACCAAGCCAGGAGCGATTTCTGAGCATATAACCAGGAGTAACCCCCGAGCATCAAACGGGTGCCCCCCCCAAAAAACAAAAACAAAAACAAAAATACTCTTTCTTACAGCTGGCCTAAATACCTTTGTTAGATCATACCCCATGTGTAGGACAGGAAGAAGGTGGGGCTCTTAGACTCAACATAGAGAGGAAGAAAAACCAAATGTGGTTCTAGATGGATTGGCTCAGTCTGGGGAATTGCTATTAGTCTAACACACCACTCAGCAGTGGAATACAAGAGTGATCATGAACAATTCTAACTGATGGATCTTCCAATTGATGGACCCTCTAGTCTAATTAATGAACCCTAAAGTTATGCACCTGGTCCTTTTTGTTTTTGAAGAGAGAAGGATGCTAAACAGGGATTAATGGGGGACTTTGAAGAATCATGGTCACAAAGTAGGGATGTGGGATACGTAGGGATAAGTAGGTGATGACACACCAACTACAAGTCTTTGCGTTTTTTTTATTAATTTTAACTTTTAGATAATATATACAAAACGTCCCCAGAACTGATAGGCTAGACTACTTAACCTACAGATTCTAGAGAGCTTATTTTCTTTTTTTTTTTGTATCCATATATTTTTTATTGATATAGAATACAATTTAATGTTTTCAATAGTGATTGGAAAAGTAGAGATTGACAGAATATGTTAGATCTGCTTATTTTCTTAACTTTTCTAGTACTACATAATAGAATCATGAAATAGAGAAACATGGAGAAATGCAGGTTGCATATTGACCCAAGATGTTGGACTCCTTGTCACCAATGCTGGCCCAGTCTCTATCACTGCAGAACAACCTTCCAGATACAAAACCAATAATGAGGCACTTTCTTTTAGAAAACCAACTGTCTTGGTGGAAATTGACTTAATCAAATCTCTTTAATTCTAGAAAGGATAAGAATTCACACTACTGAGACTACATGGATTTAGGACATAGTATTGCCTTTCTTGCACACACAATTTTGATTAGACTTGAGTGAGAGTTTTTGATTTGGTTTGGTTTGGTGTGAGAGGTCACACCAAGCTGTGCTAAGGGCTTACTCCTGGCTCTGTGCTAATCACACTCCTGGTATGATTCAGAGGGAACATATGTGGTGTTGGAGTCTGTCTGGGATTGAACTCAGTTTGGCCCTGTGCAAGCAAGGTCCTTACCCATACAATTTGATATTCTGATATAAGTATTGTTTCAGACTTACTTGGGTTTAGAAGGATTTGCATTTGATTCCACCTGCATCTGAAGACATTGTCTTGAGCTGGATATTTATTCACTTGTGTGTTTCTTAATTTATTTACATACTTATTGCCACAATAGCAGTGCTCAGAGCTTATATCTGGCTATGTTCATAGATCACTACTGGTGGGCATGGGGACCATATAATGGACCAGGGATCAAACCTGAATCTACTGCACAGAATGCAAGCTCCCTATCTGTTGTACTAAGATTCCAGTCTACTAGCCACTTTAAATCAACACTCTCCACTTGTGTTTTTTCAGGCTATGTGAACCCCACAGACTGAGAGGAGCAACAGTCAGTTGCTATGGACACTAAGGGAGGATTTCAAAACCTTATACCATATACAATGAGCAGAAATAGACCCTTGTGTTACTCTTTGCTTTTATGAAAGTGTTTTTATTTTGTTTTACTTGACCTTTTTTTGAGGCTTGGCATGTGTGTGAATGTGTATGTATATATACATGTCTATGGGATGAACATCAACTTGATTCCTTTTTAATTGGTACATAAGATTTGTCTTCTGCACCCCTAAACAACTTTCTTCAAGAAGAGGTTAGGCAACCAGACTGATGGAAGATCAGTCTATAGATCAACTATAGAGGTACTGTTGCCTTCTTTCCTGTCTGTTGTGTTTTGGCTTTCACTCCATATGGGGGATCAAACCCAGGGCCTCACTCATGCCAGGCAAGTGCTTTACTACTAGGTTGAATCCTCAGTCGTTGGCTTCCTCATTTTTAGATTCATGCTTCTCCTTTGTTCTTGTGAACATTTTCCCAGTTTCTTAAGAGCTTATCTATTCATTTCAGATGTTCAATTTGTATTTTCTCTAAAACTTTTAGATGTTGGCCCCAGGATGTGGCTCAGTGATAAAATTGTTGGCCTTGCAAAGCGTGAGATCTGAGTTCAATACCTAACACTGCAAAATAAGAATGCTTCTGAACTTTTAGGTTTTATGGCAAGAGGTTTTCAGGATGTCTGGCCTCTTTATTCTTAGAAGCAAAACTGTGTTTTATAAAATCTTAGTCTCACACATATTTCTTTCACATGGCAGGCATTTTACAGTTGAACAGAGATTATAATCTGAATTTTCTTTCCAAATTGCATGCAAATGTCCTCTCTCCCATCGCTCCCACTTTACAGTCTGTGCTTGCCTCATCACCTTAGAGCTCTGAACTTGTGAAAGACTCAACCTGTTTGCTGAGTGAATATTGCAGACAGGCAGGTGTTTTGTCTCCTTCATCAGGGAACTTTGTTCACTTTCCTTAAAGCTTATCTAATGTAGTATTTATCCTTGAGCTAAAATTCTCCCACAAAAGGCCTGGAGTAATAGTTAATAGGGTAGGGTGCTTGCATTGTACATATGTGACACAGATTCCATCCACGGAATACCATATTGTCCTCAATCTCTGCTAGGAATTATTTCTGAGCACAGAATCAAAAGTAGGCCCTGAGCACCATTGGATGTGGCTCCTAAACTACAAAAAAACTCCCCTCAATTGACCAGAGAGATAGTTCCATCCTATCCTCAGCACTGCCTATGGCTTCTCCAGGCCCCACCAGGAGCGATCTATGAACACAGAGCCAGGAGTAAGCCCTAACTGTGCCTTCCCAACAAAACAAAACAAAAACAAAACAAAACAAAACCTCCCACTCAAGTCTAATGAAAGTCTCATCTCTAAGATTCTGATTACTATTTTCTTTTTTGTAGCTCTGGAGACAGTAGAATCTTCTCTTTTGAACATCAAGCACAGTTTCAGGTACCTGAGTGATATTAATAAGGACCTTTGATTTTTTTTTCCAGGTCAAGCACCCTAATTCCCTGAGTGAAGAAACACATTTCAGCATGATATTTTATCTGATATAATTAAAACCTCAGTAAGACATTTCTATGTCACTGAATGGAATCTACTGTGGATCAAAGATTTACTTTCCACCAGACCTCCTTGCTTTATGAAACAAGTGCATCATGGGCATTCCTGCTGGCACAGTGTCTCAGGTGGTCCGTGGGAAACAGGCTAGTGGCTGTGGCTCTGTGGTCAGCCCTTTACAAGAGCCGCGTCCACATTCGATGAAATAGCTGCAGCTGGAACTGTGGTGGCTCACCACCGCCACTTCCTGCTTTCTTGCCTGGGGCCAGAGCTTCTCTGAGCCCTGCAAAGCTGGGGACTTGTCCCCTCTCCACCCAAAGCAAAGTAATCCAATGAGGCGACACATCTTACATTTCTTCTGGAATTAATTAGCTCATGTTCACTCTTCAGTGAGCAGTGGAGCAGTTCCTGTGGCATTATTTAGGTGTAAGGTAGCTCATAGGTGTGCAGAAACTTACACAAAGATGAAACTAGCTAGGTTGTGTTGATAAGATGATTCACTCACTTTTGCCCATTCAATCAGATAACCAAGTGAACCCTTAGAAGAGAAAATGTGGTTCTTCTATCATGCTGAGATTTATTCTGGTTGCAAGAGGATTAGAACATCTCTTGATAAAAATCTAAACTGTCATTCCTACTTAAATTTTAGTTTTGGGGTCATATCCAGTGGCTCAGGGATAAATCCCAGTGGTGATATGATGACCATATATAGTGCTGGGGGGAAGTGAGTCCAGCTGCAGACAAAGTAAGCCCAGGATCCTGCAGGAGGTGGAAAAGCGACAGAGGTTCTTGGATAAGCTCTGCAGAGAGCTTCTGGCCAAGGCAGTAGAGACTAAGACTGGGGTTGAGTCATGTTCCCATTTCCAACACATATTGCATTGCCCCAACAGCCATCACTTACAAAACTAAAATTCAAAGATTTCATGGTAAGATTTCTCATTAATGATGCATTAAATCTATATTCTGGGTCCTCTAACCCATAAATCTACCCCTACATCGAGCTACTATCTTATATTTTATATGGGGCAGAAGATTTTTCTCTTTCAACTCAGTGTGTTGTGAGAACCAAAGGAGGGCTGAGAAAAGCTATTTGAGAAAGTGTAAAGAGCTGCAAGGAAACTTTGATGCTTTCTTTTGAAAATTTACTGGTATAAGTTAATTAATCTTGGAAAGCAATATAATATATTGTTTAATTAGCCTAGATTTGAATTCAGGTGTACCACTTTCCAGTTTTGTGAACTTAAGAAAGTTCATTTAGCATGAACATGCCAGACCAGTGTGCTATCCTCAAGACACATCCTGATATAATAGGCATTCTTGTAGGATGAAATATGTAAGTATTTGACTCAACACATGGCCAGACATGTAGCAGGTACTTAGTTAATGTTGATTATGGCCATTTTCAACTTGCAAAGTGTTTAAGTTCATATAAGAAGCTCAAAGAGTGGGTAGATAAAACTTTGGTTGGGTGCTTCCTTGATAAATATCATTTTCAAAGTCAAAACTAACAGTAAATGAAAAAAAAGCCAGGAAGGACTGGCTTATGATAGAATAAAATTTTCTAAACTCACATTTTACTCTTGAAGTTTTCTATTCAGAAAAGGTGTGTGAGGAAGAAGAAGAGGATATATTAAAAGTAATTCATGCAAAGACCCACTGAGATGCTCAACTTTCATCTATTATCACAGAAAGGCAGAGTTTTAACACCAGAAGCTTCCCATATTTTGAATATTCTAGACTGTTACTATGGGCTGAATTCTGAGTTCTCTTTTTCTTGTGCACACCCTTCTGCTCTTAATCTTCAAGATCTCAGGATGAAAGAGAACCAAGAAGAAATCTGATAACCATGGTTCATCAGAGTGGCTTGTAGTTAGAGCTCATATTTCTCAGTCCTGGGTGCTCTCAGGAGCTCAAGCACTCGCTTCAGTATTTAAATGATGCTGGTTATAGAACAACTGTCAAGTAGAATGGCATGAGGTTACCCATTACCAAAGGAAATGCTGTAGAAAAATATCTAATCATATCTTATCATGATAGGTGAAGTAAGAATATCAAAACCAGGTCCTGTGTCACTTGAAAAATAATGGGATGCCATCTAGTGATGAGTTTTCAAAGTGCACGGTCACTGGCTCTGAGCCTATTAGTTTTGCATTGCATAGAGAAGGATCATTGTCTGATCCAGAGGATTTAGTTTGCCTTCTATAACCATCTCTCTTAGGGCATTTACACTTGGATTCTGGGGACTGAAAGTACAGCAGGTACATTGAATGCAGCTGATCTGGGTTTGATCCTTGACACTACACATGGGGCCCTTAGTCCTGCCAGCAGTGACTCCTGACCACAGAGCCAGGAGTGAGTCCTGAGCTCTGCTGGATGTGGACCAAACCTATAAATCAATAAACAAACAAATTGATTATGTTAATAAAATGCATTTTCCCTCACCTAGAGTGGCTAAGCATCCATATAATGAAAAACCTAGGCAAAGCCATGCAGGACATAAAGAACAACCCAGAGCCAGAAATTCCTGAGGACTGACTGTGTGTGACCCTCTTCTCCATTCATGACCTAGAAGCACCTTCACCAATTCAGGTAGATCCATTATGGCTTCTGAATGGGAGGTTTAGTTTCTTTTGTGTTTTGTAGGTAAAACTGGGATAAGTAAAACTGTGATGGTAAAACAGTTTTATAGGTAAAACTGATAACTGGGACTGGAGCGATGGCACAAGAGGTAGGGCATTTGCCTGGCATATGCTAACCTAGGATGGACAGCGGTTCTATCTCCCAGCGCTCCATATAGCCCAAGCCAGGAGTGATTTCTGAGTACATAGCCAAGAGTAACCCCTGAGCGTCACCAGGTGTGGCCCATAACCAAAAACAACAACAACAACAACAAAAACAAACAACTCTTGATAACTTCAACATAGAAGAAGGTTAACCTGAGACATTCTATTCTATTTCTCAACCAAAAACCTTTTTGGAGGGAGTAGGTAGTGAGTTTATAGAAACTCTTGGGAAAATGGGCCACTAAAATCACCTTTCCTTTTCTCATTTTTAGATGAAGATAAGGAAGAAATGGGTAAAGAAATAGGTGAAGATAAAGAAGTGCTAGAGGAACAAAAAGAAATAGGTCCCAGAGCCTAACTCTATGTCATTTGCTGATGAAATTGACATTTTCTTGGTTTTATTATTTATTTTTTTTATTTGGGATCACATCTGGTGTTGTTCAGAACTTACTTCAGGCTCTGTGCTCAGTGATCATTCCTAAAGGTGCTGGGGGGGGGGGGGGAACGACATATATGTCTCAAAAGATCAAACATATATGTCTCAAAATAGCAACCATTTGTAAAGGCAAGCATATGTATCACCCACTGTATTATCTTTCCAGCCCCATTCTCCTTGGCATTTAGAGATCAAGAAGACCTGTGTACTTTTCACTCATTTGACCGTATATTTACTTGGGCCATGATAAGTTTCTAAAGAGACTTGACATAACATGAATGGCATGGATACAGAAGCAGAGATTTGAACAGGGATATAGGAACAGAGAAAAGGCATAATATTTGGGACTGAGAGAGAGTTCAATGAATTTGAGCACATGCTTTACATTCAAAAGGTCTGGGTTTGATCCCTGTCATTCCTTGACCCCCTGAACACTACTATGAATGACCCTCAAGCAATACATTTGGTACCCCTAAGCACTGTTTTGTGTGACCAAAGAAAAGCACAATGTTCAACCTCAGCAAAGTTGAAGCCAAAAGACGGTATCAATAAAATAGTTTTATTTTTTGACAAATAGAACAGACTTAAACTCTGAGTCACCTGGGAAAGGAAGAACTTAGAGAAGTGAGCAGAGCTAAGTCTCATAGTGGTAGCTCAGCTTTTTCTTTACTCTTGGCACCATTGGTAAAACCACTAATTAGGAGCGCTTCTGGGGAATGGTGTGTAATGGCATTGGGTGTCATGATTTATAATATTTAACAGATTCTTAGAAATACCAGACTCTCAAGATCTTGGCTTTCCTGATTTTTGTGTGTGTCTAAAATGAAAAGTTTTCTGTTTCTTGAAGCAAGGTCTCATGCCTTCTCTCTCCTTCCTGACCTTTGGCCTGTTTAATTTTCCATTTCCTTATGAAAGCCTGTTCTTCATCCTAAAGCATGTGATGTTATGGAATCCACCCTGGCAGGTGGGGGATGTATCTTGCATGACAAGAGGCATCAAGATAAGATCAATGAATGAGCTCATGTATCAGGAGGATGAATGTGTCTTTTGAGTCAGTGGTAAACTGTGAGGAAAGAAAGTAAGTGATGACTTAAAAGTCAGGGCAATCCAGTTGAGAGCCAGTCTGTGCACTGCGTGGTGACTCCTACGAGGGCTCTGCAGAGCAGGCTGCTGAATGAAGGTTGACTATAAAGACCGATGGCAGGGCTATTGCTGCACAGAAAGGGAGCTTCTTTCCAACTACTTCTGACTGGGTGACTTTTGGCAGGAATTTGATCTTTCTGAACCTCCAATTGCCTTTTCTACAAAAGGGAGATAACAACCTCGGATCAGGGCTAAGGTACTAGAATAATGTAAGCACTTGGAACAGACAAGCATTTTGGCTAAAGGTCTGTCCCACTGACATTTTTAGATTTACAATTTGTCATAATCATTGTTCAGTAGCACCAAACATAAGCCGATTTCACTAAGGTGCAGGATCTGGACACAAGGCTCCTGGGGCTCTGCTCTGAGGAGCTTGATCACATGTCTCAATGGACCTAAGGATTGTTATTTTAGGGTGGGATACAGGATCTAGAACATGGAGACCCAGGTAACATGTCTATGTTCCCTTAGCACCCATCAACCACAGTGAACCAAGACTGAGCCCTGGTAGCCTGAGTGCAGGACCATGCATGATGCTTTATGAAAAATGCCCATTGAGTGTGACAAAAGACCATGTGCCACTTAAATTCCACTCTCAAATACATCAAAGATGTGCTAAGAAAGCATAAGTCTTGAAGAAATACAATGCATGAAAAAAACTCATCAGCTCAGGTATCATTAGGTTGTCTTGGTTTGGGGGAGGACCCACCTCAAAATTCCATTATCTGTAAATGGGAAGGGCAGTGTATACTATTATGATATAAGCTTTGACTAAAATGCCATGTCCTGGGCCTGAGAGATAGCCTGGAGGTAGGGCGTTTGCTTTGCATGGAGAAGGACGGTGGTTTGAATCATGGCATCCCATATGGTCCCACAAGCCTGCCAGGAGTGATTTCTGAGCATAGAGCCAGGAGTAAAGCACTGAAGGGTGTGGACCCTTCCCCCTCAAAAAAAAAATTGTCATGTCCTACTACTATTTACATGGCAAATCAACAAATAAGCATCAGAAATATAAAGCTCACAGGAAGAATTGCTGACAGTTTGCTGTGATGGCAGCTTATTTTCCCACAAAATTGGAACACAGGAGCCTTGGTGTCTAGCCCTTCCACTTTGGCAGCTGCCTCTTCTTAGACCATGCTTCTAAATACCCAATTCACCAAGAACCTGTTTCCCAAAACTGATATCTGCATTTCCTAATGACTTCTGCATTTCAGGTTTGGAGACTGGTTCTTTTCCAGCCTAGACTTGCCCTACTACTAAAATAACTGAATCATATAATTTACATGATTCAAGAGTGCCAAGTGGCAGGCTCATTGGTGAGCAGTGTGCCAAGGGAGGTTGGTTTCTTTTGCTTCACAGCTGAGTCAGTTATTGAAGAGAGAAGGCTGAGTGTGGCCAGGAACAGACACTGGAGTGGAAAGCTGGAGTTTGAATCCTGCTGTTGATGGACTTCCAGAGTAGTCACCCAGTCAGCTCTACACCCTGTTCTGGACTTCCAGTCACCATCAAACAGGAGTTGAACGCTCACTGTGTGACACATAACCCAGAGAAATTGTGACCTGTTGGTCATCATATCCATCCCTTCCTGAATGCCCACTCTGTGTCTGGCATAGAGCCAGGCTCTCTTCTTGTTGATTGAAATCCAATGAAGGTAGATATTCTTATACAATTTTTCCAGATGAAATGCTGAGGTCAGAGAGATGAAGTCACTGCTCATGGTCACAAAGCTAATCATTGGAAATCTGGGATGCAAATCCAGCAGCTACTGATTCTGAGCAAGGGTCCTTTTCAGGAGGTGTGTCTCCTGCCTATTGGTTATGCTGGTAAGGCTTGACCACAGAGCAGAAGCAAACAAAGACTTTCCAAATCTTCCCATTCCTTCTATTAACCACAGGAGATGGGGGGGATATAGGTATGTTCAGGGGTAACCCAAAAGAAGACTTTTGAATCCAAATAACTGCTTCTCCTCAGAGTACCTTGTAAGTATAACATACAATTTGAGGACATAGCCTGGAACCATCTCAGGCAGGAAGTTATGAAAGCTGATTCAGAAACATAATTTGGAGAAGTTTGTCTTGCTGTCTTTGCAGATGGTCTTGGTTTCCCCCATTTAAGGGGGTGTATTTTCCTTGGCTTGCAGAGATAAATGGACTTCTTGTATGTCCATTCTCACTGTTTAATTCTTTTCAGGCCACAGAACCAAGAACGATGTTTCCACCAACGAAGGGCTAGACCAAGGCTGGAGTAAGAATACAGTGGATAGAGTGCTTACCTGGCCTTTGATCCCTGGCACTACCTATGATTTCCCCCAAGCACTGCCAGGAGTGACACCAAAGCATAGAATCAGGAGTAAGCTCTGAGCACTGCTAGATATGAACCCCCCAAAAATAACAACAACAACAAAAAAGAAGCAACCCCCAAACTAATAAAAGGATAAATCAGATCCACATGACAAAACATATCTACTTTTTTCTTTTCATTCTCAATTTTGGAGTGCCTACAAGGTCACTTTACCATGTCTACTTGAAACACCATCTTGCATTCCACTAGGACAATTTAATGCTTTTGTTAACTTCTGAGTGCACCCATGTTGTCACCCAGTGAGGTACAAGTTTCTAGCTGAGCCAACAGTCTTAGATAGAAAGTGATAGTCCCTCTAGTGACTAGTCTCTACAGTTCTGCTCCTTTTCTACACTGTCACGCAGGATGCCATACAATAACTTCTAGATTTAGTCTGATGAGTAAACTAAACCCTTCTTGATCTTGTGTTCATTTGAAAACTTGGTGAGTCACTACCTTTTCAGTGGTAGACTAACATCTGTACTCATTCTGTGTGAGGACACTTTTGGGTAAGCCTTGACCTTTGTCCTAGAATATAGTCAAAATGCTGTCACTTTCTCTAGCTCAGTCTTTTTCATAATAAAAATAATTTAGAGGTCAAAGCATCGAGAGTTCTTACTCATCCCAACTGCTCTCCATTTCTGGCCAGAGAATTACCAAAACTTCTCCTTTTTAGTTCTACAGAGAGTTTTGAGCAAACAGTTTCAGGTGCAACATCTTTTTCTCCAACTATCCAAATATCTGAGATTTTTTTTACCAGCAATTCTATTGCCTTTTGTTTATCTCAGCTGAAACTCAAATTGATACTGCTGCTTCTGTGAGGGGCCAGTGTATTTTCTATTTATGTTTCAAAGTCTTTCATGATTTGTTTGGGGGAAACTATTACAGGCCAGTAAGGGTTACAAACCTCATGTGTATGTTCCCTCTTCTGGGTCTGTCGCCAACTCGCCTTAATTAACTTATAGCTGAGCACCAGGATCTATAGACTCTGGCCAGAGCAAGTCTGCTGTCAACAGCATTGGAATTTTCAAAATTCATTGAAGCCTTTTCTCTGTTCCTTCTATAGAAATGAGTCCCCAAAGACTCTTCCTGCTGGTGTAAATGAGGCCATTCTCCTGGCATTTCTTTATCCAGAACTGTGGCTGGAAAAACAGCAAAACTCAATGTAGACAGATGACTGGTAGAAGCAGACACACTTAATCCTATGAAAGAGACCAGAAACTCACTTGAGAGTTTCTAAGATTTTTCTCAGTTAGGTACTTGGAAAGAACAGCTGGAATGTGACCATCTGAGTGCCCAGTCTGAAATTGTGGGCCTTCAGTTTCCCCTACACTGTGACTGTGAGTAAATCTCCATTAAGGACCTCAGGGTCATACCACATGGTGTGTGCCAACCTGATGAGGTGGAGCCTGATGTCATTGTGAGATTCTATTTGGAATTTGTATCTGCCATATGGAGAGAGAAGAGTGAACTCTTAAAGAAGTGTTTAAGTATTTCTACTGCTTTTGTGGTATGCTTGAGCTGGGAAGCTGGCCCAAGGCACTAGTGTGAAGTTTTGCATGTGAGAGGACTGGGTTCCATCCCAGGCACCACATGGTCCTCTGAACACCACCAGGAATGACCCCTGAGCATCAATTCAGGAGTAGCTTCTGGAGTAGCTCCAAAACAAAACAAAAAATATGTTATTGTGCTTCTCTTCCTCTAAGGAAAAAAAAAAAAAAGGATATTTAAACTAAAGTTTATTTGGAATTTTTGTGGTTTTTTGTTTGTTTGTTTCTTTGTTTTGGGGGGGCCACACCGGTGACACTCAGGGATTACTCTTGGCTATGCACTCAGAAATTGCTCCTGGCTTTGAGGAACCATAATTGAACCCAGGTTCGTCCTGGGTCAGCCGTGTATAAGGCAAATCCTTACCGCTACTCTATCACTCTGGCACCTATTTGCAAATTTTTCTTTTTTTTTTTTTTTTTTTTTTTTTGGTTTTTGGGCCACACCCGGCGGTGCTCAGGGGTTTCTCCTGGCTGTCTGCTCAGAAATAGCTCCTGGCAGGCACGGGGGACCATATGGGACACCGGGATTTGAACCAACCACCTTTGGTCCTGGATCGGCTGCTTGCAAGGCAAACACCGCTGTGCTATCTCTCCGGGCCCTATCTGCAAATTTTTAGAAAGCAAGAAAAAGACAAATATTTCATTTAAGACAGAATATTTTTGCTTCTTAATTTGTAACCATTTTCATATATATACACACATATATTTACTATTCTAGTTATCAAAAAATACTCCTAAGGGTACGAAAAAAAGAGAAGCATAGCCCTTGTCCTCAAGAAACAGATTGTAACAATAATAAAAATAATAGTAGTGGTAAGGATCATTATTATCAATGCATGTTTACACATATTGACTCTATTATTTTAAAGGGCCACTTAATATTTTAGCCTAGTCTTACATTTCTAAAGAAATCAAGGATGAAGTACATAGAGTTCCAATCTATTTTGTACCAACTTTGATAATAACTTCTATAATCATCTTAGATAACTACAGATCATGTCCTTCACCTCTCTAGCCCCCAGGATCTTTAATCATCAGGAAGAAGTACCTTTTTTTCTGGAGGAACAAACACACTTAAAGTATACTCTGACCTCACCAGTAAGTTTCTCTGTTTGGCTGGAACTAAAAGATCTCCCAGATAAAAAAAGAAGTGTGAGGATATTTATTGTTTTTCCATGGCTTCTGGACTAGTCTGGGATACCACTAGACTGGAGTCCTGCAGGAAGAGTAGCTTTTAAGAGTTGCCTTAGGACTTGTGCCGAAAGTCACTATATTCTGTTGACCAGTTTTGTGTTGTGCCCCAGCTGTGCATTCCTTGTTCTCTAAGATGTATATTTCTTCTTCTGATTTTAGAAGATCTGACAGAGTATTTGCAGGGACCTAAATAATAAATCAGAAGAAATTTGAAGTGGCTTGTCTAATGGTTATACTTGTGTCTCTTCCTGCATCACTTTTCTATATAGTGTGACTTCTCTATTCCTTCTCTCTAGAGATGAACATATCTTCATCCTCCTTAAAAACAGGGACTTGGCCATATCTTCATGTTTATCAGATATTAGCACTCATTTTCCAATAGAAACTCACAAAGCTCTGGTACAATGGAGTTTGATCTCTCTTGTGTCTCCAAGTAGAGGAGCTACACATAGTCTAAGACTGGGAGAATATATGGAGAGGGACTATCAAGATCAGTCTCCAGACAGATGTATCACAAACAATCCACCAGATGATTAGAAACCTCATGATTTCATGTGGTATGAAAGTACAAGTTGTCTACTCAGAGATTCATTAATAATAACCTAAGTTCTGGGGAATTTTGTTATATAACTCTAGAAGCTACACAGCTAATGAAATATTTAGCTGCTCAGATTACAGATAATTTGCCAATGAATCAGCACTAGAATCAGAACAAAGTCTTTGTGCAAAGGCCAAAGACTCTACAGAGCAGCTACAAATATTCTATTTTAGAGAATACTTTTTTAATAAAATGGAATCAAGTTACTTTATATATTTATGTATTTTGTTCTCCTCTTTTCCTTTTGTTGTTGTGATGGCCGAAGTTTGCACACACTGATTGTGTGTGTATGGGTGTAGTATGCCAGAGAACTCATAGACTCTTCGGTGGCCCCTCAAATGGAAAGCCCACCCAAAAGCATCAGGGCCCATGTGTGGAGGTTCCAAGGATCCAACTGAGGATCTCCCAATTACAATGAAGATGCAAGGCCACTGATTCCTTGAATGCCAAAGATAATTTCCTGTGCCCAGTTTTCTGCTATTTCTTTTTTTTTCTTTTTCTTTTCTCTTTTTTTTTTTGGTTTTTGGGTCACACCCGGCAGCACTCAGGGGTTACTCCTGGCTCTACTCTCAGAAATTGCTCCTGGCAGGCTCTGGGGACCATATGGGATGCTGGGATTCTAACCACTGTCCTTCTGCTACCTCTCTGGCCCCTGTTTTCTGCTATTTCTTAACATTCTATGTTGTCCTTTTTAGTTTTTCTTACAGCAACTTCTATTTTCTTGGTATTTTAATACTTTACAAATTCCTTTGTCTACTTGGGGTAATACCAGAATGTTGAAATTTCCTTTGTGGATCCAAAGGAGGAGTTTTTATGTGTAACTTTACTTCTTCCTCTTTTCTGTTTCTTGAAGAGAACCCTTCACTAGGAAATAAAAACAGTATTATATTTCTTTTTTTTTTTTTTTGTTTTGTTTTGCTTTGTTTAGGGACCATACTTGATGGTATTCAGAAGTTAATCCTGACTCTGCACTCAGGAATTATGCCTAGTGGATTCAGGGAACCATTTTGGATGCTAGGGATTGAAACCTGGTCAGTTATGTATAAGGCAAACATCTTCTCTGCTGTACTGCTGCTCCAGCCCTGAGAACTATATTATATTTCTTAATATTTTCCTGCAAGTTCTTCTAAAAATTAGATATGTAACTATAAATTTTATATCAAGATATTTGTATATGTTGATAAAAATCGTATGTCTTCTATATGACTGAAATTGATGATATAAAGTATAGTAAAAGTTGTTGAAATCAATTGCTCATCAGCTATCCTTTAAAATTCATCTTTGAGTGGCTGGAATGGTCGCACAGTGGTAGGGAGTTTTTCCCTTGCATGCAGCTGACCCAGGACAGACCCGGGTTCGAGCCTTAGCATCCCATATGGTCCCCTGAGCCAGGAGTGATTTCTGAGTGCAGAGCCAGAAGTAACTAACCCCTGAGCACTGCCAGGTGTGGCCCAAAATCCAAAAAAAAGTTTTTTCATCTTTGAATAATTTCCTCATTAAAGGAAGTTTTATCTTTCTTATAGTTATATCTTTCCTATAAATATTTTTCTTATAGGAACAAACAAAGCCAAGGCATCGGGACAAACTCACTGTGACTCTTTGAGATCTATGCATCACTAATATTACGTTTTCTATATTTTTGGCCCTGACTATGGTAATACCAAAATAAACCCAGATATCTAAATAAGGGAGAAAATAACTTGATAGAAAAATCACAGTAATTCCATCTCCTGTGTTGTAGTAGCCATGCATAGGGCAGTATGGAAGTTCAGAAGACTGAGGCTTGTTTGGTGGTGCGTGTGAATAAGAAAAGGTCTAAAAGAGGGGCTATGAAAGTTAGAGTGTCAATTACAAGTCATGAGTAGCACATGGGAAAGCAATAATCAATATCTGTAGGGAGCAGAGGCTTGAGGCCAGTATGGTGGGAAGAGAGGGAGAGTACTGGGAGATGAGGGATCAGAGGCTCTGGACTCCTGTGCTAAGGAGGGGACTTCATTTGTAAAGCACAGTGCACTCCTGGAGGACTCCAAACAAGAGAGTAATTGAGATGTGACAGTCGATTGGAAAAGGCAAGGACACCACTAGGAAGCTGTTGCCAAAATATCTAACCTGGGGAGCTAATGTAGGCAAATGCCAGGGGGAATGAACAGAAGAGCTAACAGAAGAAATGTTAGGCATCTAACTTAGGCATCTAAGTTGGTTGAGTTTATAATGAATTGGCAGTGGGAGGTAAGGATGAAAGAGCTGAAACTATCTGGGGTTCAGATAATAAACTGGATAGTAATCTGGGGTCCACCTTAAGAAGAAAGTGCATGGCAAAACCCTAAAGTTGGGGTGCAGAAAGAGGAGTCAGAGACCCATCAGTAGTAGGAGAAACTTTTATATAATGGTCAGCAGAATCTTCTTTGGTCCCCAAGAGAGTCACTCATCGTGGACTCAGTGTGCTGAAGAAATAGCCATTTAAATTCTCCTAAATCAAGTTTCCCATCTTTTAAAGCCATTGTGAGCTCTTGGCTGCAGAAAGAGAAACAGAATCAAAGGTAAATCCCTAGAAATATCTGCAAAGGGAAACAGTCGACTGCAAATCTGTGAATTTAGAGCAAATGATGACTATGCAACCAAGTTATTTTTCAGGGCACAGTTGCCAGTGTGGGGAACTCAGCCTTACTTCCGATCAACTGACATGTTCCTCTTTGTAGGCTAGGGTGTCTTCAAGCTCTCTGTGACAGTGGTCATGGTGGGCATGATGACACACAGAGGCAGGCATAATCATTCTGCTTTACAAATTGCCGTGTCATATTTTCCAGTGTAAATAACTCGAGATTTTCATTTTGCTTGGTTTTGCTCTTTAAGGGAAGCTGCTTTAATTAAACAAAGGGCAGGAAGTTCCTTCCTAAATAGATAAAACCCTGTTGATTATATTAGCAAAGTCCTGATTGCAAACTGTAGCTTGGCCAAATCTGCCACGTTTACCAGAACCCTTTATAAATAACATGTGAAATAGATTTTTCGGAAAGTGACTTCAGAAAATGAAAGCAGTGGCACATACAAGTAATTGACAGAGGGGGTACAATATGAGTAGAAATTGTGGGGCATTTCTTCACTTTTCGATAAAGAAGAAACATGCTGCTGTCACTGGAAAATACAATTTTTACTAGAGACAATGTCAGCATCATTGAGATTACTACACATATATTAACATTTTAACAAGGGCTACTCCTCATAGTTTTGAGATATGGGGGAGATATAAGTTCAATACAGAGATATTTGGGCCAGTGGTATGGACTGACGTTGTGTCCTGGGGGTCCTCAGCAGTCACAGTGGCCACTATACTTCAGTGTTCAGGAGTCATGTAGTGTTGGGGATCAAACTCAGGTCTTATACATGCTAAGCTTGTGCTCTGCCACTTCAATTATCCCCCTAGTTCCTCTTTATATTAGCTTTTCTTCCACACTTAGATGAAATGTTAAATTTCATCCAAAATTATTGAACATTTTGGTTTATAATATTAAGTGTATCTATCATCTTTTTAAAAATATTCTATTTTAAAAGCTTTAAAAATATTTTAAATTTACTTTAATTTTATTTCCCTGCCTTTGTTGCTGTTGTAGCTGTTGTGAATGATGAGGGTACATTGGGGTTGTGTGATGGAGATCGCACCACAGCAGAGGTCAGTCCTACTCAGAATGTAGAGTGGGGTCAAAATCAGATCTGGGGCCTTGAACTTGTGTTGCAGGCACTTTGTCACTGAGCTATCTCTAGGCTTAAAGGCAGCCTTTGAACATTAGATGTTCCTACAATGAAATATTTAGACAGGATCCATAATATGCAAAGTACTATGTCAAGACACACTATGTGAAAGTAGCTTATTTCTGTTTTCTCTCCTCACCTATCCAGGGAAGGGAATTGTATTTGCCAGAATATGGGGGGAGAGTACTGTCTGTGTCTGGAAGGAACATACTCACATTCTGGTGGAAAAGAGGGCCTAGAGGATGAACTTAGATAAGAAACCAGATCATTGAAAAGCCCCCAGAAGGAAAACAAGAAAACAAAACTGATGGCAACAAGGTCTTTTGTATATGGTGAGTTGGACATCCAGAGCTGGAACCAGGCCAAATTCTTCCATGCATGGGAAAGGGTTTGGAGATTCATTTGGGAGAGGCCAAGCTAGGGATGAAAGATGGTATGCAGGGCATGTGGGATCCAGAGGTAAAGCTTTTGTGGCTCTAGGCCCTGGGATAGACTTTGTAACCTGTTTAAGGTGAAATGCCTTTTTTTTTTTTTTTTTTTGGTTTTTGGATCACACCGGGCAGCACTCAGGTGTTACTTCTGCCTCTATGCTCAGAAATCGCCCCGGCATGCTTGGGGGACCATATGGATGCCGGGATTCGAACCACCGTCCTTCTGCATGCAAGGCAAACGTCTTTACTGCTATGCCATCTCCCCAACCCCTGAAATGCTGATTTTTAAAGGTGGAAACTGAGACTGTAAATTCTTGGGAAATTTTGCATCATTTACTAATGCTGTTGCCAGTAGATTCTTGACCCTTAAACAATTCTTTAGGAATCCTTCCTGCCTCTTATTTATTGAGTGCCCAAGTTGGTCAGGGGAAATCCAAGCTAGCTAGCTTGAAAATATTTACTAATATTTACTAATCACATAAAAATTCATCAGTGAAAGGGGACTGGATAGATAATACAGTGGCTTGGTCATTTGCCTTGCACATTTCCGCCCCCCCCCCCACATTAATCCTTAGCAGCCCATATGCTCCCCAGAGCCTACCAAGAGAGATTTTTGAGCATAGAGGCAGGAGAAACCTGTGGTCCAAAACAAAGAACTCAACAGTTCTAAATCAAACACCTCACCCCAATTTTTACTCTAAAATCATGTTATATTTTATGTGTCTTTTCCAAGTAACCTTCTGTTTTGTTTTGTTTTGTTTTTTTTTCTAAAATGGAAACAGGCCAAGAATATAGCTAATATAGCTCAGAGGTGGAGCACTCGTCTTGGTTTTGTGAAGCCCTGGATTTCATTGCCAGCACTTAAAAAAAAAAAAAAGTCCCCTCAAACAAAAAAGAGAACAGCGTTGGTCCACACCCATTGTTTTGTTAGTCGCCTTTTCTTTCCTCATTGCCTGCTGTGTGAGGATCCCTCCCATAACAACCCAACCCTAATTCATTTGACCACGATTTTCGATTTTTCAATTTTCAAATTTCAGATCTTGCAAAAGAAGTGGCTTTCTTCAAAGTGTTGAAAGTGCTATTGGAGAACTGCTCAAATAACTGCGAAGTTATTGGCAAAGGGGGATCTGAACTATTTAGTAGAGTGAATAAAGGAGCAAACGCCACAAGAATGACGTCAGAGGGATGCCAACTCTCTGGCTAATGAGAGGCTGCTGGGGAACCCGCTGGGATGCTCTGAGCTCAACTCAGCCCCCTGGTGGTTTCGAGGTGAAAATCAACCGCGTAGCAAAGGACGCCAGTCAGTGTTCAAGTTGCTTATTCAAGTTGCAGGCGACACCTTGTGTTCATGTAAGACAAATCTCCCCTCCCAACTCTGCTCTTGCTGTTATAATGGCCCGGAATGGCACCTCTTTGCCTGAGGCTCTCACATGATTGCTCCTTGTGCTGGGGCTGGTGTCTCTCAAATGTGTTTGCTGGTGTCTCACTCTCGGCCTCAGTGTAATTTTTTTTTCTTTTTGTAGTTGGTTTGGTTTTTGTGCCACCCCTAGCAATGCTCAGGGGTTACTCCTGGCTCTGAGCTCTGGGACCATATGGGACGCTGGGGATCAAACCTAGTTGGTGGCATCCACAGCAAGCACCTTGTCCACAGTATTATTTCTCACTGTACCCCATTTCTCACACCCTAGACAGGGATTCCAAACAGGGGACCCTGGAGCATGCAGGCTGCTATGGTTTGATCTCAAAGCTGGAAGGCATGTTTTGACAGGGAACATCCCAGGGCCCAGATAAACATGGTTTTTAACTTGTTAGTCTAGTTTTTTGGCAGAGTTTGAATCAAACCTAATTATTTTCATACCACTGCTGCAGGCAGACAGGGGAATCCTCATAAACAAGGTTTGTTTATTTGTTTAGTTTTTTTTTGTTGTTGTTGAAATAAGAAAATAAGAAAAAAATGTCTTACCCTGAAGTAGACCAAAGGCATGAGGAACATTTCTCTTTGAGATGCAAATTCTGAGTTCTTTGGAGGTGCAAGAACTGAGGCACTTGGAAGAAAAGAGAACTGGGGAAGCTGTAGAACAATCTAAAGGTTCTGATAAGAACATAAAAAAATCTTCTAGAGTCCAAGGCTTTCCGCGATAACTCCCAGATTAGCTTTTATGTATGTTTTATGTATGCAGAGAAAGGACCAAGACAACTGGAAATATTGTATATAACCTCTCACATCCATTCTTGGCTTTTCCACCCTCTGGAAAAAACACAGGCTCTTGCTCTCTCTCCCTTGAACATATTTCTCTCTTATTCTCTCTCTCTCTCTCTCTCTCTCTCTCTCTGCCATTCACACACCCTTCCCTAAGTAAATTTTCTTTGCTTTTTGTTTTGTTTTGTTTTGTTTGTTTGTTTGTTTCTGGGGGAGCCACACCTGATGGAGATCAGAGGTTACTCTAGGTTGGCTCAGGGCAAATGTCCTACCAGCTGTTTTATCACTCCGGCCCCCATAAATTTTATTTTTTATGGATGGAACTGAAAGATATTATGTTAAATGAAGTAAGTCAGAAGAAGGATAAATACAGAGTATTACTTATACATGGTATTTCGAATAACTGCGTGAAGAAATGCAATGGTCCAAATTGGAGTTGTCTTGAACACCCTTGATCCCAGAATATAGTGACAAGAAGGAAAGAAACTTGAGTGGAGAAGAAACACAAATATCAAAGAATGGGGTCTAGGAGCCAAGCAATCTCAGGTGAATTGATAGTGTTAAAAAAAAAAAAAAGGATAGAACTAAATATCCAAGCCAAAGTCAACAGCTATGGAATCAAGAGACCAAATTTAACCATCTAAACTTAAAATGGGCCTGATATACTGACAAGCTGGGGGTCAGGGGTAGTGGTTTGGGATGTACTCTGGGAAAATTGGAGGAGGGAGGCAGACACTGGTGATGAGATTGGCCCTGATTTATTGTCTGTCTGAAACCCAACTCTGAAGGACTTTGCAAATCACAATGGTTTCAATAAATTAAGATTTAAAAAATATTTATAAATGTACTTAATTTTATTTTTACTTATTTATTATTTTGTTTGTGGACCACATCTGGTGGTGCTCAGATAATATAGCTCTGCACTGAGTCCTGACAGGCACAGGGGACCATATGGGATGGAACCTGGGACAGCCACATGCAAGACGAACACATTTCCTGTGGTACTATCACTCCAGCTCCCTAAATAAATATTTTAAATAATATTTTTGCTTCAGGGCCAGAGAGATGGAACCGTGGTCAGGGCTAGATCTCCTGCATCCCATATGATCCCCTGAGCCTGTTAAAAGTGATCCTTGAGCACAGAGCCAGGAGCTAGCCCTGAGCACAACAGAGCATTAGCAACAAGAAGAAGAAATTTGGGTGGGGCCAGAGCAATAACACGGTGGGGAGGGCATTTGTCTTGCATGCAGCCAACCTGAGTTCAATGCTCAGCATTCAAAGCATGCAAAGCATGCCAGGAGTGATTTCTGAATACAGAAATCTGAGTGCTGCTGGATGTGGGAGGGAGGAAGAGGAGGGAGTGGAGGAGAGAGAGAGGGGAGGAGAGAGGAGGAGGGAGGAAGGGAGAGGAGAGAGGAGGGAGGAGAGAGAGGAGAGGAGAGGGAGGAGAGGAGAGAGAGAGAGAGAGGAGAGAGGAGAGGAGAGGAGGAGAGGAGGGAGGAGAGAGAGAGAGAGAGAGAGAGAGAGAGAGAGAGAGAGAGAGAGAGAGAGAAGACTAAGTATTCTTTCTTGCAAAGAGCTGTCCTTACTCCATCCTGAATTCATGCCTCTCTCTCTCTCCACCCCACACTCCCGCTCTGCAGAATATGTGAATTTCAGGTGGAGTTTGACAGCTGACCGTGGGCTGGAGCTGGTGAGACACTGACCTTAATGTCGAGTAGGTGTTTGCCAAAAAATGTATTAGTCTTCACCTACACAAGGCAATTCCCTGGGTAGCCAAGGTGAGTGGAGCAGAGAGGTGGAAATGTTAGCATGGACGTGAATTTCCCTGAGCTGGTGGATTCTTGAGAATTACATGAAAGATTAGCACACAGACCTAGAAGATGGAAAGTTAGACTTTAGGGCACAGTTTAAATGGGTGGGTTTGGGTTCCTCCCTGAAAATCTAGGCCTCTTCTTACTCACATAGACATCACTTGCTCTGTCCTCATGATGTCTTCCTCCAGTGTATAATGCCTGAAATCTCATCACCGGGCCCTCTCTGGACCTATACCCCAAAGGTTCACTGATGTTTCATCTGTCCTCAATCTCTGGCCACAGTATTTGGGTCAGATTCCTAGGCTCTAGTCTCTGCAAACTGGGCCTCTCTCAGTTGTACCCCAGCAGGTCCTGTTATCCTGACATTGCTTTTGTTTGTTTGTTTTTGTCTCCTGGCCACAGCTATGTGCTTGTGGGTAGGACTCTTGTGCTCAGCAACTGAGCAGTGCCTGGAACCTCTGTGCCTTTCCTGTATTTTGTCCATTGCCCATGGTCCTATGCCACATGCCCATACTCAGCCACCCTGCCTGGACACAGTCGTACCTGATATTGCAGTCCTTGTGGGAGCATGCAAAGTAAATGTGAGAGTTGAGGAGGAAAAGAGACACAGAAACAGAGAGACAAAGACTACTGTCTGGAGGCTTCCTTTTATGAAGGCGGGAGTTTGGGGCCACACCCGGGGAAATTCAGGGTAACTCCTAGCTCTGCTCAGAAATCACTCTTGGCATGCTCCACAGACCATATGGGATGCTATGCAAGACAAATGCCCCTAGAGACTCCCTTTTATCTGCAGTCATCTCCCACCCACTAGACATCCTGTTCTCTATTTTGATTGGTTGAAAAATCTCACTCATTTTTACCAACCAACTAAATTCATCTGATCCTCCACCCTCACTCTCCCACTGTCTCAGCTGTATTGCTGGCTTGAGGCCATTTTTCTTTCGCCCCTCCTCACCCAGTCAAATGCAACAGAAACACACTTTTATCAAAGCTTCTTCCCCTTGTAGCCACTTCATAAAAGTCAAGTGCAATAGCATGATGCCATTATCACACCTTTTATTTATTACTGGCTTCAGCTGGGCACCATTGCATTTCAGAATCCTGCAATTTCAATACACTACAATTGCATTGCACATCAATAATGCTACATTATCATCTTCACTCAAAGGTCTAGTTTCTAGCCCACTATCATGCAATCGTCTCCCTTTGCCTGATTTGCCCACTGTCCTTCACCTTCTTTTTCCTCTCTGATAAACCACCATTTTGTTTGCATGATCTCAGAATTTGAGTTTTTTTAGAAGGGGATATGTGTTGAGTTGGGGTCACACCTGGCAATTCACATTTTTTCTACCTTTTACATGTATGTGTATATAGGGGAGGTGTTTGTTTTTTCTTTTAAAAGTTTCAGGCAATTTTATTTTATTTTAGTATCTGTATAGATTATTGCCTTACTCTGAAGGTGTTCTTCATTTCTTGGTCAATATATATATATATATATATATATATATATATATATATATATATATATATATATATTTGTGGTTTTTGGGTCACACCCGGCAGTGCTCAGGGGTTTTTCCTGGCTCTGTGCTCAGAAATTGCTCTTGGCATGCACGGGGGACCATATGGGATGCCGGGATTCGAACCGATGACCTTCTGCATGAAAGGTAAATGCCTTACCTCCATGCTATCTCTCCGGCCCCGGTCTTTTTATATTTTTTAATAAAAAAATGTCAGATTTTTTGAATCATAATCTTTACAAGCTCCATCAACTTCTTAGGTATCTTTTGTCTGTTTCTTTGTTTATTTGGGTCACACCCGGCGGTGCTCAGGGGTTATTCCTGGCTCTGCACTCAGAAGTCACTCCTGGCAGGCTTAAGGAACCATATGGAATGCCGGAAATCGAATCAAGGTCCGTCCTAGGTCAGCTGCATGCAAGGCAAACACCTTATCGCTGTGCTATCACTCCAGTCCCTTCTTTTTTTTTTTTTTTTTTTTGCCACTGTGGACAAAGAAGCTGAAGTGTTATTTTTTTTCCTTTTTTTTTTCTTTATTTAAACATCTTGATTACATAAATGGTTGTGATTAGGTTTCAGTCATGTAAAGAACACCCCCCTTCACCAGTGCAAACATTCCCCACCACCAATGTCCCAAATCTCC
The DNA here is from genome assembly GCF_024139225.1 of Suncus etruscus. NCBI lineage: Eukaryota > Metazoa > Chordata > Mammalia > Eulipotyphla > Soricidae > Suncus > Suncus etruscus. The sequence continues at coordinate 33,183,707 of NC_064854.1, read as the reverse complement.
CTCCATCCCATCCTTACCCCCAACTGTACTCCAAGACAGGCTTTCCAGTTCCCTCATTTCATATCACATGATTATGGTAGTTCTCTGTGTAGTTATATTCTATAGCTACACTTCACACTCTTTGTGGTGAGCTTCAATGAAGTGAGCTGGACAGTTCCGAGCCCTCCTCTCATATGTCTCTGAGGATTGTTGCAAAAATGAATTTTATTTTTCTTAAAACCCATAGATGAGTGAGACTATTCTGCATCTCTCTCTCCCTCTGACTTATTTCACTCAGCATGATAGATTCCATGTACATCCATGTATAGGAAAATTTCATGACTTCATCTCTCCTGACAGCTGCATAATATTCCACTGTGTATATGTACCACAGTTTCTTTAGCCATTTGTCTGGTGAAGGGCATCTTGGTTGTTTCCAGAGCCTGGATATTGTGAATAATGCTGCAATAAATATAGGTGTGAGGTAGGGGTTTTTGTATTGTATTCTTGTGTTCTTAGGGTATATTTCTAGGAGTGGAATAGCTGGGTCGAATGAGAGCTCAATTTCCAGATTTTGGAGGAATCTCCATATCTCTTTCCATAGAGGTTGGACTAGACGGCATTCCCACCAGCAGTGGATAAGAGTTCCTTTCTCTCTACATCCCCGCCAGCACTGATTGTTCTCATTCTTTGTGATGTGCGCCAATCTCTGCAGTGTGAGGTGGTATCTCTCTGATGATTAGTGACGAGGAGCATTTCTTCATGTGCCTTTTGGCCATTTGTATTTCTTTTTTTATTAAAGTGTCTGTTCATTTCTTCTCCAAATTATTTGATGGGATTAGATGTTTTTTTCTTGTAAAGTTCTGTCAGTGCCCTGTATATTTTGGATATTAGCCCCTTATCTGATGGGTGTTGGGCGAATAGTTTCTCCCACTCGGTGGGTGACTCTTGTATCCCGGGCACTATTTCTTTTGAGGTGCAGAAGCTTCTCAGTTTAATGTATTCCCATCTGTTGATCTCTGCTTCCACTTGTTTGGAAAGTGCAGTTTCCTTCTTGAAGATACCTTTAGTCTCAATGTCATGCTCCAGTCCCTTCTTACGTACCTTTTAATTTGTTGAACCCCTCTTGTTGCCCCTTTTAACTTCCTCCTTTTCTTCCTCCTCTTCCTCCTCCTCCTCCTTCTTCTTCTTCGTCTTTGTCTTCTTCGTCTTTGTCTTCTTCCTTCATCTTCTTTTTCACTCTCTCTGTTTCTCTCTCTTTCTCTCTCTCTGTCACACACACTGTGTGCCCTCTATAACTCCCTGTGTGTGTAAGTATGTGTGTGTGGCACGGGGTGAAGGATGTCTGTAAGGAACTATTTGTCTTTCCTAATTCCTCACTGGTCTTTATGCTTCCTCTCACATGTCCTGATGGAATTAATTAAGAATTCTGGCATGAGCCTTTGATAAACTGCACTTAGAGATGTGATCAGGTTGTCACTGGATGCTTGGATACAAACACTTTGCAGGTTGAGTGGGGTCTTCCTAAGCACTTAGGCCTGGATGTTTCCTTTGCATAAGCCACAGTAGATATTGCTTAGATCCTTCAATGGAGGAAATGACACAGAACAAATGCCACAACTTCACTTGGTCAACTACCCCCTAACTCTGAATCTCCAACCCCCTTACTTGCTGGCTCCATTTTTCTCAGGCTGGGGTCTCCTTCCCCAGCAGCAGAGGCCTTCTCTGATACCCTATTTACATTGCAGCCCCTAGGGACTGGAAAGCTAATATAAAGGTCAGGTACTTGCTTTGCCCTGAATGACTGTATTTTACCCCCAGAATTGCAAATGGTGCCCCAAGCACCACCAAGCAGGATCTCTGAACAAGGAACCAGAAGTAAGGCCCGAGCACAGCGCAGTGTACCCCTTCCCCACCAAAAACAAAACAAAAGAAAACAAAACAAAGCAGACAACAAAACCATTTTAGCCTCTAGTCTCACCCTAAGTCTCCCTAGTTCATCTTTCCTTTGCTCGGAGTATTAAAACCTTCACCCATGCACATGATCTTCATGTTTTGTTGTTGCCTGTCATCATATTAGAATTTAAGGTCCACGGTAGAATTTTGCTCTTTTTAGCTCATTGCTGTGTCTCCGTGTCCAGCCCAAGGTGCTTTGCAGGTGACAATTAAGGGTCCCCACTCTACTACTTGCAAAATGGTTTGCAGTCGCTAACTCCTGATGTGCTAGTAGTCAGGATATATGCACTTCTCTCTCCTACCAGAAGGTGGCAGTGCGAACGCTCAGCCTGAGCGTCCCGGGCTTTCCGCAGCACAAATAGATAAACAGGAACGCTCACACATCACGCTATTCTTCAAGGCAGCCCTAGAAAGAGCATCTGTCAGTTCGCTCCTGACTTGCCAATGGTGCCCAGTGAAGAATATCTAGAAAGCATCTGTAGGAAGGAAGTCTTGGATCTCTTGCAGGTATTTGAATACTGACTTCTTGCATCCTGTCTTGTGTTTTCTGAAAGGAAGAACTGATTTCTTCTGTGCAAGGCAGTTTCAAAACTTGGAGTTTCTTTTTGTGATTTTAATTTTTAATTTTTTTAATTTTAATTTTTCATTCCCTGTTTATAAAGCACAAATGGAAGAGGCCAATTCATGTCACCTTATTTATAAATGTTCACTGGGCATGTTAATGATTGTGTGAACAGTTTTAAGGATTAAACAGCAATTTCAGGCATTTTCTGTGTGATAATTTCTGGTAAGTCATAAATGGATAAAAGGAGATCACAGTTTTCAAGAAACTTAAGATCTAATGATATTCAAAGATTTTTGCATCACAAATTATGACACCAAACCAAATATATAATAGTAATATTAAAAAACGATGTGCATGGGACCATTCACTACAATCGTGGGTCCTTAGAATGCTTCCAGTTGAAATAATGAACTTTGGATGCGTGGTAAAAAAAAAACTGGAGGTTAATGAAAAATCAGTATCTTATCTCAGAATATGCTACTCAACTTTAGATACTTAAAATACTTGATGTGGGGACATGGAACCAGCTCTAAGGGCTAGTGCAAATGCCTTGCAAGCAGGAAGCATGATTCAATCTCTGGAACAGCTTGGTCCTCTGAGTTCCAAGCTGAAAATAGTTCCTGAGCACTGCTGATTATTGCCTACAAACTAAATAAGAGAAAAGACAATAAAAGAAAAGAGCCACTTGATATGACTAGGGTGATATGACTAAATTGAAATATATTAGAACCTAAAAAGACATATAAGGGCAAAAAGATAGTGCAGTGGGAAAGACCCTGACATTGCATTCAGCCTATTCCAGCTCAGTCCCTAGCATCAGTTGGGTGTCCCCTGAGTACTATCAGGAGTGACCCCTGAGCACAGAACTAGGAGGAAGCTAGTTAGAGCACTAGCTAGAGCACTGCCAGGTGTGGCCTCAAGCCCCCACCCACCCAAATTTGAGCCCTTAAATGACTAAGAGCCTGTGTGTGCTCTATGATTCGTAGCCAGGAATGGAGACCCCAGAAGCGGTTTCATTGGGCATAACACCTGCCTTGTAAGCCTAGAACCTGTGGGACCAAAAGTTGAGCTCCCCAGCATCTACCCATATGACAAGTGTGATCCCAACAAACACTATCATTTGGGATGCTCAGCACCTACCACTACAAATATATGGAATCTCCAGCACAATAGTAGTGATGTGTGTTGAAGCATCACAGAATAAAGTGAGTCTAGAGCCAAAATTCACATGATACTACAGCTAAAGTGGGGACTCCATCCCCCCATCCCATGACCTTGGAGCAGAACCAATATGAGCTCTGTCAAAACCAGTGTGGTGTGGCCAATGCCTCATGCTTGCAAGAGAGAAAGGAAAAGGGAGCAAATTAATAGAAGTTTTTAAGGTTTTCTTTTTCTTTCTGTTTGTTTTTGAAACATACTGCGGCAGTGCTTAACATTTACTCCCAGCTTTGTACTCAGGGATCAGCCCTGGTGGTGCTCAGGGGACCATCTGAGCCAGGGATCAAACCTGGGCTAATTATGTACAAGGTAAGTACCCTGCCTGCTATCCTATCTCTCTAACATAATGAAAATTTTATTATATATATATATCCTTGCATGTATTTAACAAAGCTTACTAATATGTAGTTAGAAATACAAAATAAAACAGAAAATAATATAAGAAAAGTTATTAAGGAATATAAAAGTGAGGGGGCCGGGTGGTGGCGCTGGAGGTAAGGTGCCTGCCTTGCCTGTGCTAGCCTAGGACGGACCGCGGTTCGATCCCCCGGCACCCCATATGGTCCCCCAAGAAGCCAGGAGCAACTTCTGAGCGCATAGCCAGGAGTAACCCCTGAGCATCACAGGGTGTGGCCCAAAAACCAAAAAAACAAAAAACAAAAAAACAAACAAACAAAAAAAAAAGTGAGAAGAAATAACTGACAAGGGAAATCAGAAAAAATTTCAGGAAAAAGATTTTGTTTTGCTTAGGTTTTTTGTTTTGTTTGTTTGTTTGTGGAGATCAAACCCAGGGTTTCATATATGCAAGGTCTGGTGCTGTACCAGTCGCCTTCTGCTTCAAGAAAAGGAAGATAATTCAGGGCATTGGAAGGGGGTAAGTGTGTTCTAGACTTAACTACACATAGCCAAGATCGGCCTAAGTGTGAGCAAGTGGTGATCCTGAGTGTGGGGAACTGGGCTTTGGGATTAGTGTGATTGGGATGGTCTGGAAATACCCCAATGCTATTTTATAAACCAGGATACAAACTGCCAGGCTTTACAACCACTCAGCCCTGGGTGTTGCTGATGGGAATCAATGAATGACTGGATCCTACAGCAGCTTGATGTTTAAGAGCTTTGAGGAGCATACACTCCATAGGCAGCTGCACCATTATCATTCCTAGTAGGGCATGGGATGGGGGCTCCATTTTCTTCATAACCTTGCTGTCATTGATTTTTTTCAAATCCAATCAGTCTTTCTAATGGTGTAAAAGTGGGTAAATCACTTGGTTTTTTTTTCTCTTGGTTTTAATTTGCATTTATTCCTAAAGGTTAATTGAAGCTGAACATATCTTTTTTTTTAATTTTGATTTTTGGTTTTGAGGGCCACACTCAGCAGTGCTTGAAGATTACTTCAGGATCTGTACTCAGGAATTACTCCTAGAAGACTTGGGAGACCATATGAAATGTCTAGGATCAAATCCAGGTCAGCTGGAATGCCTGGGCAAACACCCTACCTAGCTATCACTTCGGCTTCCTGAGAGCTTTCTTTTATTGGATGAAGTGTCTGTTCAGAAGTTTTAGTCTATTTTCTTATTCTTGTAGTTTTCAGTGATGCTATATAGGCTACTCTTTGCTTGAAGGAGCATGCAGTGCCTAGCATCAAACCTCAGATCCTTCTGCATACAAAGTAGACCTACATAGAAGACCTGTGCTTGACCTGCAAGTCAGGGGGTTGAACTCTTTCTCTGACTCTGTCTCCTCTGTCTGTCTTTCTTTCTCTAGCCCTCTGTCACTTTTTAAATGATTTCTTAGAAGAACAAAAGTTTAAATTTTATATATATGCTTTATCTTTTGTTGTTTTGTTTTGCTTTTGATTGCTCACATCTTGACATTGAGTAACATCTTTGAAATCATTGTCTTATAACTGTTGATTTCTTAGAACATAGATAACTTTAGCTCTGAGATTGGGTCTATGATCTCAATAATGTTTGTATGTGAAACAAGTTTTGATTAGTGTGGAATATTGTCACTTTCCCACTTGGGTCTCTTGGCTGTGAACAGGAATAAAAAAAATATATAAACACAAAATACCCCCAAAATTTCATTTATCCCACTACCATCCAAATTTTCTAGCAGCTGCAGGAAAGAGTTGTTTCTGGATTCATTCATCTGAGATGAAACTTTCTGGGTGCACTGGCCCACTCAGAGTAATTTCTGGACCAGGATTTCTACTCAGTCACATAATCTCTCCCCACCATCTGGGAAAGCTATGCTGGCTAGTTCAGAATGGAGCAAGGAGGATGCTTCAACCAAATAAAGGACAGTGGATACCAAAGCTTGATGGAAACTCAGAAGGAAGAATAGAAACAAGAACTCCAGAAAGTTCCTCCCAATAGAATGACCCAGGAATAGGTGTGGAACCAATAGTCCAGTCCAAGGAATAGAAAAACATGTAACTACAAGAGGCACGGCTGGGCTCAGAACACTTCCGCATGCCAGGATTTCTTGGGGTGCCTTTGACTAGTATGTTTGGGGGCTCTGGGCAGGAGAGCTAGCCATAGGCCCCCCTGGGCTAACCTCTTAGGTCCAGGGGAACAAGATCCCCCCCCCACACCAGGCGGGTCTTCAGGGCCACGCCTGGTTAATCGGACCCCCTGGGGGGAGGGGGTGAGAAATTCCTCCCTATGCCATCCAAAAACTACAGAGGCACGGCTGGACTTTAGAACACTCCGCATGCCAGGATTCATGGGTGTGTTTGACTGGTATGTTGGGGGCTCTGGGCAAGACAGCTAGCCATAGGCCCCCTGGGCTGACCACTTTGTCCAGGGGAACAAGATCCTCCCCACACCAGGGCGGGTCTTCAGGGGCCAGCTCCTGTTAATCGGGCCTCTGGGGGGGAGGGGTGAGAAATTTCTCGCCTATGATGTATTTTATTCTTAAAAGAGTGTGGGGTAAGGATATGAGATGAACATGCAGATGGAAGAGGGGTGCCTGGAGAGGTGTTGTTGGGTAAGAGCAGGCCTTGGGGCCCCATCTAGGGGGGGCACCACCATCTCCATGCCCAGATATAGTGCTGGAAAAGGAACTTGGGTTAGGCAGGACCTATCTCCTGCTCACTCCCAGGCTCCAATCGATTATATATAATCATTTTGGGGCTGCACCTGTGTCACTTGAGGCTTATTCCTACCTCTGCACTCAGGAATCACTGCTGGTTGTGTTTGGGGAACATATGTGATACTGGAAAATTAGTCTAGATTGGCTGCGTGCAAGGCAAGAGCCCAACTCCCTGTGCAATTGCTCTGGTCCATTCCAACTAAATTTTGAAAAGAAATCATATTTTAGGCTGCTTAGAATCCCAAAACCATACCATGTTTACAGTTGACTGGTGATATACTTTACAGCTTGCAGCTCTTTATTTCTTGGTTTTGTGATTTCTACAATCCCCAGAGTTCTAAGATTCCTTATATATACTGCTGGAAAGAGGTTTTTTTTCATTGCTTTGCCAACCTGAATTTTATATTCTAATAGATTTGAACACAGCCTTCATTTTGGTTGCTTTGCACTGCTTGGCACCTTCAGAAGAATAAGAAAGAACAATCACTAGAAATAAGACCAATGATCCTATACTAGATTCATACATTGCTAGGAGCATTCATTCTTGGCTGTTCTCTTCCCTGGTACTATTGGTGGCTCAAGAACTGGAGTTTGATGACTAGGGAGATGGCTTAACATGCTTTGCATATAAGAATCTGGATTTGATCCCTAGCTTTGCATGATCCCCCAACATTGCTGCAAGATTCACTGTTAGGTGTGAATCTGGGAGGTCAGCAATTGTGGGTGTTCAATGGGAACTGATTTGTAGTACTGACTGCAATGAAATGGAGAGTCCTGTGTGCCCTTGACTAAATGCAAGGATGGTCCTGAACACTGTAGTTCATCCTCCCTAAGCAAGGCCTGCTGCTGCTCCAATGAAAGCTCACAACTCAGGGCTGCCTATGCCCCCTCCCTGTCAATATTGGGATTGTGGCATGGAGAAACAAGGGTCAAATGGCTTCTTTGGAATCAATATTCATTGGAGAAATCACACCTCAATAACCAAGGTCAGTCAAAATTTCAGCAAGACTGCAGCACACCCCATCTATAACAATTATGTGTTGCAATCACAAAGCCAAGTATTTTTGTGTTTGCACAATATACAAGTATTTGAAAATCAAGTATCAAAAGGGCTTATTTTCAGGTTCGATACTCGATTTTCTTTCCTGGCATTTTCTCTGCTTAAATCTCATTCATCTGTGTAGTACAGTGGGGGGAAATTATCACCTCCAAGTCCAACATATTTTCAATTAAAAACTATTTTTAAAAAATTTATGGATTTGAGAACCAGAGAGATAATAAGATAATAAGATACTTTTGAGGAAGTAGTAAAGTGCTTGCCTTGCAGTCAATCCTATTTAAAATCCCCAGCACTGCATTTGGTTCCTTAAGGATAGCCAGGAGTCACACATGAGTACAGAGCTAGGAAGAGCCCTTGAGCACAGCAGGATGTGACCTGTGAAATATGAGTCACCTTTGATATACCATACAGACAAGATAGTAGCTTTGAAGACACATGTCAACCTCCTTCCAACCCACCTGCTGGTTGCCAATAAAACTTTCTTGACCTGTCATCATGTCTCTAATTTTATTGTCTCTTAGATTGCAGTGGAACTAGAACATTATAGTTTTATTTCCCTCAGCTGCCATGTTGTAAGTATGTATATCCAAGTAGCCCTCAAGGTGAGGAGCTGGACCTCAAGAGTTTGCCCTCTTGGACTTGTGTTGGTGTACCTATCTGAGACCCTGGATTTGGGTGTAGCTACCTAAGACCCACCCATTTCTGGGAGGGGTCTTGGACCCAGATATTAGGTGTAACCTTACCTGCAAAACCCCGCCCATTCCTGGGAGGGGTCTTGGAATAGGTAGATAAACCCTGGAGCCTGGGGATTAGGGGTCTCTCGGCCCTGCTGCGCTCGCTGGCTTTAGGGTCTCTGCCTCTTTTGGTCTTTGACCAGGATGGAGGCCAAAGGAAGATGGCTGAATTATAAGATGCAGGGCTAAGAATGGCCGAATGCTTGAAAGGATTATGAGATAGGCCACACACCTGTGATGGTCAGGGCATGAATAAAGATGATGCTTCCTAATGCCTGCCTGTGAGTGAGTTTTGATTACGCCGATCACCTGGGCCTGGGATCCGCCGGGGATGGGGTTGCGGAGCCACGTGGCCTGGGATGGCAGAGAGAAATCCATCGCCATCCACCGCCATCCAGCACCATCATTAATTATTTAATACAACAGACTTGGTTTCTCCCACCCTAACTGAGCTTTCAGTAGACTTTTGCAGTAAAGGTGACCTGCCTAGTGAGAGTCTGAATCCAGAACTTCTCAGCTAAATAGCTCTGAGGTTCCTGAGCTACAGAAATACGGTTTGAAAAAATGTCTCATTTTAAAACTGTTAAGTTTTAGGTAATTTGTTAGGTAATAGATGATGAGTGCAAAAGATATTATTGTTTATACTACTCACTTGGCTTTAGAGAAGATGAACCGGAATTGAAGAAATAAATGAGTCTAAGGTCATGCATTCATGAGGGAAGGAGGGAGTATGTTATACTCAGACACCAGACTCCATTGGTTCCACAGCCGTTTTGGTGTGAGCAAAAGTCGCCACGTTATGTTTTCTTGCTCTGACAGGCAATGGTCAAGAAGGAATCAAATGATCAGTGAATGCTTATTAACTTAATCAGGAAAAGAAGGTTCACCTGTGAGAACCTTAGAGCATATCATCAGATAAAAGAACTTTCAGAACAGTTGAAAATGAAGCCTTTGTTCTGATCTGTTTCCATGTCTCTGCAGGAGAGCACCCCACCACTCATCTCTTTAAAATGACATCAGAAGAAAATTTACAATGACATTGAGCTAAAAGAATTCAAAAACTCTCTGCCCCCCTGAGTCCCTTCGGTTACCCCTTTGTACTAAAGCCAGTATCACATTTGTTTTAACTTGGACGAATTTGCAATCCAGGTTTGTGACTATGTTTGCTTGCAGTAACCAAGGATTTAAAATCATAGTGATGCAATGTTTCCTGTGGCACCTCTCCTTGAAAAATTGGGCCTCTATGGCAAAGTCATTAAGTCATTCTGCTTCAGCTTCTGATTCTACTTCTCTGCCCCCAGCATTTTTGTAACCTTCATTCCTGTGAGTTAAAAAGAATCGAGGCTTTAATTCTGAATTTCAAAGTTTTAATAAAATCCTCACTCAGTTCCCTTTGTTGTACTTGATCTGTATGGTGGGAGTCAAGGTAACGTTTAATCAGCTTGAACTGGAATGCAATTTCCCTTCCTCTTCCCCAGCCGTCTGAGCTCAGCTGGAGGCCGCCGGACCATGGCAACTTCCATTTCAATGACATTATTTCTAATAAATGACTGCCCGCAGGTTTATGGGGTGTTTCTGGCCTCAGCTCTGTAACCAGCAGGAGCTGGGGGACAGGGTATTTTTCCCTGTCTCCTCTACCCAGTAGTTCCTGCTTCACCATGAAAGATCACAAGTCAGTCTGATATTGGTTCTTGGAATAATGATTGCTTCATTAAAATCACTTTGAACAAATTGAAACCCAACTGCCTATCACAGGCACATCATAGCCAGACAGGCAGAAAGCCACTCTCACTAACAAACACAGATCCAGAAAACTTGCTCATCTCATCTCAGCCACCTTGAGCAATAATCAGGGGCCAAATGAGAGTACAAGGGGAACAGAGGAGCAGTCTGTCTTTTCCATTCTAGCCAGACATCTCTGGTTCTTTCACCATCAAATCTCTCCATCTTAAGCGTTCATCTTTTGGAGGAAGGGGTGGGAGACACACCTAGTAGTGTTTAGGGGTTTACTTTTAGCTATGTGCTCAGAGATCATTCCTGACTGTGCTCAGGAGACAATTAAATGGCTCATCTTTAAAAATAAGATAGCAGCTTGATTTCCAGTCCCCTTCTCTGTTTACATCACAAGGTAGCCCAGTAGACTTGGGGGAGAGAAAGGAAAAGGAAAAACAGAAGGTTGGATGATCTTGGAATGAAGCAATCACCCCTAGCAATCTGGTAACCAAAACCTCACTCCTAAAGGACTACAGTGATGATAGTCACCCAAGTTCATTTTTCGGAGAAATCTTGCTCTTGGGACTGTAAGGAGCCAGGAAGAACCCAAATCTTAACTGCTTATAAAATCATGGGAAGGTAATAGAGTTTGCTCCCTGTTTGTTCCTATTACTCAATTCAAAGACATCTATTAAGTGTTTCTGGGACTTACAATAACTATTACAATAATGGGGCCTATTAGAAGAAAACATAAAGCTTTGGGAAACTGGCTGCAGAACATACCCATGTGATTTTTTAATGAGGTACACCAGAAATTTATATAAATACTATAATGCACTGTTGATTCAATAAAAAGAAAAAGAAATATGGGTTATCCTTGCATCAAGGGAATGAAGTTACCACTTCCTTTCTGTGGCTGGGTTAGAAACCAAGCCTGTCAATGACTCCATAGTCACAAGTTTTATGATATTTGTGAATAAGAAAATTGGGTCTTTCTTTTCAGTGCTACATTATCTTGTGAGAATCATAGTCAAAATATTCTTTATTAGAATGGGCCTATTAAACATGGTCTGGCTTTAATGGAAGTAACCTGGACATGTTTCCTGCAATTTATATTGATGTACACATAGCCTTTATTTAATATTCTGTATGCCTAGATAGCTGCAAATGCACACACATCCTTTATTATAATCAGCCAGAAAGGCCAATTATGAACAATTTATAAGTCTAAGTGTTAACTACATATGAAACTGGACTGTGCCAGGACCACATTACTCAGGGTCCAAAATCAAAATATCCGCAGTCTCCATCTGAAGACTGGACTGAGGCATAACAGGTGGACAGTGCAGGGAAGGACAGTTATTCATGAGCAGAAGGGAAACAGGCACCATTCACACAATCAGCAGCATACTGAATGACTGTTGTTGTTTTTTAATCAATTACTTAATTTAAACAGCTTGGATATAAGTTGATTGTAATACAGTGAGTTTTAGTTTTTCACAATTACAAAGTTTTCATGATTGAGTTTCAGACATACAACATACAACACACTTCACTGGTGCACATTTCCCACCACCGATGTCCCCAGTTTCTCTTCCACTTCCTCCTTGCCTGCCTCTTGGGCAGGCATTTTTCTTATCTCTCTCAATTTTTTCTTTTAGACACTGTGGTTTGCAATATTATTGCTGAAGGGGTATCATACATATCACTTTATCTCCTTTCAACACCCAGTTCTTGTCCAGAGCTGTCATTTCCAACTCTAATTGTCACAGTGGTTCCTTCACCACCTAACTGCACTCCCCAGCTATTTGAGGCAAGCTTTCTACCATAGACTGGTCTCCTGGCCCTTGTTTCTATTGTATATTGCATTAAATTATATTATTATATTAAATTATATTACCTATTGATACTATTACCATACTATCTTATTTTGTTATATCCCACAAATATCCCTCTCCATCTGACTCACTTTGCTCAGTATAATACTCTCCAAACCCATCTATGTATAAGCAAATTTCATGACTTCATTTTTACCAAAGGCTGCATAGTATTCCACTGTATAGGTATACAACTATTTTTTATCCACCCATCTATAATTGGGGACTAGGGTTGTTTACAATTAATGGCTATTGATAACAGTGTTGTGATGAACATAGGAATGCAGAGAACTTTTCTGCAATGTAGTTTTGGGCTCCTAGGGTATATTCTTGGGAGTGGTATTGATAGATCATATGGAAGCTCAGTTTCTAGGGTTTTTTTTTTTTTAGGAATATCCACTGTTTTACAAAAAGGTTGGACCAGTCTACATTCCCACCAACAATGAATGAGAGTCCCTTCCTCCCTGCATCCATTCCAGTACTAGTTATTCTTTGTGATGTGTGCCAGTTTCTTATTTTTTTCCCCAGGAGAGTAACTCAGTTTATTGTAGGTGAGAAATGGATATTTATATTAGGGGAGAATAAAGTGAGACTATGTCAGCCAAACGGGATGTGAGAGGGAATTATAACAGGGTGTCTACTTCTGTGTTTAGGGTAGGGTATTAGGGAAAACAGGGTGTGTGCTCTGAATGTTAAAACAGACTGTGGCTTAAGGTAATTAACTACATCTCCCCCTTTTGAGCTTTATAAAAAAATACAAATATATGAGGTAAAACCAAGTAATTCTTGCCCCCCATGGTTCTAATAAAAAGGTGGATGTCTCTTTTTAAAATAAAAAAAAATGGGTGGAAATATTTTGCATAGGTGCAACAAAAGTTGGGAAATATCAAAAGAAATAACATTTGGCCTAAAAACAAAACATCTCTACCCATGAAGCATCCTGACCAACTACAGGTTACAAATATATTAATTTGTCTAACCCCAAAGTTTTTCTTCATGGTCCCAGGAAAGGTTCTCCTCAATCATAGTGTCACAATTAGACTTCAGTAATCAGAGATCTTGGTGTTTGCACAGGTCCTCTGTCAATGTCAGAGTGTCAAAAAGCATCTTCTAGTTTCATCTCACTGTTAAGTGGAGAGGTAGGGAAACCCACACTGAAAGCAAGTTGTTGCTGTTTCCAAATCATCAGGATGTCATATGAATCCACCCTGGAACAAGTTGGTGCCGGGGCAGCTTTAGGGCCTTTTCCAGTAAAAGATCAATTCCTGGTGCTGGTGCAGAAAACTGTGTAATTCCAAAGATGGGGTTCAAGGTTTGGGGGTGAATGCTGATGTCCAATCAACTGAAGCCTAGGTCAAGTCACTATGACACATTGAACAATTGTTTGGAGTGGCCTGCTTGAAGCTCATTTATTTGGTGTAGAGGATTGTATGCTTGGCTTACATTATCGAGAAAAGTTATTTAAACACACTTAGCCTAGATAGTTCCTCCCTTTATCTATTCAGATAGCTGAAAAGCTGAAATTGGGGAGACACCTTTTCGAGCTGTAGGAGACTTTTTAAGATATAGTTCAGTCTATGTGCATTGGTAGCTGGAAAACAGAATCTGGCAGAAACATCTGAGAACCAGAAGAGCAAATGAAGATTCTAAAGTGATGCTTGGAATATAAATTGTATTGTTGATCAGAAACAACACTTACCTCAAGTATTTAGCTTCTTTAACTGTGGGTTGTGATCCCATCCTTGTATGGGGTCATGTAGGGATGGCTGTAAGCCATGTTTATGATATGTTATCAGTAAATGTTCACTGTCTATAATTCTTTATACCTGGTGTTTGGGGTCTTGTAGAACTTTCCTGTGTGAAAAGGGGTGGTAAGTAAAAGTTTAAGAAACTCCCTGGTCTCTAAAACTCTAGGTGCTCTAAAAATTTTTTTAGATTTATTATAGCTCAGCATTGTTTTTTAGCGCCACCTAGTGTACATCTTGAGTCACACTAATAATATGTAATAAAAACAATGAGAGTCAAGATTTGCACTTTAATAAATAGTGCCAAGTGAATATTCTATATACATACTCCATTTATCTCCACAAGATAAGGGTTGGTTATTTCCTCTACGTTATACTGTAAGGAAGTTACCTGACTTCACACAGCTCTTTCCCCAATATTAGCCTTGGCCCAATGCCCACCTTCATCTCTTTCACTAAGATTCTTGACCCTTTTCTCCACTAAGATTCTTGACCCTTTTCTCCATTTTGTTTAATTTAACTATTGTTATTTCAGCTCATGTTAAAGAACACAAGCACTATTCAGTGTTCCTAGTAGTAATATCTTGTTATCCCAACTGAACCAGAATCTGGCAGTCTGGTTACAGATGCCAGTTCAGTTCTGGACATCTATCAAAACAAAAGCTGGGAAGACCCAAAAGGAGACAAGAAAATGTGGCCTAGTTCTCTCATCTGATTTCCAGGATCACATGTTGAGTTCTCAACTACTTCTTCAGTGACTCACTACGGATGTTCCCAATCATAAAATTGCAATGAAAAAAATCAGTGATCTCTATTAAGGAATATAGAATGATGAAGATTTTGTGTCCATCACTCCATATAGCTTATTTTTCCTTTGTTAAGAATTTTCTATAGTTGGAAGAATCCAGCTATATATATATCCAAAGAAATGGATATATATATATATATATTTGGATATGTATCGAAAGAAATGTTTTTAGATAGTGATGATTGGGAGAATGCACTTTACAGTATCTGGAGAGGTTTTCATACCTATCTATAATGAATGACATACTGTGTGACCATATTGTTTAATGGGTATCTATCATAGCTAAATTTAGTTTATTTGACTTTATTTATCTTTCTATTTATTTATCTTATTTATGTATATTTCTATTGCATAATGTGAACCATAGCTAAATAGCCCTGATGTGACATCCATACTATTCATTAATGAACTGGGGGGGGGGGGATAAGCAACTTGCTTCCTTACCCAGAAGAGTACTTGCTTATAAGGTGAATAATGCTTCTCTGACAACCTTGAGGTGATTTTTGTTTTTGACCGAAATACTTAAATTTTCTTGAAGGTCATGGACACCACAGTTATAGTCAACACAATGTTGACAGTTTCCAAACTCCATAGGAAAGAAATTGACTCCCATACCACCCCCAAAGAAAAATGTGTATTTAGTGGAGGCTTTCCTTTATGGCCTTCTAGTGTGCAGAATGGTAAAGAAAGAAAGAACTCTTGGACTACTTGTTGGAAGCTAATGTAGATAGTCAAAAATGCTGGTTTAAGATTAGGTCTTTGAACTGAAAACAGTTGTGAAGCATGTGCTTAAAAGAATCAAAGCTTCTATTTACATACTCATTCATGCACTTCATTAATCTTGTTCTCTGGATCTTTTGTAATTTACTCCCCTTGTCCCCAACTCTGAGATGAAATTTCCATAGAGCCAGTACTTAGACATTATTTCAAGCCCTCTCCACCTCTCCGCCTGCCATATGAGAGGACACAGAGAGACTCTGATTCTCTGAAACCAAGAGACTAAACTGCAGGAGAAATTCATTGTTCTTCACCTTGACTTTGGAATTCCAGCTTCCAGAACTAACAGCAGCAAAGATCTCTTGTATTAGTGGTGGCCCTGTTTCTGCTATTTTGTGTAACAGCCAAAGCTGACTCAGGCAAATGAACATGACTTAGGAGAGGGTGATTACTTGCTCCTCTTTAAGTGGCTTTTAAATATGTGAAATAAAAATGACATTTGGTGGGCTGAAGTGATAGCACAGTGGTAGGGCATTTACCTTGCAAGCAGCCAACCCCGGTCGGATCCCTGATTCAATTCCAGGTATCCAATATGGTCTCCGAGCCTGCCAGGAGCAATTTCTGAGTGTAGAGCTAGGAATAACCCCTGAGTGCCACTGCCACTGGGTGTGACACAAACACCCCCCAAAGTGACATTTTGGGTTTTAAAAAATTAGTTTGATCCACCCTTCCTAGACCTTCTCTCCTGGGGTAGAAAGAATAGAACTTGATGTTTTTGACCATGATTGTCTTAAAGGCTTTTGGGGGTAATTTTCCAAATATTAACAATCCTTCTTTCAGAAATTCAGATACTGTCCTGGGAGACTTCATCAACTTTTATCTCCAAATCACAAGAGCATTAGTTTGTTCACCCTTTAAGCTGTCTGGAAATGTGCATAGAATCATAGAATAATCAGGCACTAAAGAGGGATGTGGTCCAGCTCCCCAACTGTCTGGTACAAACGTTCTCTGCTGCTCTTTTTCAGCTATTTATTTATTTAATTTGCAGTCTAGGACCAAGCCATACTCCATGCACAAACCCAAAGCCTAATGCTTTGGGGTCACTTAATATGCTCTTGCCCCTTTGTATTTTTAAGGCTGTGCAAACATGCCCCTGGTAACCATGTGTGCCCATTGGTAATAATAACACGTGCCGTCATGTGGAAGCAAGCTGGACACTGGTCAGAGCTTTGGCAGTAGGAACATAACTGAGCCCTGGTCTGGCCATTTGGAAGACTGAATATGAAGTATATGTAATGCTATTTCTGAAACATATACATCTCCTGGGACCACGGACGGGGGTCAGTGCTGAGGGTACAAGAGCTTATTTTATTAGAATGCCAACCTGCTCATTTTTTTATCACACTTGGCATTTCTCTGAGCTAATTTCCTGCACTGAGTGTGGAGCTGCAGTGATTTATATGGACAGAGGGTTCCCGATCTTCAGTTGCTCAATCCACACAACTGGGCTGGCGCGCCACTTGCCTGCCTGAACTTAGCGGGTGAGGTTTGGCATCCAAGCCACAAGCATTCAGATGACGTGGAAAGCAAATGTTTTCGCTCTTTCAGAAGAGGTGTAAATCCTTGGTCTGCTCTGGTTTCCCCAGGAAATGCTCATTTGGCCATGTTTCCTGGTAGCTCCTCCAGAATAGGGTCCGTTCATTGCGGGGAGAACAGATTCTCGTCTCCTTCCCAGAGTTTACAACAATATCAGAGAAAGAAAGCTTGGGGGTTGGATTTCAGGGAATACTCAGAGCAGTAGGCTTTAATGGTGATAGAACTCTGATATGAGACAGCCACCTCCACTCTGTCACCTACCTACCTACCTACTCCTCTTTGTCCCTTTGAGTCTTTCCCTCTTTGCAAAATGCAAAATGCAGGCTTCCTGCCAAACAAGCACATCGATTTCCGTGTGTGTGTGTGTGTGTGTGTGTGTGTGTGTGTGTGTGTGTGTGTGTGTGTGTGTGTGTGATAGGAGAAATTGGGCCAAACCCAGTAGTGTTCAGGGCTTACACCCTGCACAGGGATTACACCTGATAGTGTTCAGGGGAATATATTGGGTGACAGGGATCGAACAGAACCCAGCTACACGCAAGACAAGACTTGTGCTGGGCCCAGAGAGCTAGCACAGTGGCGTTTGCCTTGCAAGCAGCTGATCCAGGACCAAAGGTGGTTGGTTCGAATCCCGGTGTCCCATATGGTCCCCTGTGCCTGCCAGGAGCTATTTCTGAGCAGACAGCCAGGAGTAACCCCTGACTTGTGCTAACTTTTTAACACCACACTTTGAAGAACAAATTGCTACCTAACTTACCCTCAA
Organism: Suncus etruscus; assembly: GCF_024139225.1. Taxonomy (NCBI): domain Eukaryota; kingdom Metazoa; phylum Chordata; class Mammalia; order Eulipotyphla; family Soricidae; genus Suncus; species Suncus etruscus. Next base: position 33,165,883 of record NC_064854.1, on the reverse strand, counting down.
GTTTTGCTCCTTTGCATCAAACATTCTCCCAGGTTCTGCCCATGCTAAGAGCACTAGTTTATGCACATGCAGCCCATCCCAGGTTCCTTCTGCAGCATTTCCTGCGCATTGCCAAGGCAGGTTCTAGAGGCCAGTACTGCAGTCATGGGCACATGGCTAAGAAGAGGCCTTGTGGTTCTGATGGGTCCAGAATGCCCATAAACTAAGGCGGGGGGCACTTTGGTGGTAAGAAATTCAGCCTTTTCCCCCAAATGCACTGACTATCCAGCTCCTTCTAGCCAGCTCAGTGCTGTGGGCAGGAGAAGGATTCTATGATCATTGCATCTGACAGTATTGGGGTGTCCCCTTGTCCCAGAACCAGGGAGAAACTAGGCAGGGGTCACCATGTGGGTTCACTCGTTACCTGTTAGCCCTGAAAGGTGGATGTTAGAACCATCCTCCTAACTCCAGACTATGAAAGGGAAGCACAGTAAAGCTAGAGACCAATTGGCAGGCAGGTACTAGCCCATCTCTACTTTTCTTTTTCTTTCTTTCTTTCTTTCTTTCTTTCTTTCTTTCTTCTTTCTTTCTTTCTTTCTTTCTTTCTTTCTTTCTTTCTTTCTTTCTTTCTTTCTTTCTTTCTTTCTTTCTTTCTTTCTTTCTTTCTTTCTTTCTTTCTTTCTTTCTTTCTTTCTTTCTTTCTTTCTTTCTTTTCTTTCTTTCTCTCCTTTTTCTTTCTTTCTTTTTCTTTTTCTCTTTCTTTCTTTCTTTTTCTCTTTTCCTCTTTCTTTCTTTCTTTCTTTCTTTCTTTTTCTTTCTTTCTTTCTTTTTCTTTTTCTCTTTCTCTTTCTTTCTTTTTCTCTTTCTTTCTTCTTTCTCTTTCTATCCTTTCTTTCCTCTCTCTTTCTCACTATCTTTCTTTCTCTCTTCCTTCCTTCCTTCCTTCCTTCCTTCCTTCCTTCCTTCCTTCCTTCCTTCCTACCTTCCTTCCTTCCTTCCTTCCTTCCTTCCTTCCTTCCTTCCTTCCTTCCTTCCTTCCTTCCTTCCTTCCTTCCTTCCTTCCTTCCTTCCTTCCTTTTTTCCTTTTTTGCTTTTGGACCACACCAGGTGACACTCAGGGATTACTCCTGGCTATGTACTCAGAAATCGTGCCTGGCTTGGGGGAACATATGGAATGCCGGGGGATCAAATTGCAGTCCATCCTAGGCTAGCACAGGGAAGGCAGATGCCTTACTACTTGCACCACCGCTCCAGCCCCCCCTCCCCATCTCTGCTCTTCTATCCTGTTTTCCTGAAGCAAAAAATAAAGCTGCAAAGCCACTTCTTAGTGACTTCCCAGGTCAAGGTAAGGCATTTGGCTTCCATATCCCAGGAAGTTCTGAACGTGAAGGAATTGGTAGACTTTGCTTTTCACAGAAATGCCTCCTCCATTCTTCTTTGTGCAGCCCCATTCTCAAAGACACGGGCGGTGTGTGTGTGGGGGGGGGGGGGGGGAGCTGCCTCATGACAGCAAAAATAGCAGGTCTCTCTCTTTAATTCAGAAGCAGAGAAGAAAACATTTAAGCTATGCTAAATTATTTCTTCCTAGTCACTAGATTCTTATACACTTGTGAAAATTGCCTCTTTGGGGTGGTATAGGAGCAGGAGGTTTAGTTTTCCAGACAAGAAATGAGGACAAAAAAAGGTATCTATAAAGAAGTTCTAAATACTCTCACCCAATAGCATGCTGGATTTTAGCTCTTTAGAAGAAGATGGCAGATATTAGAGTTGATACTTAGCTTCCAAAATTGGCAGACCTTGATGTGCACTTCTATGTGAGGAAAATCAGCACCCTGATTGGTTTTGAAGCCTGGATTTAACTCTGGGGTTTTCATTTCTCTCTCTCTCTTTCTCTCTCTGTCTCTCTCTTTCTCTCCTCTTTTTCTCTCTCCTCTTTCTCTCTTCTCTCTCCTTTTTCTCTCTCTCTTTCTCACTCCTCTTTCTCCTCTCTTTCCTCTTTATTTCTCTCCTTTTTCTCTCTCGCCTTTCTCTCCTCTTTCTCTCTCCTCTCTCTCCTCTTTCTCTCTCCTCTCTCTCTTCTTCCTCCTCTATCTCTTTTTCTCTCTCTCTCCCTCTCCCTTTACCTCTGTGAGTGAGATGGCCCTATTGGCAATTTCGGGATCCCTTTTCCCCTGTTGCTGGTCTATTACATATATTGATTGCTAGATACATCTCTCAGTTTGAAACCACAGAAACCTGCTATGACTCCCCCTTCTTTTGGTTGTTTTTGGGCCACATCCATGGTGGCTAGGGGTTATCCCTGGCTCTGCTTTCAAGAATCACTCCTGATAGGTTTCGGGGACCTTATGAGATGCCAGTATTGAACCCCAATCTGCCACAAGCACAGCAAACACCCTACCCGCTGTAGAATTGCTCTGGTTTTAAAGTTCTAGCTCTATCTGGCTCATTACTTAAATGAAGCACATTTAACCTGATACCTTTGGGGGATCCTGTTAATGCTTTGAACCTCCAGTTAGTTGCTCATGTCAACACTTGATATGGGTTCTGGCACCCTTTTTTAAACTGACACCTAAAATTTTTCATCATACATGTTACGAAAGATATACAGTTCTCTAGAAATATTGATGTTGAAAGGTAAATCCATTCTAAAATCCTTGAAGAATGAAGGTAAATTCATTCTGATTTGTTTCCATAGATCAAGAAGAAACTGAATTTTATAGCTATTTGATACCTATTAGTAGTCTTTAAAAACATGCACCAAACTTTTTAGGAGGTGGAAGTCATATTTGTATTTTTTTCCCCCAAAATAATGTCTTAGTATGTACTGTCCAGCATTATGGAGTACCTGGTGTTTGCAGCCTGAAAGATTGAGATGGAGATGAACTGAGTGATGGTCAACTGTAAGTTTATAAGGGGACTGTGCTCTTATAGAGGCAGTGAATTTAGGCATATGTGCCTATCAGGTAATCTTAAAGGAAAAAGAGGATCATTAGGAATAAAACTAAAAGAATGGGAACAAAGCTATGAATATTTGCCTGCTGCAAGGAGATGAAATCCAGACAAGATGCTTGCATAAGGTGCAACCTTATTGTAAATGATCTGGTACAAGCCTGGACTCTAACATTAATATATGTAATTTGCTATAAAACTTCTGAGTAGTTCTTGTGCATTTCTCTATCAAAATTATATAAATCTGGGGCTGGACCAATAGCACAGTGGTAGGGTGTTTGCCTTGAATGTGGCCAATCCCAGACAGATTGTCAGTTCAATTCCCAGTATCCTATATAGTCACCCAAACCCACCAGGAGTGATTTCTGAGCACAGAGCCAGGAGTAACCTCTGATAGGAGCCAAGTGTGACCCCAAAAATATGAACCTATAAGGACAAGTTTTGAAATTATTTTATTTTCTTTCACCAGTAGCTATCAATCTGTTATTTTTCATTTATTATCTGGGAAGACAATAAATATTTTTTCTGAAAGTGTCCTGGCACATTTTTGCAAAAGATTCATTCTTCCTCCCCACTTCAGGAGGAGGGAGAGACATTGAAGTAATGAAGTTAAATGGTGTGTCAAAATGAATGAAAAGACCTGGTCAAATATGAAGTAGTACTAATCCTTGTCTATTTTTTATTTATTTTACACAGGCTTGAAGGAGCTTAAAGGGGTGACATCTGGTGGGGCTTAGGAATTAGTCCTGGCTCTATACTCAGGAATGAGTGGTGGACTCAGGAGACCATATGGAATGCTGGGGTTTAAACTGGGGTTGGATGCATGCAAGATAAGCACCTATAAGTGCTGTGCTATTGCTCTGGTTCTTACTCTTTAGTTTTAGTTTTCACAAGGTTAAGTGTAATAAAGGTACACTAGGAGGACAATTATGGTGCTGAATGTAACCTTTTAGTAGGATATAGTCTTTGAATCTTTTTCTGGAATTTATGCACATGTGACTCTACACACATATATATTTCTGTTGTCATCTATGCATATTTAATTGATTGGGAAAAATCAGTCAAATTAAGATTTTACTTAAAAATAATTCTTAAATAGGGGCTGGAGTAATGGTACAGTAGGTAGAACACTTGCCTTGCACGCTGATTATAATCTCCAGGGCCCCAAATGGTCCTCTGCGCCCCACCCAAGAGTGTAGAGCAGCTGAGCACTGCTAGGTGAGGCCTCAAAATAAATAAACAAAACAAACAAAACTCCTTTATTAGTACTTAAAACAATTATTATTTAAGCCATCCATTTTTGTGTAAAGTTAACTAGCACATTGATACAAATTTTAGGGGGTGTGTTTAGGGACTGTTACTGTCTCTGTGTGTAGGACCATATGAGAGGTTCATATGTAGTGTTGAAATTATAACAGGGTAACTAAAATGCAAGGCAAGTACTCAAATGCTTGTATTATCTCTTTGGCCTGTACATGGATATTATTTACATTGCACTACTCTCTCTTCAAATTACAGAGGTTGACACTACGTGTGTTGCCAATGGTTCCAATATTGGTAATGAAAATTTGAATATCTGTAAGTCTGCCTTGACAAGGGTGAACTTACATACTGTCATATGAAAAACATCTTGATTTTTTTCACAAAGTATATATTTCACAAAAATGTATATAGGACAAAGACATTTTTAACTTTGAATTTTAAATAACTTGCGTAGCACACATAGAATCTACTTTTGGGGGGCAATATCAGCTATCTGTTTGGAATTATTTTGAGAAAATTTGCTACTTGATAAAAGGCTTATGAATAAACCTTTCTTTATTTGTTTGTTTTTGTTTTGGGGCCACACTCGGTGACGCTCAGGGATTACTCCTGGCTATGCACTCAGAAATCGCTCCTGGCTTGAGATCCATATGAGATGCCAGGAATTGAACCCAGGCCCAGGTCTGTCCTGGGTCAGCCTCGTGCAAGGCAAACACCCTGCTCTGCTCTATCTCTTCAGCCTCAATGAATAAATCTTTTTTGAAGGTAGCATTGTCCTTAACTGCAAGGAAAAAAATTAGGAATCTTAATAAAACTGATGTGTTAGAGATTCCTTCTATGTGCACAAATTTCCAGGAAATTAAAACATCAGCAAACACTCTGGTCTTTCACCTGTTGCCTATAAATACTGTAAATGACACAATGGATTCTTATCAATGTTTCTGGAAAAAAGAAAACTGACAAATAGCATACAGTGGTTCCTGGAGCATAACCAATGCATATGACATGACACTATATTTAGCCATTGGATTCACATCTGGGTAGATGGTTCTTTCTTCCAAGACACTGGATGAAACTTGCACCTAAGAGCCCACCTTATACTGACTTTTTTGTCAGCTTTGTTTCCTCCCTTAGAAAATTATCCTAACATTATTCTTTGAGAAATTTAGAATGTTAAATCATGACCTGCATGCTCAACATTCATGAATATACATTTTTATTTTTTCCATCTCTGGAGTATGTAGGTTGTTCGTCTTGTTCTGCATTGGGGCAGAATTTTCTAATAATACTGCTAAAGTAAAACTAAGTGAACTAGAGCATGAAAACCACTGAGGTTGTTATTACCAGTCTTTTCTCAGTCATAATTGTTCTGTATCTCCCCCTTTATTCAGTTGATTTGAAAAAAAAAATGTAAGTTGCCTTCTCTCTTCACTCATAGTTATCTAGAAGAAAACTTGGTAAGGGCAACATAATAAAAGTGAATCTACATGACAAGTTCATATACTCTTGCAGCTCCCTTTTCTTTGACATTGAAAAATAATTTCTTGGTACAATTTTTCCAGTTATAATCTACTGAGAGATCCTCAACCTAATTTACAACCATAGTTGCCCTAAAGGCTACTATAGAGCCATGGACCCCCAGAGTATATTTGTCACTGAGACTTTGATTCACCTCTCAGGGAATTTACACCAATACCTCCTTGTTGCTCTCATGTGACCTCAAACTCTCTTACTCATCTCCAAGCACTAGGATTAAAATATCTCCTCATGGGGCCGGAGCGGTAGTGCAGCGGTAGGGCGTTTGCCTTGGATGCAACTCCTCAGTTCATTTCCCAGCATCCCATAGTGTCCCAAGCCAGGAGCAATTTCTAAGTGCATAGCCAGGAGTAACCCCTGAGTGTCACTGGGTGTGGCCCCCAAACCAAAAATAAATTCAATTAAATAAATAAAATATCTCCCTCTATGATACACATGATTTTTTTGGGACACGATTTATCCCTGAGTCCCCGGACTTCTCCAGTTATCATCAATAAATAATTCTCAAGGGAAGGTTTTAATCAAAAGAGACAAATGATAAATAATGTATGAAAAGGAAAAGAGGGCTGGTGAGATAGTATAGGGAATAAGGATACTTACCTTGAACACTGCTTACCTGGTTCAATCCCAGTATCCACAGGACACTCCTGAGTACCACTTGCTTCGGAGCAAGGAGCTGGAGCAAACCCTGAGCACCACAGGGTGTGGCCATAAAAGAAAAGAAAATAGAAAAATCACAGAAGCATGCTGAGTTTGAGTAAAAAAATCAAAGAGTGCCTGGAGGCTGTTGAAAAGTAATCTGCAAGTAAATCCAGGTGCACTGACATGCTCAGACATATCTATTGTATAAAAGAAAATGAAACCATGAGGGCAAACCAAATTCTTTCCCGAGTACAAATATGACTGTCACTGCTGAACAATTTTCCCCAATCAGAAGTTACAGACTAGAGACCTCATTTGCATATAAGGAGACTGGACCTGTGACAGGTGACAGCCTGACCAAAAGTGTTAGCCTGTCTGAGTCAAATCTGACTTCTGGCTACAGTCATCAAAGCTCTGCTTAAAGGTTTGCTAAAACGCAGCAGTGAAGTTATTGTTGTTTTATATTTCAGCCTTAACACTGCAAAAAAAAAAAAATAATAAAGGGAGGCAGAGCAATAGCACAGCGGTAAGGAATTTCCCTTGAATGCTGCCAACACAGGACAGACGATGGTTCAAATCCCGGCATCCCATATGGTCCCCCAAGCTTGCCAGGAGCGACTTCTGAGTGCAGAGCCAGGAGTAACCCCTGAGCACTGCCAGGTGTGACCCAGAAACAAGCAAACAAAAAAAAAATAAAAGAAAAAACACTGCAAAAACAATAAGTGTAACTTTTTTGAGCGAGGAAGTGGTTTGGGGCACACCTGGGGGGGGGGCATATGAAATACTAGTGATCAAATCCGTGTCAGGCACGTGCAAGTCAAACGCCCTACCACGACAGCACAGCAGTTAGGGCACTTGCTTTGCAAGACTCAGGTTCAATCTCCAGCATCCCATATGGTCTCGTTCAGGAGTGGAGCATGAGTACAGAACCAGAGTACCACATCTGGGGTGGCCCCAGAACAAAATCAAAACAAAACAAAAAAAGTAATCCTTCTGGCACTATAGAGGATCCAGTGACAAGAATCTTCATGCAACTCATAGTGCTCCATTGTCTCTTGAGTGGCCGCATGCTACAGGCTCTATGGTGTATATACATATATATATGTTTATATATATTTGGTTTTTTATTATGATACTGTAATTTATAAAGTTATTTGTGATTAAATTTCAGGCATGCAAAGTTCCAACATCAGTTCCTTTGGGGGTTTCATATTAACTTTTTTGTCAACAACTTTCTTCTTTTCCTCTTGTGTAGAAGATTTTTATCTCTGCTAACTTTTTTGGAAAAAAAAATTGGGGCCCAGGACTGTCAGATCCACTATGGCAGTGAAGGGTTTCTAATGTGAGATTAGGTTTAAGTTTGTTTATTATATGATATAGGTTATATTACATAGGTTACAGGTGTACAGCACAGTCATATATCTGTATATACTAATCTGTTATTCCCACTAAAATTCTAGCTTTCATATACCTCCCCTTTTTTGAACTAATTGGAACTCAGGATCCGCCACCTAAAAGACCACAGGGAGACAGGCAGTAATACAAGGGAGTAAATGCAAAGAAGTTCATTCCAGCATGCTGGGGAACAATATCTCCTAAGAAATGAGGACACCGATAATGGCTCACATGTCAAATTTAAAGGGTACATGAGGTTCAGTCTAGAGGATCTTGCCTTCTGGGTATTGATCTTTTAAAATTATTGATCCTTAGTTCAAGGTTGGGCTAGAATTGGTAGTTTAAATGTATCATCAAATGCAGCTGCTGAGCTGCAGCCCCCAGACCCAGGGTGCGGTTGTCATTTGGCCATCTGTCAGCTGCTGCTTAGCCTTATATGAATGTATTTCCTGGCATTTACCCCTCTGGTCTGGTTCCAGGAACTGGCTGTTCTGGGCCTACTCTTTATACCTTACAACTGTAGCCTGTTATGGCTGCACTTAGGCTCACAGCAAAGACAGGTTTACAGTAGTTTCCTCAAGCAAACAAAGTACAGAAACCAAAGCTATTTCTCTCTAAAGGCACACCATATTCTAGTCTCAACATTTAGGTTATAGTTAATTATAAATCTTAAATGCTAACAGTAATCTCCACTCCTGGGGCTCCCTTCCCCCAGATAATCATTTTTTGTCTTATCATCTAAGTGGCTGTTTTCATTTTTTTTCTTTGGTCTGTTTCTTTCTGCATATCCCATATACTAATACAATCATACCATTTGTATTTTTTTTTCTGATGAATTTCACTAAGTGTAATAACACTTGGCTCCATCTGGGCTTTTGCAAGAGAAATTCTTTCATGGAAATTCTTACTCAAAGAACTCTCCTACCACAACCACCAGATGGCATCTCTTTTGCCTTTGTTCTTTCAGGGAAACCTCTTGAAAGATCAATTTTAAATACTTTTTATGTATTGAACATTGGGGTTCATTTGTGTCTGTATAATATATGTATATATATATATATATTATATATGAGTCCTAGTGACTATTCATCTATTTTCTATGTGCTACCTCAAATGGGGCTCTAGATTATGAGGTAGTTGCTAATTTGGTCCATGATCCAGAAACAAAGACAAATAAAACCTGAAGACCATCTTCTCATGGTAGTCTTGATGCAGCAAAAGAACTTAAATTGGCCTAAATAGTCTCTCCAAACTAAATGTGGTATATTCCAAATTGAAATTGTATCACATTTTGCCAACCAATGACTATTTTTTTTTGTTTTTGTTTTGTTTTTGGGTCACACCTGGCAGCGCTCAGATGCTGGCTCTATGCTCAGAAATTGCTCCTGGCAGGCTCGGGGGACCATATGGGATGCCGGAATTCGAACCACTGACCTTCTGCATGCAAGGCAAACCCCTTACCTTCACGCTATCTCTCCGGCCCCACCAATGACTATTTTATTTTAGATGAAAGGAGGCAAGAAACATAATAAATAAAATTGCTAAAGAAAAAGTTAATATTTATGGATATGCACAGTATCCATAATAATATGTACAGAAAATATGATGCAGAAAATAATCACTTCAAACAAGTTTGATTTTGATAACATTTTATAAGTAGGATATAGATTAGATATAATAACAGTTTTCTTAAAGCTACCTTATCAGTTCCCTTCTAATCCATTTTATCTATTATTTATGTATTTTTTTTAAATTTTGGGGGGGGTTTTGGGCCACACCCGCTATAGCTCAGGGGTTACTCCTGGCTATGCACTCAGAAGTTGCTCCTGGCTTGGGGGCCCATATGGGAGGCCGGGGGATTGAACCGTGGTCCGTCCAAGGCTAGCGCAGGCAAGGCAGGCACCTTACCTCTAGCGCCACCGCCCTGCCCTATATTTATTTATTTTTGTGCTGGAGCCACATGCAATGGTGCTCAGAGCTTACTCCTGGTTCTCTGCACTCAGAAATCACTCCCTGAAGGCTCAGGGATGCTAGAGGATGCTGGGGATTGAACTTGATTAGCTGCATGCAAGGCAAGAATCTACCCACTGTAATATCGCTCTAACATTCCAAACATATTTTTTGTTCTTGTTTTTTTGTTTGTTTGTTTGTTTGTTTGCTTGGGGGCCACACCAGGGTGGCGCCCCAGGGTTATTCCTGGCTCTGTGTTCAGAAATCATTCCTGCTGGGCTCGAGGAGATAATATGGGATTGCAGGTGATTGAACTCGGGTCAGGTTTATGCAAGGCCCACTTAAAACATTAGTTTGTTTAAAAGGCCAATTGTCATTAGGGCGATGCTTTTTCTCCTAGGAAATGCATTGGTGTTTGTGGTGATAAATATTAGCTACTTGTCTGCAAAATAATGAAACATTTATTTACTGAGGGCTAAGACATAGAACGATATGTCAAAGATGTAACTTTATAGACCAAGAAACTAAGAAATTAGGAGGTTGTCTAATCTATAAGGTGAGGCTATCATTCTTGCTTTTCTGCTCTTAAGTATGAAAATCATTTTTTTCCGCAGCTACTTATACTATTTAAATTCATTTACTCACAATTGTGAATGAACCGAACTTGGTTTCAAGGTCAATTGATTCATCACCTAGGTTTTAGCATGAAGGGATCTTTTCTTTCCTAGTAGAATCAAAGCGATAAAAAAGGATTTGGGAGTGTAGGGAAGGAGGAGAGGGATTGATGATGGAGGAATTAGACTGAGGTTGGAAATGTGGGTGTTTGCACATTTTGGCTGTGACTGCACTGCCCTTTTTCCCACTGGGGAAAATTATCTTGAGGTGAAGTTGTGTGGTTTGGCACAGAGGATTTGTTACAAGTCTGAAGTTAAATGTACCCAATGTGTTTAGTTTCATATTGGAATCCCCCAAAAATGTTAAAATAGAAATGCCAAGTAGCCCGTAGGATTAAGAAAAGATCCAGAAATATAATTAGTTTTTGGCCTGTTCTATTCTTTTTTGGACTATGTTGGACTGAGAATTTGAAAAGTATTTTGATACATTTGTTTTTCAATCTTTAGAATGTGAGTAATAGTTTCTCCAGGGCCTTGGTGGGCTTCTTGCCACTTTGTTCCGAACCTCATCTCAAAGGAAGAGTATATACTTCTTTGTCTGCATAAACTTTCCACAGGTCAGAGTGCAATTTAGTGAAAAAAAAAAAAACCTCTAATTTTAGAGTTGGAAACTCAGACTCTCAGTTCTATTTCCAGCAAGCTACCTGACCCCAGACAAGTCACTCTTCACCTCGAATTCTCTACACTTTCATCTTTAAAATGAGGATATTTTGAACTTTAAACGCTGGCTAAGTTCCCATTACCTTTGAAGGCTGTGGGGATGTAGGGGGCATGGGTTGCAGAAAATGGCAAAATATTTTATTTGTTTTCAAAAGCAGAGTAACGCTTTCTAAATGTCAATATTCAGCTATGTATCGTTTGATGTCACTATACATGCTATTAGCAAGCTCTTATGCATGAGTAAAGGAAGATTAAGTTTGCTATTTATAATGTGCCAGTGAAATCTTAGCATTTAGTATTCTGGGTTCAGCACTTAGTTTGCTTGGGCTGCCAAAACAAAGTACCATCAAGTGGGTGACTTAAACAAAAGAAATGTACTGTCACGTGCCTTTTTTTTGGTTTGTTTGTTGGTTTGGTTTTGGGTCTTTTTGGTTTTTGGGTCACACCCGGCAGCACTCAGGGATTACTTCTGGCTCTGCACTCAGAAATCGCTCCTGGCAGTCTCAAGGGACTATATGGGATGCCGGGATTCGAACCACTGTCTTTCTGCATGCAAGGCAAATGCCTTACCTCCATGCTATCTCTCCACTGTCGCATGCCTTTCTAGGCTGGAAGTCTGAGAACAAAATCTTGTAAGGTAGTTTCCTCCTGTGAGAATCACTTCCATGCCTTTCTCTTGGGTCCTGGTTGTTTGCTGGACTTTAGTATTTATTAACTTATAGAAACATCACTGTCAAAGGTAGTTTGTATGTGTGTGTTCCAATGTTCCCTTTATTAATATGAACACCAGTCATATTAGATTAGAGCCCATCCATCTTCATTATTGCTTCATCTTAACTAATTAAATCCACAGCAATGCTATTTTCATATTAGGACCATGTTGGAGTAATAGTGGGGGGGCATAGGAATTTTAACATATGAATTTGGACAGGCTATTGGTGCAAACCAAGTTCAATTCATAATAATTTAGTACTTTAGCAATAAATAATTGCTGAAAAAGCTGAAGTCCCATATATGATAGAAAGTTTCCCATTCTTGGATCACTTTGTGAACAGTCTTCCAATAGGTAGGTTTCCAAGATTGGCTCCCAGCTGAGTATTGCTTTCATCTTTTAACTTGCCCTGAGTCAGATCAGCAAAGTGAGTCCCAGTAATCTCCCTTCGCCCCTCTAACCAGAGAGAAAGCTCAGAGTTCACTTCTTCATTCACTTGCTACATACCATTCACCAATCTATTCTCAAATCTACAATCTCTGTCACAGATGTGCTTCCTGCAAATTACAACTCAATATGCTTGGATGCTGGACAGATAGCCCAATGGGTAGGGTGTTTCCCTAAACCAATATGAAATACAGTAAAGAGAGGATACCTAGAATACTCTTGACCCCAAGGATAGGAAATAAATGGACAGGGAAGTAAAGAAATCAAGAGGAGAAGAAAGAAAATGAGAAAGGGGAAGTAATGGGAGAACAGGGGTTAGGGCTTTTGGGGTATATAAGTGACCTAGGAGAGTGATCTGGCTCAATAGCCAAAACAAGACTCAACAACACTGAACATACGTGATCTAAATTATAACACTGTACTTTGAAATGAACCTGTCAAGATGTCAGATGAGGGCTGGAAACTGGAGGAAGCTTGGGAGCCATGGTGGAGGGAAGTTGACACTGGTGATAAAATTGGTATTGGAATATTATATGCCTAACACTTAAGTATCAATAACTTTGTGAACCATGGTTCTTTAAATAAAATTATTTTATAAAAAGTATAAAGCCAGAGTGCTCGCTTCGGCAGCACATATACTAAAATTGGAACGATACAGAGAAGATTAGCATGGCCCCTGCGCAAGGATGACACGCAAAAGTATAAAGCCAGGGGCAGGAGTGATGGTGCAATGGCAGGGCGTTTGCCTTGCCTTGCTGACCCAGGATGGATTTCAGTTTGATCCCTGATGTCCCATATGGTTCCCCAAGCCAGGAGTAATTTCTAAGCACATAACCAGGAGTAAACCCTGAGCGTCACTGGGTATGGTTCCCCCCAAAAAGTATAAAACCAGGGCTGGAGAGATAGCACAGCAGTAGGGCGTTAGCTTTGCATGCAACTTATCCAGGACGGACAGTGATTCGAATCCCGCATCCCATATGGTCCCCCCAGCCTGCCAGGAGTGATTTCTGAGTGCAGAGCCAGGAGTAAACCCTGAGCACCTCCAAGTGTGACTCCCCACAAAAAAAAGTCTAAAACCAGAAAAGTTGCTGTTTGCCATGAAATTCTGTTTTTAGATACTACTTCTGAACTTTAATCAACATCAGTTTCAGAGCAGAAATAGTAGTTGATGTTTTTTTTTTTTGATGCCATGTTTTTTCTTATTATACTTTATTCATTAGCATTGGACTCTCCAGGCCAGTCTCTATGTGTGTACACATAACTAAATCCTTTAGAGCAACAGAGGATGTATTTTTTTTAACTCTTACATTATATATCACTATAGAACTTTTAAAGCACAATATGTCATTCTGAATTCTCTGTCATGTCCCAGCAGAATTTATATATATATATATATATATATATATATATATATATATTTAAAGTTTGTTACATTTTTATATAGCATAAGTTATATTTTGGGATCTGGAACAATAGTGCACAGGTCAGGGGATCTTGCAGACTACAAATCCAGGTTTGATTCCTGGCCCCCAGGAATCCCCCCTCTCCAAGTTCTCCATGAATATTCATTCCCTAAGTGCAGAGCCAGAAGTAAACTCTGAGTACCACCAGGTGTGGTCCAAATACCAAAAAGGAAAAAAAAAAGTTATACACACACACACACACACACACACACACACACACACACACACACACACACGGTACATACATAGATGTTACAGATACATACAAGCCAAACAGAAAAGTGGACATAAAATAACACAGTGAGGGGCTGGAGAGATAGCATGGAAATAGGGCATTTGCCTTGCATGCAGAATGTCGGTGGTTCGAATCCCAGCATTTCATATGATCCCACGAGCCTGCCAGGAGCGATTTCTGAGCATAGAGCCAAGAGTAACCCCTGAACACTGCTGGGTGTGACCCAAAATCCAAAAAACAAACAAACAAACAAAAACACAATGAAAGGTCATAAATTGAACACATCTATAAAACAAGAAACAGAAAGGAAAAATAAAAAGCCTCTTTATGCTGCTTTTTCATCACATCTCCTGAAAGGATAACTGTTACCTTGCCTATTTACATGCAAATTATATTGTTTACATATTCTTACATCTGGCTTCTTTTGTCCATTCATACTGTGAACCATTGTGCATTGTTCTTTCTCATTGCTGTTTAAAAATTCTTTGCATGACTATGTGATCATCCCTACCACTGTTACTGAGGACTTGGACAAAATTCCCTTCTGAGATCCAGGAAATTCTGCTATTAGACCAATTTGGGTTCATGTCTTTGGGTAAATCCAAACACACATTTTCATTTGATTTAAATCCAGAGTGCAGTTGCCCATCAAAGTATATGCACATATTGGTTTTAACACATCATGCCAACAGTTTTCCTTAGGAGTAGTAACAATTAACACTCTCATTAGTAGTCTAGTGCTGAGAAAAGCCACAGGACAAATCATTGAGAAATCATGTGGAAGCTGTTCTGGAAGATATTCTTGAATGCAAGAACTTAAAAGAGGCTAGTCTGGGCTGAGATGAACCAACAGTGAAATGATAAACAGAAGCAAGGGTTTTATGAAAATAAGCCCCAGGAGGGGTTTATTTCTTTAAATGGTCGAAGGAATTCATACTTCAGGGATCTAAATGCCACGAGAGGAGAACAGGTAGTGTACTTTGAAGAAGTCTGGCAGATTTGGGTCAAGTGTGCTTTTTTCTTTGTTTTAACCTCTCTGTAATGCTTACCTTGTCAGAGCTCCCAGAAATCTCTCAGAACCTCTTTACATCACAGCCTTTCTAACTGAAAATAAAAAACTCACTTTGTTAATCGAAAAAGCAGAGTGTTAAATTAGAAACCAAATTAGATATCAAGACTACTGAAGTTCAAGAGAAACTTAAACTCGTTTTGAGGTAGTTTCAAAATAAGCAATACATTTCCCTTAGTATTTTAGCTACTGGAACAAGAGATAAGCTTTGAAAGACTATACTTTGTCATGTTTCAGCTTGCTATTTAGAAACAAAACACCCATGAAGTTAAATTTTCTCTAGAAAATTCTCTTTTGAAAAAAAAAAAGCAAAAAAGAGTTTTTGCAAGTCAAATCTAAGAGGAAGGTGTGTGTGAGTGGAGAGGAATGTTTAAGTTTATGCATATATAGATATTCTTTGACTTATATAAGATAATGTATCAATAAGTTCACAAGAAGTTGAAAACATTAATAAAAATACATTTAATATAACTACTATACTAAACATCACAGTTTAGTCTGGTCTTTCTTTGACATGCTGAGAACTCTGAAATTAATCTACAGTTAAACAAGTATTTTTAGATTCATCTCAAGAATTATTGCCTTCCTGTGTTGAATTAATTAATTAACGATGGGGCTGGATGGCGATGGATGGAGGCCTTTGTGCTTAGGCCCCAGCCACGTGGCTTCATCCCCATTCAGCTGGCGGATTCCAGGCCCAGGTAATCGGCGTAATCAAAACTCACTCACATGCAGGCTTCAGGAAGCATCAGCTTTATTCATGCCCTAGCCACCACAGGTGTGTGGCCTATTAATAACCTTTCAAGCATACAGCCATTTTAGGCTTGCCCTGCATCTTATCTCCTGTTAGCCATCTTCCCTTTGGGCTCCATGCTGGTCAAAGACCAGAACACAGAAACCCAGAAGCCAAAGCGCACAGCAGCGCAAACAGGGCAAAGAGCCAAAAGGGCAAAAAGCCAAAAAGGCCGAATTCCCTTGGTTCAACCCTTATCTAACATTTCCCAGACCCCTCCCAGGAATGGGAGGGGCTCGCAGGTAAAGTTACACCTACTATCCGGCTCCCAAGACCCCTCCCAGAAATGGGTGGGTCTTAGGGTCTCAAATAGGCACACCCACATTCCTGGGGCTCAGTGAGATAGTACAGTGTATAGGGAGTTGGTTTACATGTGGCCAACCTGGGTTCAATCCCTGGCATCTCATATGGTCCACCAAGTCTGCCAGGAATAGTTTCTAGTGCAGAGCCAGGAATAACACCTGAGTGCTGCAAGTATGGACTCAAAACAAACAAAAGAATAATTGTTTTGTCTGTTTCTTTTCTCAAGAAGTAGAAAACATACCGTATTTGCCGGCGTATAAAACGACTGGGTGTATAAGACAACCCCCTAATTTTGCAGTTAAAACATATGTTTAGGCCTATATTCGCTGTATCAGACAGAAAGTTCCTGTGCTGCATGTGCTGCATGTGTTCCTGTGCTCATGTACCACAGTGAACCAATCACAAACAAGCAAAGGTTCAAAGGTTATACTGTAATAGACTTCCTCTCTGACTCTGGCCAATCTGAGCAGGCTTTTGACAGTGTAGATTCGGGTCCAGAACATTGTCTAATTTGCATGCATCAAAAGCCTGCTTGATTGGCTGAGTTAGAGAGGCGGTCCGAGCAGCCTTGCAGTGATTGGTGCAGGATCGAGTTGGAAAATTCGTTTTGTGGCAATATTCAAGACAATTTTTGTTTGGCGGCATATTGAAACATTTTTCGGGACATACTCAGCCTATATTCGCTTGACTTTTTTTTGTTTCAAAAGTCGTCTTATACGTCGGAAAATACGGGTAGGTAGTTTTTTGGATGGGATAAGCACAAAAAATAATATTCACAAGAGACCTGAGGGCAGAAGCTATGGCTAAAAGTACCTGCCATGCAAGTGTGGGGTCCTAAGTTTGAGCCCTGGCACAACCCACGTGCACTGGGTACAATCTTGGCAACTTTGCTGCCTGAGAATCCTGGCACCACAGCCAACAATGCTATTTCCAGTGCACATAGTCAAGTATGTTGGGAGCACTGCAGCTGAAGCTACACAAAATGGGACTACTGAAGCACTATGGGGTGGGACCAAGTAAACACCTGTGTGTGACACAGGGTCCCTGTGTCAATCAAGCAATTGCAAGATGATTACAACTAAATGAGCACAGCCCCAGGGGACCACAACAGTGTACCCTTGAGAACATCCGAGTCAATCAAGTATTCAAGCACCAGCTGCATCACTCCTGGTAAATACCACAGAAGGGCATGGATGTGAAAGCCCAGTCCTTACAAAGAATGCAACGAAAGGACAGACCAGATGCGATTCTAGGGCTGAGAAGTGTGGCTCATAGGTGGGTGCAAAAGTAGTGACAACAGAGGGAGAGCACAGAGGAGAAATTCTCACCTTCATGTACTTCCTGTCTCCCAAACAATATTTACTTTCATCTGCCTCACTCCCAATTTCTCCCAGGCCCCTCAGTTTTATTTTGTTATTCTTTGATTTAACCCTTAAGACGGGGAGAGGGGGGCAAAATGGTCCAACCCCTCTGCCATATGATCATTTCCTGCTTTAACAAAGAAGACAGAAGCTGGAGCTTCTCAACCTCACAGAAGCCAATAAGATAAGGTGTAAGGGTGCTCTTCACAGGATGCACAGTCTCATTATGTCCAAAATCAATCTGAGTTTTTCACTGTGACACACCATTTGGACCAGTTTATTATTTCTTGTCAGAAACCTTTAGTAAATCCCACCAACGATGTGGGCATTTGCTTTCTGGGAAGGCTAGCATTGAATTTAGATGAAACCAAGTTCTAGGGAGAGTCTATCCCAGATTCAGTTCCTTATAAGTCTTTTATTAAGTTTGGAAAACAAGCTCATGTTCTGGAATGACCATGCTGATGCCATGGTACATAGTGAATTTCTGTAACAACTTTATAGATCACATCTGAACACAAACACTCTGAGCCTCATGATGACTCACTCCGCAATCCTTGACACCACATTCCCACCCTGTGGCACTCTATTTCACACAGACTATCTAAACAGGATATTTCCTCTATGCTCCGAGCAGACACTCAATGTGCATACTACACATATTTATATTATAATAATCAAAATATCACATGTGCTGACATTGCAATGACTCTGATTGACTGATTAACTGAGACAGACCCTCAATGATACAAAGGTAGATGAGCGAGAGAGAGAGAGAGAGAGAGAGAGAGAGAGAAACTTACAAATCAAAGCCACCCATTTATTTAAGAGACATGGATAAGCAGAAATGTATAAAAGCGAAGATAGTTAAAAAGTAAGTGTACAAGAGGCCCTGCCTTATTAAAATAAGGTCCTTATTAAAGTAAGGTCCAGTTAACACATCTATGAAATATGATCTAATTCTTGGCATTGAATTGGTTTGAGCTCAGAAACTGACTCCATATGCATACACTAGAAGTTTCTGGACTTAACATTCATTTGCTAAAACCTATGTCTGGGACTCTCACTCCAGAGAAGGAGCTCCAGTCCCTCTCTCTTTGCAAAAGGATGTGTTTGGCAACTCCTGGAACAAGTTTCCTGCCTCTAGGAATGAGCCCCGCTCCTGCTCTCTCAGTGGGTCACAACCTTTCCCTACAAACAATGTTGTGATGTGAACTTCCCCCAATAAGGTCATGCTGGGATTATACATACAACTGGTTTGTGTCAAAGTGAAACTTGTCTACTTGGTAGCAGAAGTTAACACTTGGGGGATCTAAAATTTATGCTTCCATGTGTATTATCAAGGTATAACAAAAGTTTCTGTCTGCCCACCCAGGCAAACTGGAATTTCTCAATGGTAACCTTTGGGCTGATCTTGTTAATTAAAATGGTCACTTCAGCTTTTGGCACAGATGCAAGTGTCTTAACTATTCATACAGGTTTTACACGGATTATTCATACAGGTTTTACATTAGTTCCAACGTGATTAAGATTTCTGGGCCCTTCATTTACCTGTAAATAGAATATTCCTTCACTGGGAGTGGTGACTCTGCTGTGGGGCTAATTAGATTCGTCATATAATAATAGTAGTTAATGGTTTATCATTCATTTTTCTCATAAGTTTAATCCTGACTCAGATCCTGGGATCTTCTGAAGATCAAAATTAATCTAGTTTGACACATTGGAGAAATAATTTAATTATTTTTTCTAGTAAACTCAGAAAGCACTGACCTATTTGCATGATTAATTCCCAAGAACACATATACATTGGCAGGTTAAAGTCCAATTTTTCAGAATTGAAAGAAAATCTTGAATCAATAGTATTCATATCTTTGGTTTTGGTATCTTGTCTTTTTATAATCAAATTAAACTTATTTTAACAGTCTTGGAGTGAGAAAGAACAGGGAGCAAATTAATCTCTGTGAACAGAAATTGAAGTCTGCATTTTGGAAACTTGAAAGGTTCTTGCCTAATTTAACATTTTTAAAAAGTAAATTTAATGTTTATGTCTTTGCTTGGGCCTAGGGCTTGAGTAAACTGGGTTAGGTGGAGGCAATTTATTACAAAAACTAGGAAAGAAAATGTACTTCTGATTTCCCTTGTTAGCTTTTGACTACAGGTGTCAACAGTTTGTAATTGTGAGAACAAAAGGATTTGAAAGAAATTTGCTATTTTACTTTTACTGTTAAATAAAGTAAAAAGCTGAATACTTCCCACATAAATTTGTATTATTAATAGCTTTTGATAGGAAAAGTCACTGGCAAACTAATTCTAAGATTTGTCTCCAGGTTCCTTGCTCTGGTTAAGAAATGCTGGGCCAATGGCTGGAGCGATAACACAGCAGTAGGGCATTTGCCTTGCATCTTGCAGCAGCTGACCCAGGACAAACCTGGGTTCTATCCCTGGCGTCTCATATGGTTCCTCAAAGCCAGGAGCGATTTCTGAGTGCATAGGCAGAAGTAACCCCTGAGCGTCACCGGGCTATGACCCACCCCACCCCCAAATAAATAAATAAGGGGCCCGGAGAGATAGCACAGCGGTGTTTGCCTTGCAAGCAGCCCGTCCAGGACCAAAGGTGGTTGGTTCGAATCCCGGTGTCCCATATGGTCCCCCGTGCCTGCCAGGAGCTATTTCTGAGCAGACAGCCCTGAGCACAGCCTGGTGTGGTCCAAAAACCAATAAATAAATAAATAAATAAATAAATAAATAAATAAATAAATAAATAAATAAATAAATAAATAAATAAATAAATAAATAAATGCTGGGCCAGGAGCTCAGGAAACCAAGTGTCTATGAATTTCAGTAACTGCATCTCTATTTTGGTCTTTAGAAAGGAAGATTTCAAAGTAGCTCTAATCTAAATTCTTCAGAGCCTCAAGGCTCCACACCCTCCAATAAACTTGGCCTGAAGTTTTTCTTCCTTTTGGAAAGCCTCTGGGTCTTCAGTGCTGTGGGTGGCATTGTTGAGGATGTGCATGATACAAATGCAAATGATTCATGTCCGGGAGTGGGTGGCCCCTGAAGGCTTTTTGCAGAAGATCTGCAACTGTTTTAAGGTTTCATAAATGAGCCGCACTGGACTCTCAGGAGGCCTGTTGGGAGTTTACTCTTTCAAGCCTTTGCAAGCCAAGTCCACACTGCCCAAGGTGAAACTGAGGTTAGGTTGCTCTGGCATTTCTCAGCAGAAGTGAAATGGAGGTGGGGGTTGGGAGAGAAGGAAATGATGGTTCTTTTCTTTCTTTTTTCTTTTTTTTTCCAAACAGAGACCTCCCCATGGCCTTCTGGAAGACTCTTTGTAATCATTGGAGCCAAAATTACAAAGGGAAGTAGTAGCAGCCACATCCAGGGAGGGGGGATACAAGGTTAAGAAAAATGGCCTAGTGACATGCCCCCTTTGTCCTTAGATGACTCACATCTGGGCCCCCTGGATGATGCTCTTGTCTTCCTTCGGTGTTCTTCCTAAAGGGTCACTGAGCTTTCTCTCTGCGGTTGGCCCACCTAAGAGGGGTCCGGAGGCAAACTCACCCTGGAGTCACACCACCAGAGAGTGGCTGAGCGGGTGGGTTCTTGGAAACCTCCTCGGCTCTGTCGATTCTCAGGATTCAGGAAGACGGAGCAATTCTTCTGCAAGCAGAACACTTGCCAGATGTGGGGGCGAAGCCTGGTCCTCCTGGTCTGAGGGTGCGGCTGCCCATGCTGAACAAAGCCTCTTGGTGGGAGGGAGCAGTCTCCAGTGAGCTCTGCCTACTGAGGCCCCAAGCATCCCTTCTGTAAAACCCATCTTTCCCCAGTCAGTAACCCCAGCTTCCTGTTTTGAAGAGGCAACATAATGGATCCTCTGTACTTCGTTTGTTTGACTAAGGAATAGAATTCTGCTGTGTGACTCCCAGAGTGGAAAGATAAAATTGAAAAGGCCAGGAACCATCATTTTTTTCAGATCACAGGAAACAGGAATAAAAACATATATACCTTTTCCAAGCTAGGTGTAAACTGGATTGTAAGGAAATGATCAGAAAGACTTCCTATGACAGTATAACCCCAGGAAGGCAGGACGGTGCTCTGTTGAGTCTGAGGAGGGAGACCCTCCCTGGAGCTGTGTTTTGTTGAAACAAAAATTGTCTGAAATCAGTAACTTTCTCTGAGGCCTTACCTTCTGCAAGTCAGCCAGGAGTCAGCTTTTGCTAAATGGAAAATTGAGCATTTGGAGAGAAGAATAAAATACACCTTGGCACCATACTGTGGCTTTTTACCTAAACCACACACACACACACACACACACACACACACACACACACACACACACACACACACACACACACACAGAGTGACTGGTTTCAAGCTGACAGAGAAGAATAGAACTGAGAAAAACAAGGGCCTTGGAAATGTAGAGATGACAACTTAAGCCAAGACATCATCATAGAATTCCTGTTATAGGATTTTACAGTCATTTATTTACATGTTTTTAGCCTTTTTGTGAATAAAAATTGACATGAAAGGAGACTCCAGACATTCTGTGACATTTACACTTGATGTTTGAAACCCAGATAGGTAAATAACCAGACAACCCTTAATACTTGAAATCAGAGAGAAGAAACAAGCTATTCTTTTGTTGATTTGTTTTTTGGGCCACATCCAGCAGTGCTATCAGGGGTTACTCCTGGCTCTGCATTTAAAAATTACTTTGAGTAATTTCTGGTAGGCTACACACAAAGCAAATGCCCTACCTGTTATGCTGTTGCTCTGACCCCAGGAATAAACTATTACTTCAGGAGATAAGAAGAAAATTTCTACTTTCGGTGGTAGATTTGTCAATTAAGTTGAACCAGTTATCTAATTAAAATCAGGCAGACCAATAAGAGAAATAAATAAATTTTATTATATATGTGTGGATAATGTACGTGGTTGGAAGTCTAAAGCCAATGGGGCAAAGTATGGGTAATCTTGACTTACAGATGGGAGAGGAACCAGGAAGTTCAAAAGACAGAAGGGGAGACTAGCATGATGAAGACCAGACCTTCTATAAATAGATGCCTGCCTTGCCATATAGATAGAAAGGTTAATATGCATGGAAGGTTATTTCTAAAAATACCCAATTTTTAGGCTAAGTATTTAAGAAAGTAGAATTAAAAGGGAAAGTTTCCCTTAAATTCTAGTCTTAGCCCTCTCCCACACTCCCTGCTATAAATCTCTTCTAGACCACCCCTCAGTTTCCCACTGGGGTGAGAACAAAGAAGATGGAGGTCATGCAGAATTCTGTCATTTGCTGACTTTCACATGCTCCAGCACTCTAGGGCTCTGAATATTAATGAATGCTTCTTCCTTACCCTCCAGTATTGGCAGTTCTAGAACTTTCCCAGGACGAATGGCCCACAGTATTCATCAACCTTGGTAATTCTCAAGATTTCAGTGAGTCCGGTGTCTCTCTCATAGTCAAGAAGCAAAAAGATACCCATATTACAGTTGTCACCATGAAACCCAAGAAAGATGTGAAGGTCTGTTAGTGACACAAGTCCAAGAGGCTATGTGTCCTGTCACAGACTGGGGCATTGTGACACCTGCGGAAACCCCTGCTGCCTCAGAAGCTAAATTCTACTTCATGGAAAAGTCCTATGTCTAGAGTTCTCAAGCTCAGGGCTGGATCCCAAGTTAGACATTTACTACTTGTGTCATTTGGGGCAAGTCACTTAACACTTACAAGCTCTCTGGGTCTGTTTCCTCAGCTGCTACACAGTTGTAGTTACCTCACCACGTGTTCGGAGGATGGATTGGAGAGATTGCATGTGCAATGCTCTATAAAGTCTGTATACAGATGAAAGTGTTCCTCAGCTCTTACCCGTTTAATAATAAGGATCTTAAGATGCCAGAACTTTAGAATATATGTCATCATCTTCATTAGTTATAGGATACCCACAATACTCTGCTCTCTGTATTAGCTATAAGAAAATGATTTATTACATTAAGACCTAATCTATTAAATTTCCACCCTTCCACTCCCATTTCAGCTTTCTCCTTTTCAAGAACTTAATCAATGACATACCTGTTCACTTTAATTATTTGACTCTTCTTATCTTCTCATATTCCAAAGCTATTTGTTAGGTTTTCTTTTTTTTGGGGGGGGGCACACCCGGTGGCACTCAAGGATTGCTCCTGCTCTGCTCTCAGAAATCGCTCCTGGCAGGATCAGGGGACCATATGAGATGCCAGGAATTGAACTCAGGTTCATTCCAGATTGGCTGTGTACAAGGCAAATGCCTTAGCACTGTGCTATCAATCCAGCCCTGAAGTATAGTTTTAGTTTTTTTTTTTTTATTTTGGTTTTTTTTTGGGGGGGGGAGGTTGTTCGGGCCACGCCCATTTGATGCTCAAGGGTTACTCCTGGCTAAGTGCTCAGATTATGGGACACCAGAAGATCGAACTTCGATCCTTCCTTGGCTAGTGCTTGCAAGGCAGACACCTTACCTCTAGCACCACCTTGCCAACCCCTAGTTTTAGGGTTTTTTTTTTCTTCATTTTTTTTTTAATTATGAGAACAAAGATGCAAATAAAGAGGACAAGGTAAAGTTACAGTGGAAGGACAATCATCCATAACATAATTCTCAGAAGTCCCCTTGCTGATATCTTACTTTGAACTTTCAGCCAAAGAACATTAAGGTAAACAAAACAGAATCCATGTACAATTACTTTGTCCCTCAAGTTCCCAGATTGTAACACATTATTATATTTCTTAACAGCACACAAGGCAATCTAAAGCCATAAAACTTATGTAACTCCTTAAACATTAAAGGCATAGTATTTTTTACATTTTCATGTACATGCTTATTAGCTTAAGTTAACCTCAAATTTTAAGTGTTTTTTTTTTAAGGATTAGAGTCAAAGGAGCACAGTAAAAATGGTGTTAGAGTGGCAATTGTTGTTTGCATAGGCCCACCAAAATATAAGGGGCATGAAAAGGAATAACCTTGGCCTAAATACAAAGAGACCCGACCCCTGACATTTTCTGGGATAAGACCAACTCTAGGCTCCAGGCAAGCTAGATCGTCCAATCCAAGACATTGTCTGTAGTGCCAACACACTTGTTGGTATCATGTTTCTGTATTAAATATCCTGGAATCTGCATATCCTACATTGAAGTCAGGATGTGGGGTGTCTTCTCGTTTCACCTCACCATTAAAGGGCAATGCAGAGAGCCCTGTCCTGTAAGCAGGTCGTTGTTGTTAAGTCTTCTCAGTGTTAAGGGAAGTCTCTTTTGAGCAGGTCGATGTCTGAGTAGTGGTAGGGTCTTCCGTGGTAGAGGATTGCTTCCAGGTGATGTTATAGACAAACCTGGATGTTTCGTGGATGGCTTCCCTGGTTCAGGGGTGAATGGAAAATGCCCTTTCTTCTGAGGCCTGTGCCAGGTCGTTATGTCAATGTTCAGGGTGTAAGGTTCCTTTGCACTACAAGATTTGTGTGTTCCAATCTCTATTAGATAGGATCTTATTTGTATGTATAGTATTTTCCCGTTTTAATGTGCCTATGCAAAAAAGGAGCAATGCCATGTGGCGTTATTGGCACATATGGGGGCCATAAGAACAAGTCCAACAATCCCCATGACATGGTTCAATCATAAGCATTAAACTGGGGGACTCTTTCACCAAAATTCCTTGTTGAACAGCTCAAAAAAAGAAGATATAAAGTGGTTAGAATCGTCACTGTATAAGAGAATATTTAGTAAGACTTACAGCTGTCAGAGAAAAAACACAAAATATTCGAAAGAAATATGTGTCCATTTTATGTCTTTTGAAACAGTTTGGGGTTGTCACACACAATGCACGGCTTTGGTCTGTGATAAGGATTGTGCAGTACTGAAGTTAAAAAGAGTAATGTGGGTTAGTGACGTTTGGGGGGGGTGAGAGAGTTAAGGAGTAAAAATGAACTTTGTAGGGGTGTGGGAAAGGGCAGAATACAAAATGGACATTCTGCATACACAAAACATAACATAGAGATAAGGAATACTCTTAATACATGCAGTGCGTGCGGGGACTTGTGCCACCGTGCGGTTTTCCATATGTGGACGAGTTAGAAATTGCCCGTGACAAACTTAGCACAACTGAGCAAATCTCAGTACACCCCAAGTTAAGACCCACCATTTCTGGCCTCCTGGGCTGCCACTCCAGAAGGCCTGGAGGCCGGGGGCAGAAGAGGGGAAGGCTGGGGGCCTATCAAGGCTCCCAGTGCACCCAAGTTAGGGAGAAGGACTTCCACATGGGGTCTCCCCAAACCCCATGCGGCTAGAGCTAGCCTCCAGCTCAAGAGAGGATGCATAAAGAGCCGGAAGCCAGAATCTGCCCACCCTACACCCTGTGCCCTTCCCACCCTAGAGCTGGGGGAAGGGTGGGGAAAGCTTGGGACCCCATCCGGGAGGGACACCCCACGCCCACCTTGCTGGCCGCCTGGGCTGCCACCCCAGAAGGCCTGGAGGCCGGGGGCAGAAGAGGGGAAGGCTGATGGCCTATCAAGGCTCCCAGCACACCCAAGTTAGGGAGAAGGTCTTCCACATGGGGTCTCCCCAAACCCCATGCGGCTAGAGCTAGCCTCCAGCTCAAGAGAGGATGGATAAAGAGACTAGTTTTAGTTTTTAATTTTTTTGTCTTTGTTTTTGTTTTGTGGGCAGTGTCACACCCAGTAGTGCTTAGAGGTTATTCCTGGCTCTGCACTCAGAAATCACTCCTGGCAGGCTCGGGGGACTATATGGTATGCTGGGGATTGAACCAGGGTCCATCCTAGGACGGCCACGTGCAAGACAAAAACCCTACCACTGTATTCAAGATATTTTTTCTAAAACAAGCATTTTTATAGCCGAAACTTTGCACTAAAGTTTAGTCTTTTTTTTTTACAGTCTAATTCTGACATAATTTTATAGCTCCCACTTCTAAATATTTATCAGATCCTCTTTTAATGGTATTGCTCTTCAGAAATGATGACACTTTCTAGCTTCACTGTCTTCAAGCTGCAGTTTCTACCCAGGCTATCTGATGTTGCAAGTCAGCCTTTGATAGGGTTGACTGATAGAGGGATGGAGGATGAGGTCTTTCCCCTCTAGCTCGGAGGCGGTCCTGAGGTGAAGCGGCGGTTAAAAGGCTCGCAGACAGTCAGGCTTGTGGAAATATTAGCTTTATTCGGTGGACAAGACTGAAGCCAAAAGCCTCAGCATCAGTTCCAGCCAAAAAGCCCTTCGCCTTCCACAGACCCTTGCTTTTATCCCCCAGAATCAGGTACCACCCAATGGTGGGATCAGGTACCACCCAATGGTGGGAGCAGAATCAGGTACCACCCTAGGGTGGGAGCAGGATGCCAGGTCACACCCTAGGGTAGGGCACAATCATCAATCAGGGTAGGGTCAGTAACATAATAATCCCATTGAAATGTTTATATACACAACAATCTGCCACCTTCTTTGTCACCTTTATCATCTGTCCTTCAGTGCAAGAGATGAAATGCAAGTTAGACACATGCAAGGCAAGCACCTTATCCACTCAGTTCACTATCTCCAGCCCCTAAAATAGAATTTTAATTTGTTGTACTATATATAATATGGTTTATTATTTCTTGTTTACTTTTATATTTTCTTCAAATAAGAAAATTTTTCTTTTGTTAATTTTCACCTAAATAGTGCTTCAGTTTTGCCAAGGTGTAATAAAATTTCTCTTGTTGACTTTTCAAAAAAAAAATCATCAGAGAAGCTTCTCTTTCACTGTAGAAGTCATCCTTTCTGCCTATTCTCCTGTGTTAAATAACAGCCCTGGATGGGGCTGGATGGAGAGGCCTTTCTCCTCTAGCCCAGGCCACGCGCCAGCAACTCTCTCCAGCTGGTGGGTCTTAGAGTGACAGTGAGGAAATCATCCACAGTAAACAAGTTTCAGGAGACATCAGCTTTATTCAGGGCCCTAGGCAACTAGGCTAACCATTTAAACAGCCTATTCTATTACCCTGTCATCTTAACATATTTCTTCTCCCTCCATCCTGCCAGCTCTCTCTTGCTGAATGCCTTCAATCTCTCTTCCAAATCCTCTTCCTGCCCCTGAGGCAAACCTTTAGATATCTCCCAAAGACCCCTCCCAGAAATGGGCATGATTACCCTCAGGTAGGTTACACAGTAAGATGGGGGGGTGACATCTCTCCCTCTCTGAATATTAATGAAGGGTAATAAGATTTTGTATTCCTGACTTCCTTCTTTAGCCAAAGACGAGAACCTTAATATTCCCATAGCAACAAAGTTTAAAGTGTAAAATTAACATATCAGCCTTTTCCATAACTATAACTTTTCTGCAAAATATACCTGTAACTTAAAATTTTCTTAATGCCTGTGAGTCTTTTCCCTGCAGCTATCCTGAACCTGCAGATCTGCCGGCTGGAGGGAGTTGGAGATGCATGGCCTGGGCAGGAGGAGAAAGAACCAGCCATCCATCCCATCACCACCCAGCCCCATCCAGGGCTGTTATTCAACATACTGGCGCTCGAACATTGATTTGAACCTTGGACCAAGACAGCAAGGTGAGATTCTTGTTCATGTGTTTAATTTTGGCTCTTTTCAGTTGGATTGAGCCCCAAACCTTAGGCCACTAAAGCCATTTTTAAAGATGGAGGAGTCCCCTTCTGGGGGTAGAGGGGCCAGTGAAAGAGGGGATGTAAAAGCTTGGATCAACCCCATCCGAGGTGCAGGACTGTGGCTTTGCTGCAAAAAAGTCCTTTTCCCAAAGACCTAGGCCTACTTAGAGATTGATGGAGAGCCTTGATTGGAAAAGGATGAGAAAAAAAGACTTTATTGAGGGCCGACTGATTTCTGAGTATGTATGACATTCAGCCCAGACATGGATTTTTATTGTGGAAATTTCAAACTTTGGACTCATAGGACCTTAATTGCTTTGAACACCCAAAGCTGTTCCAAAAACTGCCTGGAGGGGCCGAGAGCTGCTGAGCATCGGCAGTTGCTGCAGTGGCAGCAGACATCACTCTATCAGCAAGCTGCACTTCCGAGGTTGCAGCAACAGAGGAGGAGTGCTCTAGCTGTCAGAAGTGCAGTGGAAAGCTCTGGATCAGGCCAGAGATGGCAGGCACGTGGTGAGCGGCCTGGGAGAGCCCACAGACTTTTCACATCTGGACATTTTGGTGATGGGATAGATGTCCACAGTGTATTCATGTTTGTACAATTTGGTGGTAGTATAAAAATTAAAAAAAAAGGGGGAGATAACAATAAAGCCCAACTGCAAAATTTCATTTAGAACTACCTGCATCTAACTTTGTTTCAGGTGTATCCTTGATCTAAGTCATTTTCTTGCTGATTTAAATGTGCTTTATGGTTTTCCATAATTAATGTTTCCAATTGCATAATGGTTTACTGTGTATTTTAATGAAGTATCCTGTTTTCAAAATGTATTTTTTTGTATAAATGTCCTTGTAATTTTGTTTAGGGGAAGGTTAATAGGAACAAGAAAGTTTCAGGAAAAAAAATACTTGGTTAAATAGCATTAAGAAGTATAGGAACAAGAAAGTTCCAGAAAAAAAAAAAACAAAAAAACAAACTTGGTTAAATAGCATTAAGAAAAATAGGAACAAGGAGGTTCCAGGATAGTGCTTGGTTAAATAAGCATTAAGAAAACTTAAGTTACAGGTATATTTTGCAGAAAAGTTATGTTTATGGAAAAGGCTGATATTTTAATTGTACACTTAAAACTTTTTTGCTATGGGAATATTAGGTTCCCACCTTTAGCTAAAGGTGGAAGTCTGGAATACAAAGCTTATTACCATTCATTAATATTCAGAGAGGGGGGGATGTCACCCCACCCCCACCTTCCTATGTAACCTTACCTGATAGTAAGGCCTGCCCATCTCTGGGAGGGGCCTTTGGGAGGTATCAAAAGGTTTGCCTGAGGGGCAGGAAGAGGATTGGGAGGATATATTGAGGGAGATTCAGCAAGAGGGATGGAAGAAGAAGCAGCAGGAGGAGAGATGGTTGAAAGAGGTTGATTGCAGGGCTGATTATGAATCCAGCATAAAAGGTTATGATAGAAGCCATACCTGTTGACTAGGGTCCTGAATAAAGCTGATGTCTCCTGAAACCTATCTGTGGATCATTTCCTCGCTGCTATCCTGAACCCTCAGATCCACCGGCTGAAGGGGGTTGCAGACACGTGGCATGGGCCAGCACAGAGAGGCCCCTCCATCCATCCCATCACCATCCAGCCCCAACCAGGGCTGTTATTCAACACTCCTGTTTCTGTTATTCAGAATGAAAATAAGAATTTGCTTAGCATAGAGTTAATAGTATCCATATCCATCTCTTCTCCTAGAAATTTTGAGGGTAAAGGATCCAAATCTTTCTAGCTCCAAGTCTAGCAATGGATCCCAACTAATATCTTTGCATTTCAAAAAGCATAGATTAGGGGTGAGAAGATGGTATAGAAGTTAGAGCACATGCTTATCATGGTCCCCACCTAGGTTCTATTTTCAGCACCACATAGTCCTCAAAGCATAGCTGGGCACAGCTTGGATAGTGGATAGTAAGTCAAGTTAATATAAATAGCCTAATTCTTTTGTGATATCATTGTTGAATTCCTCTCCTTCCACCCACTTTTATTTTGTCTCCTTGAAGTATGTTTTTTAATAAAAATGAGGATAATTCATAAACATACATAGATTAAATGGGTTACATAGAATAGTACTGGTAGATGGTCAACAAATACTCTTTATTAGCTTACTAGTTGGATCTAGAAGCATGTTTTTGTTTTTGGGCCACACACAACTGTGCTCAGGGGTTACTCCTGGCTCTGTGCTCAGAAATTACTCTTGGGAGGATCGAGGGACCTGTGTAAATTATGTACTCTTATGTTCTATGTTGTGAAAACTTGAAAGACACGGGGATTGTAACTCATGTTACCAAGAATCAAATATGTGACTATCAATTATTCACCTGAGAGGAGATACTGTGTTTCTAAGGGTGGGGACTATGCAAATGCTCCACTCTAAGGGACCTCTTAAAACAGTCTGTTTGACTCAGAATTTATAAAGCAGAGAGCTCTTACCTCCTATTTTAAAGAGATGTGAATGGATTAAGTATAAAATTAAATGGCTTGGGGATGGATAGTACAGTGGATAAGGTGCTTTCCTGGTATGTTGCTGAGCCAGGTCTGATTCTCAGTACCCCTATAGTCCTTGAGCCTTACCAGGAGTGAGCCCTGAGCTCAGAGCCAAGAGTAACCCCTGAGCATCTCCAGGGGTGGCTCCAAAACCATACAAGAAAATAAATATTTATTTTATTAAAATCAAAATAAATAAGATTAAATTTACTTCAAGTCATAGTTGTGCGATTGGGCAAGATTGGCTTGGAATAGAGACTTCACAAAAAACTAGAGGATGTGGGAAAACCAATGTGGGTTGGGTCTGAGTTTGGCAGGTTGAAGGTGTGGATGAGCTTCAGCAGAGTCAACCCTGGGGTAAGCAGTGAGCACACACATGGTTGCTAACTCAGGAATCTTGAAAGCTGGTCTCAGCATTTTCTCTGCTCCTGGCATCAGTTCATGCTTGAAAAGCACACTGATGTTAGTTACCAGAATTGTAGGATTGGATGCTTCTTTGAGAAATATTCTTCCAATCCAGATTTCAAGCCATCATTTACAAAGCAACTACCTTCCCAAAGATGTGTTCTATAGGTTCTATGTTTACAATGCCACTTCCAGGAGGATTTTCCTCCTGACATCATAACAGGTCCCTTAAATGAAATATAAAATAGGTAGATAGCAAAAGAATTAGAAAACAAAGACAGAAGATGGGCCTGTTCCTGTTTCCAAGGCTCAAGTATAGAATATCTCTGGGAGGAGAGAACATACAATGCAAGGACCCAGGTTCAAAGTTAAGTAAATGCATGCAGCCGTGTTCTGGTTCTGCCTCTTTTCATCTGGCATTTTTATCCAGGTCCCCACACTCTACATTCTTGCTTTTTCTCATTTATAAGGGAGTTTCCTGAGAATTAGATACCTATAAACCATACCTGACATAGAAGATTCTTAATAAGAGGCTGTAATAAATATTGCCAGCAGGGCCTTGGTAGCTCTGCTGAGGCCATCTCTCACTCAGGACTACCACAAGGTGAGGCAGATTCTCACTTCCAATGATGTGGAAAATAGGAGGAAATAGCTTGAGAAGGACAAATAACTTGAGGTTTCCAAGTTGCCTTTCTGGAAGGAGGGGCCTGAGACAGTTCACTGCCAATAAGTGACACTGACTATTATTAAACAGAAGAAGAAAACTATTTGCATGATAGTATTGGCACTGAGGCGACAACATTTCAAAAAGTCAAAAAGAAATTTCTGGTACCCGTGGGGAGAGGCTGAGTGTTGTGAGAAGGAACCTTCCAGGAAGGAGCTGTCCCTACATGGGGCTCTCAGGGTTGACTGGGCTAAATCAACAATGGGAGAAATATGGATGTGTAAATCATAGAGGAACCATTTAACGTGGAGCCTCTTGTTTGACTAAGGATGCTTTTGACTTTGAAATGAGAAAGCTGACACTGTCCAGGACCCTCCCTCTAAGCGTGGGAAATCACAAGGTTTCTGAGAGCCCAAGACCTACAAATATTTGGGTTTGTTTTTTTCCACACACTGATAACTTCTCAGTTTAATTCCTTCACCTCCTTTCTCTGATCCATTTTTATTACTGCCTCCACTCAGTCTGGATGCCCATTAAACATAATGCATAGGCACACACATCAACAATAACAACCCAAACCATGGCTTGTATGGTTAATAGAAACCAAATGTCCCAGTAGCTTGCAACTCCCCATGTCATATGTTTTCCCTTTTCCCACTGAGTTAAAAATCTCTCTCCCTGAGCTAATTTTCTTCCCTGTTCATTCCACCCCAGGCCCCAAGTGTCTATAATCTAAGGGTACTCTGGCAGCCACACTAAAGACTTCATTTTCCTTGAGGAACCTCCATGCCTGCCTCATTTCATTACTTGTGCACCATTCTTCACAGAAAGGAACTTGGCCTTCCATCGCTCCTGCTGGAAACTGAGTTCAAACTCAGCAATTCATAGAAGAGGAGGCAAGATATACACAGCAAAATCTTTAGAGGGATCAAATTATTAACTCTCTGGAAATCATGCATAGCCAAATACAGGTTAAAACTCAAATTTGAACATACTTTGGGAACTGTTCTTAAGTTGGAGGCTATCATTAAATTCTAGGGAGAGAATAGCTTTTTTCTTGATGAAGGAGAGATCTCATTTTTTCTGACATTTTTTAATAAGGCATACACCTACTGTAGTACCTTCTTTATTAAATATTTGGAAGTCTCAGTTGACCTTATATTGCCTTGATCCTGACTCTCATCTAAAACTGTTTTCTTTTTGGGGGTGAGGGAGTGTTGTGTATTTGGGGAGAGTTAGGAGGCCCCTTACACAGAGGTATGCTGAAGGCCAGAGGTACTTTCCTTTAATTCTGTTCTTTTGCATTTTCCTCTCCATGTTTTCATCTTTACTAGCAGTTTGCAATACTACAAGACTGGTCAGAAAAAAAGTTCATAAGAAGTCACAGGGTTGATGATATGTGTCCACAGCTTTTTTGGATCCTGACTTTAACCAGCAGAGAGGAGAATGCAGAGTTAAGATGTATTTCATTCAGCTGAAAAGTTCACTATCAAACTTCATGTTTTGTAATGCATAGGCATTTTGAGTTTCTGAATTTTCTGAAAGGCACTTGAATGGTTGTCTCTTGATTAGTTTAGCTTTCTCTTGGGTTCGTTTCTACTGTCCATCACTTAGTCATCTTTCTAACCTACTATATAAAACAAGGAGGGAAAGCCCCAGAAATAAAGAGACAAAAACACACAATGTTGTCTTAATTTTATTTTCTTTTGTTTTGAAGTCACACCCGGCAGCGCTCAGGGGGTACTCCTGGCTCTATGCTCAGAAATCATGCTTGGCAGGCTCAGGGGACCATATGGAATGCCGGGATTCAAACCATCGTCCTTCTGCATGCAAGGCAAATGCCCTGCCTCTATGCCATCTCTCCAGTCCCGTATTATTTTTATTTTGAAACTGGCTAACATTGTCTAGAGAATAGGAGGCTGCCCTTCTGGGTAAAACATAACTGGGTTGCAGAGAAGTAAAATCTTTAAGTTCTGTTTCTAAAATTCAACCCAACTCAGTTTCTGGCTTAATTCCAACTTTGGTGGTGTTTTGGGTTGTTGTAACTTTGTCTATCATGCCATATTAACACTATTATAACCTTATTATCTAAACAAACAATTAGAACTAGAAGTCAGTAATAATAAATAATCATCACAAGTCAGTAATAATAAACACTTCCCTCTGCCCCTACAGTATTTCAGATCCATGGCACCCATGACTGTATCATCTCAATTGGACTTGTATTGAATCTGGGCACTTTGCTGGGCATTTTCATTTCTCATATGAAGTTGAGTGAATACCAAGTTCATGCTCAAAGTCTGAATCAAATAGTAACAACAGCAAAGGAACTGAATTTGTTGAGTAAGAACTTTGTTCTGCACAGGTTTTCTGCTAGGCACTCATAGTGCTTTGCAAGCCCACATGAAGGCACATACATACAGAGACACAACCAAATGGAGATCAAATAGAGACTCAGATAGACATGGGTGTTCACTACATTGGTAACTATGGCAACAGGTGTATGTGGATCCCAGGTCTGTGGTGTCCGGTAGGCTGTGCCCTACACCAAGCAGGAGAGAGTCTCCAGTGAGGATGCAGGCAGGGGGCTTGGCACAAATAGGATTGAACCTCAAATTTCTCATTCCCTGGCTGGCCCTCTTTCAGTTACAAGGTGCTAAAGGCACTCTATATTTTGGATTATTAAACTTTAAGCAGCTTATAAAAACACTCCATTCCACTTCCCCTGCAGCTGGGAGTGATTACCATAACAAGCACCTCGGTTGGTACACCAAGTACAGCAGAGACCTGCTGTAGAAGAGTAAACAAGGGACTTTGGGGGGTGGGGATCTGACATGGGTATTTTCTCAAAACTTCCACTTGAGTCCCACTGGCTGGAGTCACTAGCAGGAGTGGTGAGGGCTACAGGAGGAGAATTCAGAAGAGGCAACAGGAATTTGGAGTCATCTGGGTCTGACTTGATCAGCTCATTTTCCAGACAGAAAAATGGTTCTGTGTAAATCATTTTATGCATCTCCAAATGCTGGGTTAAATTAAGTAAACTTAATAATTTTTACATACACATATTATATAGTGGATGGAATTTTTGCTTCTCATGAGGAAATAAACAACATTTTTTTGAGGGAAGACCCAACTACATTAAGACTACTTTTGAATCACTTGCCTATGAGAATATAAAATGCTACATATCTGAGTTAGAAAAAGCCAAATGACTTTTAAAAAGAAACAAATAGGGTGTTTTTCAAAAATTAGAGGAGAGGAGAAAAAGCGAGCAGGAGCAAGTGTAGGAGCATGCCTTGAATGCCTGCACTTGAAATCCAGGTGCATATGGAATCTTGAGAACTGTATCTCTCTACCTAAGCCTGAAATAAAGTGGGGTGTTTTGTTTGTTTTTATTTTGATGTGGAATCAACTAGGGAAAATGGACCTGTGATTCATTACTGATGAGTGAGAGGGTCCTTTAAGTGTGCTTAAAGGATTCAACAGTAGGAGCTACAAGGAAGATACTAGCAAAAGTATGCAAGTACTTTAGAATTTCTCAGTTATCTCAAGAAAGAAAAGGAAGCCTGATATTATAGAGGGTGAAATCCCACCTTTCTCGCCAGATCCAACCGTATGGCAGTGCTTAGTTTGGGGACTTAGTTCAACCTTGCAAGACTTGGAATGTATTTCTACTGGCTCTCTTGTCCTCTCTCACCTCAGCCACCACCTTGTTCCTACTTTAGGATTGAACCTAGTGCTAGGTCCTGAGTTTTCTTTCTCCTTCACCAGTAATTATCCAAAAATATGAAAACAGACCAAATAGGTGAGGACTATCTATACGCTCTTCCACTTTCCTCATCTCACATTTACTGTTGGTGAATATTTCTAGACTTGGAGAGTTGTAGATTTTTTCCTTGTAGAGATGCGAGCCTGGCAAGGGCTGAGGGCTGAGGATCAGGGAATAGCCTTAAAGTATTTAGTGATTTCTTTAAGATCTTAATTAGCATAGTTTCTAGTTCAGCGATCTTCTGGGTAACATTTCTTTGGTAAATTGTCTATAGATTTCCTGGCACTTGAAATCTCTTTAACTGGACTTAAGATCTTACTAGGGCCTTTATTGATGAATGCGTAATGTAATGTTTGAAACGTGTGTTTATTTTCTATTTATGTTGAGCTGAGATGTTGTCTTTTAAAAGATTGGACTTTAGTCCTATTTGTGGTTGTAGAGCTTGAGCAATGGACACTTCCGCTGTTTCTCAGGCACAGAATTCCCCAGCCATTGCTTCTGCAAACTAGACGTTAGTGCCTGGGACACAGTGATCATGCACACATCTGTTGTCTGTTGTCTGACTCCATCTCCTGTGCCCTTTGGCTTTAATAACTAGATTCAATTCCTCTGATCTAGGGATTGATTTTAAGTCTTACAAGGGATGAATCCTTTAGGTTATACCTTGAGCAAAACCTCACTACTCTTCTTTCTGGACTAAGCTTGGACAAAGAGCCAGAGAAAAGCTCATTCCATCAGGTTATTATGGTATTGATGAACAAAGTTGCTACAACTTTATCACCACCAAAGTTATTGAAGCTTATTTTTTTTATAAAAGAAAGAAGACAAGGTGCAACACGGAATCTGGTTCAACATAAGTGAGCATAGCATGAGTAAGAATGTGAGCCCTTTTCCTTGTTGTTTTGGTTTGGGGCCATACACATTGGTGTATCTAGCTTGGTGCTCATGATAGATGCTATGCAGGGGATCAAACCAAGGACTCCTGTATGTAACACATATGCTCTGATTATTCAGTTATCTCTCCTGGCTCTGAGAGTCAGCTTAAAAATATAATAGTAAAGATAGGGGCTAGAACGATAATACAGTGGGTAGGGCGTTTGCCTTGCATATGGCCAACCAGGGTTTTATCCCTGGCATCCCATATTGTTCTGTAAACATACCAGAAGTAAGCCCTGAGTGTACAGCAGGAGTAAGCTCTGAATACCACCTGGTAAGGCCCCAAAACAAAACTAAATAAATTGGAAGAAGAAAGAAAGGAAAGAAAGAGAGAAAGAAAAAAAGAAAGAAAGAAAGAGAAAGAGAGAGAAAGAAAGAGAAAGAGAGAAAGAAAGAAAGAAAGAAGGAAGGAAGGAAAGAAAGAAAGAAAGAAAGAAAGAAAGAAAGAAAGAAAGAAAGAGAAAGAGAGAGAAAGAAAGAGAAAGAAAGAAAGAAAGAAAGAAAGAAAGAAAGAAAGAAAGAAAAGCAAGAGAAAGAAAGAAAAGCAAGAGAAAGAAAGAAAAGCAAGAGAGGGAAGGAATGAGGGAGGGAAGAAGGAAGGAAGGAAGGAAGGAAGGAAGGAAGGAAGGAAGGAAGGAAGGAAGGAAGGAAGGAAGGAAGGAAGGAAGGAAGGAAGGAAGGAAGGAAGGAAAGAACCAGAGAGATGGTGCAAAGGTAAAGCACTTGCTTTTCACTTAGTGAACCACAGATTGATCACAGAGCCAGGAATAAGCTTGAGCAACTCCTGTTGGTTCTCACAGCAGCAGGAACTGAGAACTACTCCTGAGCCAGCCCCTAGAACCCAAGAGGACTGTTATTCCTCCTCATCTCCCCCTCTTCTTCCTCCTCTTCTTCCTCTTCTTCCTTCTCCTCTTCTT
This sequence comes from Suncus etruscus, assembly GCF_024139225.1. NCBI lineage: Eukaryota > Metazoa > Chordata > Mammalia > Eulipotyphla > Soricidae > Suncus > Suncus etruscus. The sequence goes on along the minus strand of NC_064854.1, from coordinate 33,128,610 downwards.
CCTCCTCTTCATCTTCTGATGTGGATCACTTGAGCTGTTTTCAAAGGGTCTGGAAGGTGGGAGTTGTAGGCTGCTGTTACTATGGTGCATCCTGTGCCAGTCTTCATAGTGGGGCCCCGGGGAGCTCCAAAGTCCTCAGAAAAAACGCCTACTGGAAATAATTCTCATCTTATCACCCATCTCCCTCCTGCCTGCCTAGGTCTCTCCATGAGATGAGGTTTTTCTCTTTTTCCTTTCCCTTTTTGTTTTTCTCCTTCCAAATCTCAAGTTTCTGGCAACCATCAAAAACTCTCAGAGACAGAAGCTGACCATGTAAATAGAGATCGAGTGGAAAACTGCAATATGAAACAAGTTTCTAAAACCTCCCATTTCAACTCTGTCCTTCCGGATTGCGCAGTGCGCTGCGCTGCTCGGGCCAGTGGACTGCGTGCCAGTGGCCCTCTGCTCTGTGGTCAGGTCGGGAGAGGGGGGGAGCTTAGGAGCCCCAGTCTGGATTTCTCCCCAGGACTGATGGCGGGTGTCTCGCAGCACGCCTCTTTCTGGCCTCTGCCATGACAGCCTGGCGATTTCCAAACTCTCCCAGCCTGTCTCCATCATCCACTGAATCCAGCTAGCACCCCATTCCACAGCTCAGGTCAAAAGTGCAGCCCTGCTCTCTGAGAGCCTGGGAACCCTCCCAACTCCCCCATCTCCCCCACCCCACCTCACCCCAGCTCTTCTCTCCCTTCTCCTCCTCCTAAACCTGCCTTCTTCTGGAAAGATAAGACTCTTCTGAGTCCCAGCACTCTTTTCCCTTCTTTCCTTTTATTCAGGACTAAGGTGGCCCTTTGTGAAGAAGGCTGTGGGGCTTTGCACAAATATTTAATCTTTTCCAATCTGCCCTTCTGCGCTGCTGTCAGTTCCCGGGGTTGAAACCGCTCTGTTTGCTTTAGCTGGTAACAGGATACTGTTTTGAAAAGTGATGCAGAAGTCCCATTACTTATGAATCCTGGCTTTATTTTGCATGAATGCTTTTCAAGGCAACTATAGATTTATTTTTCTTCCTTACCAAGAATTATGTTGCCAGTGGGGGAGTGGTTACCCGCGGGGCTGGCGGGGCTGGGAGGGGGAAAGCTAGAGAGGATGTTAACTTTTTACCCTGTAGCTTGGAAATCTCAGCAGCAGGGATCTAGGGGGTGGGGGGGAAATGCCCTGGTTTTATTCGTGGTTTCATTTCGGAGTGAAATCTCTCCTTTCCAGAAATGTCATTATTTCACACACTTTGAGGTCCTTCTTATGTAAATGTCTGCAAGACCTGTTAGAAATCACCTGTAAAAACACTGGAAAAAAGAAAGACATAGGCATAGAATAACAGTCACCAAGTTTTAGTAAAAGCCGAGGTTGTGCTCATAGAGGTTGTGCTCATAGGATTCGTCCTTTTTTTTATTTTTATTTATATATATATTATTTAAACACCTTGATTATATACATGATTGTGTTTGGGTTTCAGTCATGAGGATTCGTCCTTTACATCAGATGGTAAATACCAAATTCTCCCTGGACAGAGGCAATGCTGTATGCCCACTGCATGGTGGGGCCTATCTACTAGCATCGTATCAATGAGAAATATTTTTTTCTCTGCATTTCTGACCCAAGAGAAGAAAATGAATTATTTGAAAAACCTGGCTCAGTGTCCTATTGTTGATCTTCATTAGAGTGGTTCCTGGGAAATCCAAAGAAGCCATAGAAAGAGGAGCCCATCAGTAAAATAAAGCAGGTAGGGAGGACTTTAGTTGGTGTTTGGAAGAGAATTGGTAGTGAAAAAAGCAAGGGCCCTTTGCAAAATTTGGCCTGATTGCCAGACCTGAAGAGGACCTCTCATTAATCTGAAGATGTGGTAACAGAGGCAATAAGCCTCTGGAACAATGGCCAATATATATTCTTAGGTATCCCTGGGTTTTTGGAGTTTCTAAGTAAAATTTAGGAACTCTGGGGCCACTCCCAAAGCCACTGAAATGCTGCTCAAGCCTAGCAGTACTGAGGCCATCAGGGCCATCCTGGAGGTGATTAGGGAATCATAGGGCTCACCCCATAGTGCTTGAGGTCCAGGGAATCAAACTGTGGTGCTTGTGCATAACTCTAGCCCCTGAATGCTCCCCCCTGTCTTTTTGTATCATATTTTAGAAAATATTTTAATAATATCTTTTTTATATATATATTTTATTTAAACACCTTGATTACATACATGATTGTGTTTGGGTTTCAGTCATGTAAAGAACACCACCCATCACTAGTGCAATATTCCCATCACCAATGTCCCAAATCTCCCTCCTCCCTACCCATCCCCCACCTGTACTCTAGACAGGCTTTCTATTTCCTCATACATTCTCATTATTAGGATAGTTCAAAATGTAGTTATTTCTCTAAATAAACTCATCCCTGTTTGTGGTGAGCTTCATGAGGTGAGCTGTAACTTCCAGCTCTTTTCTCTTTTGTGTCTGAAAGTTACTATTGCAAGAATGTCTTTCATTTTTCTTAAAACCCATAGATGAGTGAGACTACACTGCCTACACCTGGCAGCCTGGCCTCACAGACATCCCTGGGTGGCTACAAGACCTACACCTGGCAGCCTGGCCTCACAGACCCCTGTGAGCCTTGCAGCACCGGGCCTTGGCAGCCTTGGGTCCCTGCAGCCTTGCAGCAGCTGAGCAGCAGGCAGACTTGCAGCTTATTGTACTAACCTGCAGAAGCCCAAAAACCCTGCAGCTTATCGCAGTACATTCTACAAATTTCTACAAACCTTCTGCATGAGTAAGAGGTTATCATGGACCACAGTCTCCAGACTCCTGCACTCTGAGCAGCTCCTCTGCCAGCTGGCCAAGTGCATTTCTACCCACAGGTCCCATTTTGGATAGTGTGACTACACCTTTATGCTTCCATGCTTCATGAAAGTGATGATGATTAGGCACCTGGAATCAGCCACTGTGTCTTTACTCTGAGGAAACACATGTGCTCCTGCACTTTTTATCTTTATTTCTGGGCTGGGTACCCCACCAGCAGCCTATAGGGGTGTGGGTTTGTAAGCGCCATTTGGCCTATTTGAAAGACATGACTTTTCCTTCCTTATTTTTGGTGATGGGGTGGGTGAGACATTTTCAAGAGTTCTCAGGAGACCCAAGGGCCTCACTGAAAAATCTCTGCCAACAGGGCCAGCAAGGGACACAGTGCTGAGGCCCTGTCACGCTCAGAATTACCTGGGACACCCACTTGGTGCTGAGATTTATAGAGTTACATCTCATTATGCATGATAATGTGATAATGAAAATCGAATTTGGGTCAGAAGCATGCTCGGCTTGTTCCCAACTGCTCTAGTCTCTCCAGGACCCAGAAATGATCATTCTATATTCTAAACTTGAAGGAATGAAAAAAATATGTATTTTTTTTTATTTTCTAGTGGAAGAATATACACTTGTTGCTTCTAGTTTAAAAACTACAAAGGTTTCCTTCCATCTGGGATTGTCAGAAGAAAATCTTTCTAGACCTCATAATGAAGTTTTTACCTAATTTTTGCATGGACTAGTAAATTCAGGGAGAAAATGTCTCCTCTTGTTTTTATTTTTATATACCTTTCAGAGTTTATGCTATACTTGTGGTCCTCAAGAACATAAGGGTGAGGAGAGACCTTGTCTCAAAGGAACTCATTCTTTCCCTGAGAGCTCACTCTGCCCTCTGGATACCACTCTCTTGTTCTTGTTGTCTTGGAGTTCTAAATATGACAATGTTGGGTCTTTCAGGGAGAGTGAAGTCTAGCTTTGTGACTTCCTTACAGAGAGGAAATTACAGTACACCAAGACCCATGTCATTACTTGAAATAATATCTAAAAACCTGATTGAAAAATAAACTAGTCAGATTTCAAGGTGTTATTTGTATCCCTTCTATGATCTCAGTGGTATGAAAAAAAATCAACAGCAAGCATTTTTTATTATCAACTGCCATGTGTAGTTGAAAAAATGGTGAGAGAGAAATCAATGATATGTTTCAGATTTGAAGTTCTTACAGAGCAACTTATGTCTCTAATCCCTGATAACTAGTTTATAGCCCTTATCCAGTTGTTACAAAGACCAGAGAGGCAGTAGCATTAGGAGAGTGGAGAAGTAGAGAGGCTTCCTATGGTCTTGGGGGCAAGACTAGGCTATTGGGAAGAATTTGCGAGGATTTTCCAGGCAGGAAATGGTGTATCAGCTCCAAGAAGCATTGAGTAAAAATTAATAGAATTGACAGAAAGTGTTGAGGACTAATAGGGAAAGAACTGGATGCAGAGAGATCCTGGAGTTTCCAGAGTCAGCAGTACTGGATCCCCAAAGAAAAACCACCCTGACGCGCTCCTGTATGGTTCATGTATCCAAGAAGCTGCTCAGAGGGCTGTTAAAATGAAAAAAAAAATGAAAATTGAAAATCTATTTCTTAAATGTCATCTAAATTTTTGTCAAAGATAACCCAGGAATTAGATTCCTGCTACCCTGAAATTTCTAAGGACATTAATTGTGGCTAGTTAGCCAGGATTTTATGTTTTAGAAACATTTTGTGACCTAACTTGTAATTTATGGGACTACTAAATAAATAAAATATTTGGGGATGAAAATGATAAAAGATTTCTTGCAAGAAAATACTTGCTAAATATTTGCTAAAAATATTTGCTAAAATTTCTGTCAGTTTTTGAGGATAACTGACATCCCTTCATCTTAAATTTCAAAATGCTCCTTTTTTACGAGATTTTTGTGTATTTTTGTTTGGTGGTTTGGTGGTGGGGTATTGAGCCATGTCCAGTTATGGTTATGGCTTACTTCTAATTCTGGATTCAGGGATCAATTTTGGCAGAGCTTAAGGGCTTAAGCATTTGTGGTGCTGGGAAATGAACGCAGGTTAATTATATGCCAGGCCTTACACCTGTACTATCTTTTTTTGCTGAGAATAGATGTAGAATGGCTACATGCAAGCAAAACACCTTAACTGCTGTACCTAGGACTACCTGTTTTAATGAAGTAAGAAGTTTGGTTAAGATGATGTATGACTGGAAAAAAATAATGAAATATACATTATAATGAATTTCTATGAACACTGATGATTGATTTAGTGCAACTTATGGAGTCCACATTTCATTAGGCTTTCCTCAGTCATTTTAAATATTTGTTAAGCTCTATATGAGTTACCAAACTCTTTTTCCCAAGATTTGGGGTGGAAATATTGTCACATAAATTATGCTTATTTAGACATAAAATACTTATACTTTTGGGGGGAAGTACTAGTTTAGATTTTTAAAAGTCTGTGACTCCAGATAAAACCAGGGGATATGAAATGAGTTAATAGACAATTGGCAGCTAGAGAGTGCTGGGGTCGTTTGGTGCTATCTCATGTATGATTAGTTTAAATTTCCTTCTATGTGATAAACTTTTTTGTAGGTACAACCATTTCCTCAAAAACCTTGTTATTGAAGTCTGATTGGACTCAATATGGACAGTCTATTTCCACCTAAATTAAAAGGTAGCATAGTCCTTTTTGAGTCAGAGAACAGACCAGAGCACACTCAGCAGAGCTGAGCTACCCTACCCTAGGTACTGGCAGTGAAGCTTCCCCACATAGTGTAGAGCACATTTTGGGAGCAGCTCTTCAGAAATGGGCTCTTCAGGCCACTGTTACATATAATGGAACATTCTTGAGAGAGTCGTCAGTTTTCTAACTAATCAAATTTGTCATAGGGATGTAAACATGGGTTAGTTGAATGTTGGAATTAATGAGGAACTCTCTGAACATTGGGAAGAAGAGCAGCAGTCATCTATTTGGTTCCATTAAGACCACCAGAGATGCTTAGAGGAAGTAGCAGCTTAAGCTCCAGCAATGTTGAGCATTATTGATGTTGAGCTAACATTGTGTACCCCTGACCTGAAAGAAGAATGACTTTGTGCTCCAACACAGAAGTCATCAAACTTTGGCCATTTATCTAATTGAGGGAAGGGGGCTTGAACCACACTGGAAGATATTACAGGGTTTTTCAACATCTTATACTCAGGGGTTACTCTTGGTTCTGCTCAGAGGACCAGATGCAATGCTGGGGATTGAATTGGAGTAGGCCCAAGCAAGGCAAATACCTTTACCCTATAATATCGCTTAAGATTAGCCATTCACCTAGAATGTTCCTTGGCTTTGGAAGTATGTCAGCACCCAGCCAGTGCTCCTAATGTTAAGAAGGGAATTTTGTTCTTTCCAGGCCTAGAACATGTGGTTGGGACTTTTAAAGTCTTAACGTCATGATATTTTGTGATGTGATTGAAGCAAAGTCAGGGTGAAGCAAAAGACATTTCAATGGAGATATTTATTTTCTTAAAAATATAGATTACTTTTCCCTCTTCATTGTTGAGAAGGGATAAAGGGGGATAGAGATTTTACTGACATGAGCACATTGGCATCCATTCCAAATCCATTCCAAAGGATTGGTTGCAAGCTTTACCAGTCCATTTTCAATTCAAAGAAACATCACATCCCTTATTCCATTCAGACAGGTCTTTGCCTTCACAGTGTCTCTTCCAGCCCTGCCTGGATAAGAGAGGGGAGCAGGATGAAGAGAAAGAAATCATGATGGTCACATTATCTAGTACAAAAATCTTAGCTAATTAAGTAAATAATTAACTGTACCACAATTTACTTCATCTGCTTTGGCAGTCCAAGGACCCTAGTCTTTTACCTTATTCTGGTTACTCAGAGGGAGAGGGACAGAGACAGAATGATCTCATATATAGGACATAAAGAAACATAATAGGGGAACAGAAAATGTCCAAACACAATAGAAATGAAGAGTACATGAACTGGTCTTGAGCAGAAAGCTTGTCCCTGGAGTTTGGGCAGGCAAGTTAAGTCAGAGAAGGTAACACTATGTCAATGGTGCATGGAAAAAGAAGGGGCAGGAGGTAAACTAAAGACATTGGTGTAGGGATGTGGATCTTGGTCAGGGGACTGGTATTGTTGGAACATTGTACAAGTGGAATTCAATCATAAATATCTGTGACCTTGTACTTCACAGTGATTCAATAAAAATATAATTTAATTTAAAATTTTTCCTTTTTTATTTTCTTATTAACTTTAGCAACTTTTACAAGATGGGGCATTTTATTCAGTACCCATTTCTTAGAAGTTGGTTGTCCACACTGAGAGACCCGAGTAGTAACCACATTCAGGGAGAAAATGATGGGGAGGACTATTAGTGTGTAACTGAGCAAAGCTTCCCCACACCCCTCGTTCATGCTGATTTTGTCTAGTTAAAATGCTGCAGCCCTCCAAAATTGTGTCCAAACCTAGAAGTAGCTTAAGTATTTTTTGTTAGGTGCACTGACTTCCTCAATATTTTTCATTAACCTTTGTTTGGAGCTAAAAAGTAAAAAGCATTTCCCAATCATGACTCCCTATAATCTCTCCTCCTTGTAAAAATTCCTCACACAATTTGCCACATAATCACATTGATGGTGAATGCAAGTGAGAAGGTCACATAAAAAAAAAAATTACCAACACCAAGGTCCGGAGAGATAATGCAGGTGATATGACACTTGCCTTGCACTCTACCAATGTAGGCTTGATCCCCAGTATCCAATGTGGTCCCCAAGCTCTGCCAGGAGCAATTTCTAAATGCATATTTTGGGGTGTGATCTCCAAACAGAAAACTCAGTAACACTAGGCTAGAGAGACAATAAAAAGGTTAAAGTGCTTATCTTGTATGTGGCTGACTCTGCATTGATTCCAAAACCATATATTGTTGTCCTGAGCACCAACAGGAGAGAGCCTTGAGCACAGAGCAAAGTGTAGCCCGAAGTACTGCCAGGCAAGCCCCTCCAGCCCCACCGAAGTTGCTGACACTGCCGAGAATTTTGTCCTTGTTAGCTGCAACCCTGAAAATTACCTTTAGGGGTTTGACCCATGTCAGCAAAGTCTCCTACAGAAAAGACTTACCAGTAGTTCATCCCTTCTGTCTCTTTCACTATCTTTTTGGCACAGATAATTGCATCTGTGAGGTCATCTGTAAGCAGGGCTGAAAGAGAGAGAATTCGGGAATTAGGTGGGACTATCTCAAGGGACTATTCACATCAGAATCTCTTCACTTTTTATTATTGATTTTTGGGAACATAAAGGTTGGAATATGACTATTCTGAGACAGAGTTTCATTTTCATTGAATTTGGGCGCGGTATACCTGGTTTCAGGAATTACTCCTATTTCTATACTAAGACACTACTTCTGGTACCTCTTGGGTGACCCTATAGGTATAGGATGTTAGGCTTTGAATCTGGGTCAACTGCATGCAAGGCATATCCTATCCACTATATGATGGCTCCAGCCCTTCTTTAACATTTTTCCTAATTCAAAAAAAAATTTGGCATCCAAAAACAATAGAGATGAGTACTAGGAGGACCAGTTCATAATAGAAAGCTTGCCACAAATAATGGGAACGTGCATTTAGGGCAAAGAAGGGACCACTATGCTAATGATAGTTGGATATGATCACTCTGGACAAGAACTGGGTGCTGAAAGACGGTAAAGTGTTAGGCCTGTAACAATATTGCAATCCAGTGTCTAAAATGAAATGAGAGAGGAGGAGGAGGAAGAGGAGGAGAAGGAGGAGGAGGAGGAGGAGGAGAAGAGAGAAGGAAAGAAGCAGGGGAAAGGGGAGGTGAGAGAGAAAGAGAAAAAAAGAAAATGATAATTTGCAAAAATGTATTCGACAAGTGGGTCCTCTAATATAAGTCTGTGGTGCACCGTTGACTGTTTCAGTGGTCTGAATGATCATACGCTTTAGGTCCTAATGGAAGACATAAACAAAAGGAAATGGGTAAATTGGAATATTTTATTGAGACATTGTCATAATGAGCATTGAATACGGTATCTATTATGATTGAGCGCCGAGGCATAAAATTAGAGTGTCTACCCTTTGTTTCCAAGAACAAAGAAACTGAAGTGTTATTTTAGACCTGGTAAAATAATAAGAATAAGAATAAGAAGATAATAACAATAACAATAACAATAACAATAATAATGTATGCCTCTGAGCAGGCAGAGGGCCGTAGGGAAACTTGGGGCAATCGTGGTAAGAAATGTGCCGTGGTGTAGGGTGCTATTGTATATAACTATATGACTGAAACTCAATCATGAGCAACTTTGTACCTATGTATTTAATGGTGATTGAATTAAAGAATATATTGATTAAAAAATATTTTTCTTCTAGGCTATCAGCTTCTTGAAATGCTTGAAATTTCAGAAAAAATCATTAATAATGATGCTCCCATATCAAGAAATAAGGAGCCCCATGCATTCTAGTTTGAAGGGTCTTTACTAATATAGGAAACTATTCAATGTAGGTTTGCAGCACTGTAACAATATCTATCTGGACTTACACTGACAAACTAGTCATTAACAATATGGGCCTGTTTAAATCCAAATGATTAAAGTTCTTCTGTTCTTCCCTTGTTTCCTGCACATTCATATGCTTTAAAGTCTCTATATTGTGACTGGGGGTCTGATTTGGATAGAGGGATGAACACTTGACCTGCATTGAAGAAAGTCATGTTGAAAGTCACATGACTGGGGCCGGAGAGATAGCATGGAGGTAAGGCGTTTGCCTTTCATGCAGGAGGTCATCGGTTCGAATCCCGGCGCCCCATATGGTCCCCTGTGCCTGCCAGGAGCAATTTCTGAGCCTGGAGCCAGGAATAACCCCTGAGCACTGCCAGGTGTGACCCAAAAACCAAAAAAAAAAAAAAAAAAAAAAAAAGAAAGTCACATGACTGGCTAAGATCCAGACCAGAGAGAGTCTTGATTTAACCAGTTTTCTTAGATCCTAAGGTGGAATCTCCAATGCCTTTGCCATTTCATTGTCTATTTTTCAAACCTTTTAATAATAGGAATAATTTTCTTTAATAGCAGGAATAAAAAGAATGCTAGTCTAAAATACTGCTTTTGATGAAGTCATTTTGATATCAACTTAATTTGCCACTTCAAATAGGTATAATTAGAAAATAGAAAATAGAAAATAGAAAATAAAGGTAGAACAGAGCAACTCCATTCTAAGTGTAGTTTTTTGGTGTATGTGTTTTTGGACTATACCTAGTTGTGTTCAGGGCTTACTTCTGGCTCTGCACCCAGGGATTGTTTTGTGGTGGGCTAAAGGTATAAGATGGAATACTATTGGCCCGGAGAGATAGCACAGCGGCGTTTGCCTTGCAATCAGCCGATCCAGGACCAAAGGTGGTTGGTTCAAATCCCGGTGTCCCATATGGTCCCCCGTGCCTGCCAGAAGCTATTTCTGAGCAGGCAGCCAGGAGTAACGTCTGAGCACCGCCAGGTGTGGCCCCCCAAAAAAAACAACAAAAAAAAAAGATGGAATACTAGAGATCTCCTCCAGTTTGACAGCATGCAACGCAAATACCTTCCCTGCTGTACTATTTCTCCAGCCCCTCTAAGTGTGACTTTCCAAAAAGTGATTTTAAAAAATAATAACTCTTGATATTAACTGTTAAATCATTTATCATTGATATGTTAACTGGGAGAAAAATGACATAAAATATCTGATGTATCTGATAATGAAGTGATATATATTCACAAACCTTTAGTATATACAATGAAAAGAAAGATTTTTTTTAATTTTAATTTTAATTTTTTTTAATTATGACAACAAAAATGCAAAGAAAGAGGACAGGGTAAAGTTACAGTGGAAGCCCAATCACCCATAAACAGAATTCTCGGTAGTCCCATCGATGATATCCCAGCCTTGAACTTTCAGCCAAAGAACATTAATAGAAACAAAACTGAACCCCTGTACAATTCAATTACTTTGTCCCTCAAATCCCCAGTTGTAGTACATACTATTTCTTAGCAGCACACAATATAATCTAAAGACATTAGACTTATGTAACTCCTTAAACATTGAGGGCAAAGTACATTTCTCTAGTTCCATGCACATGCTAACTAGTTTAAGTTAACATCAAAAGTTTTAGTGGCTTGTTTTTCTTAAGAATTGGAGTCAAGGGAACATAGTAAAAAATGGTATTAAAGTGGCATTTGTTTGCATAGGCCCACCAAAACATAAGGGACATGGAAAGACAAATTATGGTCTAAATACAAGGAGACCTTATCCCTGAAGTTTCCTGGCACAGGACTGACTCTAGGCTCCAGGCAATTAGTTTGTCCAATTCAAGTCATCGTCTGTAGTGGCAATACACCTCCATTCCTCACATAGTCTCTGTTGTTGGTATCATGCTTCTGTATTAAAGATCCTGGAGTCTGCATATCCCATATTGCAGTCAGGATGGTGCAGAGCATCCTCTCGTTTCACCTCACACTTAAGGGGGACTAGAGAGAACCATGTCCTGTAGAGCAGGTCATTGTTACTGTCAAGTCTTCTCAGTGTAAACGGAAGTCTCTTTTTAAGAGGTCGATGTCAGACCCTTGGTAGTGTCTTTCCTGGTAGAGGACTGCTTCCAGCTGTTGCTGTAAAAGACCTTGGATGTTTCGTAGTTAGCTTGCCTGGTTCCGGCGTGAATGGAGGATGCCCATTCTTCTGAGGCCTGTGCCAGGTCATTATATCAATGTTCAGGGTATAAGGTACATTGTACTGAGATTTATTAGATAAGAACTTATCTGTATGTATGGTGTTTTCCCATTTTAATGTGTCTATGCAAACAAGAATCAATGCCATGGGGCGTTATTGGTGCATCTGGAGGCAAAAGGAACAAGACCAACAATTTCCATGAAATAGTTCAATCATAGGCATCAAACTGAGGGACAGTTCCACCAACAATCCTTACTGAACAGCTTACAAAGAAAAGACAAGATGAAAAGTGAATAGAAACATCATGGTAGAAGAATATATAGAGAGTTACATCAGCTAAAGAAAATACCCATAAAATATTCAAAAGATATATGTGTTCAATTTATGTCCTTCTAAATAGTTCTGGGATTTGTTAGATATACTGTATGTTTTAGGTCAGAGATTAGAACTATGTGTTACTGAAGTTAAGGAGGGTAAATCTGGGGTACTGATGGTTGGAAGGAGCAAGTGTTCGCGCGGGGGCGCTAGCTCCCGCGCGGTTTGCAAAATGTAGACTGGTATGAAATTACCATTGATAGACTGAGTATAGCTAAGCAGCTATCTGCCACCCACCAAATCAAACTCCACCCCCTAAGCCCCACCCTAGGCCAGTGTCCCGGCCCGGCCTGGGATTGGGAAAACCCCGGGTGCCCCGTCAACTCCTCCCAGGAACCCACCTGGAGATCCGGAGGAATGGGGGAGAGGGGGGTCGGGTGAAAAAGAAAGATTTTTTAACAGGAAAAAAATCTTTTGCCTTGTTTCTAAAGAGAAGTATTAGGATAACAATAGCTAGTGCTACAGGTGCCATAGGATAACAGTGTAGAATTTTGGACATCTTGGTGGTGGTGGGATGCATGCAGTGATACGTATCGCAAACACTAAGTTTTAACAGTGTTTCTGTTACCTAAACTATAATAAGATACAATAACAAACTAAAAAAATAATAATCACTAATTCTAGCAGCTAATCCTTATAGACAATCTCACAGACATACGTCAAGCATTTGCTAGTTCCTTCATCTTCATTAGTTCCAAGAACAATAGTATGGTTGAGTGGGGACCAGGACTTTCCCTATAAACTGAAGTCACACACCCAGTAAAAAAATCTGCGTTCAAACTCAGGGCTCCAGTTCTGTTATTCTCTGCTACTGCCTTCCAACAAATCCTAAGCAAAGATTCTTGCCTAATGGGATACTGTGTATATGAAGTTAAAAATATAAACATCAAAGCTTTATTAATGTTTCAAATGATTACTTATGTGGGAGGTGATCCAAACTTAAGGACTGATCTATCTTCAAATGGCTGGGAAATATGTGACTTTCTGTGCGTAAATTCTGGCTGCATGCTAAGACACCACGATTTGTGTTTGAAAGTGCTCTGGCCCTAGTAGAAATGGGTTCATTACTTTGGGTTCATTACTTTCAGAGTTGGGAAGCACCTAGATTATACTTAGTGAGGAGAAAACAGAAAGTATAAGATCATAGAGAACTGAAGCCCTTACTTACATGAAAAACAAGGCTTAGAGACAACTCTGTGCCTGCGATGATGGCCTGGGTGCAGGCTCATGTAGAGATCAGGTAAGATGTTTATTTGCCTTTACCTCATTAATGTTTTTGTGTTTATAATCAATTATTTCAAAAGTGCTAGTTGGACATGACTTGGGTTTGCATAGGTTATATGTTTAGGGAATTGGGGGATGGGAAATAATCAGAACCTAGATGTTAAATCACAATGGAATAGCCACAGAGGGGCAGCAGAGGGGCAGAAATAAGTTGAGAATAGTCTTTTGAAGTATTCTTGCCAAGAAGTGCTTCAGCTCAATTTACTTTGAATAGACAATTTTATCCAGTCAAACATGAATAAGAAAGGCTCCTTCCTTATTGAACATCAAAGCATTATTCAACTGAATCGTTTATTCTCCAAGTCCAACAAAAGAAAACAGCAACAAACTACACAAAACTAATGAATAATTTTCAGGTGTGCTAAAAATCACCTACTTCTACTTCAAAATCTCTGTCACATTTTTCTGCCTCCAGATTAAACTGTAAGCACATTTTGCTAGAGAAAAGAAAATTATTACTTTATTTTTTTTGAAGTGCCAAATACTAATTCAGTTTGATATGAGAAATAGCTGTTCGTATATTCAAGAGGTAGCAATCTTTTTTTGTTTTATTTTGGTTTTGGTCCACACCATGCAGTATCAGGGTTTATTCTTAGCTCTATACTCAGGAATCACTCCTGGTGGTAGTCAGAATGCTGGGGATAGAACCTGAGTTGGTCATATCTAAAGCAAGCACTCTACCTTTCTAGCTCCAGCAATTACCTTTTTTATATGTTTCTTGTTTAATGAGGGCTATGCGCTTGGAAGAAAATAAGACTACTATTGTATTATTAAAAATGACTAAGTGTGTGTATGTGTGTTTGTGTGTGTAAAATAAGAAGTGTGTGCACTAAAAGTGTGGAGAAGGTAGGAAAGAATTAATCTGGTGTGGGGAGGATATCATAACTTTAAAGATGTGACTGATGGAATGTACTCTGGACATACATAAAATCTCACAGATCTTGTAAAAACAGCTAATGACACCTCATTTTCCCATTCTCATAACAAATATCTATATATTTTTTGCAATGAACAGAATAACATTATAAGCAAAGTCAGTGTTGAGGCTGGGGGAGGCCAATCATAAGGGGGTTGGTGAGCATATAAAATCAACATTCTGTTTTCTGTTTTAAAGCTATTCCTATACAAACACCATGTTCTTAGGCCAGGGATATGGCTCAATGGTAATGTGTATGCCTTGCATTTCTGAGACCTGGGTTCAACTGCTGGAACCAAAACAAACAAACAAAAAACACCATGTTCTTTATGATGAGAAAACAAATATGCATGGACCTTCATCTCTAACTATAAATAGTGGTTCAGAATTTTAATATCCAGCAATCCAAGATTTTCTTGCAGATGTATATTTTCCCTTAATTGAAAGTAAATTGAATACAATTAAATTAGTAAACTGAATGTAAACTCATGCATGGTCATAATGGAATAATAGATTCTCTCTCCTCCTGGAAACAGCTAGTAAGCGAACAAAATTTATGAAAACATTCAGGAATTGGAAAATAGGTAATACATGATCATGATCTAGAAATAGAAAGCAAATCATGTGACTGTCATGACTTTCTGTTTAGGAAAAAAAGTAGAACTCAAGCAAAGGATGGGTGTCTTAACGTGGAAGTGACAGAGATCAGAGACTGAAATTTGTCTAGGCGAACATGAAGAGGTTAATATTACACTGAAGGATAGTGCCAGAAACTAGCATAGGATATGCTAAATCTTTGACTTAAAATTGAATTGAGTGAAGGGTAAAATTCCAAAAGATTAGATGGAGAAGAGTTATCAGGGAGCTGACTGATGAAAGCACTTATGGGAAGCTAGAGGGCATTAGATTTTTTGACTAGCAACAGGAAACTTTCCTGAACCCCTGATAAATTAAAAAAAAAAGGTAGAAGAGCAATTTCTTTGTCTTTTTTTTTTTTTTTTTTGGATTTTTGGTCACACTCTGTGGTGCTCAGGGATTACTCCTGGCTCTGTGCTCAGAAATTGTTCCTGGCAAACTCTGGAGACCTTATGGAATGCAGGGAATCGAACCCTTGTCAGCCGAGTTGCAAGGCAAATGCCCTTCCCGCTATGCAATTGAAGAGTCATTCCTCGAAAACAAGATTAAATTAGTACCATAAAGAATACTCAATCAAGATGACAGTCAGAACTCCTGAAAAGACAGGTAATCTTGGTACTAAACAATATAACATACAATATTTAACATGAAATTAAGAGTTATGGTACAAGGGTAAATAATAATGTGACACACAACCAGAGGAATAACTCGGCACCAGATTAATCCCAAAATGCCAGAATAGCTGAAAAGAAATTCTAAGCAATGCTTATAAATATGCTTGTTTTTATCAAAGACTTAAGGGAAAGCTTAAAGCAGAAATAACATGAGAAAAAATTGCTTGGCATTGAAAAATTATAATATCTAAAAAATATAATATCAATGAAATACTCAATTGATGAACTGAATAGTATAGGTGCTTAAGAAAAAAATCAAGGGAACTTGGAGCCAGCAATGAGATTATTTAAAGTAGAACAAAGAATTAAAAAAGGCTGAGAAAAGAAACTCTTAAATCACTCAAGATGATAATAATAAGTGATAACATTAATATATGCTGTTAGGTAAAATATAAAGACGATAAATCTAAAGATAAATCTAAAATATAAGGATTTTATTTTCTTGCATTATCTGCTCTTTGGACTCATTTATTTATGCATTTTTAATTAAACAATATACTTCAATTCTATGGGTTGAAGGAAGAATAAATTTTCCAAGAAGCAAAGTTTGTCTAAATAAAGTTTTTAGAAAGATACTTATAGAGTTACATGCTATGTCTTCTTAAAAAGGAGACAAAGGAACATTGGTGGAGGAACTTGATCATTTTGATGGTGGTGAAGTTCAAAACTTTGTTCATCAATACCATAAGCTTGAACACTAGTATATCAATATTATTTATACTATAAAGTTTTAAAATGGGTCCTGAGCAGACAGGGCATTTGCCTTGCACAGAGACAACCTGGATTCCATCATCAGCATCCCATTTGAATCACCAGGAGTTATTCTACTTTTTTTTTTTTTTTTGAGTCACACCCACCCGGCAGTGCTCAGGGATTACTCCTGAATCTATGCTCAGAAATTGCTCCTGGCAGGCTTGGGGACCATATGGGATGCCGGGATTGGAACCACCATTCTTCTGCATGCAAGGCAAATTACCTCTGTGCTATGTCTCTGGTCCCAGGAGTTATTCTTGAGTGCAGAGCCAAGAGTAATTCCTGAGCACTGATAGGTATGGTTCCCTGAAATATCCCCCCCCCCACCAAAAGGTAAAATGTTTTAGAATATCAGTAAGTTTTATAGTATTTATATTTTACCATAGCAAAACTAAAAAGTTTTAAAAGTGGTTTAAAAAAAAAGCATTCTCAAATCATTCACTGTAATGTTAAAGGGAAAGGCATCATAAGACCCATTTATACATAAAGCAATATAACATATAAATACCAATAACCAACACATTTGAAAACAAAAAAATAGAAAAAAATCAATGAAAGAACAGTCCCCAATGAACCATAAATTTATAATAAATTGAGAATTGTTGAAGAGCACTGAAAAAGGAGTCTACATCAAAAAAGTATCGTTTTATCAAAATTATGTGTCCAATTTCTATCCTGCAAACCAAACTGAAGGAAAATGAAGAAATATTAGAAGATTATAAAACTTAAAACTGAATATAAGAATATATTGTGATAGTATGATATGGACCAACATTAACAAATATAGAAGTCCTTTGTCGGAAGATCCCTGTGGGGGGAAAATGATTATATAGAAGTCATAAGTAAATGCAATCAAGGAAAATATAAAAAACATCACAGAAATTCACCAGGCGGATCATTGAAGTGTGTGTCCAGCGATTTCAAACCTTTTCTGCAAGACAAGTCCTTTTTTTTTTTTTTTGGACATGAAGTTTACAGGGTCCCAAGTGTCATCTTGAAAAAATTCTAGATTATTTATTAGCATAAGAGAGATTTTGCATATGTCACCAAAATTTTAGTCACAGTAGAAAAAGGATTTGTATCCTATAATAAGCCCCTTTTTTTGTATGTGTGTATTAGAAAATCAAAACTTTACCTGAGCAGGCAACGTGACAATGGTTCTTCTCTTGTACCTTTGCTTGTCTGCACCAGGTGAAGCCATTTATCTGAAAAATGCCATAATCTGTGCTCCCATCCTCCAGGACATTCTGGGCTGTGGTGTTGTAGTGACTCTCATAGTATGCCATGCAGATCCCTAGATAGTGGATGAAGCCAGAGATACCAATAAATGAAATATATTATTTTCTTCATCCCTGATCTTAGGAGTGAGTTCCCCCTTTTCATGTTACAATAATGACCAGGTCCAACATGTTTTGGGGAGGGCCAAGGCAGATTGTGTATTCATAAGGCAAGTAGAGTACCCCAGAATTTTCCCACTGAGCTAGTGGCCAAATCTGAAACAGGCTAAATCGGGTTTGTTCCCTCAATGGCAGCAGCAATGACATTGTGGTCTCTGTCTATTGTCAGTGCTGTTACTACAAGAATTGGGGTTAGTAGGACAGGTAGGAATCCTCAGGGAGTGGCAGGGAGAATATGTGAATGGCTTGCAAACCTCCTTGGTAGTATACAGCATAAAAATCTGGGAACAAAAAAGGGGTGTGGATGGTCCCTTCAGCATTTTTTTTTTTTTTTTTGCAGGGGATGATTAAGAGAAAGAGAATAGAAGAGAGACAACTCACAGTTGCCAAGGCTGAAGCCCCGGTAATTGTCCAGACCAGCTCTAGCAAATATTTTTGCCAGTTTACAGCGAGTATAGACTTTGGGTTTAGTGACTGTGATTAGACAGCCAATCAGGACCAAGAAGCTGGTAGCTTTCATCCCCAGGCCTGTTAGAGGCAGAACCTGTCAAAAAGTAGGGGGGAAAAGGTCAGTTAAACTTTCTTTGTTCTGAGTCCTGAGGTTGATCATATAACAAACTTTGCTAGTTACAGAATTTGCTAGTCCAATTACATTTGACCATACAGAACCAGCAATTGGGAAGAACAAAGAGTGTGTGGGAAAGGGATGGAATGAGCAGATTTTTTTTTCCTTAGTACTTCTCTTCATTCTTGCATGTATCTGCTATTTTTCTGGGATCATGTAAAAACATTAATCCTCTTTTATTGACATCTAACTGTAAATCACAGGGGATCTACATTTCCAGGATTTCCATTTTTAACTCCATTAATAAAAAAAATGGAGTACGAGGAGCCAAGCACTCCCTAAATATATAGAAATAGACATGCCAGTTTCAATTAGAGATAAACTATGCACAGTCTGCATGGCCAACTTGAAGATATATTGTTGGAAGACAGTGAAAGGAGAAGATTTAGCATAGTATTTTTGTATTTTTCTTTCATTCTCTTTTATACTTATCAAAATGTTAGTGTGCTACAGTAAAAGCATTGGTCCTATCTCAAATGTGTGGGTTTTTTTTTTTTTTTTTGAGCTACTGTTTTACGAGACTTCTGAAAAGTGTGGTGTCAATTGATGAACAAGATGGAAAAAATGGTAGTAAAGGGCCATAAAAAACAACCTTTTGAATTATTTTAAATAAGAGAAGTATTAAGATATCTCTCCTGTGTGAAGTAGAAATTTTTTAGCTACTCGTGATAGTGTTCTTAATAGATGTTCATATTTTTATCCAGTATTATTTTCTGCTCTGCCTAGAAATGTCAAAAGCTTAAGAGTTAAGTTTTGGCGTTAGTTCACCAACTACAAGGCAAATCTAAACACAGGACTGTGTATCTAACAAGGCCAGAACAGAGCTTACTACTATAAATCCTTGCTTTAAAGTAACTTAACAATAAGTAAATTAACTAACATGCCATATGAAGTATGGCACATACATATCATTGAAAAGCAAAGGTCACTAAGTTTGCCTGCCTTTTAAAGTTTTGTTGGAACATAGCTACATCCATTTGGCAATATAGTTCCTGTTAGCAGAGCTGAGTACTAGTCTTAAAGATCACATAGACCACAGAGTCTAAAATATTTATTATCTGGACCTTTCTAGAAAAGGTTTCCGGCAAACAAAACAAAGTACTTCTCTAGGCAATGTGTGGAAGGAAAAGGAGGTTTGATACAGGACTTAAATATTAGATTGGTTTTCATGTCCTCCTGAGCACCTGACTGGTTTCTAGCTCATCAAAACAAGTAAAAAAAACCTTATAGCATTGGTAGCCCAAAGCAATATGTTCTACATCTTTCAAGTGAAGGGTTGCTATTGATGTTTCTATGGAATAACTGGCTTTCTCTGACTAATCTTTGTCTTATTAAAATAGGCAGATTCATGGTCCAGCCTTCAAAACCAAAGAGGTGCTTCTGTGGGAAAAACACTTTTGGTACTTACTCAGTCACTGATAGACAGCTCACATAAGTCTCCTATATCCCATGAAGACATTTCTAACTCTTACAAGGTCAAAGTGATCCTGCCTTCAACAAGAAACTTCCTGTAGAACCCCAGAGAACTTAGAATTCTTAATTCTTTGTTTCCAATTACATAAAAAGTCTAGAATTCTTCTTGGCTCAGAAGGCCATAATATCCTTGCACTCAGTTGAAGCAGGTGATAATTACATTCTGATCAGTTTATCTTTTTCTGTTTTCAGTCCTCAGCTCCCCCACTCACTACTGTCAGCCTTCCATCATTATGAAAGTTCCACACTCTAAGGTAGTATCTCCAAGCTATCATAATCCCTAACAATAAATTTTGACCAGATATCCCCCAGTAGGTATTTAGTCAATGATAAATCACACAATGCATTCCTTTATTAATTTATTTTATACGCTGAAAATACACTCAGAAGCAACATTTGAAAAAAAAAAAAAGGTGAGCTGGAGGTAAAATTTACATTTAAAATTCTCATCAAAAGCACAAATGACTTGCTATAATTGTTACTATAAATAAAGTACTTGGAGTATGATCAACAGGATTGAATAGGATTCATTAGTTTTCACTGTTCTGGTTGAATGCTCTATGATTGCATAATTAAAGACTAGTTTCAATGCCCATTTCTACGCTTAGATTGAATGGCACTCTTGAATTCACTTTTCATTGCAATATATAGATTGAAGGTTAAGTAGCTTATTTTTATGGTATTTTATAATTATTATATTCTTTACTTAAATTATATCTGCCAATTATGCAGAGACATGATATTTTAATTTGTTTGGCTATACAATTTTTATCTAGCAACTTAATTAGAAATGATCATAGCTTCATAGAGTTTTTTCTTTTGTTTTTTTTTGTTTGTTTATTTGTTTGTTCTTGGGAAATGTCCTGTGCCACTCAGGGGTTACCCCTGACTCTGGACTTAGAAATTGCTCCTGGCAGAAAACATGGGGGACCTTATGGATGCCGGCATTTGAACCACCATCCATCCTGAATCAGCTGTGTGCAAGGCAAATGCCCTACCTCTATGCTCTATGCTATTTCGCCAGCTCCTAGCTACATAGGGTTTTAAAACATAACATTTTTATTCATTTTTAAAAATACTATCTTTATTTAAGCACCATTATTGGAAACATGTTTGTTGTTGGGTTTTAGTTATTTATTTTTTTGTTTTTTCGGGGGGCCACACCCATTTGATGCTCAGGGGTTACTCCTGGCTAAGTGCTCAGAAATCGCCCCTGGCTTGGGGGGACCATATGAGACGCCGGGGGATTGAACCACGGTCCTTCCTTGGCTAGCGCTTGCAAGGCAGACACCTTACCTCTAGCGCCACCTCACCGGCCCCGAGTTGTTGAGTTTTAGTCATAAAAAGTATACTTCCTACACCAGTGCAACCTTCCCACCACCAATGCCCCCCAACTCCCTCCTCCCCCACACTCTGCCTGTATTTAGACAGCCATTCTATTTCTCTCATTACCATTGTCATTATAGTTGTTAGTGTAGTTATTTCTCTAACTACACTCACCACTCTTTGTAGTAAGCTTCATATTGTGGGCTGGTCCTTTTAGTCCTCATCTTTATTATTTCTGGGTATTTTTATTATATTGTCTTTTATTTTTCTTAAATCTCACAAATGGTTGATACTATTCTGCATCTATCTCTCTTCCTCTGACTTATTTCACTCTGCATAATAGTTTTCATGTCCAACCATGTATAGGAAAATTTCATAACTTGATTTTTCCTGACAGCTGCATAGTTTTCCATTGTGTATATGTACCACAGTTTCTTTAGCAACTCAATTGGCTCTTTATTTGCAAAACAAATAAAACCATACCAACAATAAAATAAGATGAGGTACACTGAAGGACACATCTCACATCTCATACTTGATATAAGAATCAACTAAAATTGTATCAAGGAACTAATGAAAACAAAACAATACTCTAAACAAAAAAAATCACATGTGAAAGAAATATTTATAAATCACATATGTAATAAAGAATTTATAATTAGATGGTGAAAATGTCTCTGAAAACTAATAAGCAAATTACCCAATTAAAACTCATAAAATTTTCTGAACGGACATTCCATCTAAGAAGATACAAGAATGACAAATAATAATATGAAAGAAAAGGCTGGAGCGATAACATGGAGGTAGGGCATTTGTCTTGCATGCAGAAGGACGGTGGTTCGAATCCCAGCATCCCATATGGTCCCCCGAGCCTGCCAGGAGCGATTTCGGAGCGTAAAGTTAGGAGTAACCCCTTAGTGCAGCCAGGTGTGACCCAAAAACCAAAAACAAACAAATAAACTAAAAAAAAGGTCAACATAGTTTGGTATTAGGAAAAAATAAGTTAAAATTAAATTAAGATCACAATATATCTATTAAAATAACTAAAATAAAACAGTTAATAGTAAATGATACTGAAGATTCAGAGCAGTGAATATTTTATTTATTATTGATGGAATGCTGTTGGGGACTAGAGAAAGGAGATTGATAGATTGGGAAGTTTATGGGACCTTTTAACCCAAGAGGTGAAATGCTGATCTGGAAAAGGGCAGTCCTATAATGGCTCTCTATCTCTGCTTCCTCTCCCAGAAGTACCTTTCCTTAAGAAAGCCCATTTCAAAGATGTTTGAACCAATATTCTAAGGCCCTCAGATGTGTTAAAATCTAGTTCAGATAGATTATCATAGACAGGTATTTGATCAAAGGATGTAGTTCTTTGCCTTATAATTAGTGGATCTTAGCAATGCATGTTGTACCTGGAGGACAATCTGGGCTCTTAGTCTGTGAGACTGTGAGTGCCATGATCCCATTATTTCTTTCTTATTTCTGCCTCTTTTCTTATTCCTAGAGGCATTCCTGTTCAGACCTGTTCACTGGGAGCTGGTCCCTGGCAGAATGCAAAATTGCTGTTGCAATTTTTCATCCAAAGTGAGATGCAAACTTTGGAAAACAACTTGGCAGTTTCTTACAATGACTTGGTCAATTAAACTAACAATCATATGTTCAATCAAAAATAAGTGAATCAATGTTTACAGCATTGCCATTGTATTTATTATTGCATTTATCATTTGAAATCAATAAAAATTGGGTCAAACATTCTAGCCTTTGATCAGACAATGTATAATCCATCATGATAAACCATTCTTTGTAATATTAATTCACAATAAAATAAATAAGCTATTTAATTTGTGTTATTGATCAATATTAAATTTATTTTTCCATTGATTGAAAGCAATGAAAACATAGATATCACATGATTCCACTTATATAGCATAAGAATAACAAGATAAATAGTATAGACATGAATGTTTTTAATTAAATTTTTGAACATTTAAGTTATTGCGATTTACAAAGTTACATTTTACGAAGTTAAGATTTACAAAGTTAAGTTCATAGTTAACTTTTAGACATACAATATTTCAGCACCTATCACACCACCAGTGTCAAACTCCCTCAGTCAATGTTCCCATATTCCATCCCATACTTCTCCCTGCTCTAGCCTGCCATCATAACAGGCACCTTTTAAGGTTGGTGATTAAAGTTTAGGCCTCATGCTTTTATTGTTGTTGCTCCTGGATTTGTATATTTAGTTCTGTTCTTCCTTTTCTTTTCTTTTTCTTTTTTTTTTGGGGGGGGGGTCACACCCGGCAGTGCTCAGGAGTTATTCCTGGCTCCAGGCTCAGAAATTGCTCCTGGCAGGCACGGGGGACCATATGGAACGCCGGGATTCGAATCGATGACCTCCTGCATGAAAGGCAAATGCCTTACCTTCATGCTATCTCTCCGGCCAGTTCTGTTCTTTCTTAACACTGCAAATGCACCTGAGTCCCCTTGGGCCCTGTTCCCTGTTATTTCATATCTGTGTTTCTCCTTCACTAAATTTCTTTTCTTCTCCTCACTCTGCTCTGGGACTATGAGTGTTCTAGACAGCTCCCATTTAAACCATTGCATTTCCTCATGCAGTTGTTCTAAATATTACATATAAGTAGTATTTATGTATTAATTCTTCTTCTGGTTTCATATAACAGAATATCTTCCATTTCCATCCATGTTGCAGTAAATTGTATGACGGTATCATTCTTTAGAGCTATGTACTACTCCTTTGTATATATGTGTAATACATCTTCATGATCTACTCATTTTTGTTGGTTGTCTATGTTGATTCCAACTTTTAGTTATTGTACTCAGTGTTATGATTAATTAGAGATATGCATATGCACTTTTGTTTATTTTATTTTATTTTATTTTTTTGGTTTTTGGGCCACACCCGGCGATGCTCAGGGGTTACTCCTGGCTGTCTGCTCAGAAATAGCTCCTGGCAGGCACAGGAGACCATATGGGACACCGGGATTCGAACCAACCACCTTTGGTCATGGATCGGCTGCTTGCAAGGCAAACGCGCTGTGCTATCTCTCCGGGCCCACATATGCACTTTTGAATGAATGTTTTTCAGTCCTAGAAACCCAAAATGGGATTTCTGAATCATAGGACAGCATTTTTCTGAGTTTACTGAGAAAATTGCACACGGTTTTCCATAGGGATTGAACCAGGAAGCATTCCCACCAGTAGTAGATGAGAGTTCCTTTTCACCACATCCCCACCAACAGATTATTCTCAGTATTTTTAATGTTAGGCATGAATGTTTTAATAGACTAATGTATAGACATTTATTTCTTAACTGGGCTTCTTGGAAGGCCTAGAAATTCTGGGAAGACATTCTTTTGCACACTTAGCATCCTGCTATTACTTTAAGTAGCGTTATTCAATAAGAAAAACCATTATACCTGGCAGATGAACTGGTTTCGGAATAGAAGAGAGAAAATGAGGCAAGATCAGCAAAGGGCATCTTGTTAATACTAGAAATTAAGGAAGTAGTGAAAAGGGGAGCAGGGAGGAAAGGGAAGGAGACAGGAAAAAAAATGGAGTAATATATGGAGGAATAGTGAAGGTAAACTGAAGGATCTTCCAATAGACAAAGATAAAACAAGCTAAGACCACCCACTCCAAATCTATGGCATTGGATTATAATGCAAAGAATAAAACAAATACCTATGCATGTGTCTGACCCAGATTCGATCCTTGACATCTGTTTATTCGTTTTTGTTTTTTTGGGTCACACCCGGCAGTGCTCAGGGGTTACACCTGGCTCTGTGCTCAGAAATCGCTCCTGGCAAGCTCAGGGGACCATATAGGATGCTGGAATTCGAACCACTGTCCTTCTGCATGCAAGGCAAATGTCTTACCTCCAGGCTATCTCTCCAGCCCCAATCCTTGACATTTTATGTGATATCCTGAGCACCACAGGAGTGATCCCTGAATGCAGAGTTAGGAGTAAGCTCTGATCACTCTCAAGTGTGGCCCCAAAACAAAACAAAAACAAACAAAAAATAAAATCCCAGTACTTCAATAATAATGAGGGAAATTTTTTTTTCTTTCCCTTTTCTTTTGTCATTTTTAATGACAATTTTGTGACTGAGGGTTGCGTTTGAGGGTTGACTAAGGGTTTGAATTGCTTGGCAGGTCATGGTGCTTCCTTGAGTCCTTCACTCCTTTTAGTTGTGATGCCATGTGCACAACTGCATGCACAATTGTGCATACACACAACTGACTACTGTACAGCCAAAAATTACTTGGGGGCACCAGGAATCATAGACAGCAGAAATACTGGACCGAAACAGCAAGGCTGCTAAATTAGTAGTGGTACATGTGGAAACCCAGAGAACTGAGTAAGATAATACTTTAAACCCCTGTGCCATGTTTTTTAGACCTCACCGCTATCGTTTGATTCCACCTATTACATAATTCCAATCTATGATTGTCAATAAGTCAAAATTATCAGAGTTCAAACACCAAATAAAAAAAATTCTATAATATACTTCACCAAATGTAAAACAAAAAAATGGTAGAAGAACTTAGAATGATGTGATGATTTAATGTAATTTGATTTGGTTTCTGGAATAAAAATGTATATTAGTAAAACTGATTGAGTTCATGGTTAATGAGTCGCTCTAGTGTTAACACCTTAGTTTTTATGAATGTGTGTGAACATAATAAAATAATGGTTTAGATCAGATAAAATGTATATAGAGGTCCACTTCTTTTTTTTTTTTTTTTTCTAGTTTTTGGTTTTTGCGTCACACCTGGCAGCACTCAGGGGTTATTCCTGGCTCTGTGCTCAGAATCGCTCCTGGCAGGCTCAGGGGACCATATGAGATGCCAGGATTCTAACCACCATCCATCCCGGATCGGCTGGGTGCAAGGCAAATGCCCTACCACTGTGCTATCTCTCTGGCCCCTATAGAGGCCCACTTCTATATGTGAAACTTTTTTAGGAATCTAAATTTATTCCAGATGAATAAAAATCCCTTTGAGTTCACATATTGCTTATGGCCACTTAGAGTTGGAAAACTTAAAATCTGAAGTATTTGAGTGATTTATAGTTTATAATAAGATATATGTATTTGGTCATCATTCTTATTTCTAGCACAAAATTCCTAAATTTCTTGAATTTTGAGTGGTAAGAGTGATATAAAGTTGCCTTTTTATTCATAACAAACCCATTTCAACCATACTTGGAGCTGTCAATAATCCGGCTTTTGAAAAACACATAGGGCTGGGGGCTGGTTGCCAGAGTAACCATTCTTGTCAATAGAACAGTCAGTCTTAAAATTTTATATTCAGGGCATGGAGAGAAGATGGAAGTTAAGTTCAATCCCTATTGGCCAAGCTTTGCTCAAAACCACCAACATAATAAAGCTTCATAGGTTTTTTTTTTTGTTTGTTTGTTTTTGTTTTTTGAGAGCTGTTGGAATAGAAAATATGTAGGGGTGCTGGAAGGATGGAACACCTGAAAATAGTAAGAGAGTTCTGTACCTGTTCTCTCAATACCTTTTCCCATGCATCTTTTCCATCTGTTTGTATAAATAACCAGATTGGCAGCTTCTCTCCTTCATAGGAGTAAATGGCACAAGTCCTCTGAAAAGTGAGATAATTTTTCTATCTCTGGATTTTGTATTAACAGATTCAGTCAGTCATGGATATAGGTTAGTTGAATCTTGGTGAGAAAATGTGAGACCTTTCAGCATAAAGATTCATCATGCAACATTCCCATCACCAATATCCAATATGTTGCATTGGTGAAGGTTTTATATATATAAAACAAAAAAAAAAAGAAAAGAAAAGAAAAGATAAGGCCTCCCAATGCTTACCACAGGCTGTGTTCTTTACACTGACTGTATAGAATGAGGAGGTACAGTAAATGCTCTCCATAAACACCTCAAACCAGGTCCTTTGCCTGGTCTGTATTGTGAATGGGGGACAAAAAAAAAAAAAAAAAGAAAGAAAAAAAGATTCATCATGAACAAGGTCTAGAAATATTTACTTGATGGAGTTAGTTGTCAGTGCAAGCTATAAAAGATCTGAAAATCAATAACTATATGCAAAGCAGGATATTAGTGTGCCCTTTGTGGGGATAGACTACATTTCACAAATTCTCAAAAGAATCTGAAACCTGCAAAATGTTCTGAAGTGCTTCTTCAGAACTCACTCCACAGAGATTGAACACTTTCCCTGGAGTTCTCTGTCCCCTGCCTCTAGGCATGTGCTAGATCAGATATGAATTTTGCAAGTGTCTTTCATGCCACACTAATCTAGCAGTGACTCCTACTTTTATTCTTTGACATTTTTGACATTTGCTGAACACATTGGAAAAGTCTCCAGTGTTCCAAACTTTCCAAAATCTTGCAGGCATGAACCAGGATGGTAAGATTACTCCATCAAACACAAATGTCCTAATCTTTGGGGCACCCCCAAGAATTTTTTAAGTTATTGGTGCTCTAACCCTAGAAAAACATGTATGTTCCAGCTTTCTCATCACATTTTTGCTACTCCCCTATCCCAAATTCAACTTCTTGCTAGATATGTTTACTTTTTTATCATCTTTGCAAACCCTGTTTTCACTCTAGTATGAATAAAATCATGTTATAGTTATTTTTCCTTTCACCCTCATTTTTTTTCTTCTAGTCCAAGACAAATGCAGAAAAACTTGCACTGTGGCTGAACTCTCCTTAACTTGTGAAGGGAAAATGTCTGTGTGGCATGACTTTTTCCATCACTTAATCCAACTGTGCACTCCCAGCGTTAGGAAAATCAGAAACCTAGAAGTCTTATAACCTCTGGCTTCCATCAATGGCAACATAGTTGTTATGAGAGCAGAAGAATCAGGAGATGAGGATCCCACCAATCTATTTCCATCCTTGACCATGTTTCCCCAGATATGGACTCTATTCCTGCTGGAATCTTGAATACTTGCCACAATTAAGCGGGAAAGCAATTTTACATTAAAAATTTTAAGGATTATAAATTCCCTTGATATCACTTATTTAGTGTAACTAAATTTTGCCATCATTTGAAAACATGCATTTAAAATTTCAGGTCACGTTTACACGTTACTGGCAAAATTGGCAGGCCCCTATGATGAGAACTAAATTGTTTGGTAACCTTTCCAATGCATAATTTAGATTCAGAAAAGATAACAATAATGAATTTGGATCTTAAAGTTCATAAATGAAAAAAACTAGAAGCAAATAATTCAATCAAAAATAAGATTTTTTTTAAAATGGAAAAAAGTCTAGAAAGGCCTTCTTTTTACAGGTTTAGCAAATTAAATAAGCAAAATGACCTCATTGCAATTTAACACAAAATGCATGCTAACACAAAAGTTTGGCTTCACATCAGCATTCAATAAGTGATTGTTGAATGAATATTTGTGATTAACTGCTAGAACAGTCTCATGATCTCTGGCATTTAAGCAGAGCATCATACATATTGAGTTAATAAAACATATTCTTGGAGGCTGAGCTTATAACCCTGAGATGCAACTTCCACAAACCAGCACATATTATAATAAAATGACAATTGTGGCAGCACTTCCTTTCTGTACATGGTGATCATGGAGCAGAATTCTAAGCAAGGACAGTATATTATTTATGTTGCACAATTCTCTTTACACAAGTTAATTGGGAAGTGTAATTCTCTCTACAGAAGCAGATCTTTATTAAGCAACTTCAATTCCCTTTTAACATTATCATTTCTCTTTTAGTTTTTTGGGTTATTATTATTTTCTTTTTGGTCCATAACTTGCTGTGTTTAGGGTGTATTCCTGACTCTACATTCAGGTATCACTCCTGGCAACTTCAGGGAGAACCTAATTGGGTCACCTGCAAAGCAAGCACCTTGCCCACTGTATTACTATCTCTCCAACTCCCAATTTTCTCACCTTTTCACCATCTCTTGATAGTGAAACACTGCTTGCTCAGAAAGCGCTGGACTCTTGGTTCCCTCCCACTCTTCAGGCATCAGAGGGCCATCAAGTTGATCTTATGTAGTACATCCACCTAGCTAGTTCTGCAGGAGGACATGGTATGGAATTTTTATACTTTACCTCAGACTTGTTAACATTTTCATGAAAAGAACGCTGATGGCAAAGCTGAATGGATTTTCATGGTAGAGTCTGTGCCTCTCCTGAGATTGCATACGAAAATATTGTGCATCAAGATTATATGGAAATTCTGCTTGCTAACACAGCTGGGGGCAATAATAATTGATATGAACTCAGCTAAGCTTTGCACTAATGTTAACAATCACAGTCACTTCTTATTCTTCATAAGACTCTCGGTTTTATTCCTAGTTTTATATAGGCATTTGGGAAATCTGTGGCTACTATATATATTAATATATATTGTATATATGTATATATAATATATTATTATATAATATATATATTGACTGGTAACCTGGTCTATGGAGTATTTGCGCCTCTTCTCTATTCTCTACAAAACCACACCTTTTTCTGGTTTTTAGCATCCCCATTAGAGACAAAAGGAAGGCAAAGGCTAAGCCCAAATCAGGGTTTTAAGGTAACTCCTGCAAAATATTTTGAAGGAGATGTTAAAATGATTGGTGAAAATTGAGGTTTTATGTTTCTATGGATTTCCATACCCTCCTAGAAATGATGACCAAGCTTAATTTTGTTTTTTGGCAACTAGCCTTTGGGTTACTCTTGGCTTTTGTCAGAGCCTAATTGAAACTGCTTTCTTGGGCCAAGCAGGGCTTGTCCTTTATGTTTTAATGACATTGTCCTTTGCAATTGCAGATAAAAGATTAAAAAATGTGACTTCATTTATTA
This sequence comes from Suncus etruscus, assembly GCF_024139225.1. Taxonomy (NCBI): domain Eukaryota; kingdom Metazoa; phylum Chordata; class Mammalia; order Eulipotyphla; family Soricidae; genus Suncus; species Suncus etruscus. The sequence continues at coordinate 33,098,741 of NC_064854.1, read as the reverse complement.
AAAATGAGTACAAGTTGTTTTTCCCATAAAAAACGTAACTGCCTTCCTCCCCCTCCCCCAAATAAAGTTTTTCACTTTGGATGGGTTGAGGTGACTCAGTCTTGTTTTTACCTCCTTTGGAAATTTGCCATTTTTTCTGACTATGTGCATATGTGTTCACAATGAAGCAAATGTAGGAGAAGTTTGGAAGACAAGAGTTTTGAGCTATTTCAGGATAGAGAGGTCGTATAGGAGCTAAGAGGCATGCTTTGCATGCAGCCCAACCTTAGCTCAATTCCCAGCAGAGTACATGGCTTTTCAAGTATGACCAGAAGTGAGCCCTTTGCTCACTCAGGAGTAGCCCCGAAGTATTCCTGGGTGTGGTTCAAAAAAACCGAAAAAAAAAAAAAAGAAAGAAAAAAAAGTAAAAAAAGAAATCTGCAGTATTTGGAAAGCCTGAGTCTTTTAATATGGAAGAATGTTTTGAAATGCTAAATTTATTTGGCTTAGCCAATCCCAGGACTAAATTTGTACTTCAGCACACCCCCTCCACCTTCTGTGGCCCAGGGTCTTTGGAAAGGAACCAGAGGATGTCTGTGAATCTGCCAGAGAGTGGGACTGGCACCAAGCTCGGTTTCCATAACCTCAGGGCAAGGTGAGGAAGAGCATGGCCCGCTGAAATCTACTGCAGAGTGAGGAATGGAAAATCCAAAACTAGCTTTCCCCCCTGCCCCTGCTCAGAGGGAATAGTCCTTGCCCTACAGACAAAAGTCCAAGGGTAACTTTATTTTTAAGTTTCCAAATTAAATTCATAGGCTTGAATAATGACCTGAATGCAGATCTTTTGTTCCTCTTTTGCACGCATCCACAGGCCCAAGTTTGGTACTTTTCACTCTGGGGGATTGGAGGAAGAAAGGATGCAATAAATCTTTGTGTGTGTGTGTGTGTGTGTGTGTGTGTGTGTGTGTGTGTGTTTACTTAACTCATAAAGAATTTGGAACATTAAAATGTCCTGTTTTTCAATACAATTATTAACCTTGAAAGGTATGAGTTTAAAGTGATTTTCTTTCTCTTTGGCGGAAGACAGAGAGTAATGTAGTTTGGTTTCATTTGAGATCCAAGCAGCATGTATTAATACATTTATATGTACACACAAGACTTAATTGGATTTATGACTTAATTCCCTGCTTAGAGACAAAAGAACAATTGGGGATGGTGTCAGGAACTGTAATGAGAAGCAATGTGAATAATATTTTTACTTTAGTCTGTACCAGCCCTCTTCTTCATGGGGGAAAAATTTCTATTAAGCTTGCTTTTATGGCTACCAGCAGGGCATCTTGGAGAGAACAAAATCTTAAGAGTTTTAAGAGGTGGGGATCCAAGAATATAAGTAACAGCCGGGAGCTCTGTCAGAACTAACTGCTTCCTTTGCCTCATAAAACTGCTATCTACATCAATCTATGTTTATTTTTCTCCTGCTTTTTAATTTGCTTAATGGATTTCAGCTGAAGACTTTCTTCCATGTCTGAAGAGAGTAAGTCTAATAAACCCCTAAGGACTGCGCCGTCATAGTTCAGCACTTTTGGATTATTTTGTCTGACTTTCATCTTTGCTGCTGCAGAAATAATGGCTTCAGAGCACCCCGGACCCAACCCGTTGATCTGGAGCCTGGGAGCAATAAACAAGTTGATCCAGCCCACACTCTTCCCTCCTTGTTTTCTCTCTTACTGGGAAGAGAAAGAGTGGCCCAGAGGTCTGTGCCTTCAGTAATAGTCTCTCTTCATGTATGTGCCTTTTCTTCCCTCCATATCCATTATTTCACACTTTACTTCATTTATTCATAAAGGGTATAGGCTGACATTTCAATTTACCAGTTCAGAATACCAGACTAATGGCTGAAAAATGAGATGCTACTCAGGCCCTCAAACAGTTCATTTGAAAACTAGCAGTGGACATGGGGGTGGGGTAGTGAAAGGAAAATACTAGTAATTGGGAGCCCCAGGGAAAACTCAGCTGAGATCGGAAGATTCTCTGATGATGCAAGGTTTTAATAGTGCGATTGAAGGTTGATTAATCTAATAGCACGTAGTCTTGTCCTCAGTTCACCATTAGCAGAAATGCTTGGCTAACTAGTCAACTCTTCAGATTATCAAGTTTAAACAGTAGATCCACTGAATCAAACTTTCTGGGTTGAACAGGCCCAGGAATGTGCATTTTCATTAAATAACACGAGGGATTTATTAAAAGTTGGAAACTCAGAGGCTAAAGCCATAGGGTCTTGACATTCGTGAACGTAAAGCAGTATTTTATTTTTAAACTTTCAGATGTTTCCATTCTTGTCCCTAGAAGAAGCACACTTTAAGAGGTAATTATAATTATTTTACATTTATTGTGTTTCTTTATACCTCTGGTCTTCTTCCTAATACCATTCTGGTGTGCTGATTTTTCTTGCACTATTAGTTTTATACTTTCCTGACATTGATTAGGTTGAGAAAACTTTTTGTTCCCAATGGTTGTTGGTCAGTTCTGATTATTTTTCTTCTGAGCTGACTTGAATATTATAGCTTCTAACCCTTCATTTTTGGGTAACATTTAGTTTTAATATATCTATTTTACTTCACATTTTCTTACCAATGTCTACAGTTACCCAATACCTTTGGCCTATTCTCAGATAAAAAGCACTGTCTGTAGTGAGCAGGCATATTTGCCATTCTTTCCCCCTTATCTTTCTATCTTCATGCCATTGCCAACTGAGATTTCAGTCTATATCTTTAAAGACAAAAATACCATCAATTATTCCCATTTTGCGATCAAAAGCTATATCTATTAACACATTTAACCTATACAGCTCACTTGTTAAAGACAATATCCCTTAAAAATCCAAGAAGGGTATGTGGGTAGTTGACTATGTGTCTGACAAGACTGTGGCCCTCCTGAGTAAATAATCTTTTATCCTAAAATAGGCTGTGTATCCTTTCTCCATCACTTTGATGATATTGACTGTCCTCTGATACCATTATTAGTGAGATAGTTGATATTACATATGCACATGAGATATAAGACTCAGAGTAACTACCAGAATCTCTGCTCTTGGGCTCAGTCTCTTATAATCTCCTACTTTGAGTGTTTCTAAGAACTAGATATGCTAAAGGTGATAGTTTGTTCACTGCTGAGACCAGCGAATGGTTTCACTGTACTCTCTGCTTTAAGGACACATGCAGCAAGCATTCAACAATTGCAAGGAAACAAACTGGGAACTTAAAAGAGTGTTCTTCACTCACCAAGCCTCCAAATGAGGATCTAGCCCTGCATTCTTTACAGACAATCCAAATAAGCAGGATTCAAACTCCTGACCCATAGGAACTGAGCTAAGAAAAGCATGCTGTTTTAAGCTTCCAAGTTTTGCTATATTTTACATAGCACAGAAATTAAATACATGACCCACATTGGTCCTGGTGCGTAGGGATGTGTGTATCCTTTCTTCCTTTAACTTCAAAGGTTGTCTCTTCTTCTCTGATAATCTACAGTTTCAAAACAGTGTCTAAGTGTGACTTAATTTTTCTTTGTTTTTTCTACAGCTGGCACACAGTACATATTTAAATAATTATTTTTCCTTCAATTCAGGAGAATCCTCTACTTCTGTTCTTTTAGAGTTGTCACTCTGCCATTCCAGATGTTCTCGACATTTGGAACCACAAAAGTACCTATCTCTAGGTCTCACGAAGTTCTCTTTCACTACTCAATTTCTTTTTTTCCTTGAATTTCCTCATAGATCTCTCTCTAAAGTTTACTGCCTTTGAATTCTTGTATGAGAATGTATGGCCACAGTCCCTTTTCTAAGTTTTACATTTTGGTTTATGTACTTTTTGTTTGTGTTCCAGTTCTTGTCTTTTATGATCGTCCCTGGTCTGGAATAGGGTGTTTCTGTTCTGTCAGTTTCACAAGATCTTGTTAGTGCTTTATGAGCTTTTAATCCACCTTGTAAAGGATGCTTGTGTATATGCTCACATATATGTATGCATGACTATTTACATGCTTTCTTTTCTTTTCCTTAGAACTTTTGTTTCTTTCTGTGTGTCTCATGTGGCTGTCACAGCTCTTGTTTCTCATTGACATGGGTTTGATTTTCTGGAGACCAAACAGCTGTCTCAATTCCCTCCTACCATTTCAGACAGCTGCCCTGTGGGATTTAACAGGCAGGTGTAGAGTCCCCATCCAAAATGGGGAGCCCCATCTAAAACCCTGATTTCATGCATCTTTTTATTTTTAATTGGGAAGAAATTTCATTTGCAGTAAAATAGAACAAGTCAGTTAACGAAATAAGAACATCACAATTTTCTTTTTCCTTTTTTTTTTTTGACCTTGGCATATAGTGAAATCACATTCATCTTTCTGAATTGGATGCCCCCAGATCTGAAGATAGATTATTGTGATGAATAAAAATCTCAAAGGCAAGGTTCTTATTTGCCCTACATAGGTCTGATGCTGATAGATTATTAGTAAGTAGCTTACTTACCTCATTACCTAAATCTTTCTCTTAGGGTAGCTTTATTTCATCCCACCTCATTTTTGGTAGCCCCCTGGAAATACTCAGCATTCTAATAATGCTCTTGCTGCTCCGGGCTGACTTGGCTTTTGCATTCTATTCGGGCCCACAAGCCTCAGCAGAACCACATTCTTTAAGTCTCTGGCTTTTCCTAAAATGTGTTGACATTTGATGCTCTCTGTCCTTTTCTGAAAGCCTGTTCTCTATTCATCATGCTCAAGTTTAATCATGGTTCACTGGCCTTGGTGCCTCTTGAATAAAGTATCTATGGTTTAAAATGTGTCTTCTGTCATTTAAGCTGAAAGGGGAGACCAGCACTGTGAATTGAAAGTCTGCTGGAATAGTATAGAAGAGATTTTAATTAGAAAAGAACTGCAATTACTTGTCACAGAGAAAGAAAAAATGTCAATTGGTATAGTTGTTGGCAACATTGCCTAGAAACCCACTTTCTTGATCAAAGTTTTTTTGCTCTTAGTTGGAAATCAACCAACTATTCTTTAACATTTACTGAAAGTAGAGCAGGGTATCCATTGTGTGTGGTAGTGTGGTTTTAAACACAACACAGATTTCAAGAAATAAGAAAGAGGTGGGCCAGAGCAATAGTATAGCAGGAAGGGCACTTGCCTTGCACACAGCTGGTGTGGGCCCTCATGCACCACCAGGAGTGATTCCTGAGTATAAATGGAGGACCAACCCCTGAGTATCATTGGGTATGGCCCAAAAACCAAAAACAACAACAACAATAATGGTATAAGGATGAGGAGTCTTATAGATGCGAAGGACATAGAATGACAAGTAAATGATACTAACCTCACTATTATAGCTCAGGTTTTAAAAGCAAGTTGACGTTCAATGTTCAACCACATCTTATTGGATAAATATGCTACTGAGAGATGTCTGGGGAGTGAGGAGAAAGATGATTAGTGCTGAGGACTTTGCAACTAGATCCCTCCTGATGAAACTCTTCTACCAGATTTCCATAGACTCTTTAGGAAATCCTATTTTAAACTTATTTTTAGGGCTGGAGAGATAGTACAGGAATTAAGGTATTTGCCTTGCAGCTCAATGATTCCAATTCTAATCCTCAGCTCCACACAGGATTCCACGAAGTAGGAATAGCCCTTGGGCACCTCTGAATAACAGCAACTTCTCCCCCAAATAAGTCTTCAAGTCTTGTGGTAAAAAGAACATATTCATGAAATTATGATTTTTATTTTTGTCTTGGTTTTTGGGCCACACCTGGTGGTGCTCAGGGGTTACTCCTGACTCTGCCTCAGAAGTCGCTCCTGGCAGGCTCAGGGGACCATATAGGATGCAGTGGATCAAACCTGGGTCCATTCAGAATTGGTCATGTGTAAGGCAAAAGCTCTACCTCTGCGCTATCACTCTGGCCCCCAAATGATAACTTAAAAAAAAAAAACTGATCAGGGGCTGGAGCAGGGGTGCGAAGCAGTAAGGCGTCTGCCTAGCCAATGCTAGGCTAGGACAGACTGTGGTTCGTTCACCTGGAGTCCCATATTGTCCCCCAAGCCAGGAGCGATTTCTGAGCGCATAGCAAGGAGTAACCCCTAAGCATCACCGGGAATGGCCCAAAAAAACAGAAAACAAACAAACAAAAAAAAAACAAAAACAAAAAAACTGTGATCAAATGCACCTTGATTATCTTATAAAACATTCTAGAAAATTAAATATCATTCTGCTAGAATTCAAGTCTTGAAGAGTTTGTTTTTTTTTTTTAAGAGTTATTAAGAAGATCCCTATTTCCTGTTTTTCCTATTCCTTTAGGTGGCTCTCAGAGCCTCTTACTTCACTTTGAAACAAAAGGTTTTTTTCTCTTCTGGGAAGGGTGCTTTTTAGAACATCATTATATCTAATAGGAGTGGAAAAGGTACTTTTGTGGGAAATCTGTATTTCCTGTTTCCTCTGTGTTTGTGAGGAAGGACTTTGTAGTGTTCTCAAGCAAAAAGTCACAATTTGCATTTTGGAAACATAAACAACACAGGAACAGAAAATAAAGATGGGTCCCAGAGCTAGGGAACAAAAACAGGACACACGCAGAGGAGATGGGGTTAAGTTAGGCTAAGGACTGTACTTAGCTTATTGCTAGGTTTCAACTAGTGTTTGCTGCTTTGAAAATAGATGATTCGGGAGTCTGGAAAACTGGACATTTCAACAATTAGCCAGCACATGGTCCCCTTTGTTGGTTGTTCTAAAGAGGGTAGAAGCGAGCCTTCTCATCCTGGATTCTGCTTTGGAGACACACTGCACATCTTTTTTCAATAAAGCTACACCATGTAGCTTGCCAGGTCAATCATGGTGCAGAATAAAACATTTCACTTGGCAAACCAAGTGACCAAGACTCCAGATTGCCTGGGAGGCAAAAAAAAAAGAAAAAGAAAAAAGAGTAAGGAGCTTATTCTAATTGGACTACTTGTGTTCTCTAAACACTTTCCTTGTTTTCTTTAATTTGTTGACATTTGCCCCCATGTCCTCTGTTTCTCTGTGTTCTATTCACAATTGAAAGAATTTTCAAATAGACTATGTTCATACTTACAAGGATAAGGACTAAAGACTGTGGTGGTTCTGACATATTGAGATATATTGATCACCTCTCAGTGTGACCATTCTTGTCTCAGGGTAGCACAGTCACAAATACTTTTTACAATAGGGCGCAAAATGTAAATCTCTATATTTCTTGAATTTTCAGCACATGTGGGCATTAGCCACTTCCTTTTTCCCAAGACCATGTAAAAAAGATGTCAAGATGACTGGCCCCTGCCCTGGTCACCTAGCCTCAGCGATTGTCCCCAATCTGATAGGTTATTACTCAGTACTGTCAACTTTCATGTTGCTTTCATTTGTGCTATCCATACAAATAGATGCATTTTGAATCTTTTACATTTCCATATATTGAATTACATAGAAAACGGATGATGTATAGGGTTTAGTCCTTCACACTTTAGTGCAGATTGAATAGTTTCGTTGCCTGTTTGCTGTTATCATGCATTTAAATGCACACATATGCCCATCCAGAACAGCCCAGATGCTCTGCAACTCTCTGTGAACAGAACAATAGTGGCCTGGGGATAACCCCAGCCATTTTAGACCACTCTAAAGAAATCTAGAATTTTAATTTCTTAAAAACACTGCTTTCAGTCTTATTTCCTTTGCTTTCTACATCCACAAGCACATTCACTATCTTTGACTCAATTTGATCAGATACAGCAAAATCCAGGAAACATTCCAAGAACCTCTTTTTCAAAGCTGCTGAAGCAAGCAGTCCGCATAATAACAAGTGAAGGAAAGGTGATTCAATGGACAAATATAAACTAGGATTTCATGTTCTTCTTTTTTTTGACAATATACTTTTTAAATGAACAATCTTTAATGTCAAATTCACATTTATTTGTATGGTTTTTTTCTTGGCTTGATATAATAACTGGTGTCAGAATTTTGTTTTGTTACACCAAGTAGTATATAGGTCTTACTCCTAAATTTGTGCTCAGGAATTACTCCTGGCAGTACTTGGGGGTCCTTATGCAATGCTGAGGACTAAACTGGGGTTGGCCCTGTGAAGGGCAGAGCCTTAGTCACTGATTTCTTCAGCTCTACTAGAGGGTTTTTGTTTGTTTGTTTTTTTGTTTCTTTGTTTTTAGTAAAAGAGTACTTATCCAGAATGTTCGATCCTGTCTCTGAATTAATGCCATTCCTAGAGTTTGAGCATCTTATTCTAAATAGCAAACTTTGAATTTCAACAAAAAATACTGGAAAATAAAATAAAAATTTTATTCTGCTCAACATCTTTTCTCCCATTTCATTTGCTGTATTGAGTGATTAAATATCTATGATGGATGTGTTTGTCTTACACATTCTAATGGTAGTTATCACCTAATCTATTAGGAATAAATTTCTTACCAAGAAATAAAGATGCAGGTTTATGTTGTCTTAAACCAAAATAGAATTAGTTTCCATACATAATCAGGGGACTCGAACTATGGATGACTCTGTGTTGAGTCAAAAGTCTCTTTGTTGTACTTGGCTTCTCAAGATTACAAAAAGGCTGCCCATGCTCCAGAATTTACATCTTCACTGGAAAAGGGAAGGAGAGGCAAGACATATTTTTATCTTTAGCATTCCATTCATAAGTCCCACTTTTAAAACAGCTTTATTATGTTATAATTGATATACAAGGATCACACATATGAATATGAATAATTGAACATATTTGGACACGTGCAGTAATCTCTAATGCCTCCACTTCAAAGTCAAGTTTATAGACAGGAAGAAGCTCACTGGGTTTCCTTGTGTCTCTCTGCCTAGCTGTTGTTTTAGTTTTACAGTAAGAACACTTAACAAGATACCGACCCTCCTAATAATCCCTGAAGTGTATCATGCTATATTGTATGACTGATCTCTACAACATATTCATCTAGCATAACTGATACAAAGCCACCCCCAAAAACCAACTCTGTAGAAGTAAAGATTTATGAAAAAAATGTTACGAAAGCTTTTTTTTTGCATCTCTTTATGCAGATTCATACTGAAAGGACATCTGTGTCTCTGGAAGGGGAAGGAATGCTGAATTCTTCCACTAATGAACAAGAGAGAGGAGGTTAACAAATGGGATTTAGGGTGGCCAGCTTTGTTCTCCATACAGATAAGATGAGCATGTTTCTATTTCTCTCTCTTATCCCTCTTCCTTCCTTTCTTTTTTCTTTCCTCTTTTCTTCCCTTCTTCCCCCTCCCTCCCTTTCTTTTTTCCTTCCTTCTGTTCATGTGTGATGAATATATATATATATATATATATATTTTTTAATTATTGGACATTACCCCTATGGTTTTGTGCCTTCTTAGGAATTTCTCAAAAGCCTTCTTCTTTTCATAAACACTATATAAATAACTTTATTTTCTTCTTTTGTGATTTTTGTGTCCAATGCTTACTTGTTCTATCCATTTCAGATATCTTTCAGCATGAGTCCATGTTCAAGTTGTGATTTTCTAAAGCTTGAACCAACTCTATTTTTCACAGTTTATAATAATGTTTCCCACTAAATGGACATGCCTTTGTGCTATAATGTTGAATTTGTTGGTCTATTTTTAGAGCTTCTATTCTGGTCCATTGATTTCTTTGTCCACTCTGGTATTAATTCCATCTATGTTTAGTTACTGTAATTCTATCATTTATTTTAGTGCTTGGCACATCCTGTCTACTCAATTTGTCTTCTAGAATACTTTATTGGAGTTTCTTATGTTGAACAGGGTTCATTCTGCAGGGTGTTAGAATTATTGCCAATTTAGTTTAATCTCCCCCTAGCAGCCCAAGAATCTGGAGACGTGGTCCTCTCTCCTGGTCTTGCAGGATACAGGTTCCAGAACCATTTCTGGACTCTCCAATAATTAAGCATTTTGACAGAAGCAAGACCTGAGGTGAAGTTAGTGGACTATTTTCAGAGAAGATTCAAGCAGAGATATCATGAAAGCAACTATGGGAAGGAGGTGGGAAATTTTAGTCAGAAATCCTCAGAAAAGGATTCATTCATTCAAGCCTTCATTCCTTCACTGGTTGTTTTTCTGAAGCTCCTGTTAAGAATCTTGCCTGTAGACTCACAGAAGCACACTCAGATCACAGACACTGGGAGTACAAATGGATAGCCACAGTGATCAATATTCTCTCTGTGGATTCTTGGTGCTTCAAATGTGTATTTTTAGTACTGGACAAACGATATTTATAGCCCCAGGTTTTCGAAGATTGGACACTGTGCCAGCTGTGTGGTTCAGACAATGGGGAACCCTCCTGATGAACTAACTGCCATATGTTCCCTAGGTCCAGGCAACTTGCCGCTAATGATATATTCCCAGTGGCGTACCCTACTCTGTTTCATGATTTTGATCTATGTGCCAAATCCCTGGGCTTGACACATGTGAAGAGATAATTCACTTGGTTCCTAGCTTGTTTTTGACTCCATCTTAAAGAAGCAATAAAACTTTACAGTATGACCAGCATGATTCAGTGTTGTTTCTGGATTTCAAAATATTGAAGTTAGATGTGCTAATGATTTGCTCTGGAGCTACTTTTACAAGGGGAATCAGGGTCCCTCTTGCCAGCACATCTGAGACTGAGACAGGAAAGGCAGAGTGTTTCCCAGGCTGCTCTTCCTACCAGGCAAATGCCATGTCCTCAGCTCTTGCACCCAGCCTTCAACTGACATAGTGGGAGTCATCCATGATGAGAGGTGTGCCACCTCTTGTTTATAAACCCATGTAAAGTGCCATAAAAATAACATCGTTGTCCCATTTTTGCAGCACAGCTGAAGCAATGACAGAGACATGAATGAGGGACCTTTTCACAAATATTTAGAGTATTTAACTGTATTTCTCCACCTCCTTACACATTTGCTCTCCCCATCAATTTTTTTTTTTTTTGGTTTTTGGGCCACACCCGGTAACGCTCAGGGGTTACTCCTGGCTATGCGCTCAGAAGTCGCTCCTGGCTTGGGGGACCATATGGGACGCCGGGGGATCGAACCACGGTCCGTCTCCTAGGCTAGCGCAGGTAAGGCAGGCACCTTACCTCCAGCGCCACCGCCCGGCCCCTAAAGGTATATATATATATATTTTTTTTTGGTTTTTCGGGCCACACCCGTTTGATGCTTAGGGGTTACTCCTGGCTACACGCTCAGAAATTGCCCCTGGCTTGGGGGGACCATATGGGACACCGGGGGATCGAACCGTGGTCCTTTCCTTGGCTAGCGCTTGCAAGGCAGACACCTTACCTCTAGCGCCACCTCGCCGGCCCCCCCATCAATTTTTTACCACGTACTTTTATCATCTCTTTTGCTCTCTTGGCAGGCGAGGTCAAAGAGCCTGAACTTGGTTGCTAGAAGGTAATCTCCTTGTTTGGACAAGAAATGTCTTGCTTTCTCTGTGAGCTTTATTTCTAGCAATGCTGCAGCTCTTATCTCACAGAGAGGGACTATTATGGATGTCCTGAGTTCACCTTATCTTTGAAATAAAATCTTGTATTTATAGAGAGAGGTGTCTGTAGCATGTCTGTACCTTGCTGCTGATTTTTTTCTCCCCCCATCCCACTCCTTAATGTAAAGAGAAAATATTGTTCATACCTTTAAATTATTTATTCAACTTGCATAATAGCTTAATGCGACATAGTCCATGTTTACACTAATGCAAGTATTTGTCTTGAAACTGCAAAAAAAAAAAAAAAAAAAAAAAAAAACCAACTCATTCTCTTGAGGCTTTCTGTATGTTGTTGATTTGAAAGTCTCTATTTACACTCCTCTCTGATTGACCTTCTTTGGGTATTGAGGGTAGCAAGGGTCCTGGAATGAAGTGGGATTGATTTTGGGAGGCGGAGTGGTCAGATCCAACAATGCTTAGGAGTTACTCTTGTCACTGCACTCAGGAATTAGTCCTTGTGGTGCTTGGGGGACCATATAGGATTCCAGAGATCAAATCTTAGTCAGCCACATTCAAGGCAAGTGTCTTACCTGTTGTATGTACTATTACTCCAGCCTCAGAAGTTGAATTGAAAGTTTCCCAGTGCCCATGACTAAACACACTTCTAAGGTAGTAAGGAAGTAGCTAATTTAGCTGTTTGTATTTAATCTGAGATCTATAAATGCTCCTCTGTGGGATTTGGACAGTCTGAATTTCCTTCCTTCCTAATTCATCTCATTTTTTATACACCATCATCTCCTTCCTTCCTTCCTCCTTCCTTCCTCCCTTCTTTCCTTCCCCCCTCTCTCCCTCCCTCCCTTCCTTCCTTTCTCTCTTCCTTTCTCACTTGCTTTCTTTCTCTCTTACTTTCTTCTTTCTCTTTCTCCTTTCTCTTTCTCTTTCTTTCTTCTTTCTTTCTTTCTTTCTTTCTTTCTTTCTTTCTTTCTTTCTTTCTTTCTTTCTTTCTTTCTTTCTTTCTTTCTTTCTTTCTTTCTTTCTTTCTTTCTTTCTTTCCTTCCTTCCTTCTTTCTTTCTTTCTTCTCTCCTTCCCTCCTTTCTTTCTTCCTTCCCTCTCTTTCTTTCTTTCTTTCTTTCTTTCTTTCTTTCTTTCTTCTTTCTTTCTTTCTTTCTTTCTTTCTTTTCTTTCTTTCTTTCTTTCTTTCTTTCTTTCTTTCTTTTTTCCTTTCATTCTTTCTTTCTATTTCTTTCATTAATTCATCCAATCTTTCTCTTTCTCTCTTTTTCTATCTCCCTGCCAGTAGTCCAATGTGAGGGTGAAGGATGGGAGAACACTTGGGACCTATGGTTCTGGGGATTGCCCCTGCAACCCCAGAGCTTCTGGGGGCCTCCAGAGCAGCACTCAGGACTAGGTGGCACTGCAATCAAATCCAGGTCAGACACATGTTAGAAATGTATCCTAGCTACTGTACTATTTCCTGGCCTCGTGACCTCCTCTTTATTTTGAATTAATTTTGTAAAGATATCATAGTTTATAAATCCACTGAAGCAATTTTTTTTACAATTGCAGAATCCCTTAACTTACCGCTTGACCAATGTTTCAACGTTCTTCCACCATCATCATAGGTGCCTTTCTCCTTTCCCCTACCTTAGAGTGAGACGTTCTTTAAAACCAATTTCAATGACTTGAATAGGGCTGAGTCAAAGGTAAGGTGGGTGAACCAGTTTATCCATGGGCCAAATGGTTTCTTAAGTAGGTTAGAAATTGGCTGAAGAAGATGATGGTGTATAAAAAATGAGATGAATTATATTTGTCCCTTTGAATATATTTTTTAGTTACAAAATTAAAAATAATCTCAGGATTTTCACGGCCCACTCCTAGTGTGATTCAGCTAGCTTCAGGGAATCAGCCATGACCCAAACCAAGGAATTTTAAAGCAATAAATACAGTTCTCCACTCCCATCTCTCAACCACACTGCCTGCCCCCTCCAATTTTTTAAAGTGAGACTTGGTAAAGTTCTGCCATGTGCCATAATTTGACTTTATGCCCATTAAAGTCAGTGTCTGCAGAAGGAAATGAAGGTTTTTGACAGGGTAGCTATGGAATTTAGACGGTTTTAAATGAGGTGTCTTAGAATGAGACTTCCCCAAATGACATAGGATGGATATCTCATTTTTATGGCCTCCAAATCTCCACCCCTGAAATGCAGTTCATTTTGCCATTCTGGATGACTTACAGGCATTGCAAATAAAACAGGATTCTACTCCTTAAAGACTGTTGTTGGGTATCTGTGTAATCATTACATATTAATTCATCTCTTGAGGAGAGAAGCAATATTTACTTGTTGAAATTTCTGATTTGGGGACTTTTAGATTTAAATAGATTTTTTTTTATATATTTCTCTCTGTGTATCTTTCTAAAAGATAGATACCTTTTTTGTCAGCTAACACAGTATCAATCTTGCTTGACACATCAGATGTCTTAATGTGGGCTGAGAAATTTAGGTAAAAATGTAAATACTATATAACCTCCTCTGAGCATAACAGTGACTGAGAAAAGGAGTGAATAGACAGTGATAGAGAGAAAGAGAGATAGATACACATACATACACATACACATAAATCGACTACACTATTTTAATCATAATTGTTTCTGGCTGCAAGACACATAGAAACAGAATCACACTGATAGATATAATATTTCTAAACTTACCTGTTTATGTAGAGCATGGGTCTGCAGCTAACAAAGGGAATTCGATGGCTTTTGGTTGTTTTAGATATACCAACATTTTAAATGGTCTGGGGACTTTGGTGGCAGGTAATGTGCACTGGTGAAGGGTGTATGGCTGAAGCACAATCAATCATGAACAACTTTGTAACTGTATCTCATGGCGATTCAATCATAAGTTTATTTTCAAAAATAAAAATAATAAATGGACAGGCAGCACTGTTACTTTTCAGATAAAAGGAACACCATGCTCCAAGAGCTTACCCAACTGTTCTGAGGGTGGAGTTAAAATAGGAACTTTCACTCTGAGAAGCAATTCTTGGGCTAGTGAGCTACAGATTAAGCTGGAGAGAGGCTCCACTTCACCCAATGGCTTCTGCTCCTGCTGGCTATGCCCCGGAGCCCTGATGTTATCAACATTCTTGGACGAATATCTGGGTGATAGATGATAAATGAGCTGTAACTACAGCTACCTTTGACAAAAAGCAGTGTCTTGAGGGAGGCTGGTGGGAGTGGAGAGGGTAAAGAGGGCTCCTTTTTAGCTATGAAAATGTTCCTGCAAGAAAATGCCTAAGGAAATCTCCTTCCAAACAGGGCAGGTTAATTGTGTTAATGAACATTGTTCCGAAACAAAAGGCATATTTTTTTATAGAGAGATTTGAAATAGGAAGGGCCATTTTGGTTTTTCTTAGCTTAAGATTTGCAAGCTGAATCTGCAGAAGAGTATTTGAATCTGCAAAAACTCCATTTGTATATGGAATTTGCACCAAAAAAAAATGTAATCAAGGAGTCAAAGCCCTGTAAAATGAACAATGGGGAGTTTCCTTGGAAGAAGTGGTTTGCAATTTACTGGCTTTTGAGATTCTCCTGTTGTTGGCCCAGGCAATAGATAACGCAGTGCAGGAGAAAGCTGCTCACTCTCTAATCAGACTGAATCATGCCTCACTGCTATAGGTGTCCTACTGAAACCTAATCTGGTTCTACTTCACTGCCAACATGAGTGATTACATTAGCCTTTTCATATGCACTTTGTCCACAAAACCACCGCTGCAAAAGCCCTTGCATTAGGAACAAGCTGTAAATAACTGGCTGCCTGAGCACTGAACCTCCTCTAATTTCTCCCCCAACCCTGAGTGACAAGCCCAAGCAAAGCGTGGCAGAGGCGCATTAGGTCATCCAAGCTTGGCAGCCACTATGACTGTTTCAAATGACAACTCCAGGTGACTTAATATGCATCAGCCCAAATTCCATCTCGGCTCCTGACTCGTGGAAATGGTCAGCTCTCTGTGATGTGTGTAAGCCAGATTTCCCTCCCTGGCCTCTTGGAGCAGTTCTCAAGAACTTTACAGCTATTCCAGTAATCATTCCCCTCGTCCCATAAAATGAGAGGGGAGGGCAGAGTCGCAGGGGGCTCCAGGCATGGGCTCTGTCTGGCAGGCAGTGTGCATATGTCTCACATCCAAGCTAAGCATGTCACTTCTTCCCTAGAGTGTCCCTCAGAGGATAGACTAGAGCCAGGGGACTTCGATTGGGGAAGCTCTGTGACCTTTGATGGCACCAAGAATCCTTGGTTGCTCCTGCAGCAGCAGACAGGCCAATGACCCTCCAGGGAAATTTTCGATTCACTTTCGGGATGGAACAAAGAAAGCCTCCCTGGAGCTCAACACTGTTGTCTTTTAATCATCTGCCAGATCAATAAGCTGCTTCTTGAGACGGTATTCTTCCAGCCAGTGTCTGGTATAGATTCTCTAAAACTATGCAGACAGACGGCAGAGGCTTTCCAGCCCGTCAGCCTGACCCACTGGCCAAGCGCTTGACTTAGCCCTGACCCAGAGTTGGGATTGTTGGTGAATGTGCTTGCACCAGAGACATTGAGACATCATCAATACGGGAGTAGAAGGACTAGAGATATACAGGCAGCCTTCCAGGCAGGAACTATAATGAAGGTCAAACCAGCCATCTTCTGGCAGACCATGCTGACAGCACAATTCCTCAACTATGTTCCTATTTCCGAGAAATACTTCCTTCATGAAAGGTGGAGTAAAGAAGTCTGGGTAGTCCAGGGGGTGAGATGTTTGCCTTGCATGTGGCTGACCTAATTCAGTCTTCAGCACCCTATATCTTCTCCTGAGTATGCCGGGGAGATTCTTGAGTACATAGTCAAAATAGCAAGAAAGAGGAAAGAAAGAAAGAAGGAAGGAAGGAAGGAAGGAAGGAAGGAAGGAAGGAAGGAAGGAAGGAAGGAAGGAAGGAAGGAAGGAAGGAAGGAAGGAAGGAAGGAAGGAAGGAAGGAAGGAAGGAAGGAAGGAAGAAAGAAAGAAAAAGAAGAAAGAGAGAGAGAAAGAAAGGAAGAAAGAAGAAAGAAAGAAAGAAAGAAAGAAAAAGAAGAGAGAAAGAAAGAAAGAAAGAAAGAAAGAAAGAAAGAAAGAAAGAAAGAAAGAAAGAAAGAAAGAAAGAAAGAAAGATGGAATAGGTTGTTGAAGTTAACATGACAATCATACTTTTCCGAGGATCACTTAAATGCTACTTAGTGAAGTTATGAACTGGGGAGTCTGATTGTCATTTGTCTTAAAATGACCTTTTCCCAATTGCTAAAGATTTGGGGTTGCTCACTGAGAAGACTGCTGAAATTGTGTTATTTTAATCAACAGCTTCACTAATTCTAAGTCCCCATACCCAGGCAAACCAAGCTGGTTCTTCAGAGAATCGAAATACTGAAAATATAGTTGTGTTCCCAGAAATCCAAAATCCAAACAGTACTAAACACTGGCACAGGTGGCTTAAAGACCTATCTAAAGATTTTGGCATTGCATTTGTCATATATCACATCTGCTCTTCCCACAACTCCTCAGGCACTCCTGCCTTGCTGATTCCCCAAGGAGGTTTGCTCTGCTTTTCCTGGGCAGTGCCACTCTGAACTGATCACTCGCTGTCTGGCCCTCTCTGCTTCCCTTCTGCCAAACTCTAAAGCCTGAGAGAAAGGATGGAGCTAGAGTACTGCAGGTAGGATGCATGTCTTAAACACAGCTGATCTGAATTCAATCCCCTAGCACCCCATGTGGTTTCCTAGCCCCTCTATGTGTGATTCTTGAGTGCAGAGCCAGAAGTAAGCCCTGAGTACCACAAGTTGTGGCTCCAAAAGAAAAGAAAACAAATTAAAGAAAAGATAGCCCATGAAACAGGAACAAAAGAAGACAAGTCTGAAAAAGACAAAGTGAGAACAGTGCACAGAATGCTTCTGCTGATTGCTGCCTTAGTAATGAGAGTCTGAATCCTGAAGTTTTAGTATCAAAGGGGCCTTGGAACTCACTCATCCCTTGCACATGCAAAGTGAGGTCCCAGAGGCATTAGGAAGGAGTGGGCAGAGCGCTGGGTTTGAAGTTTGAAGTCCAGAAAGTCTTATTTTTCAGAAATGCACATCAAGCACTTGGGGCTGCAATGATGGGATGTCTGTAAAATTACTTCAGCAAAACAAAAATAGCTGAGGCAAGTCTGGAAAGATATTTACAAATTTCAATGATGACCACAGGGAATGTGATCAATTCTCCTTATTCTTATGTTTGAAAAACTCAATAACAGCAAAAACATTGTCCAACAGACTTGGATGCCATCACGACATTGATATTCATGGTCAAGCAAAGCCAGTCATTCGACTTCTTGGCTCCCGAGTACGGAATCAGAAATAAACTCTCCTAATTGTCTTCAGCGTATTATAAAGCCATGAGTAAAAAGCCTGGGTAAACCCTAAGCTATTATATAGGGCAAGTTATTTGTGGATAAAATGGAAGGTAGACAGCCAAGCCCTGGCTGAACCCAGAGTTCCTTGACTTTACCCACTATTCACCCTCTACTATCCCATATGGAATCGAGGGTGGATTTCTTTTTTGGAAATAGGTGTGGCTCTCCATCTCCAGAGACAGCTTAGAATTTGTCCTTGGGAAGTGTAGATGGGAGTTTCTTCTGGGATTCTACTCTGTGTGGTACCTTCAGCATAAGAAGACTTGGGAAGAAAGCTGGGCTGGAGTTGTTTGGCAGACTAACCCAGATGCTTTTGAAGTCCAACGTCAATCCCAAGGCCACATCTTGCTAACAACATACTCTGTGACTTTCACTATGGACCATAAATGTTTGATGGAAACAAAAGTGGTGATAAACCCCCATGGTTCCCTCTTCCTGGGGGGCGTAGAAGCTGGGGCTGGCTGATGTATTGAGCGTGGCACTCTGTCACTGGCCATGGGCAGACACCTTACATTGCTGCTCTGGTAGTTTGGAACCTTACAGGCTGGAGATATGGCTCTGATGGTAGGGCACATGCTTTGCATAGGTTCAAATCCCTGCACCAAGTGGATTTGTGAGAGCCAAGAACAGTAGGTATGGTGCTTGCCTTGCATGCAGCAGACCTGAGCTTGATCGCCAGCATTCCATATGGTCCCTGAGCACCACCAGCAGTGATTCCTAAGGGCAGAGTCAAGAGTAAGCCCTGACTCCAAACAAAAACAACCAAGAGGAAAGATCCTATTGGGTCAGTTAAAAACTCTAAGCCAGCCAACACACTTTTAAAACATGTCTCGTGAGGTGATTATATTGTACTGTTTACCACACCTAAAGATGTTTACCACATCTTTCTTGAAGGGGTGATGCTTGGCCAGGTTGTGTTGTGTATGTAAATATTTTTGGGATTATTATGTTACTGACCCTACCCTGATCCGGTGATTGTGCCCTACCCTAGGATGTGACCTGGCATTCTGCCCCCACCCTAGGGTGGTACCTGATTCTGCTTCCACCATTGGGTGGTATCTGATTCCACCATTGGATGGTACCTGATTTTGGGGGATAAAAACAAGGGTCTGTGGAAGGCGAGGGGTGGTTGGCTGGAACTGAGGCTGAGACCTTGGACTTCAGTCTTGTCCACTGAATAAAGCTAATATTTCCACAAGCCTGACTGTCTGCGAGCTGTTTACCCACCATTTCACCTCAGAACCGTCGGCTGGAGAGGGTGGCAGAGGCGTGCTCTGAGCTGGAGGAGAAAGACCTCATCCTCCATCCCTCCATCAGTCAACCTCTTCAGGGGCTGACTTGCAACAGGTTGTAAGGGAGGAAGCATCCTTTCTCAATTTCACACATGCAGGGAAGATTTTTAATTGAATTTGAATCTCCTGTCTTTACCCCTCCTCCATTTGCCTTCCTCCTATAACTAAATGGATGCCTAGCTGTTAGCTTAACGTCCCCATTTATACTCAGGAAAGTTTCATTTTATTAGCACCACAATTTAACCTTCCTCCCTCAAATGAAACAACATTTCAGCCCTCTGGGACACTGGAGGGGGAAACTGGCAAAGGCACAGAACATGGGGTCATGCCTGGGACATACTGACTATCCCTAAAATACCCCCAATGGATCAGGGGACCTCCATGCCTTCTGTACTCTTTATGCCCTTCCAGATCCTTGTTCCTCTCTGAAGTAAGATCTATGCTATGTGAGTATTGCCATTTTTTGTTTGTTTGGTTTTTTGTTTGTTTTGCTTTGCTTAGTAGGTTTTAAAAACGGGCTACACCCACCAATTCTCAGAGGCTGTTTCTGTCTCTGTGCACAGAAGTGACCAAACTGTAGGTGCCAGGGACTTGAGTCAGTCAGCCACGTACAAGGCAAGCACTCTAAACCAGGTACCCCCCCCCCCCCAATTGAATCTTGTCACCCTGAAAGGTTCAAGGTGTTTTTCCAAGCAAAACATTTCCATAGCCACAGACAGGCCCATTCACTGCAGAAGATTCAATTGTGGCTTTCCTAGGACTTTTTGTCACGGGAGGGGACACACACTGGCATTCCTTTTCGTGAGAGGTCTCCTGACTCTCCTCTTCTGGGTTGTATATTGGGAATCCAGGGTTCCTGTCGACGTCAATGGAAACCCCATGGGCAGTGGGAAGGCAGGCGCCCTGCACGCAAACAGCAGGGTGGAGCGGTGCCTTTTATTGTTTGAATCCTTGGAGCAGCACTTTTGGCTTTCTTGAAACTGCCTCGATCTTTATTGCCATTTCCTTCTGTACTTAAAGTTGCAGCCAGACCTAAAAACTTGAAACCTAAATATTTCTATTTAAAAGACCTTTTGTTTACTCTTTTTAGACCTCTGGAATGCCAGACAAATGGTGCCTGACTAAGGTGGTTTCCCCTGTGGATCTGGGTGCCTGGAATTGAGACTGTTCAAAGGATGGACTTTCAGCTGTAATGGCCGAGAGTGTCATTAAGACTTGCACATACATGCATGGAAATGTAGAAAAGTACACATGGAAGGACGCCTTCTCGGGTCTGTGCCCAATTTCCTGCTGTTGCTTCCTGTGCGCCTTCTCCTCATTACTGTTTCTCCACTATGAACATAAGTGGAGATGGATTTTTTCTTTTGATAAGAAACCTTTCTATCTAAGAGAAGAGGACAGTGTACAGTGTTTCAGTTCCTGTTCTTAACTTTCTGATCAATAGTCCCCCTCCTTTATTTGTGCCTCAGTTTCCTTTATGACTTAGAACAAACTAGGGTACTTCCTCAGTAGCCTCAGAAGAACTTTGTGACGATCAATAGAGATTTGAGTTGACACAAAGCAAAGAATAAAATGAAAAGTTATGATTTCTACATAAGTATTTCTAGATAAGAGTCTCCTTCAAATTCACCTGTAACAGAGGAGCAGTTCCCCCCACCCCGGAATGATTTTAATGCCATCTGTTGCCTCACACATTGTCTTGAGAAATGTCCTGAGATTTAAATTCCACACGAATCCATTTTCTGGCGATGTGGTCTCAACTACTGGCTATTGTGTTTCAGTAATATGATTTGTTTGAGAAAGATGATTACAGAGTTTTCCTCCTGGGAACTTCCTCCTGAGAGCCTCCTCCCTTTGAACCTCCCCTACTATGCTTAACAGCCCTTACCTTGTCATAGTTCTATTTCCAGTGAATATATTTACTCTTCCTACAGCATAAGCTTTTGAGTATGAGATTCACACCAGCCAAACACAGTTTCTTCTGAGAGCACAAGTCTCGTGTCATTATTTTGTCTAAAGAAATCTATTATGAAAGAAGTGGACGACTGTTATCTTAAGTCAAGAGTTTTACATCTTCCTATTTTAAAAAAAAAAATCATGTCTGTGTGTCATAAAGAGCTTTGACAGCTTTGACCTGTAACACTTTTCTTCGAAAAGGAAGTCTTCCAAAATAAGGAGAGGTATAAAAATGAAAAAAAATTAGAATTTTCTGCCATCAGTATTTCAATTTTTCTTTGATATGATAGATGAGAAAAACAGAAGAGAAAACATGTCTTTGAATGCTTGATCTATCAATAATGAGGGAAGCAGATTTCAGACTTGATGCCTATAAAAAATAACATGTGCAAGAAGGATCATAATAATAATAATTGTTCTCTATACTCTCAAATCGGGAATATTCATTAACAGCAAAAATGGACAAAATACATTGGGATAAGGTCACACAACCGAATGCAGTTCAATTCAGTTTACGAAGACCCCATAGATGTACCAGGTTGTGGATTAAATGTAAAGCCCAGTGACAGAAAGGAAACATAGGAGTACATATATTATGGTGAATTTTTCACAGACTTACAAAAGAATCAAATGTGTGTTTGGTGAGAGATATTAAGGAAGTTGTTTTCCTGTGAGGACAGAAGAAGGGCATGCCAGATTTTCCTGGGGTTGGAAATATGCTGTGTTTTGATTGAGTGATGCTTAGATATATGCATTCACAAAGTCTACATGTAAGATTTATGCCCTACATATAAAAATCCAGTTATAGAAAAACATGAAAGGAATTAAAAAGCACTCATATTTATTGAGTGCTTACTATGTGCCAGGCAAAGTGCTAAGCACACAGTGTCTTTAAAAAATATTAAGACCTTTTCTCTAAGAGAGAATCTGGCCTCAAACCCATTTCTGCAGCCTCTCAAACACCACGTCTGTGCTCTGTAATCCCTGAAGAGAAACTTAGCCTTGAGAGATTTGGCCTGAAGCTGGAGGGTTCTTTAGGTAGGGAAGGTAGAACTGTGGAAGGGCAGCAGTTTGACCCAAAATTTCTACCAACAATACACTTCTGTTGCCATATTAGTGGAGCTGTTAAAAATTTCCCTAACTGTCACTTGTGTCTAAGACACTTGCCAAATCTCAGGGATAGTGTTCTGATTGTTGAAGGAAAGAACTCAGTAGAGGAACAGTGAATGGAGTTTTTAATAAGTCAAGGAGGAAGAAACAGAAAACATTATTTTTGGTATTTCTTCATTTTGAAGTTCATTCTGACCAAAGCTCTTTTGGGTAAAGGAAATCCAAAATGAGCTTTCAAAGCTCATTTCCTCTTCATCTGACCTAATTATTTTAGTTCACTGGAGGAATGAGGTTTACTTTACAAACCTACTGACTATTAACAATTAATAAATGGAGATTTTCTATCTTGGAGTTTATTAACGAGGCTTCTAATAGATGAACCACATCTATTCTTATAAATTAAGAGAAGGGGGAAGACTCTGGTACTGGGACCATAGTCTACTCTATATGCTCCCTTTCCCTTGTCTCTCCTTACTGTTTTGCCCGTAGACTCCAACATTCTCTCTGTCTCCGTGGTTGCCATCTTGACTGGTGAAGCTTTTCTGTTCTACTACTCTCACTTGGAAAATTTGGAGACAATTACAACCAGGTTCCTCAAAAAATGAACAGATCTCTTTGATTCTGTTTGTTAAGCAGTTTCTGTAGAAATTGTTTTGCCTTCCTATGAAGTCCTGGAAGCTGACTCTATCTGCCATAGACAAGACAGTGTGGTTATAGAGTACACAACCACTTACCACCAGTGTTACCTTGGGCAAGCTACATCTAAACTTCCCCTTCTTCCTTGTCACCAATGCCAAATACCTATTTAGTCACTTTATTTTCTTTACTGAGTAAAAACTGGGCTGGGAAAAGGTTAACCTTCAAGCTCTATTATATTCCAACATTTGCCAAAAGTAGAATTTTAAAATTAGAATTCTAATTAGAAATGAGAAAATGTAATAGAGCTTACCCAAATCCTAATTTTCTGAAACCTGTTGGTTCAGGCATGAACCTCGGGACCGTAGAGTGACACCCCTTCCGAGTCCAGCTTGGCAATCATCTCTGCTACAGCCTTCTTAATTATATTGGCTAATCTTTATATCTTTTCTTCCAGTTTCCAGGCAGCCCTCTCTGGCTTTGACCTTGAAAGAGAGAAAGAGGGAGGGGGAGGGGGGAGAAAAGGAGAGAAAGGGAGAAACAGATTGACAGAGACTGGGACAGAAGACAGAGACAGAGAGACAGAGATGAGCATTAATTTCTCTCACTAGATTAGGCGCTGTATCTATGCATATAAACTCTGAAATCAATTACCTTTATTAATATTAAAACTAGTAAGGGGCCAGAGCGATAGCACAGCGGTAGGGCGTTTGCCTTGCACGCGGCTGACCCCGGACTGACCTCAGTTGGATCCCCGGGGACCCATATGGTCTCCCAAGCCAGGAGCGATTTCTGAGCACATAGCCTGGAGTAAGCCCAGAGCGTCACCGGGTGTGGCCCAAAAACCAAAAAATAAAATAAAATAAAACTAGTAAAATTATTACTATGTTAAACCCGGGCCAATATGAAGCACTTTAGAGCATGCTCAGAAGATTTTGGAGCCAAGAATAAATGAATGGCTCATCTCTGCTCACTTTTGAATTTGGGCTCGTTTTCTGCTTTTCCCCCTTCAGCCAGTAGGTGGCACTCGTGAGCGAGGCTTCGTGTAGGCGCTTTAAATGTCCCCGCTATATCTCTACAGCAGGTAAACTGATGCAATACAGGGGGTCTCTGAGTCCGTGCGTTCTAGGGCCTGCAGAGGCAGGCAGGGAGATTATGGGAAATCCAAAGACACTTCAGTAAAATGGGTTATTCAGAAAAATAACATGGACAGTGTCTCAATGGGGAAGATGGTTTCCTGCTGATACTCCATCTGACTTCAAGCTCCAAGCTATGATGACAATGTTTTTAGATCTGAAAAGTACATCGGGTTTCTCTAGAACTTTCCATTCTCTCCTTGTTAACTAATCTTTTGTATCTAGGTTTTGACTTCCTGCATTGCTAGTTGGGCCTAATCTTTTTGTGAGGGACAATTTAGTATGCATATGGGGCCTTTTCCAGCATTCCAACAAGCCAGGGGGCATATTGCCTGAGACTCACAAACTTGCCGGACAGGCTTGTGTGGTCTGGGTTACATAGCAAGGCATCACCTGAGTTCTCTCATTACCATTATCTTTAGCCTCTTCTTTGTATGGGGAAATGGTTTCAGAGAACAATTATCAACTATTTGCATCTTCAGGACTGAACTCTGACTGAACTGCATCATGGGATCCTCTCCCTTAACCAGCTTCTTTCTGAAACCCCATGCATTCTGCATGACCCATGAGGGAATTCAAGGAACACTGGAGAAAACCATCTCTAAAGAATTGTAAATCTGACTCTAAACTATATGGGAGACACTATCTATATTAAGTCCTCCTATGACCATCAGCACTTTTGCAATGAAAAGCCTACAATATTTCCAAAATGACAGTCCTACTTTTTATTTGTACTGATCAAGTTTCTTGATCAAAGTTTCTCAGCCTAGTGTTATTGGCACTTGGGTCTAGAAAATTCTTTTTGTAGGGATCGAAGGGATTCTGCATGGTATGATGTTGAGCAGGAGCCAGAGCTTCTACTCTATATTCCAATTCCAGTTGTGACCTGACCACCCAGCACATCTCCAAGCATTTCCTAAAATCCTCTGAGAATAATCATAGGATTAGATTAATATCTAAGTGAACTGCTCACTGGCTGTTTTATACTTTTCATTACTTTCGTTTGCTTTTGGGGCCATATATTATGGTGTTCAGGGCTTACTCCTGGCTTTTTGCTCTGGGATCACTATTCCTCCCAGCACTGGAGACCATATATGGTACCAGATGATCCAACCTGGATTAGCTGCTTGTACCACAAAGTACCTTATCTGTTGAGCTATCTCTCTGGTGCCTGTTTTATATTTTTGATCAGTGTTATAAGGCTATTGTAATTTGCTTATAGTGCTCAAGCACACTTTATTAAAAGGAGTCTATTTATATTTATTTAGGGGTTGGGCAATACTTGGCAGTGCTTAGAAGTAATCCTTGGCAGTGCTTAGGGGTTTATATTTGGTGCCAGGGATAAAATCAAGATTCGTAATCCTTGTCTAATCTTTCTGAATCCAAGGACTCTATATTTTAGATGAAAATGAGTTGCTGCTAAGAAGTAATACCTACCCAGTTCAAAGTGCCTGCTCCCTTTTACTGATGCTCATATTTTAACATGGATGTATTTATCACATGAGTCCACCTTGCAAATAGTTCACTATCATGTCTGCCTTGTCTCTATCACCTCATTTCTAGTTCTGTGCTTTTTCTTTTCTTTCTCTTTTTTGATTCTTTTTGTTTTCTTTCAAAGTAAGTCAATTTTATATTCAAGTTTGTGTCCAAAATATGTTTCATTCACGTATGGAGCATCTCATTGGACAACTGCCCTTTTTTTCCCCTTTTTGAGTTTCCCAGCACTATTGTCTATAGTTAGAGGATACAAAGGGGAAAATGAGTAGAATTTGTTTATACAAGTCCACTGGTTTAGGGAATAGGGAGTTTAATTTAGTCAAACTCCAAGCTATTGTACAAATGTCTGCAGTCAAACAGCAAATTGTTTTCAAATTCTATAATTGGAAAGAACCATGAAGAAAAAAAATCACATTAAAGAAGGTCATTTTGTAGGGACTGTAGCATAAATGATTAACTTCCCATCATGCATGCCTTGAACGGTGCACTAAGTGGCCCATAGGAGAACTAGGCCTAAGCCCCCCGCACAGCTGCTTTCCCCTTTGTGTACCACCTACCCTGCTAGAGTGCACATTGTTTGGCCTGCAAAGCCAGCCATGGCCTGGAAAGGCTCCCAAGACCTTTTTGATCACTACTGTGGTAACCACACTCACGTGAAAAGCAGGGCCTGGGTGAGCTTTCCTCTGGGCCAGGTCTGATGTTAAGGGGTAGCACTGAAAGTCAGGGAGCTAGGGGCAGAATTCAACTTGCTTTCTGCTCTTTCTCAGTTAACAGTTTGGTTTCTTGTCAGATCACCCCAATATTTCCATTCCAGTAGCTGAGACTCCATGGCTTTGCTCCCTTACTAACCTAGCCCTTGGGGAAGTGGATTGGCTTATCTGCTTGGTGCATTAGAGAGAGCCACTGAGCATACTCAGCTCTGCTCTGGTTCTAGGGGACAGAGTATCTGGGGAGGGGGGACAATACTAGGAGCACCGACCCTACTAGGAGCACGGATCCCAGATTTCTGGTAGGACCCTGCCTCTTCCTGTGATCTAAAGCTGTGGAAATCTTTTGTCTAAATCTGGGGCTCAGAAGCAATTTCTGAGCATAGAGCCAGGAGTAACCCCTGAGTACTGCCAGGTGTGACACACACAAAATATATATATTCATGATGGAGCAGAATATATATATATATATATATATATATATATATATATATATATATATATATATATATATCACTTTCATGATGGAACAGAACTTCATCAACTTTACATATGAAAATCATAGCATCAGAATGTTAGGGTCTGTAGTCAAGGGTTGAGACCACACAACTGGAATAAAGCTGAACAAAACTTTAATCCATCTACTAACAGCTCCAAACTGATGGTCAGGGTTATCTCTAGCAAGAGACAAACCCTACCCAAGGTCATGAATTGGATTATATAGGGAGGGGATATAGGGAGATTCTAGCTTTTATTTGTTTGTTTTTGGGCCACACCCAGCGATGCTCAGGAGTTACTCCTGGCTATGCACTCAGAAATCGCTCCTGGCTTGGGGGACCATATAGAATGCCGAGATTCAAACCAACATCTGTCCTGGATCGGCTGTGTGCAAGGAAAATGCCCTATCACTGTGCTATTGCTCCGGCCCCATGATTCTAGCTTTTTGATGATCATAAAATGATTGGTTGTTGTTTAGAATACCTGGTATAGCCAGGTAGCTTGGGGCAGAGAAGTTTAGGCTTGGAGAAAAAAACCCAAAGAGGTTTACAACATGTGGTTCTTACAAAATGGCATCCCTCCTTGTTTAGAATCCAGGGCCCCACAGGAAGGGTTTTATTTATAATGTATGCCTGTTTCTGGCTCCTTTATTTAAAGAAAAATTAAAGAATCAAGTAGAAAGGAGAACACATGAAAGCTACCGGTAACACAGTTTTGTGTTCCTATTAATCCAGTGTTCCTATTTAACTCAATGCTTTAGGGGCACTTTTAAAACTTAGTGCATTACTCTGCATTCATCAGAAGAGAAGATGGGAACATTTGACATCGACAACAGTCTCTGCTTACTGTTATTTCTGTGCACACTGAGCTCCATCCCAGTGGATGGCACCACCAATCATTGTAGGGCAAGCAGACGAAGAAGTCATGGATGGTGAAGACAACTGCATCCAAAGACACACACATGGAGAGAGATGGGTGATGACAGCATCAACTTTCAAAGAAGGAGGATTTGGTCAGAGCCTTTCTTCACCAGCAAAGTCAGAGACATTCTGAGAGTTTGACAGTTCCCCAGGGGCCTGGCTTTACCACCTCCAGTTTTGGGATTCTAGCTTGTATTGAGGGATGATTCAAACTTGATTTTGATCGGGGGCCACAACTGATGGTGTTCAGGGAGCCATGGGGTGCTGGTGATTGAACTTGACCATCTCTTGATTTTGAGTGACTTTGGGTGAGTTTTTTACATGCTCGTTAGTGAAAGAGGAAGAACAATAGGGAATTCCCAATGGGTGGCTGTGACAATGAAAGGAGATGACATCTGTAAAGTAATAGAAAAGTGTCCACAACACATCGCAGCTGTTGAATAAATGCAACTTGATTTTCCTGCCATAGATCTGAGTTTCTTCTGATTTCCTAAGACAGGATCTTCAGCTCAGACTGCTCAGGATTCTGAAAAATGTTGCCTTTTAGCCATTCACCATTGATGAAGTAAACTACCTAAATTTGACACCTCTTTGTGTGTATAAGCCTCTCTTCCTACACCCTCCACGCTTTATCAAATAGTGGATGAGGGCTAGGTTCACTACTAAAATGATCTATCCCCATTACTTGCTCCTCCTTCCTCATTTTCTCTGTTAACCATCACATTTTTCTTTTTTTCTTTTTTTTTTTTTTTTTGGTTTTTGGGCCACACCCAGAGACACTCAGGGGTTACTCCTGGCTATGTGCTCAGAAATTGCTCCTGGCTATACACTCAGAAATCGCTCCTGGCTTGGGGGACCATATGAGAAGTGAGGGGAGGTTCAAACTGGTCCATCCTAGGCTAACACAGGCAAAGCAGATGCCTTACTGCTTATGCCACCGCTCTGGCCCCCTAGAAATGCTTCTTTAATGTCACAGGACCCCAAACTTTTAACCCTCCTGATGTTTAGCATGGCAATGGGAAGCCATGAAGCTCATCTTGGTTTGCCTGAAATCTGAAGGCTTTCTCCACAAAACAAATGATTGCTTTTGCCTTTTGGTTATTAAAAATATCACAAGGGGCCCTTCAGAGAGAGCAAATGCAGGGGTCACCAGGGCTGGGGAAACAGGGAGTGGAGAGCTGAGACATGAAAGTGCCTTATCAACATGTCTTGCCCAGACAGTCAAAAGATTTGTTTGAACCGTGAAATAATATTTATCCTGCATGCCACTGACCCAGTGCAGCTGCCTTTGATCTATTTCCCCAGTGGAGATTTTTTTTTAATCTTTTTCTTAAAAAAAATATTCTTCTGCCTAAAGGGTAACAAACATGTAATGAACTTGGTGGTGAATTTAGAAGGAATTCAGGAGATTAAATATGCCCAGGGGACTCGGGTCCCAGGTGCCCCTGTTGGATCACCTGTCCTATGTTGGCACAAAAATGTAGTGATCCCTCTTGTTCTCCTAAGGGCCTTCTAGCCTTCTCATTTGCCAGGATCATCTTGTCTAAAGCCTAAGGCAATTTGGTAAAATCCAAATTATATGTATGATTTAAAAAGCTTTCCCCATTCATCTGATTTACTCAAACAGACATAGAATATATGATCATTTTTATATGACCAGTATAAAAGTTGTAAATATTAAAGTATTATTGGTATGAGCCTCATAAAAATAGAATCATGATATTATATTACCTTTTTACTGTACCTTTTTTTATTTGGGGGAGGTCACACCAGCAACGCTCAGGTTACTCCTGGCTCTACACTCAGAAATCACTCTTGGCAGGCTCGGGTGACCATATGGGATGCTGGATTCAAACCACAATCCTTCTGCATGCAAGGCAAACACCCACCTCTATGCTATCTCTCTGGTCCCTTTTTACTGTATCTTATGAAGTCTTTGAAGCACAGTATGTATTCTACCCCAACTGCAGGCTGCAAGTGGTAATCCTGCATAGGATGGATCAGTGGTTTGTGAAATGTAAATTCCTTCTGATCTGAACACCCCTCTGCTGGAGATTTTCAGACACCATGCAGACTGGTTGGGCATATGTAGATCATGATGGGACTTAAGTCTCAGACTTTTTCTGAAACATTATCTTCAGAAGGTGATTTTAGTTTTTCAGTTCCTAAATGTGTTGCTGACTCTTTTGGACATGGGAGAGTGGAGCAGATAAGGAGTCTCAGTAAATGAGATTGCTCAGCCTATAACCGTGGCACCCACTGCCAGCTGGTCTGTCCTGCTCCATTTATCTCAAGAGCTAAAGCTCCGTGGGATCAAGAGAAGCGTAAGGAATTCTCTTTCAAAGCACACCAGATAGAATCTGCTTGAGAGGCAAAAGGTCTGCAGAAAAACTTGTTCCTTGAAGTAGGTCGGGCAGGCAAGAAGAGCTTTAGATACTTGTAAGAAGTTGCTGGGGCCAACGTACAGGAGTTAGGCTGACCTGGACTCAGCCTCTACACCTCAGAGGCTGCCCTCAGAGTAATCTCCACCTTTCTACAACTTTCCTGCCCACTGGCCTGAGTGTGTGGCGAGATCTCTTGGTTCCTGGTATGAGAAATAGAGGTCATAGAGCCAAAACTCTGGGAACTCTTAAAAGGCTCAGTGTGGTTTGAACAAAACAGCTCAAACATTGTATGTCTGTTTTCTCCAGTTACACTTAGGGCTACCAATTCACACTTCATAGGATGAAAGTGAAGAGAGAAAGAAATCAGTTGGTATAGTACACAAATGTTTTTTACAACGAATTAACACTACTGCTATTGTTAGAACATTTCTTATCAGCATATACTCTATGAACATATTGCTATGATAGCAATCAAAAATTTTGAATGTCACTTTACTTTGTATCATATGCTGCAAAAATTCCTGGTTTATAATCGATTCTCAATATCTATTGTATCAATAAGACTGGAATCTAGAGGTATAACAAAGTGGACAAGAGAACTTCATCTTTGCTTTCAATTTGAAACTTTTTTGTAGACTTAATACCAAGTACTCTCCTTGGAGGTTGAGATCTTGGAAGGAGGGAGAAGCAAAAGCAAGTTTGGTGTTTGCACCCTGGCTTAGCACTATCCATTCTAACTTCCTATCTCCATTGCAATGGCTAGATAGAAATCCTTGAGACAACCCTTATCAGAGATCCCCCAGAAACTAAGTTCCCTGGCTGGGCGTGGGAAATCCCTTCTCCTGCCAGCTCAGCCAAACAAAGTTGGGATTTTCCCAAAGGAACTTGACAAGAAAACTTAATGGGTCTGTGAGTAAATTTATATCCTGTCCTTTATTATACACTGCTGAATAACAAATTATTCCCAAACTTAGTGTCTTAAAACAGAAATCAGTTGTGGTCTCTGAGATCTAGTGGCCTAGAAATTGGGAGTGGCTGATTTGGGTTCCTTCCCCATTGTAGTCATCTCAAGGCTCAGCTTCCTACTTTCTTTGGAGCTGTTAGCTGAAGGCCTCAATCGGGGCCTCCTGTAGGCTTGGAACATGATGGCATCATATAGGTTGCCAGGAATGCCAAGAAAGAAGCCATTTGAGGGAGAAGCACAGTCTTTTGGTGAGCTTAGTCTGTTTGGACTGCTTGAACAAAATACCATAGACTGTGTGACTCATAAACCACATACTCTCTTTTCTAACATTTCTAGAGGCTTGGTAATTCAGATCAAGGCACTGGCCTATTCCATGGTTTGTGTTAGCCATCCTCTAGCCAAAACTTCACAGCAAGGCATGAACCAGGAAGCTCCCTGGGAATTCTATCCTAAGGACAATTGCCCTATTGGTAAGAACATAGCCTGAGCACCTTCAAAGACCCGACTTCAAAATACCATCCTGTCTTTTGTAAGGATTCAAAAGAGGCACTGGGGGGAAACACAGACATTCGATCAGCAAACCTGACTGTACAAATGCCATTTGTCTCCTCTGCCTGTCATATTTGTTCCATTAGAACAAGTCACAAAGTCTGATATAACTTCAGGAGATGAGATGGCATGAAGCCATAGGTACTCCAAAAGGGAGGAACTGCCACCACATGTTTACTCATTCTTCAATCTGTAAGCAGGATGGGGTGTTTTAGTTTCATTCCCAGAAGGGAGCAATGTGCGCCAATGCAGAGGCCACAGCATAGTGGAGAGCCACAATGAGTGGGGCAGAAAGGTCTGTATTTGTTTTCTTGAGAGAATTTATAGACTCGGGGTAGCCAAGATATTGGTAAAGGAGAATGTTTATACTTTCTGCTTCCAAGATGTATCTTTTCAGTGGTTCTCGTGGTGTTTTCTGGGATGAAGATGGCGATAGGAAACATAAACCATTAGGGGGAGTCAAGTTAGAAGAGAAAAATGAGGCCAAGTGGTAGAGTGGAGGAGAGAATTCTCAGACAGAGCATCTAAAAGGCCACTGGAGAAAACTGAGAGTTGGCTATATTGCACCTTTAGGTGTCAGACTAATAGGATATCTCTCAGTTATATACCCAGAGTAGTTTAATATGTCAGAAATCTGGTTTCCACAGAATGGGATCAGGATCAGGTTTGGGAGCAAAAGCAACAAAGTAGTTGATCTAAAAGCAAGCCTTAATTGGGGTTTGTATTTTGGCCTCAGCCTTCTGCTCCTTCTCAGCCTGGTAATTTGTTCCACATCATACTGACATCAAGGCTGGCGAGGTCAGCAACAGAAAAGTGCATTTGAGAAACCAAAATAAAACTCAAAGGGAATTAGCACAGAAGTTACAACATGCTTCATAAGGTCTCTAAAATTTAGACTAAAACAGTCCTGGCCTAGCATCATGGCCACATAAATTCATAAACTTCTGTTTTTAAATGTCTCCTCTGTGGCTTGGTTTTAGGTTAGTCCCAGTTCCCAAGATTCCAAGTGTAGACAAGCCTGCAACATTGTTGTACAGGACTGAGTCCTTTACCTTCTCTCAGTCTTTTTACTTAGTTACTTCTAGCTAGGAAATTTGGGCAAATTATGCCAGCCTCTCAGACTCAATTCGCTGCTCAATAGAGCTCACGGGAAGGGTTGACATTTAATTAGTTGAAGGAGAACTCAGCGTCTACAGTAGAATGGTGTTACAGTTCTGGCTGGTTGAGCCAGGAAAGATTTCTGAGCACAGAGCCAGGAATAATTCCTGAGCGCCACCGGGTGTGACCCAAAACAACAACAACACAAAGGTTGATATTGGATTCAGTGTGTTTCATAAACAAGCACTGCCTGGTGGATGTTGTTGGGTACTCAGTTGGCTGTTAGCTTTTAGCAGCACTCATGCAGCTTATACATAAACCGCTCAGGAAGTGGATGTAATCCATTCTACCCCTGCCTACCCTTGACAAAGAAGACAAGCATGTCCAGCACCAGGTCGAGCTGGAGAGTTGTGTTTGGTTGCTGATTACTGTTCATGACTAGGAGTGCCTTTACTTTCCTAATAGTAGCTAAGAGCTGGCCTAAGTGACTCTACTGAAAGGCCAGTTTTTCTGAAGAAGGTCTGGCAGGCAGCAGCATGAAGTCATATTAGAAGGTCTCTTTGGTCTAGAAGCTTAGAATACTACTCATATTCCTGCTATTAATATACGAGGGGAAGGATCTTTGGATGATATCCCTAGACAGACAGTCATTATTGATGATCTAAATCAACGTTATTCAACCACTGTGCCACGACACACTAGTGTGCCATGAGATATTGTCTGGCGTGCCATGGGAAAAATTCCAATTTCATCTGTAACATGTGGCTTCGGCTCACAAATAGACCAATCACTAGATTATTTCATAATAAAGTAATTATAAAATAATTTCTTTGTATTTATTTGATTCTTATTCAAGAGAATTGCTTCATATGTAGTTAATATAGGCACAGAGTTAAAATTCTTTTAACATTTTCTAATGGTGGTGTGCCTCGTGATTTTTTTTATGAAAAAAGTGTGCCTTTGCACAGAAAGGTTGAAAAACACTGAAATAGTGAGAACTGAGTCCCAGAGAAGCTCTTTTCTATTTTTGGTGAGAGTTGTCACAGCACCTAGAATTGTATTCTGATTAAATTAGTGACTCCTTTCACTGTCTTCAAAGAAATTGTCTCATGTACCTACTGTTCAAACAAATCACGCTTAGAAAAAGAAGAGAAGGAAGAAGAAGAAGAAGAAGAAGAAGAAGAAGAAGAAGAAGAAGAAGAAGAAGAAGAAGAAGAAGAAGAAGAAGAAGAAGAAGAAGAAGAAAGAAGAAAGGAAGAAGGAAGAAGAAAGAAGAAGAAGGAAGAAGAAAGAAGAAGAAGGAAGAAGAAAGAAGAAGAAGAAGAAGAAAGAAGGAGAAAAAAGAAGAAGGAGGAGGAGGAGGGCCCGGAGAGATAGCACAGTGGCGTTTGCCTTGCAAGCAGCCGATCTAGGACCAAAGGTGGTTGGTTTGAATCCCCGTGTCCCATATGGTCCCCCAAGCCTGCCAGGAGCTATTTCTGAGCAGACAGCCAGGAGTAACCCCTGAGCAACGCCGGGTGTGGCCCAAACCACCACCCCACCGAAGAAGAAGAAGAAGAAGAAGAAGAAGAAGAAGAAGAAGAAGAAGAAGAAGAAGAAGAAGGAGAAGAGGAGGAGGAGGAGGAGGAGGAAGAAGAAGAAGAAGAAGAAGAACAACAACAACAACAACAACAACAACCCGAATAAGAAGGACAAGAAGAAGAGAAAAGAAAAGATACATATTAGGGAGTTGAAGGACAACTAAATCTAATCATTCATTTATTATAAGATCACAGGGTCCACATGCTAAGAATCACTTTAAAGATTCCAAAGTTAAGCAAGACCTAGTGATAGGTCTTTTTATATTATCAACAGCAGTAGGTGGTTTCTGCTTTAAATCAAGTTTTGTTTTGTTTTGAAAGTACTGTCTAGCATGGCCAGAATATTTACACCAGTAAATTCCCCAAACCCTATGTTGTCTGTTCCCAAAGGGGTGAGACAATACTAAAATGTGTGGGAAGAGAGTCCACCCCTGCTTCTTAGGGCCTGTCTAGCCTGAGTTAAGTTCTGAGCCTTCATCTCATGTGGTGTCATGGAACTCGAGCCTGAGTTCCTTACATCCTTCCTGGCACTGAGTCAAAGAGTGTTCAGTACTGGGATATGTATTTCTGTATCTCAGCTGCTTGGCTAACAAGAATACTGGTGGAACATTCTGTTACAACTAGTTCAGGGAAGGATCCTTGTCTCCTATAATGCCCCTGGAATCTGAGTCCTGTCATACTTCTCATTAAGTTTCCTAATATCAAAACATAATTTTTATTTACCCAAATGAATAATACACAAACATTTCACAGTCCATGTAAGTCAAATTGTTGGGCAGTGTACCTTAATTTAATATCATTCTGTATGTCAATTATACCTCCCTGAAACTGGAAAAATAATAACGATGATTCTACAAACATGGAAAGATATTTTTCAAAGCTACCTGACATTTCACTTCTTGGTAACGAGTACTGCTACCTTTCTAGTCAGAATGTCTAGTTATATGAATGTCTAAAAATGTGCCCATAGTTAACTCAAGGAAAGTGCTACACTATATTTTGTTTGTGGTCATTTGTTCTCCTATAATATGAAGATTTTTAGAGGACAAAGTGGTTATTTGTACTGCCTGGAATTTTGCAGGCTCGTCTTTGATGCCCTCTTTATTTTGTTAGGGGATTTAAAAAAATAAATAATGTTATCATTGGTGAATATTCTTCTACTCATATTCCTCTTACTTTTCTTGGGTCAGAAGGAAGAATACTTAAACTTCTTGTACATATATTGTCAAGATTCCCTCTGAAGTGGTTATAGAAATATCTACTCTTACCAATAAATTTTGGGATAATAGCCATAGCAATTCTTTTTCTACCCATGGTAAAAGGTAGTAAAAGGAACAGAAGATACCCAGTACTACTGGAAGGCAAATTCTTCCTTTTACCTTTCATCTGAATCTTCCTTATACTAATTAAAACCCTAAGTTGGTGAAATTGAGATATAATAAATTACAATGATACTTTTCCATAGATAAAGCCAACTGGGAAAACAAGACTGTAGTATAAAAATCAAGCAAAATGAACTCTTTTTGCTTTACTTCCTTTAGAAATTAGGTCTTCTTAGGTCTTTTATCATAGCATAATAAACAGATTCTTGATAATCATTTTAAGTTTCCTGTTCTTAAGGTTCTGGATAACATAACAATCTGGTCAACTTTACTCAACATAATTTTTGGGGGGGTTTTGGGCCACATCCGGTGATGCTCAGGGGTTACTCTTGGCTATGCACTCAGATATCGCTCCTGGCTTGAGGGACCATATGGGATGTCCGGAAATCGAACTGTGGTCTGTTTTAGGCTGGTGTGGGCAAGGCAGACGTCTTACCCCTTGCACCAGCACTCTGCCCCCTTTACTCAACATAATTTTTCTAACCCACCACAACTTAGTCTTGTGGTAAAGACAAAATAGATTTCTGTTTGGTGAAAAAATTTATTAATGGTAAAAAAAAATGAGTACCCCAGAAGTAGAAGAATTCAACCCATAGAAAAGGAGAATAAACAAAAGAGATCTTTGAAAAGTAGTTAGGTGAGAAAGAGGCCAATATTTTAATACTTTCCTACAAGTAGGGAAAGTTTTTGATAACAGTAATAAAATAAAATTTTTGACAAAATAATAAAGGTATTATTTTTATAATGATAATTTAAAAGTATGTGTAAGATTTGATTACAATTTCAATTTTCCAAGCCATAAGCAAAGGCATGAAAAAGAAAACACATAAGGAAGATACCCCATGGTGTCCCTTTCCATTTAGATAAGCAGAAAAATGTCATTCATGTGCTAAAAGACTATGCAACTTCCTTTTAGGGGCAAAGCTGCTGGTCTTTGACAGACCTTTCAGAGACCAAAGAGGCCCAGATAGAAGCAGTATCTTTGGGAAGTGTATGCAGTGAATGGAGAGGTGTAGCCACACCACAGAGGCAAGGCCCATCAGATTGTGAGGGAGGTTCCATCCCCTTGCAACTCACCACTCCTTGAAAGCAGACACTTCTTAGGCTTAGTCATGTCTCCCCAATACTAACACATTTCTGGGAAGCACCTGATACAGCAGCAAAGTCAAGAGTCTGCCCTCTTGGAGATAGAGATAGCTTCCAGAGTGTGTTCTGTCTTCAACACAGCCACAATAGGTCTCTCTCTGCATCTTCTTTACTTGGGTGTAGGTAACATCATCATAGTCATTAGAAGCACCTCTAATTTTTCTAAGTAGAAGATTAGAATCTTCTAATGAGGTTCTGTTCTTCTAATAGGGTTCCTAGAGCCTGAGTCTCATTCTCCCATCAGCATCTTACCACCTTTTACCCTTTACCTCAAATTTTTCTCCACCTTATATTTCCAAATTGTCCAAGATTTATTGCAGCAAATTCTGAAAAACTTTGCAATTTCATGCCAACTTTCCTATACACTTCAACAAACACTTGTAACCTGTGTGCATTGTATAGTTCTTAATGCTAGTTCATGAGGTAGCATCTCTGATCTTGCCAATCTTGCTTGGGAGATAAATGTATTCATATATAATTTTTTTATCATAAGTAGCAGATTTGAATAGTCTTCTGGATTTTCCCCTAGCAGCATCCTTAATGATGACTTGTTTTAGCTTTTCCTTATTTAGAATGCCTTTTCTGATTTCCAATATAATTATTTTGAGAAATAACATGTAGCAAAGGGGAGGGTAAATTGTAGATCAGATTATGTTATGGATCATTCTGAGGAGGAGTATCGGATATATTTGAGGAGGACACAACAGGGCATAGGAAGATGCGTTGAGGCTAATTGCATTTATTTTCATGGAGGTGATGTCTCTAAGTTCGAGTATTGTTTGTCAGGAGGAGAAACAGATTTGAAATCTGTTTACAGGTAAATCAAGCTCTTGGCTGCTTGCTAGTGCTGTGGAAACATAAAACAGCTGTAACAAAGAGTAAAAGAGATAGCACAGCCAGGATACAGTTAAGATAAAAAATATATAGAGAAATGAAAATGGGACGCAGGGGGATTGAACCACAGTCCATCCTAGGTTAGCCACACAAGGCAAACACCCTACCTCTTGAGCCATCGATTCGGCCCCAAAAAGAATAAAAAAAAAAATTAAAAATGGAGGATATACTTCATATACTTCATTATTTTACTTAATATTTTTTTTAATCTTGAGCTATAGCCAGTGGTACTTAGAGGATATTCCTAACTCAACACTTGGAGGTTGCTCCCATCAGTGCTCTGGGTACCATTCATTGTTGGGTATCAAATTCTGGAAACCTGTATCCAAACAGATTCTCTAACCTTTGAGTTATTTCCCTGACCCATGGTTATACTAAACTTGATGTGCTCACTGATACTGAAAAGAAAACAACAGAAGAGTCAGACTCTGAAGCTTAGGAGATCGGATATGGCATGGAAATAGAAAATTATTCAATCTATTCTTTGTTTGTTTTGGTGCTTCAATCTATTCTTTGTTTGTTTTGGGGCCACACCCGGTGATGCTCAGGGGTTACTCCTGGCTATGTGCTCAGAAATTGTGCCTGGCTAGGGGGATCATATAGGACGCTGGGAGATAGAACCGCGTTTCGTCCTAAGTTAGTGTGTGCAAGGCAAATGCCCTGACGCTTGCACCACCACTTCGGCCCCTATCCAATCTAGTCTAATAATTTTTTGAGATTAGGTGAGGTCAGATAAAAGAAGAGAGCAAATAAAGGACCACGGTCTAATATAGGAGAATAGCACCATATAAAGGGATAAGGTGAAAGCCAATATAGAGATTAAGAAGAAATTTAGTTCTAGGATTCCCCAGAGATCCAGAGGAATTCAAGAGAGCACTCAAGAAACGGGAGTGGTCTGAGGTGCCAAGCACAGTAGGAGGAGTCAACATTGGGAAGGTCCCCAATGTCTTAAGGAAAATGGGGAGTCTTATGTGAGAAGAAGAAAGTGGATAGGAAGGAGTAGCTTGAGGCATGAGTGAGAAATGCAGGATTCTCCTTTGGATGAAGATTGTCAGAATTCCATCACAGGAAAAGGACGGTTAAATTCATGGAAGTTACAAATGTTTTAGTGAAACAAAAACAGGTTTTATTTAGATATTCTGAGGATGGGGAGGGAGAAGAAGAGAAAGAGAAAGACCAATGCGCTCAAGAGGGGCTGGAGAGATAGCATGAAGGTAAGGTGCTTACCTTGCATCCAGAAGGTGGGTGGTTTGAATTCGGCATCCCATATGGTCCCCCAAGCCTGCCAGGGGCGATTTCTGAGCATAGAGCCAGGAGTAACCCCTAAGAGCTGCCGGGTATGACCCAAAACCAAAAGAGAGAGAGAGAGAGAGAGAGAGAGAGAGAGAGAGAGAGCGAGAGCGAGAGAGAGAGAGTATAAAAGGCCACATCTCAAAAGAAGAGATGAGGGTGACATGTATACGTGGGCACCATGTCATGAACTGATGACACACACATGCAATGAAAAATTATAGTTTATTTTTTGAAAAAAATAAAAAAGAAACAGGTGATTTAAAGCTTTTGAGCTTTTTGGAGAGGGGTGAGAAGAGATAGAGGGAGAGACTAGAGAGATATAGGAGAGAAACAGGAAAGAGTGAGGAAAGGGGAGAGAGAAATGTAAAATAATGAAGAGAGCAGGGCTGAACCAGACTAGGTGGACAACTAGAGTTTGGGTTTAGGAGATCATTTGACCTTTGGCAGAAGGAGACATGCCTCATTTTCCCATGCTGGAAAGAAACCAGGTCTGGTGTGGAGATAGACAGGTTTAGCGAGAGAGGGTCAAAAGTCAAGGAGACTGACATCTCCATTTTCCTCCCACACACAAAGTGGGAGATGATGAATAAAGTTAGGTCTTATCCATCAGTGAGACACATAAGATCTCCATCTGGAGCTTGGTGCTACTCTTCTGAGGAAAAGAGTTTTGACTCTTGAAAACTTGAGAACATTAGAGTTTGGAATAGTCCTGATGGGAACTGGAACACATTTGAACAAGGAAAGTGACAATGCAGACTGTTGGTGCTCAAATACAAACGCAGTTGTCAAGGGAATGTGAAATTGTCCTAGTTTAGGTTGTAAGTTAATGGACAGGAATATCCAAAGGGCAGAAGCCAAAATATTAGAGCACTGCGTAGTTTGTGAGTAAAGAAAAAGGGGAGCAGGAAGAAGAGAATGAACCTTCTTATTCTATCTTGGGGATAACAGTAGACTGATTAGGAGGGTTTGTTTTGGTTTTGTTTCCTTCTATTCGTGTTAGTCAGGCCAAGTTAAAATTCATTTTCATAGGATGTTAGAATTAGAGGGTGGGGAACATTTTAAAAATTCTGTCTACCCTCTTAAAGATCCGCATTAAAGGGCATTCCATGTCCTCCTTTGTAATGCATTCCAGGGTCTCAAAATCCTCAAGGAATTTTCATCTTAATGTCAGACTTCAAAAGGACAATGTTGAAAAATTATATTATAGAGTTCAAAAAGAAAAAGAGAAAGAGAAGGATTCATTTCTTTTTTGACTGCTTCAAAATTCTCCCTGCACTCCCAATTGGACACGCTGTTCTCCACTGCCTAAAGGCATGTCAGAAAACCATGAAGCAGTTTTGATGTGCTCAGTTCAATGTCTATTGTGTTTCTCCTCAGACACAGCTTCATTTTAGAGGCCAGCATAGTTAACTCTCTTTGCTGGTATGCATGTTTCTGCACACAAATCCATGTAAATATGTGGAAGAATATGTATATATTCCACATGCTACACCACTTTTATCTTTATAAAATTATTTGAAAACTTGAAGAAAGACTCGTGTCATTAAAACCCAGTTTCCATAAACAAAGTCAGTGCTTCTAATGAACAATAAAGATATATGAGCCAATTCCAGTGACCGCATTTTGGTAATAATCATTGAATTTTGTGATTTTTTGTGGTTATTGTTAGTCTTTGCTAAATCTAGGTAGATTCTGAAAGTCAGCACTTGAAACTTTTCTCTATAACATCCTTCTGTCCTAAGTCAAGATGCTA
Organism: Suncus etruscus; assembly: GCF_024139225.1. Lineage (NCBI taxonomy): Eukaryota > Metazoa > Chordata > Mammalia > Eulipotyphla > Soricidae > Suncus > Suncus etruscus. Next base: position 33,058,042 of record NC_064854.1, on the reverse strand, counting down.
TGTTTCAGACTTGGGGAGATATAATCGAAAGTTGAAGAAGAGACATTATTCCTGTTTGTTTGTTGTGCTTCTAGTTGGCCACATTAATTTGGATAACCTTGCATTTTGAAAAACTGTGTTACTGTACCTTATCACTGGCACTTCAGCCCCCCATTTTTTCTATGTTTATATATATAAACATATATATATATATATATATATATGTATATATAAAGTCTTCACTCTGAATAAGAACCAAAACAAAAGAGAAGTTGTTTTTGAGCATGGAGGTTGAAAACCATGTCCAGAGAAAGTCATATTCTTTCAACTTGTTCTGAGATGGGGCATAAACCAATTCTCTCTCTGCATTTCTAACATCATCTAAAACATTTCAAGTTGAAATTTCCTTTGTATGAAACAATAACTACCTGAAGAGTTAAAGTAATCCTATGGAAGATGAAAATGAGAGGCATCACTTCCTCCAACTTCAAACTGTAGTACAAAGCAGTAGTAATTAAAACAGCAAGGTACTGAAAATAAAGGCAGACTCTCAGATCAATCGAATAGAGTTGGATAATCTGAATCAGACCCACACATATATGATTAGCTAATCTTTCATAAAGAAGCAAAAGATATGAAGTGGACAAAGAAAACTTCAGTAGCAGTGTTGGGAAAACTGGTCTGTTACATGTAAAAATAAAAAATGAATTAAGACCTCTTTATAATGTTATGCACAAAAGTAAAATTAAAATGAATCAAATATTTGATACAGACATGAATTCATAAGGCACATAGAGGAAAACATAGAACAGAAGTCTATGACATTGAAGCTAAAGGCATCTTCAAGGATGAAAGATTCTACTGACCAAGCCAAACAAGTGGAACAAAGATAAACAAATGGGGTACATTAAATTAGGCTTCTGTGTTTAAAGGAGATAATGACCAGAATACAAAGATTGTCTGAGGAATGTGAAAAATTATTTGCTCAACACTCATCTGATATAGGTTGATGTCAAAGATATGCAAGGCACTTGTAGAACTTTACAAGGGAAAAAAAGCCAATCCCATAAAAATGTGGAAAAGAAATTAATAGAAACTTCATTTTTATGGGAAAAATGCTCTGCATCACTGATCATTAAAGAAATGAAAATCAAAACAACAGTGAGATAATAACTCCATACCACAGAGTGGTGTACATCAAAATAAAAATAATTAATGGTGGCATTGATATAGAGAGAAAGGGACTTTTATTCACTGTAGGTGGGATTGTTAACTAACCCAGACCTTCTAGAAAATACTGTGAACATTTAAAAAAATCAGGAATTGATATTACATTTGACCTAGTACCTCCACTTCTTGCAATATGCCCCAAAGGCACCAAAGTAAAATTCCTGTGCCACTACTTACAATAGTTAAAATATGGAAACAACCCTAGCATCAAAGAATAAATGAATAGGAGAGAAACTATGGTCCTTATACCAAAATGGAATATTACTTGGCTATAAAAAGATAAAATTATGCAACTTGCTTATACATGGAAGTAGCTAGAGAGTATCAAGCTGGGTGAAGTTAGTCAGGAGGAAACTGACTAATTATCTCTCTTATATGAAAGCTATAAAGAAACATAATGGTGAAATAACAAATACCCAAGGAAACACAGAACATGATAATTTAGTAGGAAAATGCCACAGGAGGGGTCTGGAGGATAGAAGAGGAAGGGAGTGACATCTACTGTGGAGGAAGCATTCAACTGGGAGGTGGTAGTAAAGTGTTATGTGTGAAATCTTATCAGCAATAGTACTATAAGCCTTAGTGAAAAATTTTATTTTTAAAAAAGCTATTTCTAGTATAAGCAAAGTGATGTATGAATGCAAATTTGGGGAAGTGGCATTGGTGGAGGGAAATGAACACTGGTGAAGGGATTGGTGTTAAAATATTGTATGCCTAAAACCCAATTACAAAATATTTTGTAATTTTAAATTTAATAAAAAATAAAAAATGGGGCTAGAGAGATAGCACAGTGGTAGGGTGTTTGCCTTGTATGCAGCCAAACCAGGACAGATGGAAGTTCAAATCCTGGCATCCCATATGGTTCCTTGTGCCTGCCAGGAGCAATTATGGAGTGCATAGCCAGGAGTAATCCCTGAGCACTGCCAGGCGTGATCCAAAGACCAAAATAAATAAATAAAAAGTTATAAAATAATAATTCCCTGTAGCATATGGTATCTATATCTGTTATATTAACATTTCTATATAAAAGACTAGTTTGCTTTCTTTTTTTTACTTTTAATACAGATATGTTTTTTATTACCTTAGAAGAAATGGCTTTGTGTTTGTATTTCTTTTTTTTTTGGTTTTTGGGCCACACCCAGTGGCGCTCAGGGTTTACTCCTGGCTATCTGCTGAGAAATAGCTCCTGGCAGGCACAGGGGGACCATATGGGACGCAGGGATTCGAACCAACCACCTTAGGTCCTGGATCTTCTGCTTGCAAGGCAAACACCGCTGTGCTATCTTTCCGGCCCTTATTTTTGTATTCCTAATGAGCCAAAATGGGACCTTTTCATGGTGAACATAATTTAAAATAAAATCGCCTTTGCTTTATTTTCTAATATTTTATGAGGCTAACAAGTCTACTTTCCTGCTCAATTACTTCTCTGTTATTCAACATCTCAATAACTATAATTCTTTTTTTTTTTTTTTGGGTTTTTGGGCCACACCCGTTTGACGCTCAGGGGTTACTCCTGGCTATGTGCTCAGAAATCGCCCCTGGCTTGGGGGGACCATATGGGACGCTGGGGAATCGAACCACGGTCCTGATCCTTGGCTAGCGCTTGTAAGGCAGACCCCTTACCTCTAGCGCCACCTTCCCGGCCCAACTATAATTCTTGTAGGTTGTCTAAAGTACCCATAGAAACCAAATATAGCATCCATATCAAAATTATCAGGTTAGCCTCGGACTCATTAGTCCATTTATTTATTCAGATTTTTTTCAGCACCTGGTATGTATGATGGAGAGTAAAGCAAAAAAAAAAAAAAAATCTTCCATCTTGGCTTAGTGTCACTTTCAGTTTAATTATTACAAGGTTGAAGTCCATATTATATCTGTATAGTACTCATTTACTGAGCTCTCTGCTATGGATGCAAAAATTAAAAATGCTTTCTAAGAGCTTATGTTTATGAAGTCTCCCAATTCCCAATAGTTTTCATATTTCACTGTCTCTTTAGAAGGGAAATATTCACAGCGCTCTTCTTGATGGTCAATGCAATTTTGTTTGTTTTTATTTTAATACCTTTTAATAATTCTCTAGGATAGAGGCGAAAGCTCTCCTGGGAATTAAATAATTTAATGTTTGATTTAGTTAGAGTAACAAGAATAGACATTTGATTAATAAAGTTCGGATTTGGGACTGCAAAATTAATTTTGAAGACAACACTAGTGTGACTCATTATTAGATTAAACTGAATTTAATTTGATCAACCATCTCTTGACATAAAAAAAATCATTTTTCTTTAAAATGTGGCAATTTCTAGGAAACTGGCCCCATAATCCTAAATTAAAAGCAGGCTTCCACAAGTTAAATTCATGCTTCCTTTAGCCCTTGGTATTGTATTTGGTCTGTTTAGTTAGTAAAATAGTGGTAACAAAAGAAGACAGGATGGATGATGTTAAATAAAGGGAAATTTAAGAGAGCAATTATGGCATTAGGCTGGGCCAGAAGGTGAGGGTTGTAAGTAATAAGATATCTTCTTTTTAAACAAAGTGCTATGTCTCCATTTGGCAGGTCTATGCCTGGATAAACTGTATATTTTATCCCACTCCCATTGGCAGAAAAAAGTGAACTCTGAGGAGAGTGTCGGGTGAGACATTTATAGGTTTTAAAATGTATTGTATGAAGTTGCTTAACTCCTTGTTTTAAATGTAGGTGCTAAAATTCCACTGAAATAGAATATTACAAGTAATTCAGGCAGTAGGAGAGGTACACAAAGCATGTAATTTCACTTTCTGGGTTCCCAAGACACGAGTGGTTGATCTGATTATTCAGTAGACACCTTAGATGAAGAAAATACAACAAACAAACAAAATGAGAGGATAGATAGAACCTTAAGGCAAATGAGCCATGGAAGCTTTTCACTTCATTTGGAACTTTGTCAGTAATGCTGAAAAGACTGCTTCCAATGATGAGTGAATTGATTCTTCTCTGTGGCCCAAAGTTCAATATAGAAAGGGGGCACATTTCAGAACACTGGTTAAGAGCAAGAGAAAGAGAAAGGAGATTTTGCTGAAAATTTTCTAATTGAGAAATTATTTCTAGTCCATCTCAAAATATCAGAAAAAAGAAAAACAAAACAAAACAAAAAAAGCAAAAAAAATTTCTTTCCTCCTGACACTAAACAACCAAAACTTTTAAGCTTGAGAGATTTTATACATTTTATAGCATTTTATATCACAGCCATCAAGTAATGCCTTGATATCTTAGCTTCCTTGGGTCAGTTATTTATTCTCACACAAAGATTTGTCTCTGAAGATATAAAAATGCAATATCAATTTCTCAACTAGAGGTTTTTACTTGTTATGGATAATAAGATTAACTTCTGAGGTGCCAAAATTAAACTATATACATGTTCTTATCTAATCCCTGAACCTTAAATTTATAAAATATTTACTGATATTAGCTTCATTTTTATTTTTAATTAAATTTTTATTTTAAATTTTTATTATAATACCATAATTTATCAAGTTATGCATAGTTCAGTCATTTTAGGCACTAAATATTCAAAAAACCAATATCTCCACTAGTGTGACCTTCCCTTCTCAGTGTTAGCTTCATTTTTAGAGATAGAAAAGTGGGCTTAGGGAAACAAAAACATTTATTAAGTTAATAAATCAAACAGTAGATGGAAGAGTTGGGATGGACTTCACAATCCCATGCTCTCAATTACCATGAATTGATGTCTGGTAAATTTCTTGCCTCTAGAACTCTCTCCAAATAACATTTCAAATGTTATTCATTAATCATTCAGGAGAAGTCAGTATCTCAATGGATGCCCCTAGCAGGAAAAAACTGTGAAATTGCTTAAAGTTCAGACCAAACTGGAGGCAATTCTGAATCTGGACACAGAGAGAGTTCAGGAAGTAAGATACATGACTTACATGTGGTTGACCTCTGTTGGATCACTGTTGGATTCACTATAAGTGAATCCTATATACAGATCCAGGAGTAATCCCTGAATACATACAGTGTGACCTAGATCCCACTAGCTCTAGTCCTCCTGAAAAAATAAAAATACATTTACTGGTGTGTCTTTTTGACTATTTTTGGTGTACTGAACGTTAGTGTCTTGTATACAGTCTTGTTCTTTGCATGATGAGTCATGTCACAAACAATTGCAAATCAAAAAAAAGGACTTGGTCTAAATCATCTTCTTTTCCCAGACAAATTCAGCCCATCCTCTCTGTGTCCTCTTCTAGATGCTGTTATGATGACGGGTCTGTGAGTATCACGAGTGAAAGGCTGTCCCTCTGCCCTCCCTGGTCTAGTGGTCCTCAAACTATGGCCCGTGGGCCACATATTATATTTATATCTGTTTTGTTTCTTTATTGCAAAATAAGATATATGCAGTGTGCATAAGAATTCGTTCATAAGTTTTGTTTTTACTATAGTCAGACCCTCCAATGGTCTGAGGGAAAGTGAACTGGCCCCATGTTTAAAAAGTTTGAGGACCCCTGATCCCCTCTTCCCATTCCACAGGATCCCTTGTGGATGTCATCTCTCCCTTAAGGACTTTTTTTTTTTAATTTTCTTCATCCTTTTTGTCCCTTCAAGTGATTTAAGTTCTCACTTTTCCAACATTCCATAACAGCTCAGCTTGAGCCTTCTTATAGGTTTCCTCTGTGTCTCCTTACCATTATTCGTAACTTTCAAATATTTCTGGTGTAATACTTAACTTTTATGAGACCTTTATTTGTATTTGTTTTCACTGGCTGAAAAAAAATATCTGAAATTTTACTTTAACAACAAAGTATTTAAAAAAAAAACAAGAACCATGTTTTTTAAAATAATATCTTTAATTAAGAACCATAATTACAAACATGATTGTAGTTTGGTTTCAGTCATGAAAAGGAAACCCTACTTTCCCAGTGCAACATTCCCACCACTAATGGCCCCCCTTCCTCCCCCCTCATCCCGCTGCCTGTATTTGAGACAGGCATTCTACTTCTCTCACTCACTAACATTGTTATGATAGTTGTTAGTGTAGTTATTTCTCTCACTGCACTCACCACTCTGTAGTAAATTTAATACCGTGAGCTGATCTTCCAGATCTCATCTCCATTGTCTCTGGGCATTACTAAAATAATGACTTCCATTCTTCTTAAAACCCATAGATGGGTGAGCCTATTTTGTGTCTATCTCTCTCCCTCCCACTTATTTCACTCAGCATAATAGACTCTAGTTCCATCCATGTATAGGAAAATTTCATGACTTCATTTCTCCTGATGGCTATATAATATTCCACTATGTATATGTGCCACAGTTTCTTTAGCCATTCATCTGTTGAAAGGCATCTTGGTTGTTTCCAGAGTCTGGCTATTACAAATAGTGCTGCAATAAATATAGGTGTGAGGAAAGCATTTTTGTATTGTGTTTTTGTGTTCTTAGGGTATATCCCTAGGTGTGGTATAGCTGGATTATATCGGAGCTCAATTTCTAATTTTTTGAGGAATCTCTGTATTGTTTCTCATAAAGGCTGAACTAGATGGCATTCCCATCAACAGTGAATGAGAGTTCCTTTCTCTCCACATCCCCTCAGCACCTATTGTTCTTGTTCTTTGTGATATGTGCCAGTCTCTGTGGTGGGAGATGGTACTTCATGTTGTTTTGATTTGCATCTCCTTGATGATTAGTGATGTGGAGCATTTTTTCATGTGACTTTTGATCATTTGTATTTCTTCTTTGGGAAAGTGTCTATTTATTTATTCTCCCTATTTTTTGATGGACTAGATGTTTTTTTCTTATTAAGTACCTCGTATATCTGAAATATTAGCCCCTTATTTGTGGGTATTGGGTGAGTAATTTCCATTCTGTGGGTTCCTTTTGTATCCTAGGCACTCTTTCCTTTAAGGTGAAGAAGTTTCTCAGCTTAATATAGTTCTGTCTGTTTATCCCAGCTTCCACTTGTTTGGAGAGTGATATTTCTTCCCTGAAGATGCCTTTAGTCTTAATGTCATGGAGTGTTTTACCTACATGTTGTTCTATATACCTTATGGCTTCAGGTCTCATATCAAGGCCTTTAATCCATTTGAACTTGACCTTTGTGTATGGTGTTAGCTGGAGGTCTGAGTTCGCTTTTTTGCAAGTGGCTAACCAGTTTTCCTAATACATCTTGTTGAAGAGGCTTTCTATGCTCCTTATTTTTTTATTTATTGCCACTTTATCAAAGATTAATTGATTGTATGTCTGGGAAAAAGTCTTTGAATACTCAAATCTAATCCACTGATCTGAGGGTCTGTCTTTATTTCAATACCATGCTGTTGTAATGACTATTGCTTTGTAATACAATTTAAAGTTGAGGAAAATGATGCCACCCATATTTCTTTTCTCAAGGATTTCTCTAGTTATTCATGGGAGTTTATTGTTACAAACGAATTTCAGGAGTGTTTGGTCCACTTCTTTGAAGAATGTCATGGATATCCTTGGGGGATTGCATTAAATCTGTACAATGCTTTGGGGAGTATTGTTATTTTAATGATGTTAATCTTCCCAAAACGTGAGCAGGGTATGTGTCTCCAATTCCTTCTGTACTCTTTTATCAAGAGCCATGTTTAGAGTTGACTTTGCAGCACTCGTTTCTGAGGCCATGCTTACTGATGTGAAGCACATTGATGATATTTTCTCCTCAACAGTAGAGTGCTGCAGGGTTTTCACAAAATCAGGACTTCAGCTTTGAAAGAGAATAAAAGCTCAGGGCAGGATTTTGCCTATAAGGAACTGTGGATAGAAAAATGCATGAAGTTATGCACCTAAACATATTGATTTTGTCTTCCACTTCAGACAATGACAATGAGGTTGACAGGCACAAGAAGCTAGAGATATTAGTCCCTGCTGGATTTACATGACATTCTTCCCTTCTCTCCTCCACACCACTTTCATGCACCTCCTACCATCTCATTCAGTCTAACACACCATCATCCATGACTTCTCAGCCTCCTGGAGGGAGAACTTAAACAGAGAACCTTCACTGGACATTCATTATTTAGACCATCTATTGACTGTATTTGGTGACACATTTTTATATCATTCTTATTTTGACTGTATTTTTGCCTGTGCCCACATGCATTATTAGATAATTACTCTTTAGACCTGAGAATGCTAAAAGATTTTTTCTAGCGCAAAGTACATGAATAATAACTGCTTCACTCCATCATTTGGACTTATGAAAGCTTACATAAGAATGCCCTTTGTTAAGGTATCAGAGGACACCGTACACATTTTTCTGTCTTGTAGAAAGGAGATCTGATTTTGAAGACAAGAGTTGAGTCTCAGCCATCATGGCACCCTGCCATAGCTTACTCTTTTTCTTTCTCACTTGTAGGTAGGTTCATGTTTATAAATTCAGGGGGAGAGGCAGAGTGAAGGACTATCCTTCACATGCTGATCTCACTGCCCTTGCTCTGGTGTCCACTTTCCAGGGACTGTTCTCCAAATGACCATGATGCTGAATTATTAAAACTATCTCCATCTGATGTGTGGGGTTGTACAGAAACTCTGACTCTTAGGAATGGAGATATGTCTCCTTAATGAGACATTCCTCAGCTTGCATCCTAGAAACTCCTGCTCCTTGGTGGGAAGCACATTTTTGTTTAAATAACTTCAGCCTTTAGGAATCAAATCTAATCTGGGTGAGCCAAGTATTTCATTAACACCAAAAACCAACTTTAGTTTTATCATGATGGTACAGAGTATTTTCTGTAGAGATTGTTTTTTTTATTTTCTTCCACTTTAGAGTACAAGAACTCAGTTCACTGCTTTCCTTTGAAAAACTAAGTCTTTAATGTTTTTCATTGACAAAAATCTCTTTTTCCTTAAAAGATAACAAATATATTTTGCTTTCTGTTCCCAAATACCAAATGTGAACCTCTTTTACTTTCATCAATACATCAGTAAATAAACTGCTTCCTAAAACAGGAAATTTTCAACCCAATTGAGCTGGTTGGGCTCGTTACTGGGATGTTAGAGCCAGAAAGTACCGCACCTAAGGTGAACCTACAAAACTGTTTCTCCACTGCTCTGACAGGAAACTCTCTCTTTGACCTGTGCTTTCTTCTGACATATTGTGTAAAAGGTTCCAAGTAGTTTATGACTATTTGTAGGAAGAAATAAAAGAAGGCAAAAGGAGAGAATATCTTTATTCTCTAGTAGTTTATGGTAAAACTCAACATCTTAACCATTGTAACCACACACATTTCAACAGAATTGAGATTTGAATTCAGTATATTGATGGGTTTTAAAAACTGCAGTCTCTTTCAGTCTGCATATCTTAAATTGCTCTAGAGATTCTCAACTTTTTCCTGCACTTTCTGGACATTGGTAGAGTATTTCAGGAAAGGTATCTGGCTTATCTACTTTGAGGTAGCAGTTTTTCAGGCATATAAGTGTAAATTTGGCCAATTATTCAGTCAATACATATTACAGAGACCATTGACTTGCCAAATGTTCCAGACATATGAAGGAGGAGAATCTTGCTCTTATCTCAGTGATTATATTTATTTTTAGTGAGGGCAGGGAGTTGAGGCCACAACCAGTGGTACTGGGATGCTACTATTGTCTCTGTGCTCAGGTTTCATTCTGTTTTGCTTAGGGGAATGTGCAGTTTCATAGATAGAACCATAGTCAGCTATATGCATGGCAAGCATCTTACCTCCCCATTAAAGTCATTTTACAGGAGAAAAAAAAACTATACACAATTAGTAAGTGACTGAAACAAGATAAGGTGGTATGAGCTTCTTTACAGTGTATGAACAAAATAAAACAGGGCCAGTTGATAGTTACTTGAAGGTACACTAGAATGAAAGAAACAAATGGTCAGAAAAAGTCTTTCTTAAAAAAGTAGCTTGCAGAATAGAGATTATACATAAATCAAAGGGACCATGAGCTGCTGCTAAAATAGATTTCAGAAGCACAGAAGCATAATCGGGGGAGTCAAGAATATGATGGTCTGGAAAGAGAGGGTGTTTGGTTGAAAATGGAGGAAGTGCTTTGGGGGCAGAGACAAAAGACAGAAAGAGGGTTATTTCCTAAGGATACCATGAGGAATGGAGGTGCCCAACAATTCAAAAAATTATGATGAATTTTCATTGCCAACACATCATTGAGTTTATTATTATTTGTATTATTAATTAATCTTTTTATTTTGACCAAAGTGGATTACAAAGATTCACAGTGGTATATTAGGTACATAGTGACATTGAATACTTGAAACCACAGCCCAGTGAATACTTTTTCTTTTATTCTTTCTGACATATCATTTTATACCCACAAAAGAAGTATGAGATCGAGTGGAGTAAGGGCAGAGAAAGGACCACTTTGACAAAAATAGCTGAGAATGATCAGACAAGAACTGACAAGAACTAGGTGCTTAAAGGAGGTAAAGCGATATGCATGATACCCTTCAGTAACCATATTGCAAACCAGTGCTCGAAAGAGAAAAGAAGAAGAACTAGAGCATGTGCATGCAAGAGAAATAGACAAACAGAGAAGAAGCATGCCAAACATAGAGGCAGCAGGGGGGAGGCGAGTGGGAGGGCTGGAGGCAAACTGAGGACAGTGATGAATTGGTGAAGGGATGAGTATTGGACATTGTATAACTTAAATTCAATCATGAACAACTTTGTAACTGTATCTCATATTTTTCAGTGATTCAAAATTTTAAAAGAAAGTATGTGATCATGTGAACCATCTTCTTGGCAACTGACTCGAGATACATCCATAAAAAGATGAACCAGTAATGAAAAAAAGACAAAGGAATTTATTTAAAAACAAAAACAGCATTCTGGGGCCACGTCTCTTGCAGGTGATGACTACTGCCCAACTTATATTCTTATTTTTATGCCCAGGTTAGAGAATTTTAGAATGGGCTAGGTGACCATTGCAGGGATTGACTACACATTACATCTTTGCTTATAGGGTATTAGGTGATTGGTTGAACCTAATAAGGGCTTTTATGTTGGTTGCAAGCAGGATGTAAACAGAACGTTGGCCTAGGGGTTAGGGGTAAAAATTTGGGCACCAGCTAGATAGATTTATCACCTGCATTCCATTAGGGTGCCCACAGGTTCCCGGGTGCTAGTTCCCGGGTGCAATTAGATTATTTCCTGCATTCCTTAGTTTATGGCCATCCTGGTATGTGCCCATAAAGTTTCTGGAACTGGCTGTTTTCTGGACCTAGTCTCTGTCCTCTGATGCTTAAGCCCATCATGGCAGTCCTTATGTCTAAGTAAAACAGCAGTAAATTCTAAACTTACATTCTTTTTTTTTAAATATATTTTTTTATTTAAGTAACATGATCATATTTGGGTTACAGTCATAACCAGAACACCCCCCCTTCACTAGTGCAACATTACCCCCTCCCCCCTTCCCATTCCCTGCCTGTATTCAAGACAGGCATTCTACTATAGTAATTTGTTTTTAAGTTCAGTAAGTTGTATTTTTTTCCTTAAAGGATAAGAGTAAAAAAAAATATAGTAAAGGTGTGATAGTGGCAATCGCCAATGTTTGCATAGGTCCAGAAAAATGGAGAAAATGGAAAAAAAAATCCTTGACCTGATTACAAAAAGGCCTCACCCCAGAAGTTTATTGGCATAAGACAGACTCTGGGTTCCAGGCATACCAGTCTATCCAAAGTTCCCATCTAAAACCACCTTCTTAAGAAATGAAGAGGGAGAAATTTGTGTTAAATGAAAATAACAATAACCAAAATAGAAGAAGTTATTATTCAACCATATTGGAAGGGGTGATGTTAAAAGGATAACCATCAGAAGCTTTGTGCTGTGATGGGACCATTTTATATCCCAACTGTAGTTGCATGAATCCACAAATATACATGTGACTAAACATGACAAATGCACACAAAATTGAAGCCTGTAAAAACTAGTGAAATAAAGGTTTGGGCACATAATAAAATGGGTCAGGCACATGCAACCGACCTTTGTTGGACCACCATAACTGCTAATATTTCCTTAAAAGTAACCAGGAATAGGGGCTGGAGTGATAGCGCAGCAGTAAGATATTTGTTTGCCTTTCACACAACCAACACAGGACAAAGGGCAGTTTGAATCCTGGCATCCCATATGGTCCCCCGAGCCTGCCAGGGGTGATTTTTGAGCACAGAGCCAGGCGTAACCCCTGAGCATCACCCACCCCCCCCCAAAAAAAAAAAAAAAGAATTGCTAGGAATAAACCCTAACCATAGAGCCAGGAATAGTAAGTTCTGGGCACTGGTGGGTGTGACCCATTCCCAAACAAACAAACAAAACATCCTGGTGAAATGCAAATAAGTTGTCATCATTGATAATAGTCTATGAATTATGTATAATCTTATTACCAAAGGATTTAATAAAAAGTACATAGAAATTCTGTACTAATTTTTCAACTTTATGTGTATTTAAAATTATCTTTTAACTTTCAGCATGAAAGCAAAAAATAATACTATTCATTACATGTCTACCAAATTGAATTACTACCAAATAGTTCTCCACTATCTTTATTATTTGTCAAATTGCATTATTCATAAATGATTCATTATTTTTAAGTTATTGGGAATTTGATTTTCCCAGCTCATAAGAATTTCTGGGTATGTGGTTGATGACCAAAAAATGAGAGAGCCATTTTAAATTAAGTGCTTTATTCTGCTTCAAAAGAAAAATGATGAAATTTTAGCTGTTTGAACAGCAAGAAAATTACGTTTAATATAAAATAATAAAATTCACAAAGTGAGAAAGTAGATTACTAGTTACTAATTGAAATTGGAAGGAGGGGAAAATTGGAAATTATTTCTTAATAGACTCTGAAATAGTAGTGAAGAATATTTAATTCCATTAATATTTAAATGCAATTAAGGCATTGAGCTAATTACACACTTAAAATAATTAAAAAGGCAAGCTTTTTGGTTGTATTTATTTTTTCACAATAAAAAATATACTCATCTCCTTAAAAAATGCACTTCCCTATAAACTAAGGATACACTTTCATTTGTTTAATATGATATGAGCAAAGAGTATATGCGTACATTGCATATAGAAAAATGATCTTTAAAAAAATTAGAATTTAAGCACCTGAAAATGAGTGTCACCGAGGACAAGAAGGCAGGGATAAGAGAGAAAAAGTGAGTGCTTAGTATATCCACTTGTAGAACATGATCAGGACCTACAAAAGTGCGTGGGCAGGGATGTGTCTAAAGAAGCAGAAGAAAAACCAGGTATGGGGGGATTGGGGTCTCAGCTGCTAAAAAGAAGTTGATGCTATGGGGCATGTGCAGCTGACCTGACCTCCTGGGGAAGGCAGAGTGACCTCTGATGACCAGAGCAACTTCCTTGGCTCTGTACTTCTGCTGGGAAAGTGGGGTGGGGATGGGGTTGTAGAAGTAAGGGATAAACTTGAGGTTGTGGTGAATTGAAGAGTACTCCAACAAAAGGCCTTGGTCAGTCTACTATTGACCAACGTTTAGAATTAAAGAGGTTGGAGAGAAGAAATGCAGAGTAACAGAGGGTTGTTTATAGGAAAGAGAGATATGAGAGCACCTCACCATTCTAGAGGTAGAATTCAATGGAGGGGAGGGGAAGAGGAGAGGAGAGGAAGAGGAGAGGAGAGGAGAGGAGAGGAGAGGAGAGGAGAGGAGAGGAGAGGAGAGGAGAGGAGAGGAGAGGAGAGGAGAGGAGAGGAGAGGAGAGGAGAGGAGAGGAGAGGAGAGGAGAGGAGAGGAGAGATGAATTATTATTCTGCCACTAGGACTAGTTATTCGCCCACTTTCCTAACAGAAGCTACAAGTTTTATTGGGGCGGGCACTATTACTGGTGCTCAGACCTTACTTCTGACTGTGTACTTACTCAGAGATGACTTTTGGAGGAACTCAGGGAATCATATAGGTTTAGGAGTTTGAACCCCAGTTAGATGCAAAACAAATGCTTTCTTCACTGTACTATCTCTCAGACCTACCCACAGACTTCTGAAGACTAATCACCCTCTCCCTATAGAGCCTCAACTCTCCAAAAATGAAAGCTCTATGTTCCTACACTCAGGACATATTCAAGAAAGAGATTCCCTTTCACTCTGGAGCCAATGTCTCACAGATGGCAATGGAAGGCAAAATTCATTGGATGCTTCTCTCTCACTAATTTTTGACTAAATAAATAATATAATAATGTTAATTTTTTTGTGTATTTCTGACTATGATCGTGGACCATTTTTTAAGAGTGTGATTTTGGGTTTAGAAGATAAGAACATTTATGTAACCAATAAAATGTTGTTAACAGAAAATAAATCATGTCATGGCTAATTTGCTTGGGTATTTCTGATTTATTCATCCTGCTATTAAGATAGTTTTGCCTTCCCCGGGTCTTTGGCTTTGATTAGAAAGAAAAATAGTTCAAATTTGTGGCTTTGAGTTTCCGGGCAGACAAATTTGGTTTACACTGTGACCATCATATCTCCCAATGGGAAGGAAAGATTCTGAGACTGCTTAAATAATATCATTTTTTCTTACTAAGCAGTAGAATGAGTTAAGTGGACACATAAGAGAAACATATGGATAATATTTTCCTGGAAATTCTCATGGAGATATAAAATAAAAAGAAATGTATTTGGAAAGGTATATTAAGTTTTGGGGGCAGTTAAAGTGATTTAGGACCATCTTAGACATTTTTTAGAGATGTACATTAATCAGGACATCAAGAGTGATTGTAGATTTGGAACTGTAAGAGAATGAAGACAAACTGCTAAGCTTACGGATTCTCCCTCTCTGACTCACTCTGGGAAGTGATGTGGTCTCACTGGGCAGTCTAAGTGGGCAGTTAAGCAAAGACCCAAGAGACTCTCCTTTCTCGGAGAGCTAGAATGAATTGCAGAGTCATCTAATTTAAGACCTGAGAATGAGTGAAAGGGAATGAATCAGGGTTTCAAAAATGGTGCAGAGGCCAACAGCTTCCTACTTCTCTAGTCAGTAGAAATCATGTTGATATTGTTAGAATGAGGAGGCTCAGGTTGGAATTCTCAACCTTGAAAAATGATATTCCTTTCTTTAGACATAATTTCCTGAATTGTGCTTAAGGGCTCTGTGGACCACACACAGAAATACTTGACCATTGAGTTTAATGTTTGGACCTGGAGTGGTGATGCTTGGGCAATTACCAAGGATACATTCAACGAAGCTTGAAAGATCTCATGATGCCAGAATTTGAATCCTCATTACTGAAATCCCTCCCTAGCCCCAAGATTCTTAAAAATCTATTTATTTATAAGTGGAGAAGTTGACTTCGTTCTTTATTCATTTTTTTCATCAGTTTCTTTTGCTTCATCTCACCTCAGAAAATATAATTGTACTCATTCATCCATTTTTCCCTTTCAATCAAAAATCTTTCATTCCATTGTCTTCTTAAATAAATTGGGTTTTTATCTACAGTTTTTAGGATTCATCAATAGTAATAAAGAATAATTCTATATCTGAAATCACATGCTCTTTTTTTAAGTGGGTAGTACATTTTATCCACCACTACTATTGCACCTTTAGTAATAAAATTCAACCAGAAAATGTTTTTGTCGTTAAACATAGAGTTGGAAAAAAACACAAAATGTCATAAAAACCAATCCTTCCTGTACCTAAAACTTATATTTATGGTAACTCAATTCTTTTTAGGGAGCCTCAGAAAAATCTCCTAACAATAAAGACTTTTAAAGGTTAACTTCTCTGTAAATAATTAATAATAAATGGGTGAGTATTTTGAAGTCTTGTGATGATCTTTTTTCTTTTTTTTTTGGTTTTTGGGCCACACCCGGTAACGCTCAGGGGTTACTCCTGGCTATGCGCTCAGAAGTCGCTCCTGGCTTGGGGGACCATATGGGACGCCGGGGGATCGAACCGCGGTCCATCTCCTAGGCTAGCGCAGGTAAGGCAGGCACCTTACCTCCAGCGCCACCGCCCGGCCCCGTGATGATCTTTTTTCAATAACTATGCATTGCCAATCCCTACAGAAGTCAGTAAGTATAACTGCAGCCACAAGATGCCTATCCCCCTTTTGACTTTAGGGAAGGATTATTTGGCAGAAATAATCCAACTCTCTTTTATCCTTATTTTGAGTTTCATTCTCCTTCTTTAATTGTTTTCAGTAAGTAGAAATGGGTCCTTAAAATCTACAGAAACTCAAGTCACTAACACATTCAACAATTTTGTTACCAAGAAAATAAAAGCCAGAATTCTGCACCAGAGTTGGCAGAATAACTCTAGCATTTAAAATATAGAGACACATTCTTATGTATCTATCAGTTTAAAATAATTATCTGTGGGCTATTTCACACAGGAAGGTGCTGGTGATACACCCAAGAAGACAGCTGCTCTAACATAAATAGACCGTTATTCTAACTCATTCCATCAGTCCATTTAAAGTTCAATGTTAACAACTACAGATAAGGTACAAAGGAGTCATGAATTCATATATAAAATCATTTAGAAAAATAAACTTGCTCTTTCCACTGCTTCAGTGTTAGACAAGAAGAACATGTGATTTTAGAGGGAGATTTATTCTTTATTACTGATGATGAATTCTAAAAACTGCAGGTAAAAATCCAGTTTATCTAAGAGGGCAATGGAATGTAAGATTTTTTTATTGAAAGAGGAAAAAATGCAATTTTTTAAATAGAATTTGAATGGTTTTTTACACAAGGATCTACCACTGGGGAGTAAATAGATAATTTGCTGGTCAATTTGAAAATCTTAGGACAAGCCTTCAGACAAGTACTTGTTAGTTTTTCTTCTAACTAAAAGTCTACAGGTATAGAATTATAGAATTTGAGAACTATGGGGAAGGGAGATGATTTTTTTAAAATTTGACTCTGTGTGTGTGTGTGTGTGTGTTGTGTTGTGTTGTGTAGGGGGGACTTTCAAGCAGTGCTCAGGAGGCCTGGGGCCCTTTTGAGCAATTCTCAACAAACAGACCAAAATTTCAATGTGAGGGTGTGAGGTTGAGATGCTGCTAAGACCCTATGGTTTAGGGATTATCTGGGCCACCCTGGCATTGCTCAAGGAGCTTGTAGAGCTACTCCTGGTAGTGTTCAGACCTCTAGGACTATGACTTTCAATGCTCAGGGGACCATGAGATGCTGGAGTTGGTTGCATGCAAGGCATGTACTTAAATCTCTCTGCTAACTGACAATGACATCTTAAAACTTCCCAGACTGGGTGAAGGTTGTTGTACATTGTATAACTGTAACTTAGTCACGAACAACTTTATCTGTGGGGGGAAAAAAACTGAATTATGAACAACCTTGTAACCACAGTGTTTAAATAAAAAACTAAAAACAAAATAATTTCCCAGACTGGCCAGTAAGTTGGATCAGAGTTCTGGAGTACATGTTTTGCTTGTAGAGCCCCTGGGTTTAATCCTCGAACATCACATAGTCCACAGGGCCAAGCTTAGAAACAATGGTCAAAATGTTTTTGTGGAGCCTAGAAAAGTTTGTAGTTAACACAAACTATAAGCTAGAAATTCTCAGTATGCTCTGTGGAAAGCAAATGAAAGAAGTGCAACAGATAGTAAAGTAATCCACTCTAATATGCTACCCAAAAGGGAACTGTTAGTAATTAGTGTAGGCAAGTAAATAGTTTGGCCAATTAAGTTTATTATTTATGTAAGGATCATTTATTAAACTCTTACTAGACTTCTGTTGTTGTAGTTACAAAGATAAATAAGGCATAGCAACTGCCCTCAATGATCTCATGGCTGAACTGGGGTAACAATTACATGAAAAAACAAGTTAGTACCGTGTGATGAAAGACAAGCCAAAAAAAAAAAAGTGTAAGACTAAAAGAGAGACTTTAATCTAAGCTGGGGAAGTGAACAAGAGTCAGAGACTCTAGAGGCTTTTCGAGAAGGTAATTCTTAAAATATGCCTTGAAGAATGAGGTAAACTAACTGAGGTGAAATGAGTGGGGGCAACAAGGTCAACACAGAAAAGAACTTACTATATTGGAACTTTAAGTAGTTCTAGATGAAAATACTCTCAGCATTGGTTGGAGCAATAGCATAGAGGGTAGGGCAACAGCCTTGCACATGGCTGACCTGGGTTCGATCCCTGGCATCCCAGATGGTCCTCCAAGCCTTCCAGAAGTAATTTCTGAGCATAGGGCCAGGAGTAACTCCTGAGAACTTCTCAGTGTGGGCTTAAAACAAAACACTCCTCCCCCAAAAAGAAAATTCTCTAGGCAACTGAGTAGTTTTCACTATAGTTAAGTTCTGCTTGCAGCAGGCAGTTGGGTGGAAATTAAACACAACACTGACTTTTTTTCCCCCCTTAGAACCTATGTGATCACTTTTCAATGGAAAATGTCCACCTCAGAGACTTCTGCAAATGCTGATACCTTTAGGTTGAATTACAATAAGTTGTTTTTACACTCCAGGCCCTTTGGAGGGCATCTAAAATAAAAGTAAATTTTTCCTTAATTCCCATCTGTCATAAATATATTTCCACTGAAGATGTGATCTTTCATATAATTAAGAAGTAGTGACTGGGAGAAAAACAGGTACACATTTTGCTCCTTTACTTTTCCCACAATCCCCTGAAAGATAGTATATACCAATCATGAAAGATAGTAAATACCAACCATGAAAGATAGTAAATGGAATCTCTGGTAAGCCCATCTTTGTTTATTTCTCTTCGAGGTGAGTGTTGAGTTAGCCCAGCATCAAATCCAATGAATAAAGAAAATGGACATTGCCACAAGAATTTCCAAAATAAACTCAGATCCTGAAATTCCAAGTAAAATTCTATTATAGGCTAATAATAGCATGAATAATAACAAAATAGTAATAGAAATTAACATTTATCAAATGCTTCCATGCTAAGAATTCTCCATAGAATATTTAATCTTAATTAAAATTCCATGAACTTTACGTTATTGTTATTTCTTTCCTATATATAAAATTGAGGATCAGAAATGTTAAATAACTTAGCCTTTCAACAAGCTAAGATTGAAAATGAAATACATTGCTAGATCTTTGACCATGTATTATTATCACTTTGGGGTTCTGCAGAAAATAGATGACATACAGAGGAAGGAGTCCATTTCTTAATATCAGAAAATTGGGGTTTAGTGAGAGCACTAAAAAGGTGATCAGGGGTATATCAATTCTTCAAGTTTTTTTGCTCTCTTAAAATTTCTTGCTTTGGAATTCACATAATCTGGCCTACCTCTTTAGATTTTAAAATGACAGTGACATGATATACAAGAATGTTTTTTAAACCAACAATTATGAAACATTATATGGTCTTATTTATAAACTAAGGTTTACTTTACTAAAGACAATGGAGAAAAATTATAACAAAAGGCTTGACAAATGGGATATTCTAAAAGCCCTGATTAATCTTTTATACTTCCTAATGACAAGCAAAGATGATGTCTTTAATCTCCAGAATTTGGGAAAAATGGTCCTATATGTGTAACATTTTTGGCTGGTAACTATTTTCACATTTTCTGTTCTTTTTTTTTTTAATTTTTATTTTTAATTATGAGAACAAGGATGCAAAGAAAGAGGACAAGGTAAAGTTACAGTGGAAGGACAATCACCCATAACATAATTCTCAGAAGTCCCCTTGCTGATATCTTAACTTTGAAATTTCAGCCAAAGAACATTAAGACAGAATCCATGTATAATTACTTTGTTCCTCAAGTCCCCAGATTGTAACACATTATAATATTTATTAACAGCACACAAGGCAATCCAAAGCCATACAACTTACGTAACTCCTTAAACATCACAGGCATAGTATTTTCTTATATTTCCATATGCATGCATATTAGCTTAAGTTAACCTCAAATTTTAAGTGAGTTCTTTTTAAGGATTAGAGTCAAAGGAGCACAGTAAAAATGGTGTTAGAGTGGCAATTGTTGTTTGCATAGGCCCACCAAAATATGAGGGACATGAAAAGAAATAACCTTGGCCTAAATACAAAGAGACCCGACCCCTGAAGTTTCCTGGCACAAGACCAACTCTAGTCTCCAGGCAAGCTAGATCGTCCAATCCAAGACATTGTCTGTAGTGCCAACACACTTTTATTTTTCACACAGTCTCTGTTGTTGGTATCATATTTCTGTATTAAAGATCCTGGAATCTGCATATCCTACATTGCAGTCAGGATGTGGAGCGTCCTCTCCTTTCACCTCACAATCAAATGGCAATGCAGGGAGCCCTGTCCTGTAAGCAGGTCGTTGTTGTTGTTAAGTCTTCTCAGTTTTAAGGGAAGTCTCTTTTGAGCAGGTCAATGTCTGAGCAGTGTAGGTCTTCCGTGGTAGAGGACTGCTTCCAGGTGATGTTATAAACCAGCCTGGATGTTTTGTGGATGGCTTCCCTGGTTCAGGGGAGAATGGAAAATGCTCTTTCTTCTGAGGTCTGTGCCAGGTCGTTATGTCAATGTTCAGGGTGTAAGGTCCCTTTGCACTACAAGATTTGGGTGTTCCAATCTCTATTAGATAGGCTCTTATTTGTATGTATAGTAATTTCCCATTTTAATGTGCCTATGCAAATAAGAAGCAATGCCACGTGGTGTTATTGTCGCATATGGGGGCCATAAGAACAATTCCAATTATTCCCATGATATGGTTCAATCATAAGCACTAAACTGGGGGACTCTTTCACCAAAATTCCTCATTAAACAGCTCAAAAAAAGAAGATATAAAGTGGTTAGAATTGTCACTGTATAAGACAACATTTAGTAAGAATTATAGCTGTCAGAGAAGAAACACAAAATATTCTAAAGAAATACGTGTCCATTATATGTATCTTCAAACAGTTTGGGGTTGTCATACACAATGCACAGCTTTGGACTGTGATTAGGATTGTACACTACTAAAGTTAAAAAGAGTAATGTAGGTTAGTGACGTTTGGGAGGGGTTTAGAGAGTTAAGGAGTAAAAAAGAGCTTCGTAGGGGTGTGGGAAAGGGAAGAATGCAAAATGAACATTCTGTATATGCAAAACATAACAAAAGAAAAAGAAATACTCTTAATACATGAAGTACGCGCGGGGGCATGAGCCCCCGCGCGGTTCTGTAGTTTTTGGATGCCTAGGGAGGAATTTCTCACCCCCTCCCCCCAGGGCCCGATTAACCAGGCGTGGCCCTGAAGACCCGCCTGGTGTGGGGGGAATCTTGCTCGCCTGGACTAAGTGGTCAGCCCAGGGGTCCTATGGCTAGCTGTCCTGCCCAGAGCCCCCATCATACCAGTCAAAGGCACACGAAATCCTGGCATGTGGAGTGTTCTGAGCCTAGCCGACATTTTCTGTTCTATTGTCAGATCATATACAATCACTTCTAACAAGTTGTATCAGGGTCATATTCATTAAAGAAAACCATTTATTGCTGGGGTTGGAGTGACAGCATAGAAGTTTTGGCAATTGCCTAGTATATGGTGGACCCTAATTTTAAACCTGGCACCACAAAGGGTCCCTGAGCAAGGCCAAAAGTGACCTCTGGATACCACTTGGTGTGACCAAAGCCCCTTTTCCAAAACAACAACAAAACCCAATAATTGTTATAATTAATATTAAGAACAAGATTAGAAGAGATAGCACAGTGGGTAGGTTGATTGCCTTGCACAGGGTCAAGCCAGGTTTGATTCTCTGCATTCTATATGGTCCCCAGAGCACTGCTAATAGTGATACCTGTCTATAGAGTCAGGAGTGACCTCTGAGCATTACCGAGTGTACACCTTTAAAAGAATAGTTGAAAGTATGTGCAATTGTGTGCTAAATGTGTTAAATACGTGCAATTAAAATGCAAGTATATGTTAAGTACTTATTACGAGAGGAAAAAGCAAAAGCAATTTTTCAATTCTGAGATTATACTTTACTTATTCTAGATGTCTCAGTTGATTTCTAGCATGTAAAATGAAATTAGCGGATTTGCTTTTGGTTCCCACATAGTACACTTCTACTCAGGAGGTAGCTAAAAATACAAATGATGCTTTTATTTGAAAAAAATGTTTCAACAATCATAGTTCCTTCAGCCAAAGAAAGTAAATGATTGCAGAGTCAAAGCCTTAACAATAATCAAAATGCTTGTTCAGATGTTAAAAGATCCAACTCTGGACACTATTAGTCAATTCTCAGACTTGTTGGTTATTGCTGGATTTGAGCTAACATATAGATGCAATGAATCCAGGAAGGCCAATGTGTGAAACTTTAGTTTTTTCCCTAGCTAGTTCAGTAGCACTTGAGGTTAAGCTCACAACTTCATATTAGGGCACTTACTAAACCATTCAGCCAACACTTGTGCTCTTTCTTACTGAAGATCCTAACAACAAAACTGTAAGAGTTGCTTCCAAAACTCAATGCTTGCAGGTGGCACCAGAGTTTAAATTCATGTTGGCCCCTTCTTGCCAGTCCTAGCAATCCTGACTACCTTAGTGTACAGGATCAATTCAATACAGGAACTTGAACTCATAGCTTTGCTCTTGCCAAGAAAGTACAATGTCTATTGGTCTTATGCCTGTGGGCCATCTTTCAGGGCCTATACATGTCTTTTTTTTTTTAATTCATTACACCTATATCATAAAAGTGTGAGGACTTCTTAAAATTTTAACAATGACAATAATGATAAACAATTTACATAGGTTTAGGAACTGTTATAAACACTTCACAAATATTAATGCTTTAAACCTCTTCAGTATGAAATGATGCAACAATGAACATTTACTGTATATCATAGGATCTGAAAATTTTGTGATATATAACAATAAGTATTTTTGAGTTCACAATTTTGCTGCTCAAGACTTGAGGCTGAGTTCAGTTGGATTATTTTTGTCTCAACTAAAAATTTTTTATATAGGCGAGCTCACTTTGTCTTATTCTTGTCTCAACTCTGTTCCCTACAAATTTCATTACTGAGGAAATAAGCCTGGGCATATTCAAATGATTGCTTGACAGGTTTCTAAGAGAGAGAAAAGAAGTAATCAAGGACTCTGAAAACTTACATACCATTGGCATACTTTTATTGTCAAAAATAGTCACAGTTTTAAGTTAGATTTAAAAGAGTGACAATAAACTTCACTACTTGGTGAAAAGAACAGCTGAGCCACTTTATCAAGCATGTGGATATAATGAGTAATGGACTGAAGGATTTTCTGCAATTTATTCCACAATTGACCTCAAGTAGGCAGCTTTATCATTCCAGTTTTTCAAAGAGGAAACTGAGACTCAGAGAACCTATAAGATCCTGATTTTCATGTCTCCCTTTAGTCACAGTTACTTCCTTGCCACTTTCAAAGAAGCACATAAGTTGTCTGTCCTGCAATTTTGAGTTATTCAACATATTTATCTGAGTGATAGTGAATTCTGAATGATAAAGAATGTAAACAAAATTAAAACCAAATTTCAAAGGAAACTCACATTCAAACATTCACTCCAACCACAAAGAATACCCTAGTACACTAGTACATAGTAAAATGATATTTCTCTTTTGAGGATAAAGTTAACACAGTAATTTATCATTCCTTGAAAGGAGTGGAATTGGTTTTCCTTTTAGCTTTTAGAAAAAATCAGAAAAGAAAATTCTTCAGTCTTGCTGTATGCATTACAAAACATCTATGATTCTTTCCATTTTAAATGGAAAGCTGTTCTCGTTTGTCATGCCTTATTGAGAATTAGTAATAATTGGGGGCATAAAGTATAGTATAGCAGGTAGGCACTTGCCTAGAGTGATCTTGAATGCTGAGCATGGAGTAAGCCCTGAGTACTACTGGGAGTAGCCCCAACCACTTTCACCAGAACTCCAAAGAAGTAATAATATTTTGAGTGGTGAGTTACTCTGGAGAGTTACTCTAATTTTCTCATAATTCAAAGTATGGTATTAATAGCTGCCAGAGAGTAGTTTCAAGATTCTATAGGCAAAGCACAAATTGGATTCAGAGGGACTAAAAGTTGTAACCTAAAATATTCTCTCTCTCTCTCTCTCTCTCTGTATATATATATATATATATATATATATATATATATATATATATAAACGTATATTCTATGCCAAGAGAATATATATATATATTTCTCTCTCTTGGCATAGAATATACGTTAATATATATATATATATAGAGAGAGAGAGAGAGAGAGAGAGAGAATATTTTAGGTTACAACTTTTAGTCCCTCTGAATCCAATTTGTGCTTTGCCTATAGAATCTTGAAACTACTATATATATATATATATATATATATATATATATATATATATATATTTCTCTCTCTCTCTCTCTTGGCATAGGATATACGTTAATTTATATTAAAGGGTTTTTTTTGTATTGGGGCCACACCTCCCAGTACTCAAGGGTTACTCCAGGTTCAGTGCCGAGGGGTCATTTCTGGCAATATGTGGGAGGCCATATGGGATGCTAGGGGATAGAACCCAGGTTGGCTGCATGCAAGGCAAACATTCTGCCTGCTCTGCTATTGAGTTCTTTGTTTATGATCAGGTGGTTTATAAGTCTCTAATGAGGAGATACAGTCACTAGAGAAAAGACAGTCTAGCTTATTTATTTATCATGAAGTTCAAAACATACTTAATGCAGAAAATATTTTCTCTTTTCATTGTTTTGGTGTCCACACACAAGTTCTGAGACTTGGTTTGAAGGTGGTGAGATCTCTGGTCTACACTGCGAAAGATCAAACCCAGGACCACCCACCTACTAGGCATAATCTGTACCACTTGACACATGTCTTTGGTCCCTAAATACTGGTTTTGACTGAAGCAGTAGTATCCAGAAAAGCAAACATCTAAAACATTTTATTAGTTAGTTTGTATAATATTAAATGGAATTTCTATGTTCCTCTTGATATTATTATCTAACGAACTAAAAGTTCTACTAGACAAGTGGCAATTTTGGTCATCAAAGAAAAATCTGAGGAAAATCTGTAAGTAATTGAGAAATATAAATAAAGATAGACTTTGGAACTTGGACACTATGTCATCACCATTAATCATATGGGTAGGGCTATACTATTTTTTCTTAAACCTGTCTTTGAATTATGCATGAAACTTACCAGCATGTGACACCACTATTGTGGACTCAACCAGTCAACAACTATCCTGCCTATGAAGCTCTGGATAGTGTTTTCACTTTTCCACAAGGGCTGGAACCCAGGGCTGGCCTGCCAGGATACAAGTGTGTGTTTTCTAAAAGAAAAGATGAGATTAATTTCTCACTTGAATAAGTTATAGATATCAAGGATTCCTTTCTTTTTCTCTTTCTTTCTTTCTTTCTTTCTTTCTTTCTTTCTTTCTTTCTTTCTTTCTTTCTTTCTTTCTTTCTTTCTTTCTTTCTTTCTTTCTTTCTTTCTTTCTTTCTTTCTTTCTTTCTTTCTTTCTTTCTTTCTTTCTTTCTTTCTTTCTTTCTTTCTTTCTTTCTTTCTTTCTTTCTTTCTTTTTTTCTTTCTTTCTTTTTGGTTTTTGTGCCACACCAGGCGGTGCTCAGGGGTTACTCCAGCTATCTGCTCAGATATAGCTCCTGGCAGGCACAGGGGGACCATATGGGACACCAGGATTCAAACCAACCACCTTAAGTCCTGGATTGGCTGCTTGCAAGGCAAATGCCGCTGTGCTATCTCTCCAGCCCCAAGGATTCCTTTCTTAAAGCACCCAAAACTCTTGACTTGAGCATTTCTATGTTCCTCTTTTTTTCTCCTTTTCTCTGTCATCTATAGAATATTGTAGTTTTTTGAAGAAAGACATAAAGTAAACAGCTGAAATTTCATACTTTGTGTCTCAAGATGATTTTACTATTTCCAGACAACCCTCAAAGTCTTCCCTGGATTATTTCTTTTCAATTCCAATCTGAACTGAGTTGATATTCCTCAATTCTATGACCCTCACTCCATGGGGACTCACCTGATCACCCTTTAAGAATATTCTATTTAGGCCACTTTCTTCTGCAGTGAAATGAGAATTATTCAAGGGCAAGAACTGAGCTGTGGGTGCTGGAGGAGTGGCACAAGCAGTAGAGCATTTGCCTTGCTCACACTAACCTAAGACAGACCTTGGTTCAATCCCCCAGTGTCCCATATGGTGCCCCAAACCAGGAGTGATTTCTGAGTGCATAGGCAGGAGTAACCCCTGAGCATCACCAGGTGTGGCCCAAAAATGCAAAATAATAATAATAATAATAATAATAATAATAATAATAATAATAAATGGAACTGAGCTGTGATTCTATTTAGATGTGAGACACTAAAGCAATATCTATTCCATATTCTATTTTGACAGCTCATAAAACATCTGTGAGAAGAGAAAATGAAGCAATGATCTGCTCGTTGACTTTCCAATAGAGTCAGACCATACAGAGAGGTAGAACCTAAAGAGTAACTGACCTAAAGGAAAGTGATTTGCTGATGAGCACTTGGTATAAACCCAATTGGCCCTGAGTGTGGAGCAGTGTTTGCATAATTGTTCTCAAAGCTTCAGCAAGCACAGACCTTAGCTTTTCTGGCTCCTAGTCCCATTAAATGCTCAGAGCATACAATTTTACAGTACAAAGCAGGACAGGGTTTAAGAGACTCATCAGGCTTCACAGACATCAAAAAGCTCTTACAAAATAATATTTTGATGAATGAAGGGTAAATTAGTAGGAACTCTGTGGATTAGGAGTCCCCCAAAGCACAAATGGATTGACAAAACCAAGGAGCCAAGTGTCATGCCTTTATGTGGTCCAAGTTTCTTAAATGGACTTGCTGGAGTCTCACTCACAGATATAACTACACTTTGTTTCTCTCCAGCAGGCAGCCCAATGAGGCTTTTGTGGGGAGCACCGTACTTTGGCTTCATACCAGTGAACCAGGGCTCAAGTGTATAAAGATAGGATCAGTTTCTCCAGGAAGCTTTGCTAGTTACCCAGGTGGAGGTCTGTTCCCATGGGGTCAGGGCACAGAGCATTCCCTGAGAGCCAGTTGGAGGAGGAAAGTCAGGCCCTGCCAAGGGAAATACCTGATAAACTAAGGTGAATGCAACAGGTGACCAGAGATGGTAGAAATCAGGTTAGGGGCTGAGAGTGACAAGGGCAAGAACTATGCAATGTTCATATTTAGATGTTGGACACGAAGGCAGTGCCCAGTCTATCTATAGAAGGCTCACAGAGAGGTGAACCTGAAGAAGTTGGCTTTGCTGCAGGAAAGAGATGGTGCTCTCTCTAGGGACCATCACTGCAGGTCTCATATGTCTACAGGGAACATGTTTGCCATGTTCCCTTTTTGTCCGTGTCTTTCCTAGTCCTCTTACCTGTGCACTCCCAGATAATCTTGAGAGTCTACCGAAGAATGCCTCATCTCAGCTCTCTGAAGGATGACCCTTCTCTAATCTTCCTTCCAGGTCATCTAGTTTTTCTCTTGAATGCTTTCATTGATGATTGAGCAAGATCACTACTTCCCACAACAGCCCACTCAGATTTTGAACTCAAATTATTATAAATCTGAGCCTAATATAGCCTTTGTTGCCTGGCTTCTATATCCTTCAAATACACAGGCTAAGTCTAGGAGAAACCCCAGTAACAGACTTGTGATTGCTCCAAGAGGGCCCCTCCACCCTGCTTCCCTCAGTTGATTTCTAAATGCACCAGCCAGGCTTTTTCTTTCACTTTAGTTGATCAAAATCTCATGAGAATTACAATCACCCAAGCTGACTACTGTTCTACTGGAATAGCTTGCTCCTAAAATACTTCATATCATTATTTTTATTATTTTAAATCACCTTCTAGATAGATCCTGTCAATGAGAATACAATTGGAGGAGGACTTAGGAGTTAAGAGTTTCAGGCTGCCAGCTAAAAATGATTTGTTTTTATCAACCATTCCAACAACAAAGATATCTTTGTAGGCTTATTTTGTTTTTGCAATCTAAAAATAATAAATGGGTTTATCGAAACTAGAGGGGGGGAATAAGTTAAACACTGAGAAAATCCTGAACTGAAAGTAAGTTCAGATAAAAATCAACAAGTTTTCAGGCCAGAAAAGCAAATTGCAATCATCAGTGGAAAACCTGGGCTACCTGCCACCTGCATGCTCCTTCCCTGCCAGGACCACACTCATAGATGATGATGTAAAATAGATGAAGTGTATGTCACAGTGCGTATTAGGTGCTCATTAAACAGTTGTCAAAAGAGCATGATCCAAAGGTATGGTTTGCCTTACTTTCCAATACAGCTGAACCATCCCAAGAGGCAGAACCCTTAGGACTTTCACCAAAGAGGCAAATATGTTCCATAAGAGACTGACTCTTATATCCAGTTGACATTCTGAAAAATGTGCCTTGTAGAACATGAAAAATCCTTTGAGCACAAGATGAAGAATCCATCATAGTCGTTCCAAACACCTCGCAGTCAATAAAGCCAAATTCCTTTAAATCTGCTCACTTTGTCATTGTCTGTAGGACAACAGCCTTAGAAGATGTTCTGTAAGAAGCTTCTGGAACAACCCCTCCCTTGTTTATTCCTATCCACACATTCCATCTCTCTAGGCTCTATGTTGAGGTCTGGGGAAACTAGAAGAAAAGGAAATTTTCACATGAGCTTTAGTAGTGAAATCACTGGAAGTTGTATGAAAGGCTTCAATGGCAATGTACCATATTGGGGCTTCTAATAGGAAAGCACTAGGCATTGCTTTCACATGCTCCCATGAGCAGTGCAGGGTCTCCTCAAGTCTGTCAGTTCTCTATTCAGCACTCTAGGTCACTAGATACTGTCTTTCCACCCAAATGCAGGCTTCATTGGGAACTTTGGAAATTTAAGTTCTAGGTTATAAAAGTATATAGAAGAGGTTTTACAAAAATGGGGACAGGGTTAGCAAAGAAGACACCAAGAAAGCAGAGGTGAAAGGCAGTGAGCACAGGACCCTAGAACTAGCAAGAAAGTTCTGTGCAAATCCTGCAGCCTAGCTCTATGGGGCATCTCCTCTCCCTCCCCACATCCCTTTCTGGAGGCCATGACTTTCCCTCTGGGATGATCATTTCGTGGTTAAAAAGACACTGATGACAAAGATGAAAATGCTCTCAAATGAAGTGTTGCTTTAATCCTCCCAAGCCGCCCAACACACCCTCCCTGGGTCCCTCTCATCCCCATTCCTCCCCCCAACTCTGTGCCCCACAATCAAAGCCTTCTCCTCCCCCCCCCCCTCACATTCCTCTCCAAGGACAGAAAGCTGCTGGGAGGAGGATTCATTTCAAAGAAAGGGTGACAGATAGAGGCCTTCGCTGGTGTCACTTTATCTGTGATGGCAGAAAGCAGGCTCTTCTCTGTTTACTGGACACTGATCAGAGATAGGATGGCCGCCAGGGACTCGGAAACAGGAATCGTGAGAACCAAGCAAGGGGCCTTCCAACTCCCAGACTGATCTGCTGCTGGGAGTG
This sequence comes from Suncus etruscus, assembly GCF_024139225.1. NCBI lineage: Eukaryota > Metazoa > Chordata > Mammalia > Eulipotyphla > Soricidae > Suncus > Suncus etruscus. The sequence goes on along the minus strand of NC_064854.1, from coordinate 33,028,428 downwards.
AGAAAGCCAGGCCCGGCTTCAAAGCCAGTCTTGGCCAGATTACACAGATGGCGCTGGGGAGCTGGGAGGGAGGAACAGAGGTTTTATCCAAGCCAGCCAGGAGTCTCTGGCAGATCCAGGCTCCTGACAAGCTGAGATCTGGAGGCGACACTCTTTTAGGGAGCCATGGCGATGGGGTGCTGCAGGGTCCCTTTCTTTCTGTGCTTCTGTGACTCGACTCAACTTGCTTGTGGCTTCTTTGTGCTTTACTCTTCTCATGTGTTGTCCTGCAACCCTAGAACCTAGTGACAATTTCACTTCCAGAGTTCCACTCCCTCATTTATTCATTCATTCATTCATTCATTCATTCATTCATCCAATGAGTGGATGGGGCCTGAGACATAATTAATGAAGACCCTACTTGGACTCAACTTATTGCCTGCTTCAGTTATTAGGTTGTCCAAGTTTCTTGTGGTTATCCAAGTGTCTTAGGTTAACTAATCAATGGTTCTCCTTTCCAGAATGGAAATTTCTAGGTAGATAGCTAGGAACATTGCAAGCATTTCAATGTGTGGCCCAAAACAAAACTAGTCACATTTTTTTGGTTTAGTCATCAGATCCATAAAAGTGATTTCTAGGGAAGAGGGTGATGCTCTAAACGATGATGCCCTTCTCCATGTTATTATTCATGTTGTTTCTGAAGATAACACATTTTGAACAAATGAGGAGGACTAAGGACACTGGATAAACAAGGAGGTTCAGGCTCAGGAAATACCTTCGATGCAGGGTTTTGGGTGTTTGGAAGAGAAGCCCTGATGGAAGGTGGGGTTTTGGCACCTTGACAGAGCCCAGGGCATCAAAACTCCAACCCTACTCTATTATTCCCAAGTGGGCAACAGCTAAAGACTTTTCCTTGCCCTTATTTCTGAGTAAGAATGAATAAAGTCACCTGCAAAGACCAATTGGCCACATTTCTAGACAAGAAAAAAAATATCTTTTATTATCTTCTTACATTATTTCCTTGTAGGTTCCCCTCAATTGAAACCACTAAGCTCTGCTGATCTGCTTCCCAGTGACTCATGGGAGTCCTGCCCCAAGGAAAGGAAACTCAAGCTCCTGGAACTTGGCACCAAATGAGTAATGTTTCAGTTCAGGGTGATTGCATGGCAAATGGAGGCGTTTTCCCTCAGAATTTTGAGAGGAAGTTGGTGTCTGGCAAACATACCACACCCACTTTCCATGCCCACCATTAGAAAAGGTTCCTGCCCAGCTCTTTGGGATGAGTTATCATCACCCTTTTTGGTAATAGCTGAACCAGATTCCCTATGATCTGAGACACTGTCAGGCCACGTGGGATATTTCATCCGGCTTATCAGTCTGCTATACTGATGACAGAGAACATTTCTGTGTCAGCTTGTGATCCTCTGATCCTATGAATCTGATCCTCTCTGAAGGGTAAGCACCATGGCTCTGTTCTACAACTGAGGTGTCAATGGCAAAGACTTGGAAGGGTTCTGGAAGCTTGGACATATGCAGCTATAAATTCTCCAAAGTCAGCCCTCCTGCCGCTCATGTATCTCAAGAGTTTTCCCAGCATGGTGGTCTCCCCTGTGCCTGTAAATTTCGAATACTAGGAAGACCCCTCCAACAGAAAACATATTTTCCCCTGAGCCCACGATGCCTATCTCCATTGGTCCTACCAATAGATTGTCTTTAGGACAGTCAGGGAGACCAAAAGAGCGTTAATTTCAAGAGGAGAGCAGGGAAAAGGATATGGACCTCCAAATAGCCCCCAAGTTGAGCAAGTGCTGGCCTTGCCAGCTGCTTCCCACTTAACTCTTACCTTCTCTCCTTTTCTAATGAAGGCCACTCATGCTAGTATATCAGCTAATGAATCACAACTGCCTGAGAAAGAGCTAAGATATAGTCTGGATCCATGGGCCAGCCCATTGAGCCCCTAAATGAAAGCCTGTTACAGATCAGATGGCTTTGGACTCTTCTGGCAAGCTGGATAGCTTTGTTCATCCTCCTTACAAACAATAACTCTTATCCCTGGCTACTTACCTCTGCCATTTACCCTGATAGCTGCTTTTCATGTCTGTGCCCTCTTCCCTGAGATAACCAAGGGAGAAAGAGTTCACTTTGGCCTCCAGATTTTGGCTCTGTATCTAGCTATTAAGAACTAGGGTTTCTCTGTATGAGTAAAATGGGTCTTTATCCCTATTTATATCTTCAGGGTAACCCCATTGAGCAAGCTTGAATGTTCCTATCCAGGATATTTAGGGGTTGTGGCTGACTTCTCTCTTCCCTAATGCTCTTATTGATTCCAAATCCACACTTTACCCCAATAAGGAAACATGGTTCTGCCTTTAGAGTACAATGAGCTCATCAGTTCAGAATAAAACCCAGAGAAATGAACTGGGGTTAGAGTGGGTGGGGGTAGGCTGGGTCTGTGACCAACGGCTCTCAGCTTGTACAGTGTTTTTATTTTGATTTTCATAGGCTTAAAGAAGTCCAAGAGTTTATTTTTACAAGCTTCTCTACCATCATCTGCATCTAGGACCCTTTGAAATATGGTTCTGTGATAAAAATCTAAAAAGCTAAACTATAATCAAATTTGGATATCTGCAAATAATCTGTAATGTAAAACCAGACACCACCACATTGTTTACAATCTTCTTTCAAATCTAAGCCTTTTGAGGGTGGCATTTTGCCAAACTTGAAGAGAAATTTTTATTTGCTGAGGTATTTTTCCTTTCCCACCATATATTGGTACAAATTACATCTTATATATTCTGGTGCCTATACATGGATGTGTTTCATTTTGCACTTTGCCTTCCTAAAGAATATATCTTTAGACTTTAAAGTGGTCAAAGTCATTTCTAATGTAACGCCTTAGACTTTATTCTTTGTTTTAGTTATCGTGTCCTCTCTGGGTTGTTTTTCTAAATGTGTTTATTCTACTTTCTCTCCAAACAAGAGAGATAGAATGGCAACCCTTGTGCCTTTGGAACCATAAAAAAAAACAAGTCACACTTGAGCCATGGATGAGTCCAAACAGCCAGTTGGTGAGGGGGAAAAAAACTGGGGCTTTGAAATGTATTTTTGCTGTTGAGGCTCTATTTCAGATGAATTAAGGAGGACATATCCAGAGGGAGTGTCATGTGGTTGGACTTGCTCCTCTAAAGCTCCCCCTCTCCTCTGTCTGCTATTTCCATATTTTGGGTAGTGGGACCAGTGTACCAGCTTTCAGCTTAGCCTAAGTGGGGTTCACTGCCTCTAACCTTCTTGAATCAATGGCCAAGTAGGTGGTCTTAATGTGCAGAGATGAATGAGATTGTGTGCTGAGTAAGTCTTGTGATGAAGGAGTGTAGAACAATTTGGTGGGCAGGTTCTAAGTCAGATCATTCCTAGGATTCAGTACTCTCAATAGTGGACTCAAGGAAAAGTGCTTGGGGTTGAGAGGTAGCTCAAAATGTACACACGCTTGTTCATGAAGGAGGCACAGCACCAGCTATGATCCACAGAGCACTACTGAGAGTAATTCAGGAACATTGAACTATAAGTAGCCCCTGAGCACTACAGGTGTATTCCCACCACCACCAACAAAACACTCAAAAGAAAAATGTTAGCCATGATAATTAAGCCAGAGACTGAAGTTTCTCGCATTGCTCTCAGTCCATGCCTGGCCCTGGTGCTCCTGCAAATGTTGCTGGAACTGATTCCTGGGTGGGTTCAAACAGATATTTTGGGGGGTCCCAACATAAAAGAACATTAACAATAATAAGCAAACAAGGAATAAGGCAAAACTTTGATTGATGTTGAAGAATTCACAAGAAGAGCAGACTTTTGCAAGCTGACTTTTGAGTAGAAAATCTAGACCTACTTCTTATTCATAAAACAAGAGGCTGTGAATAATGATAGTCCCCTCACTTATGATCATTGTACCTCACATTTATAAACTTGGTCATCTGCATGCCATTGTCACTAATTTTGCATTCCAATATATATCCACATATATTTGGTTTTTGAATCATACCCATTGGTGTTAGGGCTCTGGGCTCCTGGCTCTGGACTTAGGAATAACTCCTGGCAGACTTGGGACACTCAAAGCATCACACCTGGCAGATATGGAGTGCCCAGGATTAAACCCAGGTCAACTGCATGCAAGGTAAGTAATCTACCCTCTGTACTATCTCTCTGGTCCTCTAATATATTTTTATTTATTAAAAATGTCTTAAAACAATAATGTTGAAATTAGGTTGCATTCTTATGGGAAATTGTATTGATTTTTTTTTTTTTTTTGGTTTTTGGGTCACACCGGCAGTACTCAGGGGTTACTCCTGGCTCTATGCTCAGAAATCGCTCCTGGCAGGCTCAGGGGACCATATGGGATGCTGAGATTTGAACCACTGACCTTCTGCATGAAAGGCAAATGCCTTACCTCCATGCTATCTCACTGGCCCCTGTGTTGATTATTTTCTTCTCTATTTCATATTTTAGTTTCCATCTCTACATGAACTGCTTTTGAAAGCAGCTCATGAGTGAGCTTTCAAGAATACTTATCTTATTTTATTTTATTTTTAATTTTTATTGTGGCCAAAGTGAATTATAAATCTTCCACAGTAAGAATACATATCTTATGATTCAAGACACACCCATAGTAGCTAGTTAGCCCTTACTATTTATGACATAAAAAGCTGAAATTTTTATGTAAATTAGGAAATTTGCTTTGCACTGAGAGCTTTCCTAAATCCAAACACTTGCAGTTGTGACAATGTGGCTGCCTCAGAACTAAATACTTACTTGTGTGTCCTTGCCCACCCACCCACCCCCTTCAATAAAGGAAGTCCATTCTTCTAACTTCAGGTGGCTTTCTTTGAGTACCACATTTAAAAATGACCACCTCTTTCCCTGAACATTGGAGGTGTAGTTCTAGAGGGTTCCCAGGATTTCCTAAGTGGCCCAGATAATTTCTGGAATTACTAGAACCAATCATATTATTTCCCCCAGGCTCTTGCATTGAACCCTTGGCCTGGTTGACAGAGAATTTTTTTAATAATTTTTATTTAAATACCTTGGTTACAAACATGATTGTGGTGGGGTTTCAGTCATATAAGATGACACCCCCCATCAGCAGTGTAACATTCCCACCATCAATGTCTCAAATATCCCCCTCCTCTCCCCGCCCCCACCTGTACTCTAGACAGGCTTTCTATTTCCCTCATATATTCTCACTGTTAGGATAGTTCGCAATGTAGTTATTTCTCTAACTAGACTCATTACTCTTTGTGGTGAGGTTCATGAAGTGGGCTGTAACATCCAGCCCTCCTCTCTTTGACAAAGAATTTTTTAGTGGGGTTTCTGGACCTCCCAAACACCTCTGGGACTACCCCTCTAAAAATAAAATGAAAATATATACTTCCTAGACAGAACTTTCAAATCTACATGTTCCTTCACTTTATCTTGCTAGTTTATCTTTATCATCCTCACAGCCACTTTGATCTTCATTTCAGAAAAATCTAGACATGTTCCTTATCCTCAAGTTAAAGCATTGAACTTTAAATCAAAAACTTGTCATTGTCTTTCAGGACCATTGAGAAATAACATTGATCATTGACCAGATTCAACAAAACTTAAGTTATTCACTGGTAAAACATGAAGCCACAACTGTCCTTCTTCTGGCATCGGCCCATCGGCAGGACAGCTGTCCTCTTGGGATGTTGTGAAAATCCACAACTCTTTGCTGTGGAAAGATCCCCCTTTCACTTTTAGAGACAACTTATCCTAGATGCCACCTTATCATTGAAAAAGTAATCACCTATATTTTTCCATCATTTTTCCAGTTACTTTATTAGGGTGTAGCAGAAGCATGCCAATTCAATTGCCATTCCAGCATTATGCTAAGTACCATAAAAAATGTTTTAAAAATTGCAACAGTCCTGGCCAAAACAAAGCTTCCTATTTACTTATGAATTCTGTGCTGCAAAGATCTAGATTTAGATTTTATTTAAAAAATGCTCAACATCAATAAATAAAGGGAAATATGGTAAATTGTCTGAATATTTTCAAGTATTTGTATAACACATTTTGCTGTTTTTCCTGGCTTTATTCTTTTCTCGGAATATAAAGGTGGGACTATACATGAGAATTTCTCATTCAGGAGGGTCAGCAGCAGTGACCCTGGCCTTACTCTGGGGGACCCAGAACCCCCTCAGCCTTGATAGCATAGGGAAGAGCCAACAGAGTAGACAAGCAGGCACGAACTAATGCCTCCTTTCTGGAAGGACAGGTCAAGCCAAACAAACTGATGCTATCCTGTCTGGCCCAGCTCCTGGGGAACCAGCCAACATGTGATAGTGACACGAAGGAGGCTTCTATTCCCAGGAAATGCTAATCCTGAGCTTTCCCACAGCTGGACTGTGTGTTAGGGACTTGATTTCCTATCAAGTTAAGGTCTTTGACCTTAATTTCACTCATAAAAAGAAAATGTTGGGCAAAACGATCTTGGGTTTGCTTGAGTTCTATTATTTGCTTGAGTATTATTAGATGTGAGTGGGCACATCAGAACCTGGGATTAGGGGACAGAGAGATAGCACAGCAGTAGGGTGTTTGCCTTGCATGCAGCTGACCCAGGAGGGACTCGGTTCGATTCCTGGCATTTCATATGGTCCCCCAGCCTGCCAGGGGTGTTTTCTGAGTGAAGAGTCAGTAATAACCCCTTAGCAACACTGGGTATGACCAAACCAATCAATCAATAAAGTTTAACACAAAAAAGTACATTGGGTTAGCAGAGGGTTTGCATTGCCATGAATTTGATTTCCATCAGCTGCATGGGGAGATGTGCTGTATATTGTCCACATAGACACACATGCAAAAGTTCACATGTTCACATAATGTGCAGAAATGTATTTTCCTGCCTGTTTCCATTTGATCTTATCCAACAACAATGCTCTCAGTTTAGCCCTTTAAACATCCCTGGAGCCTTCAGACTGTGGAGGAGTGTTACAGTACTTGGTCCTTTTCCTGGCTGTGATGGGGACACTCTGTTAATTGTCTCCCAAAGAGTGGAAAGGCATCCTCACAGGGGGATTTCAATACAGGCCAGCCACAGAGAAGCACTTTGTGGGTGCTGCTCTGTGTGTCTAGACAGCAAAGGGAGCTATAAGCTTCTCTTCCTGCTCTGAATAGTTTGAGTTCAGGCGGAACACGGCTGGTTGGAAGTGACTTTTATTTCTGCCCTTCCAGGTTCTTGAGAAACGTGAAGCATATTTATTAGTCACAGGCACCCAGGCCCTGTGCAGGTTAGCCAAAAGTCAAATCTGAAGGAGAGAGTATGTGTTGGGAGGAAGGGGGACCCGCTGGTGGGGGACGGGGCTAGCTTGGAACACTGGACTCCAGCATTAATTAGAAACACTGGTATTCTTGACAGAGCCAGCTTGTATAAGCTGTTGAGGCCTGTGTTCACTTCATAAAGATGTTTTATATGGTATTTCTGGCAACAGCTGGACACTTTCAAAGAAAAATAAAAGGAACGTTATTGTTAGCTTAGGGGCGAGGGAAGGTTCCCTTCTCTGCCAGTCAACTGTCACACCCCTGGCCTTTCCCTCAGAACGCTGAGAATGAAGGCTGTCAGGTAAATGTGGTGTCTGTCAAGAGGGGGCTTCTGGGGGGTGCAGGGGGTTCTGATTCACATTGATAGCCTGTAAGGTAAGGTCACTTGTATCTGACCCTTTGTGTCTCTGTAGCTTTCTGAGGTGGGTGGGGTGGGTGGCAGGGAGATATGCTACAAGCCTTAAGTGACTAAAGGCTAGGGATGATGCTCATCACCCTACAAGATGCAAGAAAGTCCTCATGCCAAAGAATTTTTCAGCCCTAAATGTCGGTATTGCCAACAAGCAAAAGTCCCTTTAAAGGCAAGTTGCTATCTTACTTCTCAGCCTCCAGCAAACCTCTTTTCTTCCCAAGCCTGGTCATCACAAGAAGACCATTTCTAGAGTCCAATTACAGCAGACCAGTGTGATATAGTACAGCAAGGTAGGGCACTTGCTTGCCTTATATGCATTGGCATTGGATTTGATCCTCGACACCACATATGGTTTCCAGAGCCCTACAGGCATGATCTCTGAGCTCAGAACCAGAAATAAGACCTGAGCACTACTGGGTGTGGCCTAAAAAACAAGAGTCCAGTTCCACCACTTTATAGGGTGGAGTACCAGCTTACAACGGTGGATAAGAGAAAGGGAGAAACTAGTCAGTGGCTAGGAATCAGTGGAGTCCTAGACAAGTGTGCCACTGTCTCTCAGTCTCAATTCTTTGCCTTTTAATGCTGGGGATGCTCTTAACAGTCTGCTCATTGTTGTCAATAGAGGGAGCTGGAGAGAGGTTTGAGGAAGAAGAAAGAAATCCCTTTCAGCGTCCAGTTCCTGTTACAATGTCTCTTCGAACATTGCTCTGTCTTGACTGTAGGAGCCCCTCTGGCAGCATCGGTAGAGACCTGGTTGTCATTTCCCCAGTACCAATCAACTCTTTGAATCCTTTGAGAAGTACCTTTGATGCCTAAAGGGTATCTTCTTCCTGACAGTTAGATGATCAACTAACTGTGACTGTTAACTTCGTGGAGTCCTCCTCTTAGCTCTAAAGTTCAATATTTTTTTTTTGCCCTTTGGGTCATACCCTATGACATTCAGGGGTCAGTTACCCCTGGCTACGCACTCAGAAAGTGCTCCTGGCTTGGGGGACCCTATGGGATGCCAGGGATCAAACCAAAGTCTAACCTTGATCGGCCGAGTGCAAGGCTAACTCCCTATCGCTGTGTTGTCGTCTCAGCCTCCAAAGTTTAATAATCTTAACCTTTCTCTTTAGATCTTCAGCTCTAGGACAGTATTAGCTGCTTTTTCTGGTGTCTATTTTCTTAGCACTCTAGACTTCTAGATTTACTTTTTCAGTTCTTTAGTGGAGCTATCTATCTTACCTATCTTGCTCTGTACCCATTTATGTACCATTTTTAAACATAAAAAGTACCGATTTTACATATAAAGTTATACAGTGTGATTTCTGCTCTTGACAGGACTGGGAATGATACAGAAATCTCCTTGGCATATTGAGAGGGGAATTGGAAGGGTCTATGCCTCATGTCACTCTACCAGGAATGAAGAGGTTCTTGGCATGATGCTTCCTTAATGGTGGTGTGTGTAAAAAAAACTTAATTTCTTTCTTAATTTGTAAAGAGCATCACAGCAAAGTGTCACCATTCTTTGGTGTTTTTCACCTCAATGTATTTCACCTCATCAAAGCAGAACTACACACACACACACACACACACACACACACACACACACACACACATACACACACACATTGGGAGTTCTCTGCTCGCTCTGAAAGTTGTGCTCCCTACCTTTTCTGACCAGTGGTCCCATTTGGACCTGGCTCAACTGGAGAAAAGGAAGCTCAAAAGGCTCTTTCAGTATTCCTAGCCATCTACTATTAAGCTCATCAAATGTTGCTTCTGTCTCTTCTGAGTCCAATACCCTGGAAAGTAATTAATTTTGTACATGACATGAAGGTTTCTCTCCCCAAAAATGTTTTTATAAGTCTGTGGTTTAAAAAAGGAAAAGAAGAAACAAAGAAAACCATCCACTCTAAAGACAGTAAGAAGTGTCTTATCTTGGAAACACAAATCACTTGGTTTATGGGAAGAAACTAGGAGATACCTATCTTTATTTTTCAATGAAGTAAATATTTAGAAATACATATACTGCTTGTGTATATTCCCCTATCCCAGCTGGAAACAGTACTTGCAAAACAGTCCATGAAGAATCAGGATAAAACAAAAGGCAACTACTTGGCTCCACTGCTACTCAGGACAAAAGCAGGGCTGATTTCTTTTCAGCAGGACCAAACAAGGAAAGATGTGCTCAAGGGCTATGGACACATGCCCTTTCCCAAAGCCCAGTGTATCCAGGGATGACAGCTATTGCTCCAAAGACTGTTGTTGTCTTATCTTCTTTGTCTGCTAAGATTGCCATAGTCCTATGCCATCATGTTCATTTCTGTGTTAGGATCTTAGAAATATGAAGACCAGAGACCTTCTTGAGAGTAGAATTTGGAGATCACCATTTTTCCTTCCCTAAATCATTCCATCCCAGATAACTTGCTCTGATTTCCAATGGGCAACAGGAATTAACAAAAGGAAAGGCCTTTTGTTCATTGATCTGGCATCCTCCCAGACAATCTGGCATACCCAGAAAATCAACAGGCATAAACTTATGTGGTGTGTACCAAATGAAAAAAAACAAAAGCACTCTCTAAGTTGGTCAAAGTGGGTTTAGAGTTGAGTTTATTTTTAGTCCTTAGGGTGGAATAAGGATAGAGAGATATGAAGGAGAGAGAGAAAGTAGAGAAAGAAGCAAATAAGAATAGAAAAGGGGGGAAATAATAGGAGAGAGATAGATGCAGGAAAAGGGAAAGAGGAAGAAGAAAAGAGAAGAAGAGAGAAGGGAGGGAGAGACAAAAAGTTAAGGTAGGGTGGAAAGAGATAAAGAGAGAATGAGTGGGATAAAGAGGGAGAGGGAGTGAGAGAGAGGGAGAAAATTGGTGGTGGTAGTTAGAATTCTGTGGAAACTCTCAGATACATTTTCTTGGTTCATTTTTCCTCTGTTCCAGAAAGAAGCTCTTTTCAGGCTCTCTGAGAATATCTAATAGGTTCCTTCATGTGTACACATCATCATTCTGAACAGAGGGTCCTTTTATTGTGCCCTTCCTATTGCTCAAGAGGAAAGGTTTTCCTTTCTTTAAACATCTCTTTTGCTCAACTCAGTGTCAACACATGGAGCAGAAACCTGGTGCCCAAGATAGACATGTACCTCACCTTCTCCCCACCCCCACACCAATTAGCTCCCTGAAGTCTGGGAGTCCAGGAAAGTGATCTGGGGCTGACTAATGGGTGACAGAAGAATGGACAACCCAATCTCCTTTCTATCCTATGCAATTTGCCAGCTTCTGCCCAAGGCTAACAGCAGAATGAGAATGTGCTCTCTTGGTGAGGCATCTACCTAAACCCCCTCAGAGCAGTCATACCTATTTCCCTGACAGGGAGGGATTGACATGTCTGACAGGTCAGAGTTCTAGCAGCCTGATGGCCTAGGAGTCTGGGAACACAGAATCTCCTGCATCCCTATGCGCAGAGGCTAGGCAGCTCCCTTACTCGCTCCAAACCACTTGGCACTCACCAGTTGCCTGGTTCCTGCCAAACCCGTGGCCAACTTGGCAGTTACTATGAAGTCTGGGAGATTTCTTCTCAAACATCTGGTTCCAGTTGCAGCCTTTCCCCAGCGTGTGACTGTGACAGTACATAGTGGGTTCATGGGCTTCCACTTGCCCCTCCCAAAGTCAGGTTCTGAGGCGTCCAAGTAGAAGGACATTGTGTGCTGTCCCTTCGCCTATGTCTCAACCAGGCTCCAAGAGCCCATGGCCTTTTGATTAACACAAACTTTCAAATAAGCAAACAAATAAATAAACTTTCTTGGGTTATAGTGTCTCAGTGACACCATAGGGTGTGCAAGGGATGTGACAAATCTTTATGGGAGTGGCAAGAAAGGCAGAGACCTGGCTGAGGAGACATTGCGAGTTGTGATTTCATGTGTGATTAACTAGGAACTACATGATCCAGTTGTTACTAGATACGTTTGCTTAGAAATGCAACTAGAATGGAATCCATATCTCTACTCTCAGCCCTGGCTTTTTTTTATTATTGGAAGTTCTGCTTTCCTGGACTATGTAAATTGTTAAACATTTCGATCATGGTGAAACAAAATTTTTGATTCAGAGGTTCAGGGATCCATTAAAATTATATGTGTCCCTTGATGTACTGTCCATGCAGAAATGAATATTTCTTGAGATATAGCAGCCCAGGGGACAAAGGAGGGGGGATAGGGGATGCATGCTGGGAACAGGGGTGGAGGGAGGACAACATTGGTGATGGAAATGCCCCTGATTCAATGTCACTATGTACCTGAAATACTGTGATTTGTAATCTACTTTGGTCAAAATAAAAATTATGAATATACAAAAGTGTCAGTGGTATTTTAAAAGGTTAAGAACCCTGCTTGTTAGGTACTGTTGTGATATAACTGAGATGATTTATTGTATGTTGTAAATAGGGAAGAGTGTTCTTATTAATCCTCTTGGTCAAGAACTAATATTCTGGGCTGGAGAGATAATACAGCTGGTAGAATACTTGTTTTGTTCATGGCCAAACCAGGTTCAACCCCCTAATCACATAAGTTCCTCTAAGTGTTGTCAGGAGTACCTACTGAACAGACTCAGAATAGACTTAAGTGCCTCCGTGTATGTACCCAAACCAAACAAAAAAAGAGAAAAAAAAAGGTGAGAAACAGAAATATAGATGTGGGAGAAAATAGTGCTGACTCATAAACGAATACAAGCTGCATTGAGAGCTTTTTGAGGAATCAGTTTGATAGTATGAGGGTTAAGGCACACATGTGGCTGGCTGTATCCTTAGGTCTTCACATTGAATATCTGATATGGTCAGCCTAGCATCCCTAAGAGGAACCCTTGGACCAATTGGGAGGCTCCCTACCCCCAATAATGACAGATCTTAAACCTATTTGCACATTAGAAGATGTGGAAAACTATGGCAGCATACCATAATTAAGCCACAGAGCTTCTACTGTGAGTACTCTAGGTTGGGACTGTGACTTAAGTGTTTTGTAAAGTCCCTGCAATATTTTTCCTGCACAGCTAGAGATCTTCCAAACTAAAATTTAGACTCATAAGCAAAATAGATCTGAGGGTGCTTAGCCCCAGGCAGTCAAACATCCATCCTTTAATTAATATGGGGAGGATTATGCTGAGTGAAATGAGTAAGATTGAGAGGGATAGATATAAAAATGATCCCACTCATTTATGTGATACTAAAGAAAAAAGATAGTATGGTAATAATATCCAGAGACAATAGAGATGAGGGCCAGGAGGACCAGTCAATAGTAGGAAGCTTGCCTCAAACAGTCCGGATTGCAGTTAGGCAGAGACAAAACCACTGTAACAATGATAGTTGAAAATGTTCGCTCTGGATAAGGACTGAGTGTTAAAAAGAGATAAAGTGATAAGCCTCATACCCCTTCAGTAATATTGCAAACCATGATGTCTAAAAGGAAAATAAAAGGGGGAGAGAGAGAGAGAGAGAGAGAGAGAGAGAGAGAGAGAGAGAGAGAGAGAGAGAGAGAGAGAGAGAGAGAGAGAGAGACCAGAGGCATGGAGAAGAGGAACAGGGAAACTGGGGATATTGGGGTGGTATGAAATGTGCACAGGTCAATGGTGTTGGACATTGTATGACTGAAACTCTCTCCCTCCCCACCCTCTATTTTTTCCATTTGAATCTGGGATCCAACCTGAGATTCAATTTGGGTCACCTGCATGTGTTAACTTCTAAAGTTAACCTCAGATTTGACATCCATCCCACAAAGACCATCAAGGACATGAACAGTATAAGGCATGGGAACTTATTTACCAGCTTGCTAAGGTCACCCCTCTAAGACAAGGACTCCTCACTGAGCTCTTGGGATCCTTTAATTGGGTTTCAGAGGCTTCAAACCATCACAGTCAACCTTTAAGTTGATTGGCTGTTGTCTAGGATGTTTCCTTTTTTGGCTAGATATCTAGAATGGAATATTGTGGTTTTTAGAGCTTTGGGGTCTAGGTCAGTTAAAGTAATAAAGGAGGAGCTGAGGCACCCGTGACCTTGTCCAATGCAGGCCCCTGGGTGTTGCTAGTTTATCTTAACTATTTTGGTACATGCCCTCGAAGTTCCTGAAGCTGGCTGTTCTGGCCTAGTCTTTGTTCCTTAAAACCTGAGTCTGCATAGCTGTACTTAGGTTCACAGCAAAGCTAGGTTATAATTAATTCTAAATCAAACTTTCGATCTTAACACATGCAAGGCAAACACCTTACCCACTGTGCTATCGCTCTGGCTCAAACCCCAGAACTTTTGCAATTCTTCCTAAATATCTAAGGTTATTGATTTCAGGACTATCATCTCTCTACCACCCCCAACCCCACCCACATACAGAAAGCTCCCAGTCTTTACAATCACATATTTTCTTTTTCTTTATTTTGGGGGGTGAGGGGGATGGGGGTGGTGGTCGGGGTACACAGCATAACCCCTGCTGCTGTTCAGAGGAGCCTATGCAGTGCTGAGAACTGAACAGAGATTTGGTCTTGTGCAAGATAACTGCCTTAAGCACTATATATTATCTCTGGCCCAGAACTCTTTTCTTGTCTCTAAAGATGAGCAAGAGAGACAAACTTCTGTTCAAGCCTCTGATGTTTGATCTTAGCCCCTCAGTAAGGCAATGATTTAAGCTCTTAGGAGAATACTTGTCATTGTGAAGCCAGTTTGAAACTCAACAGCTGCGTTCCTTATTTGACAGCCTGTAGACCAATTTACAAACTCATTTTCAGTGAAATGCAATAAAATACTCTATCCGGATGTGATCAGAGAAATTTCCAGGATTTTTATTGGCTAAATTAGAACTGGAATTGTTCCAACACATATAATCTTGCTTGGTTTTTTTTTTTTTTTTTTTTTTTTTTTTGTATTTTGGGGAGAGTTATTCACCTCAAGGAAACTAACTTATGTAGACAAATTTTCTAAAAGATGCTGCTTTTCTAATCTTCCCATTGGACTACCAAAAATGTGACAACACATTTTAGGAGAATGTTTTTATTCCTTAGTACACTCCACCCCCAAAGGTTTTCTAGACTTGGGACATTTTAGAAAAATACTAAAATATTCTTTGAACAAAATTGTGTAAACCTATAAACACTGTACTGTATACTAAATGTATAAAAGTGGAAATAGACCAATCAATTTGCTAGCAAGAACAATTCTCATTTTTAATTTACTGATAAACTTCTAATGGTTCCTGTGAAGGTTAGATAGGTCCAAACAGCCTTTCTGTTTCTTCTTCAACTTCTGGCATTTCTTATCTTCTGCTTTTTACACTATTTTATACCTTGGATCTACTATATAAATTTTGAATTCTATTAATCAGCAATATCATTAAATCTAAACTTTAAAATATCTAAAAGCCTTCTGCTCAATAATACAAACTTCAGCTCGTACTGCTATCATATTTCCGTTTCTAATTGTTTGGCATTGATAAATGCAAATACTAAATTTTCTGTGTTTATCAGTGTGATTGGTCAAATGCTCCTGTACTACCTGGACCTCTTGATAATATTAAAGTGTCACCAGGGTCTCATTAACCTCTCCCAATTTAAGTACAAAAAAAATGTTCCTTTTCTTGACTATATCTTAGCAGGGTACATGCTCAGGAATTATTGTATTCATGATGTTTGTTTGTCGAGTCCTACCATCAGAGATTTTCCCTAATTGCAGTATTACTTCTGTCTTTGTTCAGCAGAAAGTTACATTGCTGAAAATTTGGGGGTTTTCTTCCTCTTTATTTGTGAGTTATATTTTAGGTGTCTTCATTTAGTTTTTATGTATTTATTCTTTAATGATATGTATAATGTTTGAGTATTAAAGTACATAAACTTTTTGTGTGTGTCAGGTTCAGAACTGTGATTTAAATATTAGAATTACGATAGAGTGAGATTCTGTGGTATTCTGTTCACCTCTCCAGTAGCCCTTAGCTGATCTTTCCTCAGTGGTTCCTGAGGCTGCTATTGGTTCATGTAGCTAATCACCTTAAGCACACACCCTGTTTTAACATCCAGAACACACACCCCACTTTCCCTAATCCCCTTACCCTGTCTTCCCTAAACACAGAAGCACACACCCTGTTGTAATTCCCTCTTGAATCCTACCTGACATAGTCCACACCTTACTCTCTCCTAATATAAATATCCATTTCCCACCTACAGTAAACTGAATTACCCTCCTGAAGTGGCTGACGGATGCTTCTTTGTGAGTGCTCTACTCGCCTGAGATCTATCCTCACCAGTGACTTCTACATCCATCGACTCTGACCTCACAGTGACTGATCTCACCAGTGACTTCTACTTCTATTACTTCTACTTTTTCTACTTCTGACCTTACAAGCTTCATAGGTTACAAGTTCACAGCCAAGTTCTTCTCGGGTACCTCACCTCAAAGATGTGGCTTTCATCTTGTGTTCGAAGGAAAGAGAAAGACCTTTTTCTTATGCCCAGTTTGTGACAACTCTGAAGGGTCCCACAGATTCCTACAGGATCAGCTGAGCTCTATTTCTACCATATTTTGCCCCAACAAGTTCCCCGGCCTACCGCTCCATCTTTCCCTCCTCTAATAACTTATTTTCTAGATCACTTTCCCAAAGAAGTCATTTGTGCACAGAACTCCACACCAGAATCTGAGTCTGATCCTTTATTATGTTGTGGACAGGTCAACCTAAATCTATTTACATGCTTTGGTTCATCTTTTATTAGCTAAATAAATTTAAACTGTTTGATTATTTTCCAATAAGATAGGTGCTTCCTTGACTTTGAATTTCAAGTAAAACTTTGGGGGCTCAGCTGTGAAATATAAGTTTTGCATGCAGAAGCCCCAGACTGCACCACAAAAAAGGAAGTATAAGTTCTCCATTTGATTTCATAATTTTTTGTTTATTTGTTTTTGGGTCACACCCAGCAGTGCTCACGGGTTACTCCTGGCTCTATGCTCAAAATTCACTCCTGGCAGGTTCGGAGGATGCCGGGATTTGAGCCACCCTCCTTGTGCATGCAAGGCAAATGACCTACCTCCATGCTATCTGTCTTTTCAGAAAGGATAAGATGCAAAAGAAAAACATTTTCTGGATTATACTACTACACAATGAGTAAAAATATTCTCTGTGTTGTACAAGTACACAATAAATAACATAATCAACTCCCAGGATAACAATATTCTGCAGTAGTGGAGAAAGTCAGGGCTCAAATAAGCAAGAGTCTGAGAAATGCTGGTGAAGTGTCTGCAACTGTTCCTACTCCAGACCTCAAAGAGTTTTTTTTTTACTGAAGGCACATGTAAGCATTGGGTCAGGATTGGAAATTATTTTCAGTTTGAGTGACATCACCAAAGATTTTGGCTGACATCTGCTGCCTTTGCAGAGATGAGCAGTTCCTTCTGTAGTAGAGCTTCTGGAGAAAAGGCACAGTGATGTTTTGACCTGTTGGGAAAGAAAAGAGGGTGGAGAGGACCACTTGATCTGCTCATCCTTCAAGCTCTGCACACATTCCAAAGTTTATGTGCTGCCACCAGGGGCATGTTTGGGAAAGAAAGTTATACTTGACTAAATTGTCCTCCTGACACAAACCTATAATTTAAAAATTATAGATATTTAAAGAACAAGTCAAAACAGGAAACACATGCCCAAAGTGGATAAAGATTCTTAGGTTCTAAAATACCTACTACTATTCCAGAAGACCTGTGTCCCTATGTTTAAAGAGAAATTTTCTGCAAACTGTATAGACAGTTAAAGAGTTTGCATAAACTTGTCCTTCCAGTAGGGATGGGAGGTAGAGAGGGGAAGACAGAGAGGCACTGTGGGTGCTCTCTCAGGCTGAGACAGTTCCTCTTTGTCCTATTGAGGAAAGGCTTTTCGGAAGAGCTATCTATGGGATTATTGAAGGAGCAGTGGACGAATTCAGGAAAATCACAATAGAGATCTAGGTTTGAAGTAATAGTATGTTGGGAAGGGGCCTTGTCTTGCACAGGGCCTTCCCTGGTTTTATTCCTGGCATCCCTGGGCGCCACCAAAAGTTATCCCTGAGCACAGAGCCAAGAGAAAACATTGATTTGTGCTGGTATGTCCAAACTACTACCTCTCCTCCCCAGCAAAAAAAAAAAAAAAAAAAAAAAAAAGTACAACAGAAAGGAACGCTTATTTCTGTGAAAAACAACAGTAGGGAATAATGGAGTAAAGATAAATATAATTGTACTCCTACAAGCCTTTCAACTAATCAGTCTATGTGGATTCTTCTGAAATTGGTTCCCTTTGTAAATTAGACCCCTCTGAAAGAAACATATTAGCATTCATCACTAATTGACCATGTTCTGTTCATGAAACTTGTTTAGATACAAAGAAGGCTAAGAAATAACTTTTCTCTTAGACCACTAGTTACCTTGCTGGATAAACCAGAAGGACACAGATACCTGCAGTTCAGTATTGGCCAGAGGAGGACAAGGCAATGGAAGATTTCTCTAGGAGAGATTTGTATGTCCAGAACCAGTGTGAGAGAACTGAAATTTGGTTTTGTTGAAAAGGGTTAGCACCTTGCATAGATAGACAGCATGTGGACAACTACTAAGCTTCCATGAAAAAGAAAATCTTTCTGCTCTAAAACCTTCTGTGAGGTTTTAGATGGGAGAGAGATTGAAGATGTAAAAATTGAAGCCATCTCTGTCCTATGTATCAGCCATTTGGTCTGATTACCACAGTAAGATATGTTACCTTTCCTAGAAGCAGGTTACTATACTCTTTAGGCAGCACAACTTGCTAACTCCTTTGTCCTCAGCTTTTTAAGCATGCCCACAGTACTTTGGAAATGAGTAAAATACAATAAATATTTTCAAATGAGTTAAAAAAAATTGGAGTCAAGAAGTTAGAACCATGCCCAGTGTTTAGAGGTTGTTCCTGACTCTGTGCTCAAGGTCACTTAAACTGGTTCTCAGGGAACTATAAAGTGTACCTGCACCATAATGTGCAGGGAAGCACCTTCAGACCTGCTCTACTTTGTGGGGCCCAAAGATTTTTAAATGTGGGCTTTTTAATGATTAATTGATGATATCCAGGTGAAAGAGAAGGATGAAATTTTGGAGGTTTGTATGGCATAACTGCATGATTGTTAATGATCCCTCAGATCAATTCTAAGTTATGGAAGCAAACTCTAAGATGGTCCTAGAAAAGTCTTTCTTCTATAAGCATCCTATCTATTTACTTATCTATCTATATTTCTCTTAAAGATCACTGACTAAGAGAATTTCTACTTAATGAATAGAACATAGGAACAGAGATAGAAGATGCTTCTGTGATTAGATTCTGAAGAGATAGTAACTTCAGTTTTTTTCAAGCCTACTCTCACTCTCTTGTTTGCTCATTCTGAAAGTTTACTCATGCTGTGGGTTACATCATAGATAAGTCAGGTGTAAAGGAATGGAAGGTCTATGTATTTGTATGCACATACACACATACTTAACATCCAGACTAAAACTTTAACTAATAACCTTGTTGGCCTTCAACCAATAACCTGGGAGCACTTGAAATACACGAATGAACTTATATGAGAAGTAAAATATCCTTGGAAGGCTACAAAATTAACACACAAAAAAAAATCCAGAAATGGATATGGGATGCATACTGGGAACAGGGGTGGAGGGAGGAATACATTGGTGGTGGAAATGCCCCTGATTCAATGTCACTATGTACCTAAAATATTACTGTGAAAGATTTGTCATCCATTTTAGTCAAAATAAAAATTATTTTAAAAAAAACAATCACATTCTCAATAGTGCCACAGAAACTCAAAAACCTTGGAGTAAACTTAACTAAAGAGGTGAAGGACCTGTGTAAAGAAAACTACAAAACACTGCTTCAAGAAATTAAAAAGGACACAAGGAAATGGAGACACATACTCTGTTCATAAATTGGAATGTTTAACATCAACTAAATGGCAATACTCCCCAAAGCTCTGTACAGATTTAATGCAATTCTTCTAAGGATACCCATGACATTCTTCAAAGAAGTGGATCAAACACTTCTGTAATTTATTTCGAACAATAAATGCTCACGAATAGCTAAAGCAACCCTTAGGAAAAAGAAGATGGGAGGCATCACTTTACCCAACTTTAGATTGTATTACAAAATAAGTCATTAAAACAGCATGTTATTGCAATAAAGACAGGCCCACAGATCAATGGAATAGACTTGAATAGTTAGAGACAGTTCCCCAGACATACATTCAATTCATCTTTGATAAAGGATCAGAAACACAAAATGAAGAAAATGGAGCAAGGAAAGCATCTTCAACAAGTGGCGTCAGGACAGCTGGTCAGCCACATGCAAAAAAAAAACTGAACTCAGACCGCCATCTAACACTATGCACAAAGGTCAAATGCAAATGGATTAAAGACCTTGATATCAGACTCAAAAACATAAGGTATATAGAAGAAAACTTTGGTAAAACACTCCATGATATTGAGACTAAAGGCAGCTTTAAGGAGGAAATACCACTGTCCAAACACGTGGAAGCAGAGATAGACAAATGGGACTATACTAAACTGAGAAGCTTCTGCACCTCAAAGAAAATATCACTAGGACACAAATTCCATCCACAGAATTGGAGAAACTATTCACCCAATACCCATCATATAAGGGGCAAATATCTAAGATATATAAGGCACTGACAGATCTTAACAAAAAAAAAAAATCTAACCCCATTAAAAAAAAAAAGGAGAAGAAATGAATAGCCACTTACTCAACAAAGAAATATGGATGTCCAAAAGGCACATAAAAATGCTCCACATCATTAATCATAAGGGAGATGCAAAGCAAAACAACAATTAGATACCATCTTATGCCACAGAAAATGGCACACATCACAAAGAACAAGAACAATCAGTGCTGATGGGGATATGGGGGGAAAGGAACTTTTATTCTCTGTTGCTAGGAATGCCATCTAGTCTAGCCTTTATAGAAAATAATATGGAGATTTCTCAAAAAGCTGGAAATTGAGCTCCCATATGATCCAGCAATACCACTGCTAGAAATATACCCTAGAAACACAAAAGACACAATACAAAAATGCCCTCAACATGTCTATGTTCATTGCAGCGCTATTTACAATAGCCAGAATCTGAAAACAACCCTGATGACCAACAACAGATGAGTGGCTAAAGAATGTAATACTATGCAGTTGTCAGGAAAAAATAAGAAGTCATAAAATTTTCCTATACATGGATGGACATGAAAACTATTATGCTGAGTGAAATTATACAGAGGAAGAAAGATGGACACTCATCTGTGGAATTTGAGAAAAATAAAAGACAGTATGGTAATAATACCCAGAAACAATAGAGATGATGGCTGGAAGGACCATCCCACGATATGAAGCTTACCACAAAGAGTGGTGAGTACAGTTAGAGAAATAACATCAACAACTATCATGAAAATGATAGTGAGTGAGAGAAATAGAATGTCTATCTCAAAGATAGGCAGTGGGTGAGGGGGGCATTGGTAGTGAGAAGGTTGCTCTGGTGAAGGGTAGTGTACTTTTCATGGCTAAAATGCAACTAAAAACATGTTTGTAATCATGGCACTTAAAGATATTATTATAATAAAAATACAGAAATAGAATATCTTCTGACTTAAACCCCTCAGATAAAATGGCAGCCCGCTTCTTTCTTTTTTTTTGGTAAGATTTTGAGGCAAAGTTACCCAAACAAGCCATTCCCAGATTCCTTATCCATAGAAACTATGAGATAGCAAATGTGTGTCATTTGAAAACTTTAAGCTTTAGGAGATTTGTTATAGATAGAAATAAAAACCTTACAAATCTATCATAAAAGTAAAATTTATTAAATGATTTTATTTTATTATTATTTTTTGTTTGTTTGGTGTTTTTTTTTTTTTTTTGGTCGCACCCGGCAGCACTCAGGGGTTACTCCTGGCTCTACTCTCCTGGCAGGCTTGGGGGACTATATGGGATGCTGGGATTTGAACTACCGTCCTTCAGCATGCAAGGCAAATGCCCTACCTCCATGATATTTATTAAATGATTTTATTATCACTAAAATCAAGGTATTAAAAGACTAAATGTATTTTACTGTGACCACTTTGAAAAGCAGTGCAAAGATAATAACTAGGCCTCATATTGATGAGCATTGTTGACAAGTTAGTTGATTTGCCAGTGGTTCTACAATATATGACAATTTTATGCTGCATAATCACTAAAGAGGGAACCACTAAGTCTATTGGACCAAGGAAAACATCATCCTTTGGGAGAAAATATCAATTCTACAATACAAATTTATAAATACAATACAAATTTACTACAATACAGTCAATAATTTATGCTTATCAATGAGCTCAGTTTTCTGCTTAGAATAATTATTTCATCACAACAACCTAGCTAGGAAAGTATATATATTCTTTGACTTACATAAATTCCTCAAGTTATAGTCAAATAAATTCATAAAAACGTCAAAACTACAATTAAACATAAAGTGCACTAGAAACAGCTAAAGTACTGATAATTATAGCTTAGCTTAATCTGGATGCATAGAGAGCACTTATGTAGCCATATATTGAAAAAAAATTAACAAGAAGCCTATTTTATTAAAATAAAGTTATAACTTACCTTATGTTGTATTGAAAGTAAAAAACTTGGTGCCGGAGAGATAGCATGAAGGTAAGAAGTTTGCCTTTCATGCAGAAGGTCATTGGTTTGAATCCCGGCATCCCATATAGTCCCCCGAGCCTGCCAGGAGCAATTTCTGAGCGTGGAGCCAGGAGTAACCCCCGAGTGCTGCAGGGTGTGACCCTCCAAAAAAAAGAAAGTAAAAAACTTGATGATATACGAAAATACAATATCCAACAAACATTTACAACACAGTACATTGTAGAATATTAGTGATTTTCCTTCATAATAATGTGGTTAATTGGGAGCTGTGAAGTTTAGCTATATCACAGCATCATTAAAGAAACTTTAACACCTACAACTATCTCAGAAAAACATGAGAACAATTTAAAGCATGGGTTCTGTGGCATTTGTTCTGTATTGCTTTGGCACCATGCCAAGTAAATTAAAGCATCCAAGTTGAAGACCATATGCATTACTTTCTCAGTTGAACAAGTAAGGAAATGAAAAGCAAAGAAGTACAGTGACTTGTCTCAGAAAATTTACCTACTGAAGGAATGAAGCAGAATTCAAAGCCAAATCACATTTTTTCCAAAGTCTCTTTGATTTTCTCTTATTGATTCAAAATCACTCACTGCAAAAAAAAAAAAAAAAAGTGCTCAAACCAAAAGCTAGAGCTTTGACCATGCAGAAGATATATAACTTCCCTGAACACAGCAGCCACACAACCACAACATTGCTCCTTATGTTGAAAGAAATGGCTTCGGGGCCGGGCGGTGGCGCTGGAGGTAAGGTGCCTGCCTTGCCTGCGCTAGCCTAGGACGGACCGCGGTTCGATCCCCCGGTGTCCCATATGGTCCCCCAAGAAGCCAGGAGCAACTTCTGAGCGCATAGCCAGGAGTAACCCCTGAGCGGCACAGGGTATGGCCCAAAAACCAAAAAAAAAAAAAAAAAGAAAGAAAGAAAGAAATGGCTTCCAGAAAATAATCACTATAAAAGATGAGGGGCCTGGGTTGGAGATAGCATGGAGGCAGGGTGTTTGCCTTGCATGCAGAAGTATGGTGATTCAAATCCTTGCATCCCATATGGTCCCTATGCCTGCCAGGAGCACTTTCCGAGCATAGAGCCAGGAGTAACCCCTGAGTGCTGCCGGGTGTGACCCCCCCCAAAAAAAAAAAGATGAGGGGCCAGAGCTATAGTACAGCTGTTAAAATACTTGCCTTGCATACAACTGACCCAGATTTGATCTCTGGCATCCCACGTGATCCTCCATGCACCATCAGTAGTGATTCCTGAGTTCAGAGAAGTAACCCATGAGCACCACTGGTGCAGCCCAAAAGAGAAAAAAAAAAGTAAGATGTAGAAGGGAGAGAGTTCTGGAAGAACTCAAAGATCAAAGATATATGAATAGAAATGCTTTTCTCAGAGGACTTTTGGATACATTCAACCCATTTTTTACTTCTCCCTCTAAAGCAATTGTATGAAGGGAATTGGGGAGATGGCTCAGAAAGTGGAGTTTATGTTTGCATGTAGGATGGTCAGCTTTAATCAGCAGTACTCCGTGATGCTCCAAACACAATAGGGAATGACACCCAAACACAGAGCAGAAAGTAGGATCAAAATAACACTGTATATACCTCTCTCCCCCCAATCCACCTCCAAATCACATGAGGGTTTAGATTAACATGATAGACTCACATGTAACTTTTATTGAAAACCTTAGATCAATCCATTGTCTGTCCATTGTTGGTTTATATAATGTTAACCTCTTGTAATGGTAATTGGACCTGGGCATAGCCCTGGACACACCCTTGAAATTGGACCTGGATACGCCCTGGATAAGGCCCTTCCACCTTCCCCCTGTAATGGACAATGGTCCAACAAGTATTTAAGGAAAAAGTTTGACAGTTGAGAGGGGATGGAGGGAGACAGGATACAGTCCAAATCAAAGCCTGCCACCCCCCACCACCCTCCCAGAAAGCCTGGACCTACCTATAGGCTTCCCCTGTCTCTCTCTGGCCAGTAATATACCTATCTCTCTCTCTCTCAGAACCCCCATCCCCACTCCACCAGGGCAGACTTCAGTTTGGGAATAAAATAATTCATTATTTCTACTCCTTTCTCTTTCCTCTCTCTCTCTCCCCACAATCACTCAGACCAACAGTGGTCCCAGGTCACTAGATTTTGGCATCCCTGGATGGGCACCTCACCCCACCTGGCAGTGGGGTCCCCAGTCTCTTGCAGCCTTGGAGCTTTGTGGCCTTTGCAGTCCATCCTTATTAAGAAAACTGAATGGGGGCCGGAGCTATAGCACAATGGAGAGGGCATTTGTCTTGCATACAGCAAACTCAAGTTCTATCTCCAGCATCCCATATAGTTCCCAGAACTTGCCAGGAGTAATTTCTGAGCAGAGTCAGGAGTAACCCTGAGAGTCACCATGTGTGGTCCAAAAACCTAATTCCACTGCCCCCCTCACACACAAGAAAGCTGAACATTGTTATATTTTCTAAGCTGATAAGAGAATACCACGATTTTCTTTCTTTATGGAAAGTCATTGTAAAGTGTAATGAAATCTGATATTTTATTGTTGTTTTCCCACACAAATAAATGACTTGAATTCCAAATCCAAGATAATACTAAGTTGTTATTTCAGGACAAATACTAATGCCACTTTGATAGTCAAAACTGAAAAATAAAGATAGTGTGTGTACGTGAATGAGTTTCCATTTCTGTAATAATTCTGAGTCTTCTTGTTGCTTCTCCAAGTGTTATGCTACTTTTGAACGGAAAATCAATCTACCTACAGGTATTTATTTAATGTCTATTAAAAATCACATTAGGGCCATTATACCTGTCAACCTATCCCACTGATGATGAATTTCCAAGATCCACTGTCATTCTTTTGGTAATTTTCTCCCCATAGCTTCTGTTTTCCCTCATTAATCCTTCAAAACCCCTGGGAGGTAAGATTGTGCATATAATTTCCTCCTTATTCCAAAATACTGTTTAGAGTTTTGCTTTGAAATTGCTTTTAGGGCTGAATGTTTGGCTTTCTTAAGTGAACCTGTAATAAACACTGTTGAATTCTCTCCAAATTCCCTCGAAGAATTACCTGCTTATCTGGAAGAACCATCAGTGTAATTTTAGGGGATTTTGTTTTTATTCAGCGGCTCTGAGTCTTTGAACTTCTTGCCTTACTTTTTCTGTCTTTCCACAGGAAGGCTCTGCTGAGAACAGGCACTCCACACCACTTTTCCTCATAAATGCTAAAGAGTGTTTTTGTTTCTACTTTGGTACTTTTGATTCTAGCTCCAAAGGAAGCAAGATTTCCAAGATTAGGACAGTTTAGTCTGGAAAGTAGACATACTAAAAGGGGTGTGATTAAAAAGATACTTACAGTTTTAAAAATGCTTGTGAAAACTCAATGATCCATTTTTGACCTTTAGTAAAACTTAACAAGGAAACAGAATCTGAACCAGAGCAACAGGTAGACTTAAGTCAAGTTACAAATTCCTAATACAACTGGTAGAGCGAGTTACCTACACTAGCCCTATTTTGCAAAGAAAGAAACTTTGGGGTGCAGAAAAGCCACGTAGTCTACTGAGAGTCACAGCTTTGAAGTAAGTTCCGAGAGGAATTCTCATGCATAAGGCTAAATTCCAGAGTTCAAGCTCTTGATGAGTATGGTTAAGTATCATTCTATGGTATGATCATTACTCTTGAAAACTGGCTAATAGCTACTACCAAGGAATAAAAACTTCAAAAGAATTTGATAGGAGCTGGAGCAGTGGCACAAACGGTAAGGCATCAGCTTTGCCTGCGCTAGCCTAGGATGGACTGTGGTTCGATCCCCCGGCATCCCATATGGTCCCCCAAGCCAGGAGCGATTTCTGAGCGCATAGCCAGGAGTAACCCCTGAGCATCACAGGTGTGACTCAAAGGTCAAAAAAAAAAAAAAGAATTTAATAATCTTGAAGGCTAAATAGAACTCAAGGCACTGCCAAGGTTAGAGCCAAGTAAAGTGCTCTTTTAGCTGCTCAAAGTTGAGTCATGGCTCTGGAGATGGCTTAGTGCCCTTCAACAGGAACATCGGAAAATAGCATTCAAGTTCGAATTGCTCCATCTCTTCATATTTGAGATTTTCTGTATCAAATGGAAACTAATAGTAACTATCTCAGAGTATTCGAGGTAAGATTCAAGGAAGCATGACCACAACCCCCAGAGCACTGCTTGGAAATCATAAAATACAATTCACTATGAATTGATTTGAGGATTTGTGTAAATTTATATATGTATTTATTTATGAAGAAAATTTAATGGTTTTTCTTTAATTTTTTTAATATTGTGAGTTACATTGATAATTTGTTTTTTACTCCCTTAGCACATGCATCAGGACAACTCTGGCATTTGAACTTGTGACTATATGCTTGTTAGACAAGTTCTGTCAGCTACTCAATGATTCCTTGTACCCTTGATTAATTGGGAATCTTGAACCAATCTTGGTACTGGGGATAAAGTCTATTTGATTGTTGTAATAAATTAATGGTAAGGTAGCCTCCACAATCTGAGGCTGGAGTGGTGGCACAGCGATAGGGCTTTTGCCTTGCACAAAGTTGACCCAGAATGGACTGCGGTTCAATCCCCCGGCATTCCACATGGTCCTCCAAACCAGAAGCGATTTCTGAGCGTCACTGAGTGTGGCCCAAAAATTAAAAAAATAAAAATGAAAAAGAATCTGTCCTGCTTGGTGCTCATATTCAGACCTTTCTTCTGCTTAATTGTAGACATCAATAGCAATTTGCTTTTAACCAATGAAATCAAAAGTGACATATGATTATATGCAACCCACATGATTACACTGCACAAAACTGTAACACTAGTATTTCTTGTTCTTTTCTTCCTTTCTAGCTTTGTGGAAGGTAATGCCCTATTGCTTCTCCACATAGCAAGGAGTTAACTCATATTTGGGAACAGAGGACAACCTCTGATCAATGGTCAACAAGAAGCAGAACTACAGCCTCAACTGAATTCTGCTAAGAGATTCCTGAGAAGCACATTCCTCCACAGACAAGAGGAATGTGCTTCTCAGGTATCTGTTAAAGTCTTCCTGGCCTATACCTTGATTATAGAAGTCAGCTAAACCATGCCCAGACGCCTGACTAGAGGAATTCAGAAATAATAAATGTGTCTTGTTTTAAGCTGATAAGTGTATAGTTAATGCTGTTATGTTGCATGTAGTAGGATAATTGATAGGGAGTGCTGACATAACAAACACCTCCCTATACAGGAGTGGTTTTGGAAATGCTCAGAGGTCAGAAGAATTTGAAACACATAATTCCAAAAAGCCTGTATTATTTTGAGCAGAATATTAATAGAAATCTGGACATTAAAATGACTTCAAAAATACCCAAAAGGAAATGAGGAAAATTTTATAGCAACAAGAAGAGGATCCTTGTTATATGGTAACTAGTTTATGACAGTTGTCTCCAGTAATTATGTTAGTGATGTACTTACTTTTCTAAAGTTATTTTCAAGCAAAGGTCTGAAGGTGCCTCTTGATTTCTTCTGTTGCCTAGAATAAAATCTATGAAGAAACTTATGGATTCAGGAGAAAAAAACAACCTATAGACCTAAAAAGAAACACGACAATAGTTTTGAACGTTTCTCTGTCTCTTCAAATAGCAAAATATGTTAATATTGAGAGACAGCTTCCAAGCACTCTTAGAAAAGCTTACCCAGAGGAAAAAAGTTAAGGGTGTGGCTATGTAATCTTTTACTAGAACCTTAGGAAGATCTAAAAATCAGAGAATTTTGCTTTTCAAGAGATTAAGGGTGGTGCTTCACAGATCTCAGTTAAGCTCTAAGAACTCTAGGAAATGCAAGGGCATTGTCTTAGCTCTCTGAAGTTCAGGGTAGAAAAGGGATTAACATATATTGTGTATGTATATATAGATAGGTACAGTAGCTTTTTTCCTAATGCAGTGAAAGCCGGAAACAGTTCATGAAAGAGTCTAAAAGTTCTTAAGAAAATTGTTTCTGAAGACACTGCCAGCTTGCCTCACAATGACAGAGAACAAAAGGACTAGTTAGGGGCAGGCTGAGAATACTAATTCAGCTACAAAAGTGTGAAAGGATTTTGCATTTAAATCTAGTGACAGAGGTGGCTGAGAGGTGCATGGGGTGAGTTTAATATCCCAAAACACCTAACTTATTTAAATCTTGGAATAAATTGCTGCACAGGGCATACATGCATGTTAGAGGTGACGGGTTCAAGGCTTAAGATGAAAGGATTGCTCACTATCACTCCCCCAGAAGGTCCTATAACAAACACAGGTTATACCTGTTTAAGCAACAGGACTAAAACTCTCTCGACCTTGATGGGGAAGAAGTTTGTACACAATAAACCTAATTAGCTTACCCTGATGGATGTGTAGACTGGACATGTGTCTTCAGCTTCAGATAAGATCTCTGACAAATTTACAGGTTGTGTCATCTACTTTTAAAAACTGCTAGGGGTCTAGTAATTTCTATTTAGTGTTTTCTTTTTAAAATTTAATCCCCTATCCCTCTTCGTTGTTATTGATAGAGGTTGTATACACACACCTACCTGTAGGCCTTGTAACCGTGATGTCTTGGGGTGAAACATCAGGTTGTTGCTTGAACATATAGCTGTGGTGCTCACTGAAGTTTGCACTCCTTTAGTTGTAATGTTTGCACATGTGCTAGCTGGGGCTCACTAGCACTAACAAATATGTTATAGTTTTGGCACTTATGAAGTTCCTGTAGTGCACAGAAACCTTTACAACACTCAGAATTGTTCCCCTTATTGCTTCACACTCTACTGGAATCTCTTGCAGTGTGGAACATCACAGACAACAGAGTTGCCATGGTCAAACAATTGAGCTGCCTGGATCATTCTCAGTGTATGTAGGGTGCCCTATATTTAAACCTGTAGCACTTGCAAGGGAGGTGCTCTAAGATCCTATGCTTTTCCCCTGTTCCCAAGTCATATAGGAGTAAGGAGTAAGGAACCAAATCTAGTCCTAAATCTGTCTCAAAAGCAACAAGTAAATTTTGGACACCTATAGGGTGTCCTGTAATACAACTCAATTTAATATTAACAATCTGGAGATAGAATCAGATGCTCCCAGGTAAATGTTGGGTCCCCAAAGATGCTACTCATCCAAAGACCACCAACATCAGCTTCTGACACCAATAAAATCTGGATTGCCACCTGACCTATAGATTGAAAGTTTTATTTAAAGAGCTCAGAGAAACATTTTGTGTACTAGTTGATCAATTTTTAATACAAAGATAAATCTCAGATAGAAGGAATCATGGAGCAGGACATGGGAAAAGGTACAGAACAACAGAGCCCTCTAATTTCCTATGTAATCACTGAACCAGAAGTTCTTTTGACCCTCCCTTTTGGTTTTATATGAAGTCATCATTTCATGAGTGTGATTGATTAGATCACTGGCAATATGTTTTGGGATACAAACTCTTCCCAACTTACAGATCATGGGATAGAACGAAGGGTTCCAAATCTCTTCTTGAATGATTAGCTCGCCTAGAAAACAGTGTTCTATTCTTCGTTTTTTTTAGGGGATTTCCAGTAGTCACTTCATGACATAACAAATATGACTTTCCTAGTTCTCATTTCTTAGGAACGTCTAAGGCTTTGGGATATGAAATAAAAGCCAACTGAAAAAATATATAGGATGAGATCTGAGAGGGTCCATAGAGGAAAAAAAAAAGCATATGTCCTCATGAATTTGGGATTTGTCACATTCCTAGTAGATGATAGACCATTAGAAACTTTCCAAATGTCATACTTTGGAGATTTTTATGAAAGCTTCATTGTTAACTCCATTTTCATTCCTTTTTTTTTTTTTTTTTTTTGGTTTTTGGGCCACACCCGGCGGTGCTCAGGGATTACTCCTGGCTGTCTGCTCAGAACTAGCTCCTGGCAGGCACGGGGGACCATATGGGACACCGGGATTCGAACCAACCACCTTTGGTCCTGGATCGGCTGCTTGCAAGGCAAACACCACTGTACTATCTCTCCGGGCCCTTTTTCATTCCTTTTATCTCTTTGGAAGGTGATAAGTGTGGATGCCGCTCTCAAACTTCTGAACGTGGTTTGAAACTTCTAGTGTGCCAACCAGGGTCCATCCAGTTACCTTATTATAACAACAGCAACAACAACGACGACAAAACTCTCTTAACTATAGATGGACTTGAAAAAGTAGAGTAGTGCTCTGGCAAAGGAAGACCAGTGAAGGCCTTCATAAAGCAGTTCCCCTGAAGAAAAAGAAAAAGCCTCAACCAGCAACTACGTAGGAGAGGCAACCCCAGGATGGGGGAAATGACAGAAAGACACAAGCTGACTTCCCAAAAGTGGAGCCCCATGCTGCTTTCCCTAAGCCACTGAACACTGCACATACACAAGCTTCACCTGAAGATCTTGTGACCAATAATGGCCTTTTCTGCCCTTCATTTAAACTTCTTCAAGCGGACAAACCTATGTATCCTATTAGCCTGGCCTCTATATATACCTTACCCTCACCCACAATAAAGAAGCCAGAGGTTTTATTTGGTATGCAATAGTTCTCAGCTTTCCCTCTCCACCCTAAGCCCTTCCTCTTGGACTTGGTCATAAATTCATAGTGATTCAACATCACCAGCTTCATCTTCAATTACTACTAGGGAAATTTTAGGGGATTTAGAACCTCAGAGTCTGGAATGAAGTTGGTAGAATTATAGAGCTAAAAATGTTTTTAATGTTTTATTTATTTAGAAAATTACAAAGGTATAGAAGCCCTGTGCCAGGTACTAGTGGTAGAGAAGTGTGTTTGCATGTGTGTGTGTGTGTGTGTGTGTGTGTGTGTGTGTGTGTGTGTGTTCTAAAGAGCCCATATGTAAACTTCCAAATGGGCATTCATAAGACTTGCCTATTTTATTTTCAGTTTAAGGAACCACAGTTTGTTGCTGCGTAATGTCCAGTATTCTTGAAAAGTAATGTTTCATATATTTAGTCCAGTTTTTTGTTGATGATAAAATGATAAAACTAGACACTTCATCATGTAAGTCAGAAGTGAAATCTCACAATGTTTCTTTTGTTTCTTATTTATTGCTCCCATTTCTCTATAGAAAGACTCATTTTCTTATTTTTGTCTCTTACTTTCTCTTACATGCCATAAAATTCCTATCTATGCCATCTCTAAGTATGTTTCTATTGTCTTGACATTTTCTTGAATTTGTTTTTAATCTCTAAACAGGTTCATGATTTTTATTTAATAATGAATGAATATAGGTCATGACATATCAACATTTGATATAAAAGAGCAAAAATAAGGAAGTAAATAGCACCTAAAATATACCATGCCCTTTTTTTTTTTTTTTTTTTTTTTTTTTGGTTTTTGGTTTTTGAGCCACACCTGGCTTTGCTCAGGGGTTACTCCTGGCTGTCTGCTCAGAAATAGCTCCTGGCAGGCATGGGGACCATATGGGACACCGGGATTCAAACCAACCACCTTTGGTCCTGGATCGGCTGCTTGCATGGCAAACACCGCTGTGCTATCTCTCCGGGCCCTACCATGTCCTTTCTTTATGAACTTCACAATTTGAATGTGTGTGCATGTACACACATGCATATATATGTAATTGTAATTCACCTATTGTTTGACTTCCAGAGAGACAGTCCAGTATGCTTCTTCAGTATGATTTAAAATCCAAGTGCCCGAGAGAGTTCTAAAATGTGTTGGGTTTTTTTTTCTTTTCATGAGTCAACTAGTTTTATGAAGCATTATAGACCTCCTTTACTTTACTGTTTGGTTGCCAGAATTCCCACTGAGTTCTCTGGATAATAATTTAAATTTCTGAGCCTCTCTCTGAATGTCTCAAAGGCCTCTCTAGCCTTTAGTAATTGAAAGTCCACAATGTTTTGATGACTTTCTCTCTGCAATCCTGCCCTCATGCCACCTTTAAAGGACAATGCTTTAAAGGATAATGCTTTAGATAAGGTCCCTAAGATTGCTTTTTCAGCTCTTCAGTTCCAACATACTGTTTTGAACTTGGTAAAAAGACCTTGTTGACCTCAGAGAAATATGAGGCCTAATATCATCAGAGAAGCAATTTATTTGAGAATAGGAATCATTATCTGGATATGGGTCAGGGCATTGGGGAGTTAAAAGAATTGAGAAGGGAAGTGATCTGATCTTAGGTCATTTGTTATAACAATTTGGATTATTTCTTAGCTTATTTGTGTATAGTTAGTAGATAAAAGTATTCAAACAAAAGACTGAAATATAGGAGACTGTTGTGATTAACAACAGATTTCTACTTCTTTTTCTAGCTACCAATTGCTGCTTCAGCAACTTACCCATTAATTTCAACAGGTACTGAGAAACAAAATGGTACCTTTGTTTCTCAAAGTAGGTTTCATAACCTGAATTCTAAACTTAGTAGGTGGGCTGTTTACTCTGTGGCTGGAAACCCTCAGTATTCTGGTTTTTCAAATGATCAGATACAACCACTTTAATTTCTTCAAAGCTTGAGAAGTTTATCCCTATCATGTATAGAACATTTTCCTCATCCCATTGGTTTATCTTTTTAAGACAAGAATGATGGGATCTCTTTAGCATCTTCATTAGACAGAGGCCTGTTAAATCTCACTTTAAACACCCCACACTACAAAACACAAACAGCTCTTCTTTGTCATGGAACTCTCGGTTTTATTAATAAATAAAATTCCATCACTCATTGAGTTTTCCTGACTTCCTTGCATGTTGGATGCACTGGGACAGAAATGCATGAAATTCTACAAGCATGGATTTGGAAGAAAATGTAGGGACCATTTCTTCTGGTTCCCTGGCTTCTTGTGTAAAAACTTCCACATAAAAAAAAGTTTGTGTCTGGCTCATACTTTGGGTTGAATCTTCAATTTTTGGAAATCTTTCTTTTCAGAATATATCATTTCCTAAGAAATTCCATTCTTGTTTGTTATTAATTTAATTAGGAATTGGGTAGTTTTGTCTTATTTTGCTAATGAAATTTGTAATTATTTGTTCTTGTTTTGTGCTTTACTTGATAGCCTATTCTAGTAATGAATGTTTAGAAGCTGACCTGCTGATGGTAATAGACAATCATTTCTTTAATACTAGCTTTATATGTATTAAAACACAGGATCTATAAATTTAAATAATTTGTCATTTTATTGGCCAAGTGGAAATGTACTTTGCTTAATGTAGTTATACAAAATTATGTTAGTCCTTTTCTTACAGTGGCAGCCCTAATGGGAAACATGTGATTTCACTCATTTATAAGGCACAAATAAGCACATCCTGTGATTTCTCTGTAATTTACTCTGTGATAAGAGAAAGTTATTGTCTCTAATGCACTATGAGGAGAGAGAGAAAGAAAGGAAAAGAAGGAAGAGAGAAATGAAGGAAGGAAGAAGGGAAGGAAGAGGAAGGAAGGAAAGAGGAAGGAAGGAAGAGAGGAAGGAAGGAGGGAAGGGAGGAAGGAAGGAGGGAGGGAAGGAAGAAAGAAAGGAAGGAGAGAGGGAGGGAAGAAAGAAAGGAAGGAGGGAGGGAGGGAGGGAGGGAAGGAAGGAAGGAAGGAAGGAAGGAAGGAAGGAAGGAAGGAAGGAAGGAAGGAAGGAAGGAAGAAAGGAAGGAAAAAACTTCTAACCTTAGCAAGATCTGCATCTTGTTAGACATTTTGAACTCTTTCTCAAAAAATGTAAAAGGAAACTACTGAATGTGGATGGAACTGACAACAATAATAAAAAAAAAGTCATATAACTTTATAATTAGTACATATCTATTTTATGTATAAAATTATACCTCAATGTAAAAATTTTAAGAGTTACAAATTCAGGGGCCAGAGAGATAGCATGGAGGTAGTGCATTTGCCTTGCATGCAGAAGGACGGTGATTCGAATCCCAGCATCCCATATGGTCCCCCAAACCTGCCAGAAACAACCCCTAAGTGCTGCTGGGTGTGACCCAAAAACCACAACCAAAAAAAAAAAACCGAGTTATAAATTCAGGTGTGATGACATCTACCTTTTAAATGGCAAGTTTATTTGTTTGCCTATTTTCAATTCTTATTCACATGTTACTTGTTCCACTATTCCTTTGAATTAGCTAGTTCATTCTTTATTCTTTTTTTTTTTGTTTGTTTTGTTTTGGTTTTGAAGCCACACAGGGTGACACTCAGGGGTTACTCCTGGCTAAGCACTCAGAAATCACTTTTGGCTTGGGGGACTATATGGGACACTGGGGGATCAAACCACGGGTTGTCCTAGGCTAGCACACAAAAGGCAGATGCCTTACCACTTGTACCACTGTTCCAACCCCTAGTTTATTCTTGGTTTGTGTCAGGGTTCTTAACAAAGTCAGTGTAGTGAATGCCATTCCAAAATATTCCACTGTCCATTAATTGGTACTGTAGGCAATTTAGTAAACTAGACAGAAAAATGCTCTTTCCTTGTACTATCTGCCTAAAAAGGGGGAGGGCATAGTACCTCTTGTGAAGGACACAAATTCCTCATTCCACTAACAAGAAAAGGACAACCACTGCATATGGAACCATCATGGAAACTGACAGGACAGACCTTGCTATAGAAGTAAACGGCAGGGTAGTAGAGTGGTCTCTAGCAATGAATTTCAGGTAGCCACCAAAACAAAAATGTTTGGGAGTTTATCCAGCTTTCAGATCAATACCAATTCAAATGATGAGGTCAGAAAACTCATCAAGAGACAATTCAACAGGAACAAATGCCATGAAAAGATTATGTAAAGGACGATACTTCCAGAGACCTCCAGAGTTCTTCTTCTAGACATCTTAGCATTGATTCATTTCCTTAGAGAACCTGAGGCTAAGAAAACTTGGGGGGGGGGGCTGAACCCTATATATATCAGCTTCCCTTAAGCAAGTTGGTTTATCACACCTTTCTGAAGTCACCAGCAACTTTACTCTGATTGAATAATTTTTTTCATTTTACTTTATCATACTCCATCCTAGACTTGCCCACATCATTTTTTAAATAGGTGTGAAACTTCCTTTTTTACATTATAAAACTTTCTCCCTGTCATTTTTTTTTCTTAAAAGTCTATTATGTTTCACTGATTGTCTTCTCTTAAAATTCACTTTTGAGTGAGAATCAAATAAGCTAGGATTAGGGAAGAAGTTGGAACTGAGTTCTTCCTTTTTTGCAAAGAGCATAGTTTTGCTTTATTCTGAAATCATGGATCACAAAAATCTGCACGGTAAGGACCAGCTTCTTCGCTGCTTAAACTAAATGGATATCAGGTAAAAAATTAATGGTTTCCTTAGTGAGGCTGGCAGGATCTTGGAACTCTTGTCTAAGCCATGTAGAAATTCATTTAGACTTGTTGTGTTTTGTTTGTTTTTTGTTTTGGGGCCAACCCCGTTATGCTCCAGGGTTACTACTCAGGAATTATTTCTTGTGGGCTCAGGGGATCATAAGGGATATTGAGGATTAAACTCAAGTCAACCAAGATAAGTGCCTTACTTACCGTACTATTGCTCAGCCTTACTTTTTCCAATCTTGACCTCTCCAGGTACTCAATCCACTGACAGCACTGTAGCAAGCCAGCCAAGATTAGAGTCTCTGCTGATATTACCTTCTTTCTCTCAGTGGTTCCATTTTTCACCCTTGAACCCTTGCAATTCCTGGAATCCCCTTTTTCCTTTTCTTTGCCCTGTACACTTCCCCACAATCCAGTGTCCTTCATTAAAATGTTATATGATATACCACCTGTGTCCAACCATTTTCTTTAAGTTTTCTTTTTCTGTTAAAGCATCAGTGCATGAAAATTAAAATACTAATAGCAGATAAATCTATGTTTTTATTCCTGTGAATCTTCTTTGTTGGTTTAAGTTCCCAGGTCTAGTTTAGTAAAATAAGTGGATGAATAAAACTTGTTCTCTAATATTGTAAATAAAGCTCAGTGATACCAGGTAAGAAGAACCCATAAACCACAAGCCTGAGCTCGTGGGAAGCATAATACAGAGTCATAAATGTGGCGGCTATGCCTGCTCATGTTCTATCACAATAATAATTGAGGAATGAATATAGGAATCTTACTGTGCTCTTCCATTACCTTTCTCATAGCCAAGGGTAAAGGAGCTAGCGAATTCCTCAAAGTTCTTTAACATCTCTCCAGTCTTTGGAGTCTGTCATGGAGTTCACCCCTCAACTGCTCCTGTCATCTTTCAACCTTGTGAAATGGTTCTTTTTTATTTCTGAAGCCCCTGGCCTGGAAAAGAGTCAATAAACAGATCCAGTTAGCACCAACTTGAGCCATAGTCAAACAGCCCTGAGCAAGCAGGCCAAGCTCAAGCTTCTAAAGAACAGTTGGGCCTCACCGGGCCACGCAGGTCCAGCCCTGCCACAGCTCAGCAGAGGAGACAGAATTCTAGTCCTCTGCCCTACCCCTCCCTTCACCCTCCCCAAAGAGCTTGCCTTTGATCTCAGCACAGAAAATTCAGACCCATTATAAACCTGTTTATGCTCTAATGACAAGAGTACAGACAAAAGTAATTAGAGATGAACATTAAGTGACCTAGCCCAGCTCCCCAGCAGAACCAGGAAGGGTGGTGGGGATGAGTCAGCCAGATCCAGCACCAGAAATTTGCTTCAAGCCATCTAGGATGTGGCTTTATTATTCCTAAAATCTTTTATTTGTAGTAAAAGATCTCTGTGGGGGCTGCTTCTACTGGCCTGGAAAGCCCTACCTGTTTGTCTTCAGCCTCCCCTTGAAATAATAATTTCCAAGGACTCCATAAAACTCACATGGCCAATTCAAGTAGCCTTTGAATCTCAGGTTTCTTCTTTCTCTATTTCAAGAACAGTTACGATTTCCTTAGTGAGAATTTTCTTTTCTTTAAAAATTTACAATAGAGATGAGGGCTGGAAGGACCGGCACATGATATGAAGCTTACCACAAAGAGTGGTGAGTACAGTTAGAGAAATAACTACACTGTCAACTATCATGACAATGATAGTGAGTGAGAGAAATAGAATGCCTGTCTTGAAGACAGACAGGGGGTTGAAGAGGAGGGAGACGGGGGCATTGGTGGTGGGAATGTTGCACTGGTGAAGTGGGGTGTTCCTTTTTATAATTAAAACCCAACTACCTTAAATATTACTGTGAAAGATTTGTAATTCACTTTGGTCACAATAAAAATTAAAAGAAAATATAACCCAACTACAAACATGTTTGTAATCATGTGCTTAAATAAAGATTTTATTTAAAAAGAACCAGACAAAAAAATTAACATTCCCAATTCAGTGTGTGGCCCCCCACTCTGATAAACTCAGGTCTACAGAACTGAATTGAAGCAAACTTTCTCATTATTAACATCCAGGAGAAATGCAGTCCATAGCACAGTCATTTCAAACTCCCAATCTGCCTTGCTAGGTATGAGCTGCAAAATTCATGTTTTGGAAAATGCTAAGCATCAATTTTCCTTCCACACTAGGCTGAGTATAATTGGTTTCTGTCTGCAGGCATGCTATTGAACTAATGTGCACCAACAGGAAGGCTGCACCCATGTTTGATTCCTTTTTCACAATAACCTGTTATTTTGTGACTGGTATAATATTCTCCCAGGGCGCTTAAAATTTTATGTTTAAACTGCAAAAAAAAAAAAAAAAAAAAAAAAAGCCTTCCTTTCTTTCTACATTCTTTCTTCTTTCTTTTCTTCTTTTTCTTTATCTCTCATTTTCTTCTTTATTTCTTTTCCTTTCTTCCTTCCTTCTTTTTTTCTTCCTTCCTTTTTCTTTTTTACTTTCTTTTCTTTCTTTCTCTAGCTTTCTTTTTCTTCCTTCTTTCTTTTTTTCTTCCTCTTTATTTTCTTTTCTTTCTCTAGCTTTCTTTTCCTTCCTTCCTTCCTTTCTTCTTTCTTTCTTTCTTTCTTTCTTTCTTTCTTTCTTTCTTTCTTTCTTTCTTTCTTTCTTTCTTTCTTTCTTTCTTTCTTTCTTTCTTTCTTTCTTTCTTTCTTTCTTTCTTTCTTTCTTTCTTGCTTTCTTTCTTGCTTTCTTTCTTGCTTTCTTTCTCTTTTCTCCCTTTCTCCCTTTCTCCCTTCTTCCTTTTCTTTCTTTGTTTCATTCTTTCTTCTTTCCACTTACCAATGATTCTAATCAGGTTCATTTTCAGTTACCAGGAGAAAGAAGAAAATTGTCTCAACTTGGAGCTCTTTACTCTGAGACGTGAACCAAGACCAGGGTCAAGCACATTGGCGGCATCTTTCATTACCGTGGGGCAAGCCTCCAGTTAAACCATCAGAGTGGAGCCTGTTGGTCTCCACTAAGTCATTATGTACTTAGGATTATCATTAATTTTTTCTCCCTGAAGTGCTTCTGATGAATGTGAGGACTGTGGACTGCAGCCCTCTATGTATTCACAGATAAAAGGTTCTATGTTCAATTTTCTCAAAGTGCCCTTAGAGAATCCCCAACTTCCTGCCTCTTCCTAAGAAGAAACTGATTGTGCTGCCTTCCAAAATGGGATGCTGAGTCCTCTTAGTGTGGAAGCTTCCTGAAATTTGGAAAGAGAGCCATTAGGACATTTTGGAAACTTGGAACCCTTGCTGCCTATTTCCACTAGAAGGGACTGATGACATGAATGGAGCTATATTAAATTCTGCTAACTTAAGAAACTCAATAACCAAACAAGCTAATGTGGGTAGAGCTTCTTTTTCTCACCCATATACTATTAGCACAACCTTGGCCTCCATCCTGGGAAATTCATATCATATCCTGCAACTCTTACTTAACCCATTGAGAAGAGCCCTTCTTCAGCCCTGGACTGAAATAACTTCAACCTATTCTCTTGATCACACTCAGGTGCCACACTTGGATGGAGGTTATCAAATAGCTTACTTAGACCCATAATATGGGGGGGTACTTGATGTTTCAAACAAAAATAGCTTAATCTGTAAAAGAACTATATATCTCACAGGAACAGAAATACACTGAGGCTGCACAAAGCAAAAAAAGTCTTTAACTGGAGAGAGAGTGCAGTAGATAGGGCACTTGATTTACACACAGCCAACCCGGGTTTGATCATCTGCATCCCAATGGTCCCCTGAACCTGCCAGGAGTGATTCCTGAGTGCAAAACCAAAAGCAACCCTAAGCACTTCTGGGTAGTGAAAGAATGAAGGAAAGAAAGAAAGAAAAAGAAAGAAAGAAAGAAAGAAAGAAAGAAAGAAAGAAAGAAAGAAAGAAAGAAAGAAAGAAAGAAAGAAAGAAAGAAAGAAAGAAAGAAAGAAAGAAAGAAAGAGAGAGAGAGAGAGAGAGAGAAAGAAAGAAAGAAGAAAGAAAGAAAGAAAGAAAGAAAGAAAGAAAGAAAGAAAGAAAGAAAGAAAGAAAGAAAGAAAGAAAGAAAGAAAGAAAGAAAGAAAGAAAGAAAGAAAGAAAAAGAGAGAGAAAGAAAGAAAGAAAGAAAGAAAGAAAGAAAGAAAGAAAGAAAAAGAAAGAGAGAGAAAGAAAGAAAGAAAGAAAGAAAGAAAGAAAAAGAAAGAAGAAAGAAAGAAAGAAAGAAAGAAAGAAAGAAAGAAAGAAAGAAAGAAAAAGAAAGAAGAAAGAAAGAAAGAGAGAGAGAGAAAGAAAGAAAGAAAGAAAGAAAGAAAGAAAGAAAGAAATAAATAAAAAGAAAGATATATAAATAAAGAGAGAGAAAGAAAGGAAGGAAGGAATGAAGGAAGTAATAAAGAAATAAATAAAGAAAGAGAAAGAAGAAAGAAAGAAAGAAAGAAAGAGAAAGAAAGAAAGAAAGAAAGAAAGAAAGAAAGAAAGAAAGAAAGAAAGAAAGAAAGAAAGAAAGAGAGAGAGAGGGAAGGAAGAAAGAAAGGAGGGAAGGAGAGAAGAAAGAAAGAAAGAAGGAAGGAAAGAAAGAAAGAAAGAAAGAAAGAAAGAGAGAGAAAGAAAGAAAGAAAGAAAGAAAGAAAGAAAGAAAGAAAGAAAGAAAGAAAGAAAGAAAGAAAGAAAGAAAGAAAGAGAGGGAAGGAAGAAAGAAAGGAGGGAAGGAGAGAAGAAAGAAAGAAAGAAGGAAGGAAGGAAAGAAAGAAAGAAAGAAAGAAAGAAAGAAATAAAGAAAGAAAGAAAGAAAGAAAGAAAGAAAGAAAGAATGTATGAGAGGTAATGAAGAAAGAAAGGAGGGAAGGAGAGAAGAGAGAAAGAAAGAAGGAAGGAAGGAAGGAAAGAAAGAAAGAAAGAAAGAAAGAAAGAAAGAAAGAAAGAAAGAAAGAAAGAAAGAAAGAAAGAAAGAAGGAAGGAAGGAAGGAAGGAAGGAAGGAAGGAAGGAAGGAAGGAAGGAAGGAAGGAAGGAAGGAAGGAAGGAAGGAAGGAAGGAAGGAAGGAAGAAGAATTAAGGAAGGAAGGAAGGAAAAAGGAAGGAAGGAAGAGAGAAAGAAAGAAAGAAAGAAGAAAGAAAGAAGAAAGAAAGAAAAAAGAATTAAGGAAGGAAGGAAGGAGAAAGAGTACAAAGGAAGAAGGAAACTGGGAAGAGAGATTATAATTACTTCATGTGTAAATGTATCC
This sequence comes from Suncus etruscus, assembly GCF_024139225.1. Classification (NCBI taxonomy): domain Eukaryota; kingdom Metazoa; phylum Chordata; class Mammalia; order Eulipotyphla; family Soricidae; genus Suncus; species Suncus etruscus. The sequence goes on along the minus strand of NC_064854.1, from coordinate 32,987,508 downwards.
TCTTTGGAGAATATCCCATTTCCAAAGAGGCTATGAAATTGAAGTTTGCATTGGGTTGGTGAAGAAGCTGCCACACAAAATGTGTTAACTTCTTCCTCTGGGTGTCCCTCCACTGAAAACTTTAAAAAAATAAAAAACAGATTCTCTTGTTTTCTTTTAGTTTGTTGTTAATTTGTTTTGTAGCAGCATACTTGGTGAGGATCAGGGGTAACTCCTGGCTCTGTATTCAGGAATTACTCAGGAAACCGTATGGGATGCTGGGAATCAAATTTGAGTCAACTACGTGCAAAAAAACTACCCTATTCACTGTACTAACTCTTTAGGTCCTTGTTTTTACTTTTTGGGGGCTGAACCCACACCCATCCATGCTCAGTGGCTATTCCTGGCTCTGTGCTTCTGAGTTGGTTTGGTCAGTGCTTAGGAAACTATGTTTGGTGCTAGGGATTGAACTTGGGCTGCTGTAAGACTTGCACTCACGCTGTTAAGCAAGTTCTCCAGCACAAGTTATATTTTTTATCCACATGGAAATAGTTTTATTCTAGTTAACACTTGTTATTTACAAGAAACATAAATTATGGCCATTCAGATCAACACAGTTGATATGTATTTCTCATACATAATTTGGTCTTAATCCACAATTCCTGGTGTATTTCTCACTAAGTGTTGAGAGAATTGAAGTATCTTTAACTTTTATTTTTTTGTGGGTAGCGGGGGGGAAAGTCATAGAGCAGGAGTAGGGGAGAAAGAGAGAGAAGAGAAGAGAAGAGAAGAGAAGAGAAGAGAAGAGAAGAGAAGAGAAGAGAAGAGAAGAGAAGAGAAGAGAAGAGAAGAGAAGAGAAGAGAAGAGAATGAGTGAGAGAGAGATGAGAGAGACCTTTTTTGCGTGGTCCACCAAAACCTTGTTCGCAAGAATTTCAGGAGGACCAAGAATCATATAGGTCTGCATGACAGTCGTATGATGAGAATGTGTTGGTCCTGTTGAAAACACTTAGGCACCATCAGGCTGCATGTAAAGCTCACTTGCTCTATGTGTGAGACAAGATCCTAATACTGGCTTAAACCATTGCTCAGGGTCCTTGGTTTCTAGACTGAGGATAGCTTATGCTCTTTGATGAAACAGGAAACTCAGTCTTTATCTCTACACAAGTCTCCCAGAATTTCAAGAGCAAATAAACCAGGGAACAAAGAAATTTGTTAAAAGAGAGTGAGAAAATAAACGTACCCAAGAGAGAAAGAAGGCTTTTCTCGTGAGAGGAGAGAACCCCTCTCAGCATTGGGAAGGGGTTATGGGCATGTTTTTCTACATTGTATTTTCTTGAAGTTCTCTGTACAAGTAAGAATTACTTCTAGGAAACTGTCAAGGGAAAGAATATAGAATTGGGGGTAGGGAATGTCTTTCCTATTTTCAGACCTTTCCGATGAATTTCCTCCTATTCTAAAAGAGACTTGTCTTCTGTGTTTGGGCTGGTGTCCCTTAAAGTATTATCAGGCCTCAGTTCTACAGACTCATCTCTAAAATGGGTCTAGCCTTAGAGCCTTTAGGGATGGTAACAAGTTAGTCCTTTTCAGATTGAAGCTGTGGCACAGTATAAGGCGTCTGCCTTCCACGCTTCTGACCTAGGACGGATGGCGGTTCGATCCCCCAGCGTCCCATATGATCCCCCAAGCTAGGAGCGATTTCTGAGCACATAGCCGGGAGTAACCTCTGAGCGTCACCGGGTATGGCCCCAAAACAAAACAAAACAAAAAGACACTATAAGTGGCAAAATTGTTTCTTTTTTTTTTGTGGGGAAGGGTGCAAATTATTTCTAAACAGGCATTGGAGGCAGAAATACCTGCATAAGAGGAAAAAGATAGATATGACTTTTTATTTATAATATCTTTATTTAAGCATCTTGATTACAAATATGATTGTGATTAGGTTTCAGTCACCTTCACCAGTGCAACATTCCCATCACCAATGTCCTAAATCTCCCTCCATCCCACCCCACCCCCACCTTTACTCTAGACAGGCTTTCCAGTTCCCTCATTCATTCACATGGTTATGGTAGTTCTCAGTGTAGTTATTTCTATAACTGTACTCACCACTCTTTGTGGTGAGCTTCATGAAGTGAGCTAGAAGTTCCAGCCCTCCTCTCATTGTCTCTGAGGACTGTTGCAAAAATGACTTTTATTTTTCTTAAAACCCATAGATGAGTGAGACTATTCTGCATCTCACTCCCTCTGACTTATTTCACTCAGCATGGTAGATTCCATGTACATCCATGTATAGGAAAATTTTATGACTTCAACTCTCCTGATGGCTGCATAATATTCCATTGTGTATATGTACCACTATTTCTTTAGCCATTCATCTGTTGAAGGGCATCTTGGATGTTTCCAGAGCCTGGCTATTGTGAATAGTGCTGCAAAAAATATAGGTGTAAGGAAGGAGTTTTTGTATTGTATTCTTGTGTTCCTAGGGTATATCTCTAGGAGTGGAATAGCTGGGTCAAATGGGAGATCAATTTCCAGTTTTTGGAGTAATCTCCATATAGCTTTCCATAGAGGTTGGACTAGAAGGAGTTTTTGTATTGTATTCTTGTGTTCCTAGGGTATATCTCTAGGAGTGGAATAGCTGGGTCAAATGGGAGATCAATTTCCAGTTTTTGGAGGAATCTCCATATAGCTTTCCATAGAGGTTGGACTAGATGGCATTCCCACCAGCAGTAAATAAGAGTTCCTTTCTCTCCACATCCCTGCCAGCACTGATTGTTCTCATTCTTTGTGATGTGCGCCAATTTCTGTGGTGTGAGGTGGTATCTCATCATTGTTTTGATTTGCATCTTCCTGAAGATTAGTGATGAGGAGCATTTTTTCATGTGCCTTTTGGCCATTTGTATTTCTTTTTTTTATCGAAGTCTCTGTTCATTTCTTCTCCCCATTTTTTGATGGGATTAGATGAATTTTTTCTTGTAAAGTTCTGTCAGTGCCCTGTATATTTTGGAGATTAGCCCCTTATCTGATGGGTATTGGGTGAATAGATTCTCCCACTCAGTGGGTGCTCTTGTATCCTGGGCACTATTTCTTTTGAGGTGCAGAAGCTTCTCAGCTTAATGTATTCCCATCTGTTTATCTCTGCTTCCACTTGTTTGGAAAGTGCAGTTTCCTTCTTGAAGATGCCTTTAGTCTCAATGTCATGGAGTGTTTTATCTATGTGTTGTTCTATATACCTTATGGTATCAGGTCTGATATCAAGGTCTTTAATCCATTTGGATTTTACCTTCATACATGGTGTTAACTGGGGGTCTATGTTCGCTTTTTTGCAAGTGACTAACCAGTTCTGCCAGCACCACTTGTTGAAGAGGTTTTCCCTGCTCCACTTAGCATTTCTTGCTCCTTTATCAAAAATTAGGTAATTGTATGTCTGGGGAAAATTGTCTGAGAACTCAAGCCTATTCCACTGATCTGAGGGTCTGTGTTTATTCCAATATCATGCTGTTTTGATAACTATTGCTTTGTAGTACAGTTTAAAGTTGGGGAAAGTAATGCCTCCCATACTCCTTTTTCCTAGGAATGCTTTAGCTATCCGAGGGTGTTTATTGTTCCAGATGAACTTCATAAGTGTTTGATCTACTTCTTTGAAGAATGTCATGGGTGTCTTTAGAGGGATCGCAATAAATCTGCTTTGGGGAGTATTGCCATTTTAATGATGTTAATCCTGCCAATCCATGAGCAGGGTATGTCTTTCCATTTCTGTGTGTCCTCTCTTATTTCTTGGAGCAGGGCTTTATAGTTTTCTTTGTATAGGTCTTTCACATCTTTGGTCAAGTTAACTCCAAGATATTTGAGTTTGTGTGGCACTAATGTGAATGGGATTGCCTTCTTAACGTCCGTCTCTTCCTTATCATTATTGGTGTATAAAAAGGCCATTGATTTCTGTGTGTTAATTTTGTAGCCTGCCACCTTGCTATATGCATCTATTGTTTCTAGAAGCTTTTTGGTAGAGTCTTTAGGGTTTTTAAGAAGAGTATCATGTCATCTGCAAACAGTGAAATCTTGACTTTTCCTTTCCAATCTGGATGCCCTTGATATCTTTTTCTTGCCTGATCGTTATAGCAAGTACTTCCAGTACTATGTTGTAGAGGAGTGGTGAGAGCATACAGCCTTGTCTTGTACCAGAATTTAGAGGAAAGGCTTTTAGTTTTTCTCCATTGAGGATAATATTTGCCATTGGCTTGTGGTAGATGGCTTCAACTAGATTGAGAAAGATTCCTTTCTTTCCCATCTTGCTGAGAGTTTTGATCAACAATGGGTGTTGGAACTTATCAAATGTTTTCTCTGCATCTACTGATATAATCATGTGATTTTTATTTTTATTTTTGTTGATGTTTTGTATTATGTTAATAGATTTATGGATGTTAAACCATCCTTGCATTCCTGGGATGACCCTACTTGGTCATAGTGTATGATCTTCTTGATGATGCATTGGATCCTATTTGCCAGGATTTTGTTTAAGATCTTTGTATCTGCATTCATCAGGGATATTGGTTTGTAATTTTTTTTTGGCAGCATCTCTGTCTGGTTTTGGTATCAAGGTGATGTTGGCTTCATAAAAACTGTTTGGGAGTGATCCCGTTTTTTCAATTTCATGGAAGAGCCTGGCTAGGATTGGTAGTAGCTCCTCTTGAAAGGTTTGAAAGAATTCATTAGTAAATCCATCTGGGCTTTGAATTTTCTTTTTAGGCAGATGTTTGATTACAGTTTCTATTTCCTTTACAGTGATGGGGGTTATTAGATATGCTACATCCTCCTTACTTAACCGTGGAAGGTTATAAGTGTTCAGGAATTTGTCCATTTCTTCTAGGTTCTCATGTTAAGTAGCATAAAGTTTCTCAAAGTAGTCTCTGATTACCCTTTGGATCTCTGCAATATCTGTCATAATCTCCCCCTTTTCATTTCTAATATGGGTTATCAGGTTTCTCTCTCTTTCTTTGTGAATTTTGCCAATGGTCTATCAATCTTGTTTATTTTTTCAGAGAACCAACTTCTGCTTTTATTGATCTTTTGAATTGTTTTTTGGGTTTCCACTTTATTGATTTCTGCTTTCAGCTTTGTTATTTCCTTCTGTCTCCCTATTTTTGGTTCCTTTTGTTGGTCATTTTCTAATTTTGTGAGCTGTGTCATTAAGTTATTCAGGTATGCCCCTTCTTCCTTCCTGATGTGTGATTGCTAAGCTATAAATTTTCCTCTCAGGACCGCTTTTGCTGTGTCCCATAGATTCTGGCAGTTTGTGCCTTCATTATCATTTGTTTTCAGGAACTTTTTGATTTTCTCTTTGATTTCATCTTGGACCCACTAGTTGTTCAGTAGCAGGCTGTTTTATTTTCAATTATTAAGGTTTTTCTTCTGTGTCCCTTTGTAGTTCACATGTAATTTCAGATCTTTGTGTTCAGCAAAGGTAGCCTGCAAGATTTCTATCCTCTTGATTTTATGAATGTACGTTTTATGTGTCAGCATGGGGTCTATCCTGGAGAATGACCCATGTACATTGGAGAAGAATGTGTATCCAGGTTTTTTGGGGTGGAATGTCCTATATATGTCTACTAGTCCTTTTTCTTTCATTTCTCTTTTCAGGGCTAGTATGTTTTTGTTGGGTTTTAGTCTGGTTGACCTATCAAGTGTTGACAGGGCCGAGTTGAGGTCTCCCACAATTATTGTGTTATTATTGATTTCTTCTTTCAGATTTGTCAATAATTTTATTAGATAATTTGCTGGTTTCTCATTGGGTGCATATATGTTTAATAGTCTGATTTCTTCCTGTTGCACATATTCCTTGATTAGTAAAAATTGTCCATCTTTGTCCCTTACCACTTTTCTGAGTATAAAGTTGGTGTCATCAGATATTAATATGGCCACCCCAGCTTTTTTGAGGGTGTTATTTGCTTGGATGATTTTCCCCCAGCCTTTGATTTTGAGTCTATATTTGTTCTGATTATTCAGGTGTGTTTCTTGTAGGCAGCAGAAGGTTGGATTCATCTTTTTGACCCAGTTTGCCACTCTGTGTCTTTTAATTGGTGAATTTAGTTTATTGACACGGAGGGAGATGATTGTCATAGGATTTAATGTCATCTTTGTATATAAGTTCGCTGTGTTTGTTGGTCTCTCTTGTCTTAAAGTAGACCTTTCAGTTTTTCCTTTAAGGCTGTTTTTCATCTGTGAAGTTTCTGAGTTTGCTTATCCATGAAGCTATGTATCCTTCCTTCAAACCTGAACATGAGTCAGGCTGGGTACAGTATTCTCTGTGAGGCTTTCATTTCATTCAGTCTTGTCACAATATCCCACCACTGTCTTCTGGCCTCGAGAGTTTCTTGTGACATGTCTGCTGTAAGTTTTAAGGATACTCCTTTGAATGTAATTTCCCTTTTTGATCTTGCTGCTTTCAGTATTCTATCTCTATCTGTGGGATTTGTCATTGTAATGAGGATGTGTCTTGGGGTGTTTTTCTTTGAGTCTCTTTTAGCTGATCCTCTTTGGGCATGCAGGATTTGATTGCATGTAGTCTTTAACTCTGGGAGTATCTCTTTGATGATGTCTTTGACAGTTGATTCTTCCTGGGGATCTTCTATCTGGGCCTCTGGAACTCCAATGATTCTTATGTTGTTTCTGTTGAGTTTATCTAAGATTTCTATTTTTATCTGTTCGCATTCCTTGAGTACTTTTTTCCATTGTCTGATCATTTGTCTTAAGGTTCTTTTCCAATTTCTTCTGTGTGTTGAGTTTTTTTTTGCATCTCATCTTCCAGCACATTGATTCTATCCTCAGCTACTGTTACCCTGCTGGCGAGGTAAAACTGAGTTTTTCAGTTGAGCTACCATGGTTTTCAGATCTGTTATTTCAGTTTGGAGTTTTCTGGTTTCTGTCTTTGTGTTCTGTTCAGATCAATCTATGCTTTTTTTTGAGTTCTACGAACATCTTCCCTTTTTCTATTCTAAACTCTTTATCTGAGAGGTTAATCAGATGGTTAGAATTTTTTGGGTAGTCCAAGCTATCATCTTCATTTTCTGTGCATGGTGTTTGCCTGCGAGGTTTCCCCATTGTCACGCTTGTACTGTGATTTTTTCTGCATGTTGTGGTGGGGTTCCTTGGTTAGAAAGAGTGCATGTCCACAAAGCAGAGTGGCCACGCTCTTCTCTGGCCTCTAGATGACAGGTTTATTTTTTTGGGGGGGGGGTGCACTTCCTAGGCCTCTGAGAAGAGCTTCAAGTATTCAGGAAAGACAGACAAGCAAAACAAAGAGTTCCCTTCAAGTCCTCAGGGTCATCTAAGGCACAGCAGGAGGGCAGAGCCAGCCAAGGACTCTCTGTAGCAGGGAGGATCGCAGGCAGGAACCCTGATAAAATCCAGTCTCAACCCCTTCACCCCTCAATTCTATCCAGACCTCCCACCGTATTAAAACTCTTCACCCTCAGTCCTTAATCTATTAGTCATCAAGATTGACCTCCTACCCTAATGAACCAGTACCCAGTACCCAAACGAAGGGACACCCAGTCAAACCCACACCTCGTCTCCTGAAAGAAAAGGCAGCCAACTCCCCTGTGGACTCATGCTGCACAGCCCTCCCTACCAACTCCCCCTCATGTGGACTGTTACTTGAAACCGGACTTAGTTTCAAAAGTATCCCCAATGCAAGAATTCTTCCAAGACCTCCCTGCCGCAAATCTTTTGCCAATCTGAAGAAGGTCAGGGGGTGTGATGGAAAGGTGCCTGGGAACCCACACACCACAAGAAAAACCCAAAAGACAATGGGAAAACCTGTACTTCCAACATGAGCATAAGACCTGTATTACACCTCCTCTTTACCTGCTTTTCCCCAAACGTAAGGTAGTCTTTTGCATCACTTTGGTCCTTTAAATACTTCGTTAATTCATTTTTTTAATTATCTGCTCTACATATACATATGTGAGCACATACATTTTTAATCCTATTTTTTTAAATCTTTTTTGGGTATGTGACCTGTTTCTGTTTTCCTCTCTGTCCACCCCCAAATGCACCAACAATATAATGTAGCACCAGTTCTCCCTGCAAAGGCACACTAAAAAAAGGGGAAATCTTACATATAAAAAAAGAGCTCTTATCTACTAGTGATAGAAACTCATAGTTGTTTACAATACAGGGATATCTCCTACCTTGAAAATATATCATGTGGAATCAACTTAGACCTCAGGTGATTAGATACCATACATCCAGCCTTGAACCCTAGATCCCAGTTACAGAAACGGCACAGTTCTTCACAACAGCTGCAGGAAACAAACCCCATCTGGGACAGCCTTAATACTGCTGGAACAGACCTCCGCATGTGCCAGCGGCCTTTTGGCCTGGCCTAGGGTAGGGGGGGCCCGGACCTGGGTCACCCGACCCCCCTCTCCCCCTTTCCTCCGGATCTCCAGGTGGGTTTCTGGGAGGAGCTGATGGGGCACCCTGGGTTTTCCCCACTCCCAGGCCGGCTCCAGAGCTTGGCTTAGGGGGTGGCGTTTGATCTGGGGGATGGCAGATAACTGCTTAGCTATACTCAGGCTGTCACTGGCAATTTCATACCAGTCTACATTTTGAAACCGCGCGCGGGAGCGAACATATGCTCCTCCCAACCATCAGTACCCCAGATTTACCCTTCTTAACTTCAGTAACACACAGTTTTAATCTCTGACCAAAGACATACAGTAGATCTTACAAATCCCAGAACTATTTAGAAGGACACAAATCGAACACATATTGAACACATATATCTTTAGAATATTTTATGATTATTTTCTTTAACTGCTGTAACTCTCTATATATTCTTCTACCATGATGTTTCTATCCACTTTTCATCTTGTCTTTTCTTTGTAAGCTGTTCAGTAAGGATTGTTGGTGGAACTGTCCCTCAGTTTGATGCCTATGATTGAACTATGTCATGGAAATTGCTGGTCTTGTTCCTATTGCCTCCAGATGCACCAATAACGCTTCATGGCATCGATCCTTGTTTGCATAGACACATTAAAATGGGAAAACACTATACATACAGAGTAGTTATTATCTAATAAATCTCATTACAATGTACCTTACACCCTGAACATTGATATAATGACCTGGCACAGGCCTCAGATGAATGGGCATTCTCCATTCACTCTGGAACCAGGCAAGCTATCTACGAAACATCCAAGGTCTTTTATAGCAACAGTTGGAAGCAGTCCTCTACCAGGAAAGACACTACCAAGGGTCTGACATCGACCTCCTAAAAAGACACTTCCGTTTACACTGAGAAGACGTGACAACAACAATGACCTGCGAGAAGACGTGACAACAACAATGACCTGCTCTACAGGACATGGTTCTCTCTAGTGCCCCTTAAGTGTGAGGTGAAACGAGAGCATGCTCTGCACCATCCTGACTGCAATATGGGATATGCAGACTCCAGGATCTTTAATACAGAAGCATGATACCAACAACAGAGACTATGTGAGGAATGGAGGTGTATTGCCACTACAGACGATGACTTGAATTGGACAAACTAGTTTGCCTGGAGCCTAGAATCAGTCCTGTGCCAGGAAACTTCAGGGGTAGGGTCTCCATGTATTTAGACCATAATTTGTCTTTCCATGTCCCTTATGTTTTGGTGGGCCTATGCAAACAAATGCCACTTTAATATCGTTTTTTACTATGTTCCCTTGACTCCAATCCTTAAGAAAAACAACCCACTAAAACTTTTGAGGTTAACTTAAACTAGTAAGCATGTGCATGGAACTAGAGAAATGTACTTTGCCCTCAATGTTTAAAGAGTTACATAAGTCTAATATCTTTAGATTATATGGTGTGCTGCTAAGAAATAATATATACTACAACTGGGGATTTGAGGACAAAGTAATTGTATTGTACATGGGTTCAGTTTTGTTTTTCTTAATGTTCTCTGGCTGAAAGTTCAAGGCTGGGATATCATCGATGGGACTACTGAGAATCCTGTTTATGGGTGATTGGGCTTCCACTGTAACTTTTCCCTGTCCTCTTTCTTTGCATCTTTGTTGTCATAATTAAAATAATAATAAAAAATTAAAAAAAAAAAGAAAAAGGAAACACATTTTTAACAGTATCTCAGAGACAAGAGAGATGAGGGCTGGTAGGTGCAGCTCATGACATGAAGCTCATCACATAGATTGATGAGTGCAGTTGGAGAAGTGACTACACTGAAAACTATCATAACAATATGAATGAATGAGGGAAGTAGAAAGGACTTTAGAGTAGCAATATGGAATATGCTCAAAGAACTCAAAGAAACCATGAATAGAGTAGAACAGAACACTAATAAGAATCAAGAAAATATGAAGACAGAAATCACAAAACTCCAAACTGAAATAACATGTCAACTGACAGGCCTGAAAAACTCAGTAAACGAAGTGAATGACAAAATGGATAAGCTCTGGGACAGGGTATCAGAAGCTGAGAATAGACTTGGTGCGGTGGAAGATGAGATACACAACAATTCCATACAACAGGAGAGATTGGAAAAAAAACTTAAAACAAATGAACAGACAATGGAAAAATTAGTCAAAGAATGGGAACAGATGAAAATAGAGGTCTATGATAAGATCAACAGAAACAACTTAAGAATTATTGGAGTCCCAGAGACCCAGGAAGAAAATTTTCAGGAAGAATCAACGGTCAAGAACATCATTAAAGAGAAACTCCCAGAGCTAAAGAATATATGTGATCAAATCCTGCATGCTCGAAGAGTACCAACCAAAAGAGACACAAGAAAAACCACCCCAAGACACATCCTAGTCACAATGACAAATCCCACAGATAGACACAGAATTCTGAAAACAGCAAGATCAAAAGGGGAAATTACATTCAAGCAAGCATCCTTGAGATTTACAGCAGACCTGTCACCAGAAACACTCAATGCCAGAAAGCAGTGGTGGGATATTGTGACAAGACTGAATGAAATGAATGCTTCACCTAGAATACTGTACCCAGCAAAACTCACTTTCCGATTTGACGGAAAAATACATGGTTTCACAGACAAAAAACAGCTCAGAAACTTTACAGACTCAAAACCAGTCTTAAGAGAAAAACTGAAAGACCTAATTTAAAACAAGACTAACCAAAAGACACACCAAATTTCGATATAAAGATGGCATTAAATCCCAGGACAATTCTTTCTCTCAACGTCAATAGACTAAATTGCACCAGTTAAGAGACACAGAGTGGCTAAATGGATCAAAAAACTCAATCCAACCTTCTGCTGCCTACAAGAAACGCACCTGAATAGTCAGAACAAACATAGACTCAAAATAAAAGGCTGGAGAAAAGTTATCCAAGCAAACAACACCCATAAAAAAGCTGGAGTGGCCATACTAATATCAGATAATGCAAACTTTATACTCAGGAAGGTTGTAAGGGACAAAGATGGACATTTTATATTAATCAAGAGGTATATAGAGCAGGAAGAAATAACTCTCCTAAACATATATGCACCAAATGAGGGGCCAGCAAAATATTTAAAACAACTGTTGACAAATCTGAAAAACAATATCAACAACAACACAATAATTGTGGGGGACCTCAACACTGCTTTGTCAACACTGGATAGGTCAACCAGACTGAAACCCAACAAGAATATACTAGACCTGAGGAGAGAAATGGAAGAAAGAGGCCTAGTGGATATATATAGGACACTCCATCCCCAGAAACCTGGATACACATTCTTCTCCAATGTACATGGGACATTCTCCAGGATAGACTACATGCTGGCACATAAAACATACCTCCATAAGATCAAAAGGATAGAAATTTTGCAGACTACCTTCGCTGACCACAAGGCTCTGAAATTATTGTGAACTCCAAAGAAACTCAGAAGAAAAACTTTAACACCTGGAAGTTAAACAGCCTCATGCTCAATAACCAGTGGGTCCGAGATGAAATCAAGGACGAAATAAAAAGGTTCCTGGAAACAAATGACAATAAAGACACAAACTATCAGAACTTATGGGACACAGCAAAAGCAGTACTGAGAGGAAAATTTATAGCTTTGCAAGCACACATCAGGAAGGAAGAAGGAGCTTACCTGAGTAGCTTAATGACACAGCTAATAGAACTAGAAAGTGCTCAACAAAAGGACCCAAAAATAGGAAGACAGAAGGAAATAACAAAGCTGAGAGCAGAAATCAACGAAGTGGAAACCCAAAAAACAATCCGAAAGATCAACGAAAGCAGAAGTTGGTTCTTCGAAAAAATAAACAAGATTGATAAACCACTGGCAAACCTAACAAAGAAAGAGAGAGAGAGAGAAACTTGATAACTCGTATTAGGAATGAAAAAGGAGAGATCACTACTGATATGACAGAGATTCAAAGGGTAATCAGAAACTACTTTGAAAAACTCTATGCCACTAAAAATGAGAACCTGGAAGAAATGGATAAATTCTTGAACTCTTATAATCTTCCACGGTTGAAGGAAGAGGATGTAGCATATCTAAACACCCCCATCACCATTGATGAAATAAAAATGGTAATCAAAAGTCTGCCCAAAAACAAAAGCCCAGGCCCAGATGGATTCACTAATGAATTCTTTCAAACTTTCCAAGAGGAACTACTACCAATCCTGGCAAGACTCTTTCATGAAATCGAACAAACGGAAACACTCCCAAACAGCTTTTATGAAGCCAACATCACCCTAATACCTAAACCAGACAGAGATGCTACGAAAAAAGAAAATTACAGACCAATATCGCTGATGAATGCAGATGCAAAGATCCTCAACAAAATCCTGGCAAATAGGATTCAATACCTCATTAAGAAGATCATCCACTATGATCAAGTAGGTTTCATCCCAGGAATGCAAGGATGGTTTAACATCCATAAGTCTATCAACATAATACACAACATCAACAACAAGAAAAATAAAAACCACATGATTATATCAATAGATGCAGAGAAAGCATTTGATAAGGTCCAACACCCATTCTTGATCAAAACTCTCAGCAAGATGGGAATGGAAGGAACCTTTCTCAATATAGTAGAGGCCATCTACCACAAGCCAGTGGCAAATATTATCCTCAATGGAGAAAAACTAAAAGCCTTCCCTCTAAATTCTGGCACAAGACAAGGCTGTCCTCTCTCACCACTCCTATTCAACATAGCACTGGAAGTACTTGCTATAGCGATTAGGCAAGAAAAAGATACCAAGGGAATCCAGATAGGAAAGGAAGAAGTCAAGCTCTCACTGTTTGCAGATGACATGATGCTCTACTTAGAAAACCCTAAAGACTCTACCAAAAAGCTTCTAGAAACAATAGACTCATATAGCAAGGTGGCAGGCTACAAAATTAACACACAAAAATCAATGGCCTTTCTATACACCAATAATAATAAGGAAGAAATGGACATTAAGAAAACAACCCCATTCACAATGGTGCCACACAAACTCAAATATCTTGGAATCAACTTGACTAAAAAAGTGAAGGACCTATACAAAGAAAACTATAAAAGTTGCTCCAAGAAATAAGAGAGGACACACGGAAATGGAAACACATACCCTGCTCATGGATTGGCAGGATTAACATCATCAAATACTCCCCAAGGCATTATACAGATTCAACGCTATCCCTCTAAAGATACCTATGACATTCTTCAAAGAAGTGGATCAGGCACTGTTGAAATTTGTTTGAAACAATAAACACCCTAGAATAGCTAAAGCAATCATTGGGAAAAAGAATATGGGAGGAATTACTTTCCCCATCTTTAAACTTTACTACAAAGCAATAGTTATCAAAACAGCATGGTATTGGAATAAGGACAGACCCTCAGATCAGTGGAATAGGCTTGAATACTCAGAAAATGCTCCCCAGACATACAATCACCTAATTTTTGATAAAGGAGCAGGAAATCCTAAATGGAGCAAGGAAAGCCTCTTCAACAAGTGGTGTTGGCACAACTGGCTAGCCACTTGCAAAAAATTGAACTTAGACCCCCAGCTAACATCATGTACGAAGGTAAAATCCAAATGGATTAAAGACCTCGATATCAGACCCCAAACCATAAGATATATAGAACAACACATAGGCAAAACTCTCCAGGACATTGAGACTACAGGCATCTTCAAGGAGGAAACTGCACTCTCCAAGCAAGTGAAAGCAGAGATTAACAGATGGGAATATATTAAGTTGAGAAGCTTCTGCACCTCAAAGGAAATAGTGCCCAGGATACAAGAGCCACCCACTGAGTGGGAGAATCTATTCACCCAATACCCATCAGACAAGGGGCTAATCTCCAAAATATACAAGGCACTGACAGAAATTTACAAGAAAAAAACATCTAATCCCATCAAAAAATGGGGAGAAGAAATGAACAGACACTTTGACAAAGAAGAAATACAAATGGCCAAAAGACACATGAAGAAATGCTCCACATCACTAATCATCAGGGAGATGCAAATCAAAACAACAATGAGATACCACCTCACACCACAGAGAATGGCACACATCACAAAGAATGAGAACAAACAGTGCTGGCGGGGATGTGGAGAGAAAGGAACCCTTATCCACTGCTGGTGGGAATGCCGTCTAGTTCAACCTTTATGGAAAGCAATATGGAGATTCCTCCAAAAACTGGAAATCGAGCTCCCATATGACCCAGCTATACCACTCCTAGGAATATACCCTAAGAACACAAAAATACAATACAAAAATCCCTTCCTTACACCTATATTCATTGCAGCACTATTTACCATAGCAAGACTCTGGAAACAACCAAGATGCCCTTCAACAGACGAATGGCTAAAGAAACTGTGGTACATATACACAATGGAATATTATGCAGCTGTCAGGAGAGATGAAGTCATGAAATTTTCCTATACATGGATGTATACGGAATCTATTATGCTGAGTGAAATAAGTCAGAGAGAGAGAGAAAAACGCAGAATGGTCTCACTCATCTATGGGTTTTAAGAAAAATGAAAGACATTCTTGTAATAATAAATTTCAGACACAAAAGAGAAAAGAGCTGGAAGTTCCAGCTCACCTCAGGAAGCTCACCACAAAGAGTGATGAGTTTAGTTAGAGAAATGACTACATTTTGAACTGTCCTAATATTGAGAATGTATGAGGGAAAGGTAGAGCCTGATTAGAGTACAGGCAGGGGTTGGGTGGGGAGGAGGGAGATTTGGGACTTGGGTGATGGGAATGTTGCACTGGTGATGGGTGGTGTTCCTTTTATGACCGAAACCCAAACACAATCATGTATGTAATCAAGGTGTTTAAATAAAAAAAAAAAAATACAAGTACCACGCAAAAAAAAAAAAAAAAAAAGACAAAATCAGAAGACTTGTCACCCGTTCGTAGGTCCAAAAACCAAGATCACGATTTACAGATGACTGGCTGCTAGAACCATGACCAGACTGTATATATCTTGGGACCAATAAAAAAGCCCTAGTCTAGGGTTTGAACTACGACCTGCACAACAACCATGATCCCCAGTTCCAAAGGTCTGGCAGAGACAACTGTAACGGAATGGGGCTTCTGGAAACACAAGAAAAGACGTTATCCTAGGTGCCATCCCAGATTTAGTGCTAAGACCAAGACCACCAACCACAGAAGATGGATTAAAATGACACTGAGTGGAACAGAACTTCTAGAACCACAAAGACTGACTTCATCATAAGTCCCACCCCTGGAACTGTGCAGATACTGAGATTGATAGATACAGAGGTCTGATTGTATCACCCAGGACGGAGCAGAAGTCTTCCAAACACCAGAAAAGCACCACCGGGAAGTAAATGATCCTGAACAGAGTCTATAGTTGATCCCATGACAATATACTCCAAGGGCGGAGAAACCCCATATCTCTTAGGCCGTGTGAATCCCTTTTCAAATGACCCCAATATTTACTGTGCCAGGGCAGGAGGGAAAAAAAAAGCAAAAAGCACAAAACATTGTTTATTTTCTATATATTATTTTTTTATCTTCATGTACTATTATTATTATTTTTATTACCTATTTATTTTTGGTCGATTTCTTTGTTTTGTGGTTATTGAAGTTGTTGCCCCCACTTATACTTATCTTTTTTCTCTTCTTTTCTTTCTTTATGTGCTCTGCCATGTTTCTTATCTCAAGGCCATGGCGGGGTTTTTGTTTGTTTGTTTGTTTGTTTGTTGTTTTGTTTTGTTTTTGTGGTGCTTAGCGTTATTATTGGAATCCTCAATGGATATTTGACACTTTGTTTTGTAGTGATGGAGTGTTTCACCTTTTTCTCCTTCATCTCTCAAACCGATGACGAGAGGCTCTAGAAGAATTTCGCTTATTTTCGGCATATTAGACTTTTACCCCAGTTTATTACTTTTCTCTTCTTCAAACAAAACCACATAACTTAAACTATCTAGTCCTGCCTCCCAGTTAGAGGGGGAAATAAGGGAGGCATCAGGACCAAACAGGTGCAAGACTACTAAGTAATAGGCTAGGTACAGAGGGGACCACATATTCTAGCAGCCCTGGGGGTGAGGGAAGAGGATATGGGAGGTAGGACAAAAACGGAGGAGTAGGGAGGACAAACTGGTGATGGGAATCCCCCCTGATTTTATGCAAATATGTACCTAAAATATTATTGTCAACAATATGTAAGCCACTATGATCAAAATAAAAATTATATTAAAAAAGGCAAATAAAATAAAATGAAATAAAATAATAATTTCAAGTTCAAAAAAAAAAAATCCAGTCTCAGGAGGCTGGAAACACCATGGTCCAAGATGGCTCCTGTGCCCTTCAACACCCAGCAGAAACCAGCAGGAATCAGTGTGTGTACATCCCGACCCACCACTGAAGCAGGCAGGATCATCAGAAGGAACGCTGATGAAATTCAATCTCAGGCAGCTGGAAACTGCATGGCCCAAGATGGCTTCTGCGCCCTTCTGACTCCTGACAGAAACCACAGGTATGAATTTAGAAAAAAATTCTTCAGTTTTACATTGGGATAAGGAATTTCGAGCCAATTTAGAAGGTGGAAGAATTTTGCTTCCAGGCTATTGTGAGCAGGTTAGATGGAAGCTGGAAAACCAGAGGTTTGTTGGGTCTATAAAATAAACACAGGCTGGATACTCAATGACAGAGGTTTCTGTGATTTCCTTAAAAAATCCTGCTCTCAGGCAGAATTTCAGTGACCGTATTGCAAGTAGGTAGGGCTTTGCCTTGCATACAGTCAACCCATGTTTGATCTAGCAGCACAAGTGGTACTCTGAGCCTTACGCACTTTGTTATTACTCTGGTACCCTATAAAATAGGACACTAAACTCTAGTGAACAGTGGGTAGTGCAGAATATAGCCAATTTCAAGATTGTGATTGTATATACTTGTCATCTGTCATTAAAGTAGAGAGGCCACAGGCAAATGAGATCCAAATAGGATTCTGAGACTGAGTCTTTGATACTTCAGTCAATGAGATTTTTGTAAAAACTCAGAAATGAAATTCTCATCAAAAGAGAAAATTGGGGGCTGGAGTGGTGGCGCAAGTGATAGGGCATTTGCTTTGCACGCGGCTAACTATTTCTGAGCGCATAGTCAGGAGTAACCCCTGAGTATCACTGGATGTGCCCCTCCAAAAAAGAACAAATTGATGGGGGCTCAGAGAGATATCACAGTCTTAATGTGTGCACAGTCAATCCAGGATGGACTATGGTTCGAATTCTGGCATCCCATGTGGTCCTCTGAGCCTGCCAGGAGAGATTTCTTAGCGCAAAGCCAAGAGTAACTCCTGAGCGCTGCCAGGTGTGGAGTTCCCCCCCTCAAAAAAAAAAAAAAAAACAGAGCAAACTGAAAATCTTTGATACCAGGACACCTCAAGCTCATCACCATGAACTCAGCCAAGGTAAAAGTATCAGGGATACAGGTTTGCCTTTCTCTGTAGTTACTGCCTCTCACTGCTTTATAAGTGGATGCTGAAGTGGTGATGGATCTGCCTGCTAGGCCCCCATCAGCAGTGTCCAGACCTAAAGTGTATTGGAGAGCACTATTTCCACAAAGCCCTGCGGCTCCCCACCCTGATCGATTGTATCTTACATTGTCTGCCCATTAGGGGTTACAGTGAAAGGCTCAGTAGTCTAGAAGCTGCTCCGACGCAGAGAAATGAAGAGACAGTCACTCACGCAAAAGCTCAAGTGGGTTCTTTATTCTGGCCGGCCAGGGTCCAGTGCCCGTCCAGAACTGAACAGAGGCAAAGGACCATGTGGCTTTCTTTGTTCATCCTTATATACCATAAGAAGGGGAGGGGGGTAGAGGGGGTAGATACAATTTCCTTATAAGGTCAAAAAGGGTTAGATACAACCTTACCTTTAAGTTTCATGAGCTACAGCAGTGGGGGCTGGTGTAACTAGTTGTTGACTTCCCTTTTCAACAGGAGGTAACTATTCTTAAAAAATTAAGTTCCTGTTCTAATCATTATTCTGACTTGAACAGAGTGGATATTTATTTCTACCCCATTCAGCATGCTCCTGTAACCCACATGAAGAGACCTATAATAACCAATCAACAAAGCACTAAAAAAGGAATACTATTTTGCTAAAATCAGAACAGATATTCCTTTGGGGGTAGAAATGATTATATTTAAGAAGAAGAAAGGTGGAATAGAAAAAAAAGTTTTCCAGAGAGTGTGCTTTGGGATCAAACCCAGTAGGGCTCAGGGTTTGCTCTTAGAAATGCTCAGGAGACCTTGTGTTACTGGGTATCAAACCAGTTCAGCATGTACCTTAACCCTTAAACTATTTCTTTGCCTGCAGTAAAAGTTTTTTCAATATTAAATAATATACCCAATCAAGAAATAAAAAGCTATCAAGATCTGAAGAGGCCCTGCACCCTAAGAGCCCTGAAAGAGTTTTGAAATCAGAAACTACATGTTAAGAAAAGTCACTAATGTACACCTTTATGGTTGAGAAGTTCTGTGCTGAGATACTTTTAAGAAGGGTTGACTCATTCAGGTCCTATTTGAGATCATTCTCTTGGCATTTGTTAGCTCTCAGATATTACTGAATGGGGAATTTTGAACTAAAGGATGAGACTTTGGGAGGTGGGGAGTGAAGTGTAGTGTAATTTTAAAAATTACTTGGTAGCTCCTTTCAGTGTACACTTTGAAATGTTAACTTTTAAAGACCAAAAATAGAATAATATATACATTTTATAAGCAACCTTTAAGTTGCATTGAGAATTGAAATTCCGATGGGAATTGGGACTAATTGGACTTTAGAGGGAATGAAAATCACTTTTTAAATAGCATTTTTTTTCCCACAGGTGTGAAAAAAAAAAAACAGTAAATGAAGCCTCAAGTTCCCAGCTAGAGTTCCCAGGCTGGAGACCTTCACAAACTGTCTCAGTGAGAGCAAGAGGGGTGTGGGGTTTTGGGGGCTTATGTCACAACATAGACTGACTTAGCAAAGAATAAAGGCATTCTTCATTCTGAAAGGGCAGGTTTCTCTGGCTAGATGAGTCAGGGTCTATGGCTACTGGGAATTCACATAATTAGGACCCAGCCTCTGAGTGAGATCTTGACAATTCAGTTCTACCTCTAGGCTGAGCTTGAAGACCAAAAGTGTAAGAAAGGGTGACATAACTATACTTTCTAAACCCTCTAAGTCTGGTCTGAATTCCACAAGGTCCCTTAGGTGGTTTTCCTCTGTTGGGACCTGAGCTCTGAATGAGGAAGGACGCCATTTTGTAAAAGCTGGCTTCTTCGTAGGTTCTGAGCAGGGAGAAACACCATTTTGTAAGGACCACATGGTATGAGCCACATACTGGTCTTCAGAAGCCTATTTCCATAGACCCTGCCTCAGTCTGCCTGGCCATACTAGCAGGGAAGGACAAGGGAGGTACCTATTATTTTACAATTATTTTAAAGGTACAATTATTTTAAAGATCATCAGAAAGCTAGAACTTCCCTATATCCCTATCCTATATAATCCCATTAGCGACCTTGGGTGGGGTTCTTTCATCCCTCATGGGAGAGAACCCTGATCGGTCAGTTAGGAGCTGTTTGCAGGTGGAATAAACTTTAAATTTTACTCCAATTTGTGTGGTCTCATCGTTCAATTTCTGGACCCTAACACCTCCAATTCTTGTGGATTTAAGCATATGGAAATACCAAGAGTCTCCTAACTTGCCTGATCTAGGATCCTGTGGTCAGCTCTCTTGTGATGGTGGTTGGACAGATCTGATGGTTTGTTAGCTGAGAAAGTGAGTTCCCTTTCTTTGCCTGGGTTTCCCTCAGTGCAAATGGGGTTCCTGTCCATGTGTCCTGGAGTGGGGGCACCAGAAGTTGGAATTAGAGTTTTCAGCTCAGCATCAGGCAGCTAAGAAGAGGTGTTATCCTTTAGGACATTAGGTTCAGAAGTGAATCCCAAGCACTACTTCCATTTCCACAAGGGAAAGCAAGTTCAAAAATACCTGAAAACTTGGGGCTGGAGCAAATAGTACAGCACGTAAAATGCTTGCCTTGCACATGGCTCACCCAGGTTCAATCACTAATGCCACATATGTTTCCCCAAAACCTCCAGGAGTCAACCCTGATCTCAGAGCTAGGAGTAAGCCATGAGCACTGTTGAGTGCAACGCGCCTCTCTCTGAAACAAATAAACAAACTAAAAAACCTGAAAACTTTAAGTCGGTTTGGACCCAAAATATATTGGAATTTGCTAGTGCCAAACTGAAAGTAGTTAGAGTGGGTGGTGAGCCATAGGCGTTGGGGTAGACTTTGGGAAACAAAGGCAAATGAAGGAAATAATTATGGTGATAACTTAACGCTTAGCTGGTTACTGTTGACTAGTTGTTTTTATTTTATGTATTGATTGACTGCTGTTTGGGTCACACTCAGCACTGTTTAGGGTTTACTCCTGGCTCTATGCTCAGGGATCACTCAGGGATCATTCCTGGTAGGACTTGGATGGCCATATGGGGGTGCCAGAGATTGAAGCCTGATCAGTTGCTGCAAGATAAATGGCCTAATCTCTTTACTATTGCTTCAGTCCCCTGACTGGTTGCTTTTTTTTCTTTTGTCATTTTCCCCCTTGAGGCTTTTACAGGTTCCCTTTTGAGCCCTTTCAGCCTCATGATCTTCTGGTTGAACTGTGCTCATCTTGAGTAAATCAGGACTATAGTTCTTTCTGTATGGGTTTCTGGTTTTAGGAAACCTAAGGAGTGCACAATACAGTCTTGGTGAGTATCAAGCTGGAATTTGAGGGTCCAAAAGATGTGGTGAGTGTCTGACTATAACGTGAAATGCCTGAAGTCAGGGGAGTGAACTATGGCATTATTTATAGACAGTTGTTAAATCCTCTTGGGAACAGGCCACAGGTTTGTTTAGGAGACTCCTGCCTGGCTAGCAAGACCAGTTCTGGTTATCATGTCTACTTCAGTTCTCTGCAGCCTGGCAAAGGGGAGTTCAGCCACAGGTCACGCTCCATGGAAGCTGGCAGCGTTACTTAATGCAGCAACAGGGCTGATGATAACCCCAGGGTTTCCCTAGGAATGCACTGCTTTGCAGCTCTCTAATCTGACCTTGCAACTTTAGAAGTTTATCGTGGGAGGGGATAGGACCAGCACCATCCATTCCAAAGAGATAAGCAAAGGGAGTCATTTAAAGCTACTGCAGCTCTAGGATAAGTGAGCAAGCTACCTTAGCAGCCGAGGTCAGGGATGTGCCAGTGCTCTGCAGAGCTACCTCACTGGAATGCCTTTGGTATTTTCTGCCCTTTGCTCACACAAAACTGCTTTTTTCGTGGCAACCTCCAGAGCCAGACACATTAACCCTTAGCAGTCTGGCTTAGTCTGCTTTTATGCTTAAACTGGTTGTTCTGTGAGTATTCATGGTGAAAACTCAGAAAATGAGAGCCAGATTTGTCCATTTAAACTGTTCCACAGAACTTTGCCTAAGAAAGGTTAATATTTCTTAGAATCTAGAAGTATTATCACTCTGAGCCCAAATAAACAAAAATCCAGATTTATCTTCAGGATGAATACTGACCCCCCCCCCCAAATATAGAAAAATCCTTTTACAATAGGTCAAAAATCTACTGATATTTTTTATTACAAAAGAAAATTAGGTCTAGAGAGATAGTTTAGCAGGTCAGAAACTTGCCTGGCATGTGGCGTCGACCCTTTATGTCCTGTCAGGAGTGATACAAGACCAGAAATAATCTCTGTGTAGAGCCAGATATGGCTTAACCCAACACTCACCACTACAAAAAAAAAAATTAAAATTGTGGCCTATAAAAAGTAAGATAAAGGCTGGGAAAGTGGCTCAGGGGGTTGGAGTGCTCTGTATGGAAGAGCTAGGATTGATCTCCAAGCATAGAACAGTGGCCTGAGCATTGCTGGAAGCCATTTGAGCATCATAGATTACCAGCTGTGGCCAAAAATTAAAAACAGGAAAAAGAAAGGAAACTGAAGTCCTTGTTTTGTTTTTCACACTTGGCAATTCTGTGGCCACTCTGTGCTGGGGATTTGCTCCAAATGGTATTCAGGGGATGGACTCAGGGTTGGCCACAAGCAAGGCATGCATATAAATCTCTATATTATCTCTTTTTCCCAGAAACTAAAGTTTTTATTATTATTATTATTATTATTATTATTATTATTATTAAAACCATTGTAATCTACAAAGTCCTTCATAGTTGAATTTCAGATATACAATGAATCATGTCATTCCCACAACCAGTGTTGTCCTCACTCCACCAACTATCCCAGAGTGTATTTTATACTATCACCCTTTGCCCTCTGGCCTACCAGTATAACAGGTCCCCTTTAAGTTTAGATTGTTAAAGTTTAGGTCTCTTGATTCTATTGTTGTTGACTTTGTCTTAGATATTTAGTTCTGTCCTTTTCTATCTCCAGCAATGCCCCTGAAACCACTTGGCCCCTGGCCCCACTCTTTCTTTTTTTCTTTTCTTCTTAATTTTATAGAAAAATGCAGAAATAAATAATTAAAGTAATTTAACCCATGTCCCAAGGCTCTATAAAAAAATTAAAAAGATATTTAAAAGATAAAAAGATTTAAAAGATATTAAAAGATAATTTAAAAGATAAAAAGGGAAAAAAGTGTGGGGGGCAGGTTTTTTTGCTTAGGAGCAGCAAAAGTTGGGGAATATAGAAAGGAAAACCTTTCATCTAAAAACAGGGAATCCTATCTGCCATAAGACCAACTACAGGCTTTGAGCATTCTAAGTTGTCTAACCCTAAAGTAATTTTTCATGGTCCCAGTAAAAATTCTCCATCACGGTTGTTGCAGTCGGGTTTTTATAATTAGAGATTTTGGTTTTTGCACAGATCCAATGTCAAAGTCAGGGTGTCTCGGAGAGTCATCTAATGTCTTCTCACTGTTAGTTGGCAATGCAGGGAAACCTGCCCTGAAAGCAAGTTGTTGCTATTTCCAAGTCATCAGGGTGAAAGGCCCCACTGCAATACAATATTCAAAAAGGAACAGATACTTTCAGATACTATGGAGTTAAAAAACAATAAGCTAAACAATCCCTATAACCTGGTTCTAACATGAATTCAGAACCCAAGAGAATCTTAATTTCTTTATTAATTTATCTACTATAATTTCCGACTAAACAAATCCAAAAAAGGGATGAGGAAAACTACATTTATATAAGGAAATGACAATAAGAATTATACTTTTTTTTTCTTTTTTTGGATTTTTGGGCCACACCCAGTGATGCTCAGGGGTTACTCCTGGCTATGCTCTCAGAAATTGCTCAGAAATGTCTTGGGGGAAAAAAAAGCAATGGCTTGGGGGACCAAATGGGACTTTGGGGGACCAAACCACAGTCATCCTGGGTCAGCCGCATGTAAGTCAAATACCCTACTGCTGCGCGATCTCTCTGGCCCCAAGAATTATACCTATTAAGGAAATACTTCTACAGAAATATACAAAGGAATTAAACATATCCCCTGTCTTTTGAAATAGTTTTTTCAGTCTGTGACATTGTCTTGTGGAGTCTAAAAATGGCTCCCAGAAGTCCTAGATTGGGAAATATCTTCAGCAAGGGGCTTCTCAAAAGCCAAATCCAGTAGACAGCAACAGTATACAGCAAAAGCAAAAGGGAGAAAAGGGGTCACCAAGAGCAAATCAGCAGCAGAGGCAGTGGCAGCTTCTTCCCAACCTGAGGCAAAAAGATTAAAAAGTTATTATAGATGTATTAAAATTGAGACACTAAAAATTCTTTTTTTTTTCGGGCCACACCCATTTGAAGCTCAGGGGTTACTCCTGGCTAAACGCTCAGAAATTGCCCTGACTTGGGGGGAACCATATGGGACGCAGGGGGATCGAACCATGGTCTTTCCTTGGCTAGCGCTTGCAAGGCAGACACCTTACCTCTAGCGCCACCTCACCAGCCCCAGAAATTCTTATAGTGAGCACTGTAGTGGGAGTCCATGGCTTCCAAACTCATTTGCACCTGTTTCTGAGAATAAAAGCATTAGAACATTATTGTAGACAACTGTAAAGAGCAGTTGATTGAACACAAGTTTTTGAGTTCCTCCTCTAACAGTCCAGAAACTGAAGTTTTGATTAAAATTGATTGTTGAATAATCATATTTGAGAAAAAAATTTCTCTGTCAGTTAAATAAAATGATTCAAGCAAGAAATTGCTATGAAAACTTGGGTCACCAATAGCTCCAGGAGAAACAAGCCAGGAAAGCAAAGGGAAAGTCCTCCTGAAGAACATAAGTAAGAAACTTTGATCTTAACAGAATAGGTGCGGGCAAGGTGAGTAAACCATAAAAATCTATTATCTATTATATGATACATTATATTACATATAGAAACTATAGCTTTTTTGTGAGCAAGCCATAAATATTATCCATTATAATGTATTGTATATATTATATATGTCTTTGCATAACCAAGTTGAAGAAACCATAGCTTTTTTGGAATAACTTTTGATTAAACTGTGTTAAACATATAAATTTGGCATAATTGTATTACTTGGGGTCAATTCACAACAAGTCTGAAATAACTGATTAAAACTGTTAAGAGTCATGAGGCAGGAGCTATAGCACAGTGGTAGGGCATTTGCCTTGCACTCAGCTGACCCAGGTTGGATTGAGGTTCGATCCCCCTGATGTCCCATATGATCCCCCGATCCAGGAGCAATTTCTGAGAGCATATCCAGGAGTGACCCCTGAGTGTCATGGGGTGTGGCCCCAAAACCAAAACCAAAACAAACAAACAAATAAAAAACAGTCAAGAGTCAGAGAGTAAGTACTGTACTAGCAAACTGCATTTTCTAATCCCACCTGAAAGGACAGAAAACCGAAGTTTAAAAGAGTCTTTAGAAAGTCAGAGCTGAAGTCTAGGCGGATTCTAAAGGAGAAGCTAAACCTTGAGAAATGAAGAGGAATCAGTTCAAGTTCACTAAGGCAGAGTGAAGTCCAACTTCTTTAATTTACACTTAAGACAGCTTATTTGACAGGCAGTCAGGGGAGGGTGAAGAGGTCAGCACAATAAACCTGACCTTCCCCAAGGAAAGTGTCAGTGTGTTTTAAATTGTTTTGTAAACAAGACAAAGGTCATGATCCAGGTTCAACCCTCAGCACCCTATATGTTCCCTGAGCACCACCAGGATGATATCCCTGAGTACAGAGCCAGGAGTCAGCACTGAGAACTTCTGAGTGTGGCCCTAAAACAAAAAATACAAACAAAAACAAACAGAAAACTGAAAGCTAAAACAGCTGGCTTTTTCTTTCCTAAGTACATTTTTTTGCTCTTATTAGTGGAGAACACAGAAGACACAAAAGGCTAATTAATGTTCCTCATGGATTATTTCCAGTGTTTTCAGATACATGTTCTTCACTCTCAATAAGATTGATTATCAGTGAGGTGGTCAATAGTAAGATGACAATCCCGTTACCTTTGCAAGTGACAGGAAGCTTGGAGAAATGGACAAGTATGCTGAAGGGCAGGCACAGGTTACAAACAGCTGTTAATGGACTCTTTTTAAAAGTCATTTTTAGGGACTGGAGAGATAGCATGGAGGTAGAGCATTTGCCTTGCATGCAGAAGGACGGTGGTTTGAATCCCGGCATCCTATATGGCCCCGAGAAATTTCTGAGCCTAGAGCCAGTAGTAACCCCTGAGCGCTGCCAGGTGAGACTCAAAAATAAAAACAAAAAAAAAAAGTCATTTTTTAAATGTTTCAAGAAATCCAATGTGATACTTAGTCAAGTAGCAATAGCCTTGTCTGAACAGTATTTTTGTTTTGTTTGAGGATCATCTTTGATCAGGGCTTACTTGTTGAGATCACTTCTGGTGGGTTAATGAGACTATATGTAGTGCCAAGGATCAAACCAGGGTCAGCTTTAGGCAAGTCAAAAGCCTTATATGTTGTATACTCTCTCTCTAGCCTCAAAAAGTTATTTTATATTTTATATTTATATTTATTGCATGGGTAAGTTTGCCTAAAAACTAAGGTTATTTGTGAATCTCATTCACCTTAATTTAATCATTTATTCTGGAGAGATAAAAAAAGTCTCTGGTCTTGCTCTAGGAGAGGTCTTACAAAACTTCTATAGTAATCCTACCCTCAAATTAAAATCAACCTAGGTTAAATGCTGATAAAACAACAAACAAACAACAAACAAAACTCAGGTCAGAACAATAGTTCTGTGGGATGGCTACTTGCCTTGCTCGTGCCTACTCATATGGTCCCATGAACCCACTGAGATTGACCCCTGAATGCAGGGTCAGAAGTAACCCCTAAGCATTGCTGGGTGTGGTTCTCAAAAAGAAAAACAAAACAAAACAACTTACCAGAATAAACTTAAAGATACGCTTCTTTAAAACTTAAAAATAAACTAAAGATAAACATAAAGATATGAATAGAATTATTCAGGCAGCATTTCATCTAGATAATAGGAAATGTGTGATAAGAGTTCTACAAAATAGAAGATTTTAGAGATGGGACGACAGCAGGACAGGGAAATTATTATAAAAAGAGAATTGTTTCAGGCCAACTATCTTTCCTACAGGTGAGGAAAGTGCTCTGCCAGGTGAATTCCCTCACTAGTGTTGACTGTTCAATTCCAGACTACCTGGTAAAAGGTTACAATAGTCTGAGAGAAGCTGAAGTTCCAATCAGGTTATATACTAATACTCAGTTTAGTGATCTGTTGCCTGATTACAGGTGATTTCATTTTGGACCAATTGTCTTTTTCTTAGTACTCCATATAAACAAGGTACTTTCACCTACTGAAAAACATTTGAATTCTGGTTTCTTACTACTTTTATTTTAATGATTTTAGGCTATTTTAGTTCATTGCATTCATAGCCAAAGAAATAAGTGTGTCCATGAGCTAAGGAAACATTTTATGAGGATAAGCCTGGAGTGCTTTCTTTAATGTGTCAGTTACTACCTGAAATAATGGCATGATTTAACTGGTGCACAGTTAAAAATGATTGGCTTACCTATGTTCTTCGAATATCCCTAAGTCAGCCGCTTCCATTGCCAAAGGTACATTTTGCAATCAAAGCATTCAGGAAATGGCTAGGGAGATGGTTCAAAGCTCTGGGCACATACTTGTTATACAGGAGTCTCAGGTTTGATCCCCCAAACCACATAGTACCCTAAACACCTACTACCTTCAGTAGCTCCCCAAATTAAAAGGCAACATGGTCATGAAACCTAGACAGGTACAGAAGAAGTCTATGATGCTCAGAATTAAAAATTCCAAAGGGGTATATTACTACCTTTCCAAGGTGGAGCTTGCTTCCGGATGCTGTCTGCACTGTTAAGTATCTACCCCGTCACAATCTTGGATTTATATTTACATCATATAATTATTTATTTTTGTAATTCATATTTAATTAAAAAATAAAATCAGATCAGCTGAACTGAAAATTAAATTTTGATCAGGCTTTTTAAAGAAAAGAAAGATCTAAGCCTAAAACTTCTTTGCCAAAACCTGAAATGTGAAGGCAGGGGGAGCCAAGTGAATATTTGTACAAGTTCTAAAATGATAAAGCTGTCTTCTGTGAAATATTACAGGAACCACAGTGTGAAATGATTGCTAGCATACCAGGGAAAAATAACACAAGTGGGGCAACTGCCCCCACCTTGCAGAATGCTAGGTCATAGGTCATTATATTGTGTGCCCAAAGCAATGATCCACCATCAAACTCCAAAACGGAGCCCACAAGTTGATGATGTGATAATCAACATTAAAATATGCATCAAACCTAAGATGGCGCCCAGAAGACCCAGACATGCAGAGATTGTACAATTACAATTCACTTCCTACATACCTCTGCAGACATTTTTTTTTTCCATTTCTCCCTTCCTTTCCCTTTTGTAAGTAACTTTTTCATAATCTTCTTACTGGTGCGTCTGCACATGTTAGTTTCCTTCCTTGAAACCTGTTCCATTTCTTAAGCATCCTTTATCCCTCAGCTCAAATATATGTCCTATTTATATTTTATTTATTTATCTGGCCTGTGAGCCCCTGCTATTTCAAATCTTATTTAGAAAAAGATCAGTAATTTCACATAGTTAAAACAAGAAATAATGTGAGTTGGCAAACCAAGAAAGCAACAAGGAAGATTTATGGAGTAATAAGTGAGGCTGGGCTAAGAACTTTGTATCCATTACTCTATGTAAGCCTCTTAACACAGTAAGGTCAGTACCATTATTATTATTCCCATTGAAGAGATTAAAAATCTGTGGTGCTGGAATGGTCTCTTGTCCATGCTCACATGACTTCTTGGGATGGAAGAATGATTTAAATGTCTTTGACACCAGACTGAATTCTATAGTGGTAGGCCATCATGAATCTGAAAGAAGTTTTAGATTTAATAATATCTGTTTTGATACTGTTGAGCTGTGTGAGAAGTCACTATTAAGTAATTCATTTCTTTTGCCCACTTCACCTTTATGACTTAATCTTGGGATTGTCATTTGAAAAATGAGGGTATGAAGTATTAAATTATTCATTAGAGTTTATTATTTTTTAAGGGACATATCCATCCATCAATGTTTTGTAGGCCAGGCCTTCTTGGGGATAGAACTCCTGACCTCATACATGCTGACCTGCACTTTACCATTGGCCAGATCTTAGGTCCCTAAACCTTAATAACTATCAAAATAGAGGATAAGGCAACGAGTCTCTCAAATGAGCATAGGCCAAAATTCTGGGTAGGAGAAATAGAATAAAGGTTATGAAACTTTCCCTGTACATAGCCTACCACAGTTCCAATATGTAGTACCACAAATCAGCTTTTGTTGAAGGAAGAAAGGAAGGAAGGAAGGAAGGAAGGAAGGAAGGAAGGAAGGAAGGAAGGAAGGAAGGAAGGAAGGAAGGAAGGAAGGAAGGAAGGAAGGAAGGAAGGAAGGGAGGGAGGGAGGGAGGGAGGGAGGGAGGCAAGGAGGGAGGCAGGCAAGGAGGGAGGCAGGCAAGGAGGGAAGGAGGGAGGGAGGGAAGAAGGGAGTGAGTGAGGAATGAAGGAAGTGAGGAAGGAAGGAAAGGAAAGGAAAGGAAAGGAAAGGAAAGGAAAGGAAAGGAAAGGAAAGGAAAGGAAAGGAAAGGAAAGGAAAGGAAAGGAAAGGAAAGGAAAGGAAAGGAAAGGAAAGGAAAGGAAAGGAAAGGAAAGGAAAGGAAAGGAAAGGAAAGGAAAGGAAAGGAAAGGAAAGGAAAGGAAAGGAAAGGAAAGGAAAGGAAAGGAAAGGAAAGGAAAGGACTCGGTCTCAGATTTCATCAATAGAAATGGTGTGAGATCTAGGGTGTAAACAATGTCAGCTCAAGAACTGAATTTTCTTAGACTCGTACAGAACAATACAATAGCACTGCTAGGTATTATTTAAGCACAGGGAACAGAGGTAGATACATAGAAAAGAGACCTGGCCTTTGATTCAGTGGTGGAATGGGGTGCAGGAAGAGAAGGAAGATAGACAACATTCAAATAACAATAATAATATAACATATTTATATGTCAACCTGTTAACTATACAGGACAAAAATAAATGAAAATAAAGATAATTGGGGAAGGCACACTATGTACATAGGTTTATTAGGGAAGGTCAGTTTTTGAGATGCTATCTAAATTGAGCACTGAAGAACAAGAGTAAGTTGTGTGCCTATCCAGGGAGGAATAATATCAGACAGAGGGTACACTTTGGTTTTCAAAATCCAGCAGGGAGAAAAAGGGAGAAAGGACTAGCACTGCAGATGTTGCTGGCAGGGATAAAGGAGCCAGACCATGAAGAGAGAACTAGAGATCATGGCAAGGGCTTTGAAATATCAATATCCTCTTTTTAAGTTAGCTAGAAAGCTACAGGAACAGCTGTCATCTTAAAAAGAGTACCCTAGCACCCTGTTGTGTTTGGTGGAGGTAGGAGAGGGAAACAGGGATACTGTCAGGAAGCTACTACAATAAACTAGAGAAAGGTGAATATGGCCATAGTAGATGGTTCAGAAGCATCACTTTGAGCAAAAATTGGCATGAGTAAGTAGAGGAGTCCAATGGACCAGCAAAAATCTAGAAGAACAAGCAGATGATTTCAATGGACCACTGACAAGGACATTTGCTATTGAATGAAATAGGCATAATGGCTAAAGTGATGGAAATTGGGGTGAGAGGATTTCAGTTCTGGACTCTGTAAATAAGTAATGATGTCAAGAAGGTACCAGACTCTGCCTGTTGTCAATTTTGAGAAAGTAGAGGTAGCTAGATATTTCTGGGACTTTGCTTTGTTTTGTTTTGCTTCTGTTTTTTATTTTATGTATGGATTTGTTGCTAGATTCAGTAGCCCCTGACATCTGGAAGCACCTTATTCATAACTTCTAGTTTCCAGTTGGAACAGAAGTAAAAGATGACAGATCTGGTAGAAAGCATAAATTATAAGATTTAGCCTGTTTCTTCCTTTTTCCAAGGTTCTCTGCAGGTAGATAGATATACATCAGGGAACTTGGGTTTAGGAATTCAGAGATAAGGCCCCTCTACCAGTTCTACATAGGAATGAATGGAATTCACCCAATTTTATTTACTGTGGAGATTTTAAATAACTTTGTTATAGATACAGTAAGTTTCCAGAGGCTTCTCTAAGTCAAACTGAATGTGAACTACTTTTACTCAAGGCTTTTTAATAGCTTACTGATTTCACAGATTCCTATGTGCTCCTTTTAATTTTTGCCCTGGTCCCCATCTTTGTTATAAAGACTGATTGTCTGATTTGTATGTATGGAGTGTGAGCGTGTGTATGTGTTTAAAGGAAATATTGACATCAGCGGTCAATTCAAGTGGAAATTCATAAAATCTTTTGAAAAAGCTATTAATTTCCTGACAGTGTGGGTCACTGGCTAAGAATGTGATTCAAGGTGAGCAAACTGGTTTAATAAAAACCCCTTGTAGGTGATTTTTTTTCCCCCAGGCCCAATTTGAAAAAGCAAACTTTTAAAGCTTTAGAGCAATTTGGCTGGTTTTAACCTTCCTATCTCCCTTCCCTCTGCCTTCCAGTTCTTTGGCACCTAAAAGATCAGATTAGAGGGCCCATATGATTACCAGATTGTGCAAATTTTGATGACATTTTATACCTCATCAGGATCCAACTAGCATAGGCATCTCCTGGCAAAGACACTGAAATAAACTACTGACACAGTTTTTCATACCCAGAAACATATACAAGAAACACATTTATGTAGGCTACTATTCTGGGGGTAAAGATTGCCATTTTCTTCTTTGACATGAGAATCTCAGAGAAAAAAAAGAGAGTGAGAGACCTCAAAGGAATCTTTTCTGCTATTAAAGCCCAAGGCACGTGCTCAGGAGTGAAACAAATCAGAAGGTAGATTTTCATCAGGAAGTTAAATTCCAAATAAACTTTTCTACTTTCCCCAATTGGTATTTGTATGTTTCAGGGGCATAGGAGAATATATGGAGGCAATTTTCCCAAGTGGTTCGTAATTTGTGCTTAAATGTGAATTTTCATCTAAAGAACTCATACATTCCAATGCAATTTAAGTTTTGTGTTTTGGGGTTTATTTACATTTCAGGCAGGTTTCAATAAAATGTGCATTCATGGTGAGTTTGTTAAAATAGAAAATCAGAAAACATGTAAGAGATTTAAAATAGTTATATTGTAACATAGCATTAATTTAATTCTGAGCTTCCTGGAAATTCAGGGAAAGCTGAAATACAATGGGTGCATTGT
Organism: Suncus etruscus; assembly: GCF_024139225.1. NCBI lineage: Eukaryota > Metazoa > Chordata > Mammalia > Eulipotyphla > Soricidae > Suncus > Suncus etruscus. The sequence goes on along the minus strand of NC_064854.1, from coordinate 32,955,325 downwards.
GAAATGGAGCAGTTTGCTGTTCCAAAAGATATTTGTATATCCTGTTAAGAAAAAAGTTGTTTTTGGGACCATACCTGGCAATGTTCAGGTTTGTTTACTCCTGGTTCTGCATTCAGGTAGAGTGGGCTTGAAGGATCAGACTGTGTCTGGGATTAAACTCATGTCAACTGCATGCAAGAAAGGCACCCCACCTGCTGTGCTGTTCTGTGATTTCAGCTGCTCCTGTTAGAAAATTTTTGATGTATGTAGCAAATGAGCCCTGATAAAATTTCTTTGCTTTTTTTGTTTTTTGTTTGTTTGTTTGTTTGTTTGTTTGTTGTTGTTGTTGTTTTTGGTTTTTGGGTCACTTCTGGCTCTATGCTCAGAAATCGCTCCTGGCAGGCCCGGGGGACCCTATGGGATACCGGGATTCGAACTGAAGACCTTCTGCATGAAAGGCAAATGCCTTACCTCCATGCTATCTCTCCGGTCCTGAGTCCTGCTAAAATTTTTAAAAAGTATCTCCCCTAACCCAGAGTTAAAGACTACATGTAATCAAATTCTGCCTGCCCGAAGAGTACCAGCTAAAAGAGCCCCAAAGAAAAACACTCAAGACACATCCTCGTTACAATGACAAATTCCAGAGATAGAGATAGAATACTGAAAGCAGCAAGATCAAAAAGGGAAATTACATTCCAAGGAGTATCCCTAAGACTTACAGCAGACATGTCACAAGAAACTCTCAAGGCCAGAAGACAGTGGTGGGATATTGGGACAAGACTGAATGAAATGAATGCCTCACTGAGAATACTGCACCCAGCCCGACTCACGTTCAGGTTTGAAGGAAGGATACATAGCTTCATGGATAAACAACAGCTCAGAAACTTCACAGATGAAAAACCAGACTTAAAGGAAAAACTGAAAGGTCTACTTTAAGACAAGAGAGACCAACAAACAGAGCAAACTTATCTACAAAGATGACATTAAATCCAATGACAATCATCTCCCTCAATGTCAATGGACTAAATTCACCAACTAAAAGACACAGAGTGGCAAAATGGGTCAAAAAGATGAATCCAGGGCCCAGAGAGATAGCACAGCGGCATTTGCCTTGCAAACAGCTGATCCAGACCAAAGGTGGTTGGTTCAAATACTGGTGTCCCATATGGTCCCCCGTGCCTGCCAGGAGCTATTTCTGAGCAGACAGCCAGGAGTGACCCCTGAGCACTGCCAAGTGTGGCCCCGCCCCCCAAAAAAGATGAATCCAACCTTCTGCTGCCTACAAGACACACATCTGAACAGTCAGAACAAACATAGACTCAAAATAAAAGGCTGGGGGAAAATTATCCAAGCAAACAACACTCTCAAAAAAGCTGGGGTGGCCATATTAATATCTGATGACACCAACTTTATACTCAGAAAAGTGGTAAGGGACAAAGATGGACACTATGTACTAATCAAGGGATATGTGCAACAGGAAGAAATCAGACTATTAAACATATATGCACCTAATGAGAGACCAGCAAATTATCTAATACAGTTATTGACAAATCTGAAAGAAGAAATCAATAATAACACAACAATTGTGGGAGAACTCAACATGGCCCTAACAACACTTGATAGGTTAACCAGACTGAAACCCAATAAAAACATACTAGTCCTGAAAAGAGTAATGGAAGAAAGAGGACTAGTAGAGATATATAGGACACTCCATCCCAAAAAACCTGGATACACATTCTTCTCCAATGTGCATGGGTCATTCTCCAGAATAGACCACATGCTGACACATAAAATGTACCTTCATAAAACCAAGAGGATAGAAATCTTGCAGGCTACCTTTGCTGACCACAAGGCTCTGAAATTAGATGTGAACTACAAAGGGACACAGAAGAAAAACCTTAATAATTGGAAATTAAACAGCCTGCTACTGAACAACCAGTGGGTCCAAGATGAAATCAAAGAGAAAATCAAAACGTTCCTAAAAACAAATGATAATGAAGACACAAACTGCCAGAATCTATGGGACACAGCAAAAGCCGTCCTGAGAGGAAAATTTGTAGAACTCTACAAACACACATCAGGAAGGAAGAAGGTGCTTACCTGAATAACTTAATGACACAGCTCACAAAATTAGAAAATGACCAACAAAAAGATCCAAAAATAGAGAGACAGAAGGAAATAATAAAGCTGAAAGCAGAAATAATGAAGTGGAAAACCAAAAAACAATCCAAAAGATCAACAAAAGCAGAAGTTGGTTCTTTGAAAAAATAAACAAGATTGATAGACCATTGGCAAAACTCACAAAGAAAGAGAGAGAGAGAAATCTGATAACCCATATTAGAAATGAAAAGGGGGAGATCACGACAGATATTGCAGAGATCCAAAGGGTAATCAGAGACTACTTTGAGAAATTTTATGCTACTAAACATGAGAACCTAGAAGAAATAGAAAAATTCTTGGACACTTATAACCTTCCACATTTAAGTAAGGAGGATGTAGCATATCTAAACACCCCCATCACTACTGAGGAAATTAAAACTGTAATCAAACATCTGCCCCAAAAGAAAAGCCCAGGCCCAGATGGATTTCCCAATGAATTTTTTCAAATATTTCAAGAGAAGCTACTACCAGTCCTAGCCAAGCTCTTCCATGAAATTGAAAAACAGGAAAACTCCCAAACAGCGTTTATGAAGCCAACATCACCTTGATACCAAAACCAGACAGAGATGCTGCCAAAAAAAAAAAAAAAATTACAGACCAATATCCCTGATGAATGCAGATGCAAAGATCTTCAACAAAATCCTGGCAAATAGGATCCAATGCATCAAGAAGATCATACACTATGACCAAGTAGGTTTCATCCCAGGAATGCAAGAATGGTTTAACATCCGTAAATCTATCGACATCATACACAACATCAACAACAAGAAAAATATAAATCACATGATCATATCAATAGACACAGAGAAAGCATTTAATAAGTTCCAACACCCATTCTTGATCAAAACTCTCAGCAAGATGGGAATGAAAGGAACCTTTCTCAATCTAGTTGAAGCCATCTACTACAAACCAATGGCAAATATTATCCTCAATGGAGAAAAACTAAAAGCCTTTCCTCTAAATTCTGTTACAAGACAAGGCTGTCCGCTCTCACCACTCCTCTTCAACATAGTACTGGAAGTTCTTGCTATAGCGATCAGGCAAGAAAAAGATATCAAGGGAATCCAGATAGGACAGGAAGAAGTAAAGCTCTCATTGTTTGCATACGACATGATACTCTACTTAGAAAACCCTAAAGACTACCAAAAAGCTTCTAGAAACAATAGACTCATATAGCAAGGTGGCAGGCTACAAAATTAACACATAGACATCAATGGCCTTTTTATACACCAATAATGATAGGGAAGAGAAGGAAGTCAAGAAGGCAATCCCATTCACATTAGTTACACACAAACTCAAATATCTTGGAGTTAACTTGACCAAAGACATGAAGGACCTATACAAAGAAAACTATAAAGCCCTGCTCCAAGAAATAAGAGAGGACACACGGAAATAGAAACACATAACCTGCTCATGGATTGGCAGGATTAACATCATTAAAATGGCAATACTGCCCAAAGCATTATACAGATTTAATGCGATCCCTCTAAAGACACCCATGACATTCTTCAAAGAAGTGGATCAGGCACTTTTGAAATTCATTTGGAACAATAAACACCCTCGAATAGCTAAAGCATTCCTAGGGAAAAGGAAAATGAGAGGCATTACTTTCCCCAACTTTAAACTGTACTACAAAGCAATAGTTATCAAAACAGCATGATATTGGAATAAACACAGACCCTCAGATCAATGGAATAGGCTTGAGTTCTCAGACAATTTTCCCCAGACATACAATTACCTAATTTTTGACAAAGGAGCAAGAAATCCTAAGTGAAGCAGGAAAAACTTCTTCAATAAGTGGTGCTGGCAGAACTGGTTAGCCACTAGCTAAAAAGCGAACATAGACCCCCAGTATACATCATGTACAAAGGTAAAATCCAAATGGATTAAAGACCTTGATATCAGACCTGATACCATAAGGTATATAGAACAACACATAGATAAAACACTCCATGACATTGAGACTAAAGGCATCTTCAAGGAGGAAACTGCACTTTCCAAACAAGTGGAAGCAGAGATCAACAGATGGGAATATATTAAGCTGAGAAGCTTCTGCACCTCAAAAGGAACAGTGCCCAGGATACAAGAGCACCCACTGAGTAGGAGAATCTATTCACTCAACATCCATCAGATAAGGGGCTAATGTCCAAAATATACAGGGCACTGACAGAACTTTACAAGAAAAAAACATCTAATCCCATCAAAAAATGGGGAGAAGAAATGAACAGATGCTTTGATAAAAAAGAAATACAAATGGCCAAAAGGCACATGAAAAAATGCTCCTCATCACTAATCATCAGGGAGATGCAAATCAAAACAATGATGAGATACCATCTCACACCACAGAGATTGGCATACATCACAAAGAATGAGAACAATCAGTGCTGGTGGGGATGTGGAGAGAAAGGAACTCTTATCCACTGCTGGTGGGAATGCCATCTAGTCCAACCTCTATGGAAAGCGATATGGAGATTTCTCCAAAATCTGAAAATTGAGCTCCCATTTGACCCAGCTATTCCTCCTAGGGATATACCCTAAGAACACAAGAATACAATACAAAAACTCCTTCCTCACACCTATATTTATTGCAGCACTATTCACAATAGTCAGGCTCTGGAAACAACCAAGATGCCCTTCAACAGATTAATGGCTAAAGAAACTGTGGTACATATACACAATGAAATATTATGCAGCCACCAGGAGAGATGAAGTCATGAAATTTTCCTATACATGGATGTTCATGGAATCTATCAATCTGAGTGAAATAAGTCAGAGGGAGAGAGAGAGATGAAGAATAGTCTCACTCATCTATGGGTTTTAAGAAAAATAAAAGTCATTTTTGCAACAATTCTCAGAGACAATGAGAGGAGGGCTCACTTCATGAAGCTTACCACAAAGAGTGGTGAGTGCAGTTATAGAAATAACTACACAAAGAACCACCATAACCATGTGAATGAATGAGGGAACTGGAAAGCCTGCCTGGAGTACAGGTGGGGGTGGGGTGGGATGGAGGGAGATTTGGGATATTGGTGGTGGGAATGTTGCTCTGGTGAAAGGGGTGTTCTTTACATGACTGAAACCTAATCACAATCATTTCTGTAATCAAGATGTTTAAATAATGGAAAAAATTAAAATGAACATATTTTATAAACAAAAATAGTATTTCCCCTAAAATATACCAGTACAATACTAAAAATATACCCAAGAAAAGGAATACTGTGGTATGAAGGAAATTGCCATTGGGAGTAGGAATTCTGAGATTAGTATGCCCTTAAGTCATCCCAAGGCACCAGGAAGAATATATTGTAGATTAGATTTCCTACAAGAACACACATTACCAGCATTGCACAGGGCTTACTTTGAGCTCTCAGGCATCACTTCTGGTAGGGCTCTGGGGAATGTAGTTTTCTAGGAATCAAGAGTCAGTCATATGTGAAGCAAGCACTCTGCCAACTGTACTCTCCCTTTGACCCCAGCAAATGGCAATTTTTCACTTTAATTTTGTATGAGAGTGCATGGAATGTAACCCAGGGCCTCACAAATGCAAAGCATGTGCTCTCCCACTAAACAATATAGCCTGCCTGCAAACTGCTGTTTTTAAACCAAACAACAAAGTCATTTTTCTCAATAGGTTCATTGATACAAACAAGTTTCAGTGGCATTTTTCCAGTCACAAAGACAGCACTGAGCTTCTAAAAACTATCCAAACCACTTCTAATATGAAACAGTCACTCATTCATTGATTTATTTTTCAACCCACTTTTTACAAGCCTGTCCTGGTAAATCAAGGCATACGACAATGCTAACCCATGCATAGGAAACCCCCATCACTGGTCACATTGCACTTAAACTCAGTCACTGGGACAATTAAGAAACACCAGTGAACTTCATCAAGTACATCTTTAGTATGTGTTAGAAATCCCACACAGAAACCTGGACAGCCTTCAAGCTCCATAAAGAGAAACAACTGTTTCTATGGTCATTAATGTTAGACTACAAATCTCTGATCCAAAATAGCATTATTTGAGGGCCTCCCTATTTTCCAAATTCTGAGAAGACTAAGAAGTGTAAAGGTACACAAAAAAGGTATGTAGAAGTAGTTATGTGAGCATGTTACAAAATATAACTCTCCAAAATGTGGTCAAATAATATGGAAATAAGTTTTCTTTTGTGTTATTATAGCTTGTTGTAATTACTTTTTTTATGGAGAGAAGAGGAAGTTGGATCACACCTGACAATGCTCAAGGACAGGGGCCCTCAGACTTTCTAAACGGGGGGGGGGGGGGCCAGCCCACTTTCTCTCAGATCGTTGGAGAACTGGAGTATAGTTTAAAAAAAATAAACTATGAATGAATTTCTATACACATTGTACATACCTTATTTTGAAGTAAAAAAAAAAAAGCAACAAATACAATATTTAAAATAAAGAGCAAGTAAAGTTAAATGAACAAACTTACCAGTATTTCAATGAGAATTATGACCCTGCTTTTGGTGGGCCATAGTTTGAGGAATTCTGCCTAAGACTGAGAGGAGGAATTGAGAGACAGAGAGACGGAGAGGAGAGAAGAAGGGATAATGTGTGCACACTGCGGGCCTGGGATGAGTCAGCAGCTAAATAGGAAAGGCAGCAAAGGCAAAAACAGGTGGTGGGCTTGACAAATGTCCTTGATGAGCTACATGTTGCCTGCGGGCCAGTTTGAGGACCCCTGTTGTAGGATCAGTGGTAGTGCTGGCTCAGGAGATCAAATGCAGAGCTGGGGATCAAATCCAGGTTAGCCACATGCAAGGCAAGTCCTTAATCTCTGTAATATCTCTTGGGCTTGGAGACTATCCTATTAATAATTATTTGAGATTACGTTGGTATATATTACAATGCTTGGAATTATTTTTGTTTGTGACCTTTGCTCTTAATATAGTAAAATGATACAACCCATTATTCAGAACTAACTGGTCAAGAAAAGGGAAGTACCAGCCTTATGAGTGATTAGAGGAGTTTGATGACCTCAGTCAAGTTCTATATGGGACTATATAGACATGACAGTCTATGTCATGTCTATTCATCAGAGATGCACACTAAGGATTAATGTCACTTCCAGTGGGGTCATGTTAAGTTGTGGAGGAGAAGTAGAAGGATCAGGTGTGCACAAATAAGGGATAATGACTAAGTCCTCCAAATTTAACTTACTGTCACTGTGGAAAAATTTTTCACATATGAGCCCACACTTCATACTTTGTATAAACCAAAGGCTGTTATAGGTAGAGCTAAAAAAAAAAATGGAGTGCATGCTACAATTTCTATGATCTGCCATCTGGAGTAGCAAAGTCCCTCAGCTCCCAAACACTAGGATTGAGCACTAAGGAAAACAAAAATTCCTCGAATAAGGGTGAATTGGCTTTAAAATGCATTTATAGTTAAATGATTTCTCTTATTCCCTTGGGGTTATCTTTATTTCTAAATGTCAAAAAGAATCACTTGTCCAGTTCTTGAGGTAATCTCTTGTTTAATTCATGACTCTCTGGCACTCACAACACTTGGCAAGTTATTAAAATTTTGATTAAAGTGCTTTTAATTTCAAGCAGTTGCACAACACAGAAAAAAATATAAAACCACCATTAGTTTATATAGATTTTTTTTCATATTTTTGTGCACCCCATACCACGAACATTGATTAATTTTGCTCCTTTTCCCTTAGCTGAGCTTAGATGTTCTAATGTAATTTCATGTTTTCTCCCATTGAGTGTTCCTCTTTATATTGGTAATTTAGTTTGCAAAACTCTAAGTTCAGAGGCTTTCTCAACTAGTCAACATCGTGACTCCTTTTTCATTAGTAGTCATTTATTCACTTTTTACGTATTTATTAAGTATTGTGGGTAGAGAAGTCTCTTGCCAAATGCACTTCAGATTTCAAAATTTTTCGCTTAAATTTATACAAAGCATATCCATTGCATGTACCCAGGCAGCATATCCCTTGCCCTGATGCTTTCCACTCTGGCCTCCACTCTGATTTTCAAAGGCAGCAGGAGAAAAGAAAGGATCATGGGCTTAAGAGAGTCTAATTGAGTTGTGTTTATTTTTGTGCAGTGAGGAAAGAAACCATTATTTTTATGAAAGGTAACAGTAGAATTGTCTGGAAGAGATAAGTCACCATACATGAAAATATTTTGATGATCTCTCTGCCAATGAAAAGAGACCCCAGCAAAAGGTCAGGCTTTGTCTGCAGTGACACAAAGCAACAAAAAGAGACTTAATTGTTGAGCTGGAAACCAGTTAGCAGTATATTAGTTTCTAGTAGCTGCCATTTCGAAAGTGAGAAATCCAAAGACCAGAAATTGGATGGACAGTTGTAGCCTTTAAAACAGGAATCTCAAACTCAATTTACCTGGTTGCCGCAGGAGGCAAAGTCGGGGTGAGGCAGAGCCGCATAAGGGATTTCGCTTACCGAATATTTGCAATAAAAAAATCGCATTAGTAAGAAAAAAAATCGCAAAAAAACCCAAAAAAAAAAAAAACCGCATTAAATATTTGCATACCCCGAACGGAACTTATGCGAATGTTGAATGCGATTTTTCTCTTACTAATGCGATTTTAATTGCGATTATTCGGTAAGTGAATAATCAGGAATACTGAGATATTTGAAGGCCAGCCGCGGGCCACAAAATGTTGTATGGAGGGCTGCAAAGAGCCCGCGGGCAGCGCGTTTGAGACCCCTGCTCTAAAAGATGGTCAATGGAAGTTTCCAGGGAAGGGAATGGCCTACACAACTTTGTAAACAGGGAAAAAGTGTACACCTGTCTGGTATTCACTTAAAAACATTTCTGTCTAGGACATGTAATGATAGTACAATGGGTAAGGTGTTTGCCTTGTTGACAAACTCAGCTGACCCAAGTTTGATCCCCAGCATCTTTTATGATCTCCAGTGTACCACCAGTAGTAGTTCCTGAGCACAGAGCCAGGAATAAGTCCTGAGCACCACTGAGTGTAGCCCAAATAGCAAAAGAAAAAAAAGAAAAAGAAAAAGAAAGCAAACATTTCTGACCAGTATTCACCTGTCTAGTATCCATTTAAAAAAGATTTCTCTGCTGGGGTTGGAGTGGTGGTCCAAGCAGTAAGGCGTTTGCCTTGCATGTGCTAACCTAGGACGGACCACGCACGGTTTGATCCCCGGTGTCCCATATGGTCTCCCAAGCCAGGAGCGATTTCCGAGCGCATAGCCAGGAGTAGCCCTGAGCATCACTGGGTGTGGCCCAAAACAAGAAAAATAAGACCCACCAAAAAAAAAAAAATTTCTCTGCCACTGATATGATATACTTAGTTCCAAACAGCCAATCAGACATTAGCAGGAATTTCAGGGAATCGCTTGTAAAAAGGATTGAGATTCACTTTTAGGATAAAGCAGGGTTAAAAAATATGACAGTAAAAGGAGATAAAATGTTGAGTGAGAATTTGGTAAAAACAGGAAAATCAGCATGATAGATCTCAGTTTTCCTCTCTCTGTAGACGTGGATCTAGGTAGAGGTTTTAGTATATCACACTTAAACTTTAAAAGAAGAATGAGTTTCAATGTTGGAGAATTTAGAGGCATCAAGGAAACTGGTATTTAGAAACTATTATAAGCCATTTGTGACTTGATTTTTCTCATCTGCAAAATGGGAATAATGGATTAAATAAGTCACAAAGATTTAATAAAGCATTATAAGAAAACAACCTTCCATGGTACCTTGAGCCTGGTAAGCTATCAATAAATATTATCTCATTAAAATATGCACCAAGATTTTCACACATAGCTGCAACTCTGTTGAATTGATAATTTGTATCTTTAAAAAATTGCCTAATACCAACATATACCAACAAATTTGGATACTGACTGGGGGGGGGTGCAACAGTGGTGACCAGGGACATATTGGTCATGTTGAGGTCAATGCTTCATTCAATATTGGTTTAATTAGGAGATTTTTATTTATTTATTGGGGGGGCTACACTCAGTGGTGCTTAGGGGTTACTCCTGGCTCTGCTCAAAAATCGCGCCTGGCAGGCTTGGGGGACCATATGGGATGCCGGGATTTGAACCACCATCTGTCCTGGATCGGCTGCATGCAAGGAAAATGCCCTACTGCTGTGCTATCTCTCCTGCCCCAGGAAATTTTTACTTTAACTTGAGTGGTTTGATAATAACCCCAAATTCATTAGTTCCTCTTCCACCCAAAGGAGTTGCTCTTTTCTTCCTTTTGTTAGGATACACTCTGTAGCCACTTTATTTATAAAATATACTTTAAAAAAGGATATGGACTTTAGTTTTTGTACCCCAAAGTCTCTAGAGAGTGACATCTCTCATTTGAGAGAAAGAGGAAGAATAAAATAGACAGACAGACAGACAGACACAGAGGCAGAGACAAGGATAACTGTTCATTCAGCCCCTGACTGACTGCCCTTTCCCCAGCCACTCTGATCTTTTGACCTGCAACATCATGGATCAGAAACAAGTCTTTCCTGCTCTGCCCTGCCTGAATTTCAGTCTCACAGACTTGTGATTAAATTAATAATCACATATTCATAGTTTTAAAGACTGTTAGAATAATTTATTACATGGTAACAGGTAACCAAAATACCAATATTAAAAGTTTAATTCCAAACCAAAACAGTGTACAAAAGTTAGAGCAACTTGCCTTACATGAGGTTGACTTAGGTTCTATCCCCAGCATTCCCCCAAATGGTCCCCCTGCACACTGTCAGGAGTGTAGAGCCGGGAGTAATCCCTGAACATCACTAGGTATACCCCCCCAATTAAGAAACAACAACAACAACAACAAAACAAAACAAAATAAAAGGCACCAAATAAAAGTTTAATTTCTAGTGGCTAGAGAAATAATACAGGGATAGGACACTAGCTTTACACATGGAAAACCTGGGTTTGGTCCCCAGCACTGCGTATGGTTCCCCAAACCCCACACCAGTGATCCCTAAGCACAAGAAGTAAACCCAGAACTGCTAGTGTGTATATAATTAATAATATTGGGGCTGGAGAGATAGCATGGAGGTAAGGCATTTGCCTCTCATGCAGAATGTCAGTGGTTCGAATCCCGGCGTCCCATATGGTCCCCTGAGCCTGCCAGGAGCGATTTCTGAGCGTAGAGCCAGGAGTAACCTCTGAGCACTGCCGGGTGTGACCCAAAAACCAAAAAAAAAATTTTGTTTTTATTTATTTGGGGGGATAGGAAACCTCAAACAATGCTTCATGAAGTTATAGATCACTTCTGGCTAACTGGGCTAACTGGAACAGATATTTTAATGCTCATGGTCAGCACAGTGATATAATGTACTGAAGGTCGCTGTCAAACCTGGAAGTGCTGGGATTACCCAGGCCACACCTGACACACAGGCCACACCTCTGAAGCACTTCTGGACATGACCCTAGAGATCTATGAGTGCTAGAAACTGAGCTCAGGACCTCAGACACTCAGGCATGGAAAACATACAGGCCAGTCCTTTAGTTCTTTCCTCAGCTCTCTAATTCTGATTTTTATACTTTAAATTGAAATCTTTATGGCTTAAAATGCTATCAATAATGGCTTATCAGACATTATTCCAACATCAGACTCATCACCAGTGTGCCCATCTTCCTTCCCACGGACCCCTCCTACCCTTTCACTTTTGTGCCTAATCAGTCTTCCATTATGCTGTCTTTGAATCTTAGTTGCTCCCTCTCTGTGTATCAATTCCCACATATGAGAGAGATCATAGTATCTTTCCTTCTTTCTGACTGACTTCATTAAACATGATCTCCTCTAGTTCTATCCATGTGGCTGCAAACTGCAGGATTTTATACCTTTTAGAGCAGCATAGTATTCCCATGTGTATATATACCACAACTGCATGATCCATTCATCTGTAGCTGTACTTGATTTGTTTCCGTACTTCAGCTATTATTACTAAGTGCAGCCACAAATGTAGGTGTACATATTCTTTCTAGTTAAATTCTTGTATGTTTTAGATTGGGGATAAATGTCAAGAAGTAACATTAGCAACCCTCGATTTTTATTTTTAGTCAGATCTAGAATTAAGTGATTCCCAAGTCTATGATATATAAAATGTGTGTCTGTTTGACATCTCCTCAAGCAACTTAGTTGCAGTACTGGGTAGCAAGTTTAATTGAGGAAATGAGTAATAGCTCACCTATTTATCAATCATCTAATACATTGAAAAACACATGTAAAAATTCTCTATAAACCGAACAGTGGAGAGAGGACAACTTCCATTCCTCCAAATACCATGTCACTTTTTTTCCATATTTAATTGTCTTCTTAGAGGCATGAATTAGTGGGAATTTTGTAGTTAAAAAGACTTGAAATTAGAATCTAATAAGCATAATACATGTGAACTGAGAAAAGTGACCTAAAATCTGAGTCTCATTTTTCCTCAACAGGATTATTGAGAAGATTAAATAAAATAACTGATGTAAGGAACCAGCTTAGTGTCTGGCACAGAGTAAATGCACAACATATAAAAGTTACTATTGTCATCATGGTTATAATTCATGTCAAGCAAAGGATGATGAGGTGGTATTGTGAGGTCAATTCTCATTTTAATCTTACCTTAAGGTAGCAGAAAAAGACTTCTCAATCATTTCATATCTTTTCTATGACATTTCTCTTATTTCTGGAATAGAAAAGAGATGAATATAGGTCCCAGTGGATTCTGTTAAATAGAAATAACAACTTCTTAGAAAGCAGTGCCCTAGGATGCCGTCAGTACAAGTAAGGCTTGAGTTTATCTCTTATGTGGGAAAATTGTCTAAAAACTTGTCTTTTCATCTTCACTTTCATGAGTGCTTTCATTCCTATTTACATCTGATCTAACTGCACTGTCTGCTCTTATCTCAGTATCTTAGTTCAATCTTGAAAACACGATTCTTTTTCAAATCAGGGTAGTCAAGGGGATTTTGGGACACGTATCTTTACAGAAAACTATACTTCCTCTCCATCAAAATAAAGGGGGCGTGAGAACAACTAAATACAAACCATGTGGGATTCTGGAAACTTTTAGGGGAGAAACAAAGCACTTCTTATTAGCAACCTTTTTGAATAGAGCTAACTGATATGGTTTTGAAAAGCTTTGAAAACCTCGCAACTAGCATAAGTAAAACTTTCAAGAGGAAAAAAATGTTTCTTAAACATTTTTCAGACTTAGGTTGGTATTGCAAAGTGGCAAAGCTACATCTCTTTGGGAATAGCGTGTGTTAGGATGAGACCCCTTTGGTTACATTTATTTCTTGGGTGATTGTGTCTCTTCCTATTTATTCATTTAGCATTTCATATGCATGCTCTCAAAGCTATGAGACTGGTAGATGAGCACAGCATTCTCTGAGGGACTGGAGGGAAGTTCTTTTATCCAGATCAACAAATCTTTGTGGCCTCCGTAGAAATTTCAAATAAATTTACCAATAACTTTAGAAAAGCTCAGCACACACATAAACTGATTGACCCCAATTCAGTCCCTAGCAGTTTATATGCATATGGTCCCCCGAGCACCACCTGAGTACAAAGCCACAAATAAGCCCGAGCATACTTGGATGTGACCCAAATTCTTCCCCACACCAAAGAAAGGTAAGAAAACATAAGCCAGATCTAATCAGTCTTCCCATCAACCCAGATGACTTCCACAATTCTAATTTACGGGATCCCTTGTTTGGAAAAAGACAAAAGGCTAACTCTGAATTTTTTCATCAAATGACCTTTGAAAACAACAGTGGGACATGCTTAAGTATACATGAGTTGAAAATACAAAATTTTGTTTGCAAGGTATTACCTGAAACTGGCATTCAATTAGACCATGGGCTGGCCTTGTGCTGTGATCTTCATAAAATAGTGCACCATAGCTGAGAGGCACATTCACTGCTGCTGAGCATGTAGCAGGAGGTGGAAGAGACCAGTATGGAAGCCAAATTTTCTCCTTCCTCTGTGAGGCAGCTCAGCTTCCTCACGCTGGAGTCCCTGACCACCAGACCCCTGAGGCATCTTTTGTTGATCTTGCAGTTTCTAGACCAAATGATGTTGGAATTAAGTTTTTTACTGACTATTTTTAGATCTACATTGTTGATTGTGAAACTGGAGTCCCCAGTGCTCATCTCATAAACATACCAGAGACTGTCTGGAGACAGGAAGAGATGAATGTTCTTGCCATGGGCAGTTTTTGGCAAGCTCAAAGGAAGTAGAAGAACTTGACATGACTGGAGTTGGAAGCAGAGTGGGTGTAAGGCACTGGGAAGGCATACAGTATGGAGTTAATCTGAGAACCAATGGGAGTCCATGCTTATTTGTGGGTGTTCCTGGTTTTGAACTTTCAACTTTCCTGAAATATGATGGGTGGCATGAAACACGAACCCTGAACACCTTCCCATTGTGGATGAAGAAAGCCCCTGTCTCCACACCACAGTCCTGAGGGTCTCCCAGAGCTTCTACTTATAGAGACCCCTTTCAGAGTAGGAGACTTTTCAATAAAGACTAGAAAAAACAAAACTAGGTCTCTCCAGTCTTTAATTCACGTCTCTCTTAAAAAATTTCTTTAATCTTCACCTTTTTTAAAATTACATCCTGGCCCAGCCCACATGTTTCCATGAGTCAGGGAAAACAGCAAAAGCTTTTTTTGTCATCCGGGCCTAAGCCACCCTGCGGTAGTCCCGGGAGGAAGTGCCAACTCAGTGCTGCTCAGAAAAGGGTCCTGGCATAGGGAACCCAGGTCAATTGTGGTTACTGGGTCTCCCAGCCAAGCCCTGTAAATTCAGATTCTGTTGTTATTTACAGGCAAAGTTCCTCCCTTCCATATACTCCCAAAGCTCAGGCTTGATTCCTCCCCACCTGCCCTGCCTCCTCCTAACTCCTATCAGGAGAAACCTCAAAAAGACTCCAACCTGGAAAATCCAGTTTTCACCTTGACCCTTTCCATTAGAAGAAGGGAAAATGCTCACTAATCCCAAACACCCCTAATAATCACTTCCAAGAGGCAGGAGCCAGGGCAACGGGGTTGCCTTGGTGATTACAGAACTTTCTGGGTTGCCACTGCGGTTGCCTTTTGAGATACAGCTTCTAAGCTTTAAGGCAAATCGGCGAGTTCAAGCATGATTCAAACTTTGAATCAAACCTGCAGATGACAACTTTAATTATTAGGAGGATGCGTCACTTTTATATTTTATTCAACAATACTTAAATCCAATTACAACAACCAGTATGCAATGTTTTCCTTCAAAGCTCTTGCCACAAGTTAACAAATGAACCATCTTGTAACCTCTTCAAAAGAAAGAAGCCACCTGGAGTCAGCTGGACCTGGGCCCTGCTACATCCAGCATTGTCGAACTACCTGTCTAGGTGCTTAACTGTGAGCAACGGTCTTTCCTGATGCCCATTGTCTGTAAAATCAGGAAGAACATGTCAAATAACTTCTGCTAATTGCTTTCAAATAGACAGGAGTGTCTGGAGCCCCTCGTCAAAATTGATTCTATTTAATAAAAAAAAAACAGGCAGGAAGAAATCTATAATATATATTATTAAACAACTGGTGCAAATCTTCTCAAATCACATCAGAAAGTAAAGGGTAATATTGATGAGGGTATTGTAAGGAGTAAGTAAGCATTATCAAATTAAAGCAACTAATTAAATAAAAAGTCAGCTTTCGTTAGGTTTTTTTTGTTTGTTTGTTTTTGGGGTGTTTTGTTTGGTTTGGTTTGGGTTTTTTTGTTTTATTGTTTTTGAGCCACACTTGGTGATTTGAAGAAACTCGGGGTTTCTCCTGGCTATGTGCTCAAAAATCACTCCTGGCTCAAGGGACCATATAGAATGCCAGGAATGGAACCCAGGTCCATCCTGGGTCAAGCAGCGTGCAAGGCAAAGCACCGCTGTGCTATCGCTCTGGCCCCCAGCTTTTATTGGTTTTTAAAAAAATTATTTTACTTTTACTAATGATGATAAAGAAGCCAAAATATTTTGTACATTCATCACTAACGTATGTTTCAGCATAAATATTACGAATATTTTGCTTCTTTAAAATATTTTAAATAATAAATTAGAGATATATTAAGGACTAAATTTGGCAGGTTGGTAATACTTCCTCAAAATAATTCACTTTGGAAGCAAGTTCTCCATTTACCTGCCTTTTTGAAGGTTCCTGGGGCAAGCCCTTTTGAACTGGGAAGCTTATTTAATCACAGAGTCCCTAGTGGCTGAAAGGAGTTACTGCAGTCTCGCTAAAACTATCTTTTTCTTTTTTGTGAAAACTCAATCGAATATTAACATTTATTTAGTAAGCATGATGAACCTGTTGCACAATATAGAAAATAAAGGTGCCTAAAGTTAGGGCACTGCATGATTTAGCAAAGCAATATCACTAGGAGGAGCCCTTGCTTTTTAATCATAGTTACAAAGCAGTTTTTTTTATATAAAAGTAAAAATCAAATATGAACAGGTAATTATCAAAATGACAAGTTGATATTCTTTCTTGTTTCAGAAGTGTTTCATATATATTCTAGAAATATTTACATCATATAAAGGTAGAAAATAGAAATTGAAGCTCTAAAAGAGGATATTCTCTCTCCCACACACATTTCATTTTGGAACAGGAAGGTCAAAGTGGCCACTTCTTCGTGTTCTCCATGTATCTTCTTTCTTCCATATTTGCATACAGCTGATGCAAATATGAAGTCAATATCCTAACATGGTAAACTTGGACAGTAGCCCTGGAGCAGTCAAGAAAGAAGACGGGTTCTCTATGCTCAGTTGTCTTCAGTGTTGAGTTCTTATTTCCAAAGTATTTGGGAAGTGCTAAGATCACATTGATTTTCTATGAATAAGGAATAATTTATTTAAGTAAATATTTTAGAAGAGAGCCAATTTAATGAGCATTAGTATTCCTACTTCATTTAACAGAATGGCAAGCTAACATGAATAAAACATAGTAATATGCAAAACTAGGTAATAAATGTACATAGAAATATTTGATCCGGTATCTAAATATGTTGCTTCTTTGTTAAGACTCCAAACTGTGTCTCTCTAAGTCCATCTGAAAGGCAGACAAAATCAATTAGCAACCCTTTCACCCTCTGGCAAAAAAAAAGGAATTTTTGGAAGAATGCCTTCCAGAAGCTATTGGTTGTTTTGCTATTGGCTGTTTGGTTGATGTGAAGGCAAAGACACAACTTTTGGGCTTCCCCCAGGGACTGGAACTGGCTCCGTTCTGTCTCTCCTCTACCTTTGTAGGCTCAGCTCTCCTCTCCCCCACCCCTACCCCCTGGGGAAGACCAGTGCTTGTTGCAAGTTTGGGGTCAGCTGTCAGGAACAGATCTGTTTAATATTTAGCTTTGAAGGAAATTGACAGAATCAAAGATGAAAGAGATAGGCTCCAAGTGATGGAGAAAAACAAAAACAAGTTGCAATTGTTTTGATATTTCAATAGAAAAAGAAGATAAAGTCAATGCAGGTAAGACAGAGAGGGAAAAGAGTTTAGAGGGAGAAGGGAAAGAGAAGTAGTGGTGGTAGGAAGGAAAAAATAAAGGAAGGAAGGGAGGGAGAGAAGAAAGGAAGGGATAGGAGGGAGGGAAGTTAGATGTTAAAAAATTACAACTACTAAACATGTCCAATTGCTAGCCTGGTATAAGATGTACATGAACCATTCATATATACAAACAATACTCCACTGACAGTCCAATGGCAGCGCTAAAACAATTCATCGACTTTTCCATACATAGGAACCACCTGGGAATTTTGTTAAAAGATTCAACACTGCGGCAGGAGAGATAGCATAGAGGTAAGGCATTTGTCTTGCATGCAGAAAAAAGATGGTTCGAATCCCAGCATCCCATATGGTCCCCTGAGCCTCCCAGGAGCAATTTCTGAGCATAGAGCCAGGAATGACCCCTAAGCACTGCTGCGTGTGACACCCCCCCCCTCAAAAAATAAAACATTGTGTCTGATTCAGTATGGGGTGGAACCTGTGATTTCCCATCTTGATGTAAATCCCTGGGCACTGATGATGCTTCCATATCCAGTGAATACATTTAGAGATCATAACTTGTTTTAAGGTCATGCCTATGAGGAGTTAAGGAAGTCAGTGATAAAGAATAGCAAAAAATAATGATATTTAAAATACATTTGGGGAGGGTATACCTGGCAGTGCTCAGGGGTTACTCCTGGTTCTGCACTCAGAAATTGCTCCTGGCAGACTGAGGGACCATATGGGATGCCGAGAATCAAACCCCGGTTCGTCCTGGGTCTGTCACTTGCAAGCCAATGCCCAATCGCTGTGCTATTGCTCTGACCCGAAATACATAATTTTTAAAAAGCAGATGCAGTGGAAAGAAAAGACTCATTCAACCTGCTTACTTTTTCAGTCAGGTGGATTTTTAGTGTCAAGCCACTTGAGGTGGATGTGGATTTTGTCAAGATCTTGCTGCAGCATCTGTTCTCATCTCACCAACCAGAATAAGTCTCAAGTGTTTTAAATAAAGTGGACTGACGTGTGTGTGTGTGTGTGTGTGTGTGTGTGTGTGTGTGTGTGTGTGTGTGTGGTTTTGGGGTCACACCCGGCAGTGCTCTGGGGTTACTCCTGGCTCCATGCTCAGAAATTGCTCCTGGCAGGCATGGGGGACCATATGGAACGCTGGGATTCGAACCTATGACCTTCTGCATGAAAGGCAAACACCTTACCTCCATGCTATCTCTCTGGCCCAAAACTTTTTCGGGCAGCACTCACGGATTAACTCCTGGCTCTATGCTCAGAAATCGCTCCTGGCAGGCTTGGGGGACCATATGGGATGTCAGGATTCGAACCACCGTCTTTCTGCATCAAGGCAAATGCCTTACCGCTGTTTTATCTCTCCAGCCCTTAAGTGGACTGACTTTTTAGGATAAAGAGTAACACAAGTACTGATTGGCAAAAAAGAGGAAAATAAAAGCTTGAGGATAAATAGGACCACACAGGCTGAAATGTGTATTTTTAAGGAAGAGGGAGAAATGCAAGTCCAATTTTTTTTATCTCAAAATGAACAAAAGAAAAACTGCATGACATTTCAAAATCGCTAAAGTCATTCTTTACTCGTGCAAAAACATTGTGAATTTTGGCTTCAGCCCTCAGAATTAGCTACATCACTCTCACCCCAGCACCCCTCTCTTTAGTCCCAGACATTTTGTATTTCTTTAAGGATCAGAAGATTATCTTGGCTAACACTGGAAGCATTGAAAGGAAGAGGCAAGGCTAGACTTCCTTCATCTTGTTACAATCCCTCCCCAGACAATCAGTAGAAAAGCAAAAGCTGAGAAGGAGCCTCAGCTCACTCAATCTAACCTCTACATTTTATTTAGCAATTAAACAGTAATCAATACCTAGTAGAATTTGATATAAATACTCATTTATTTTTAAGTTGCTATATTTTCTTGTCTTTTAATTATGCCGACCCAATTACCTATCTCAGTCTAAAGCCAGCTCCTATAAGGACAGACACCATAGCTATTAATTTTTTATAAGTCACATGGTGTCCAGCTCAATTGTGTACATGGTGGTCAGGATAGAGAACTATTAGGAGGGCTAGAGAGATAATACAGGGACTGAGGCACATGCAGTGGATCCCATTTTTTTCCTAACACTTTTTAGTCCCCAAGAATTACTGTGTGCAACTTCAAGGGCCTGCTAATACCTCTAAATGTGGCCATGAAGTCCTTAAAACCTAGGTATACCCAACTTCATAGGGCCTGAGTAGCACCAAATCTTTAGAAACTTGCACTGAACCACTCATTGGCTGGTCACCCAAGAATCACCAAAAATAAATAAATAAAT
This sequence comes from Suncus etruscus, assembly GCF_024139225.1. Lineage (NCBI taxonomy): Eukaryota > Metazoa > Chordata > Mammalia > Eulipotyphla > Soricidae > Suncus > Suncus etruscus. The sequence continues at coordinate 32,935,371 of NC_064854.1, read as the reverse complement.
AAATAAATAAATAAATAAATAAATAAATAAATAAATAAAACCTTATAAAATCCTTGGCATGACTTAAACTGTAACAATGTGCCTGCTACTTTTTACCTCCTCTTATTATAATCTAATATTCTGATAGAAATAAAATAGATTTAAGATCAGCATTGAAATGGGGACTTAGAAGGGCAGAGAAGGAAGAATATTTCGTGAAAAGATGACTTTGCTTGTCTTGAAAATTACCCTAGTTCCCAGGCATACTTATAACCTATATTCTTTTTTTAATTTACTTTGAACCACACCTCGTGATGTTCAGGGGGTTACTCCTGGCTATGCACTCAGAAATCGCTCCTGGCTTGGGGGAACCATATAGGACACTGGGGGATCAAACCAAGGTCCGTCCTGGGTCAGCCACTTGCAAGGCAAACACACTACCAATGCACCATCGCTCCGGCCCCTCATAACCTATATTCTTATAGCATGCACTCTGCAGAAGTTGTTTAACAAGACAGGGAGAAAACTGCAACAGTGAAAGCATGAGACACATGCAAAAGTGTATTTATGTACACCAGCTTCTTTCTAAAGCTCTCTCTCTTTTATCCATAGATGACTTGCTCCCTGGGAAACAAGTGCCCATTGTAAAGGAGCCTCATGTAGAGGCCCTTCTGTGGAAGAACAGAAGCCTCTGGCTCACATCTAGTAAAGAACTGAGACTTCCTGCCATCAATCACATGAATAAGCTTAGAAGATAGTCCTCTTCTGATGTGCCTTCATATGAGACCATGAGCTGGGTCGACAGCTTCATTCCAACCTCCTGCAAGATCTTGCATTATCTAAGTTGCTCCTCATTTCTACCCTAACTTGAACCTCACAGATACTGTGGAATAGTAAGTGCTCATTGATTTTAAGCTACGAGATTCAAAGTAGATTAATTTTAAGCTACTATTTTGGCTTTGGTACTTACGTGATTAGCCAATCTTCTTCTGTCCCAGGGATATCTGGCGTGTGGTAGATATCTATGAACTGTGACTCTACAAGGATCATCTCACCTCATCCAACCTATTCTATGGGAATGACTACTTCTTAGTACCTAGATATTACTATGTTTTAGCTGCAGTGTCAGGTTTTATGAATCTTAGTTGTCTTATTTTGAAATATGAAAGTATGCACTGTATGCTGGAATAATAGGAAGAACTAACATTTATATTGAATCTGAGGCATTTAGTTACTTTCCAAATTATCTATATTGGGAGTAGGGAGCTTCATCTCTGCAGAAAACAGAAGTGTTAGGTAAGGTCATTCATTACAGGAAAGAGACTTATAAAATAGAACCAAGTATCTAGACTCTGGGGCCAGACTTAGATATGATAAGAGCAAATGACTCATGGTAAAAACAAATAGTTCGATTAAATTAAGTCTTGGTTGAAATTAGTGAAGTCAAAAGCATACATAAAATTAAAATCAGCAAGATGCATTCTATTTATTTTTTCAAAGTTAGCCCTTCCAGGGTGTTGGTTAACTTAAATTTTCCTACGAAAGTATGTGAAATTGGGCTCTGTAAGTCCAAAGAAATTCGGAGGGGCAGAGTGATACTACAATGGGTAGGGTGTTTACTTTGCACATAGCTGACCCAAGTTGATACCTGGCAGCCCATATAGTTCCCTGAGTCCTGCCAGGAGTGATCCCTGAGCTCACAGTCAGGAGTAAGCCTTGAACAATTTCCAATCTCCCCACCCCCCAGTATTAACACTTGCATTAAACTTTAGTATTAAGCTAATTTTTAAAAAAATTTTTCTTTTGGTTTTTGGGTCACACCCGGCAGCGCTCAGGGGTTACTCCTAGCTCTATGCTCAGAAATCGCCCCTGGAAGGCACAGGGGACCATATGGGATGCCGGGATTCGAACCACTGTCCTTCTGCATGAAAGGCAAACACCTTACCCCCAATTCTATCTCTCTGGTCCCAGTACTAAGCTAATTTATAAAAAAAAAAAACTTTCTATATAGTAACTTATTCAATTATCATTAAAAATTTAGTCTGTGAATATAATTTTTATTTCCATTTTACATACTAGATACTGAGTTTAATCAGGTCATCTGTTTTATCTTTTGCAACATTAAAAAAACACCAAATGGCTTAAAACTAATCTGATGGATTAGTAAGCAGACTTGTCCCTATTCTAAGCAATATCAAGTAGAGCAGCTCATCTAGTGGCTGGTTAACTTTGGTTTGCTTGGCTAGCAAGCTGTTTACTTAGGAGATTAGCCAAGATAGTAAATTTCCCTCTGTCAACCTGTGCTTGAGCTGTGTGGGTTTCTTTACAGTAATGGGAGTTTTTTTTTTTTTTTTTCATATGATGTTCCCAAAGAACCACATAGAAGTGTCTGATGTTTTCATGCCTTTATCCCAGAAGTTGGCAAATTAAGTTGTCTAAAGCTGTCTCAAAAATGAAACCAATTATCAGGACAGACAGGGTGAGAAAAATCCCTCTCTGAATTGGAGTATGCTAAGATTTTAGACAGGTCTAGGATGGTTGTAGCCATCTTTGGACAATACAATCTGCCAGAAACTGTTCATCAAGATAAACCTGATTTATATTCAAGTAATCTAGTTTTAAGGTCCATACTTTTGAGCAGGATAAATCTTAAAGAGGTTAATACATTGCTTTGCATGTGGCTAACCTTGGTTTAATCCCTGAACACTGCCAGGAATGATTCCTGAGCACAGGACAAAGAGCAAGCCAAAGTAAACCAAGTAAGACAAGCAGTTGACTGCAACCCAAAAACCAAAAATAAAGAAAAATACTGTACAAAAAAAAACATCCATGACTCCAGTTATACTATCATCACATCTGAAGCTCCTATGACAGGAAGACATTTATAATTCTTCTTAATCATGATAGAGGGTTTTTCTGTAGAGTATTACACACATCTTTGCTCATTGAAATGGCTTTTTACCCATTCAAAAACAAATGTCCATCAAAATACAAAGTGCTGGGGGGAAGGATGGAGATAGCACAACAGGTCAGGCCCTGTATGTAACTAATGAGGTTTGATACTGGCACTCCATATGGTCCTCAGAGCACTGCCAGGAGTTACCATTGAGCACAGATTCAGGTGTAAGGCCTGAGTACAGCTGAGTGTGACCCTAAAACAAAACTAAACAAAAAATCCTTTAGAAAGAACAAACTGTGCTGGCACTTTTCCCTCTGTGGTGTTCAGCACAATCACACAAGGACCTGTAGCAAAGATATTGCTGGATTCCTCTTAACAAACAAAACAAAATAAGAAAGCAAACAAAAAAATTTCTTGGGGGTAGGGAGCAGATATCTTAATTAATGAATTAATATATTAATTAATATACTGAGATACTGTGGTACAAATGCCAAGTACTACACTTTGAGAAATGACATAGACATTTATTCTTATGCACTACTACTTATAAACTGTCTTTCTGTGTTTTGGAGTTCCCTATCTTAAGAGTCAGTGTCTCCTAGATTTAGTCTTTTGCTCTTTCTTGCAAACAGAAATGTGCTTTTTTACTTTCTTTGGCAGCACAGCACAAAGCATAAGATTTTGACTCAGATGCCAGCCACTCAGACACAGTCAAATTAAACTATTCGAAAGAAATACTATCAAGTACCACCTCAGGGGGCTGGAGCAGTGGCTCAGTGGTAGGGCATTTGCCTTGCACGCGGCTGACCTAGGACAGACTGAAGTTCGATCCTCTGGCATCCCATATGGTCCACCCAAGCCAGGAGTTATTCTGAGTGCATAGCCAGGAATAACTCCTGAGCATCACCTGGCATAGCTCAAAAACAAAACAAAACAAAAAACAAACAAAAAAAAAAAAGAACTCACCTCAACTGAGGGCAGACACCTCAAGTAAGTCTTTATCTTTTTGTTTGTTTGTTTTGTTTTGTTTTTGTTTTTTTTGGGGGGTGCCACACGCGGTGGTGCTCAGGGGTTACTTACTGCGGACTTTTACCTAATGAGATAAAAAGTCCCTAAGCAAAAACTTAGTAGGTTCTTTTTCCCACTGGGAGTCAAGCGGGAGCACAAAGGGGCGAATATGAAATATGAATTATGAAATATGAAATAAATGAGACCACACAGAATTACATGGCGAAAACAAGAGGTGAGGCCAGAGAGAGAGAGCCTTAAATAGACAGATATTTGGGGCGTAGCCAGGGAGAAAGGAAAAGGGGATAGACCAATGAGATCAGAGCTAGAATTAGCATATGAAGAGACAGGTAAGGAGAAACCAGATACCTTTAAGGAAAACGGGATGGGGCATGGGGGGGTGGAGACAGAGATTACAAAGGAGCTCTCAGCAGGTAGAGGATTGCTTCCAGGTGTTGGTATATAAAACCTTGGATGTTTCATAGATAGCTTCCCTGGTTCAGGGGTGAATGGAGGATGCCCATCCTTCTGAGGCCTGTGCCTGTTCATTAGATCGATGTTCAGGGTGTAAGGTCCCATTGCACTACAAGATTTGTGTGTTCCAATCTCTATTAGATAAGAACTTATTTGTATGTATAGTGTTCTCCCATTTTAATGTGCCTATGCAAACAAGGAACAATGCCACGTGGTGTTATCGGCGCATATGGGAGCCGTAAGAACAAGTCCAACATTATCCCCATGACATGGTTCAATCATAAGCATTAAACTGAGAGACTCTTTCATCAAAATTCCTAATTGAACAGCTCACAAAGAGAAGAAAAGATAAAAAGTTGGTAGAATCGTCACTGTAAAAGGATACTTAGTAAGAGTTATAGCTGTCAGAGAAAATACACATAAAATATTCAAAAGATATATGTGTCCATTTTATGTCTTTTGAAATAGTTGGGGGTTGTTAAATCCAATGCACAACTTTGGTCTGTGATTAGGACTGTGTAGTACTGAAGTTATAAAGAATAAATGTGGGGTACTGATGGTTGGGGTGAAAGAGTTAAGGAGTAATAATGAGCTTTGTAGGGGTGTGCAAAAGAGCGGAATGTGTTGGGGCAGGAGGTCCGTCTTGGTGCCTAACAAGTTAAGAACTGAGGGTAAGGAGGGTTAATTAAGGGGAAGATAACAAATTCGGATTGGGAGATGAGAGAATAGAAGGGGCTCTGGTGTGGGGGAGGGGCAATATATCCTAGGGGTTAAATACGTTGTATAGCTGAATTGTTTATGGATTAGGCTTGGCAGTCAGCAAGGACCACTGTATAGGAAGTCACGTCTACATATACACTGATTTTAGAGACCTATTTGAATGTTATCCTCCAAATCTAGAGCATTCCATTTTTTTCCCTAGAAACAATCAAGATATAAGAACATTTTTGGGTGAAGTTAAAAGATATGTTGGGGGGCCGGGCGGTGGCGCTGGAGGTAAGGTGCCTGCCTTGCCTGCGCTAGCCTAGGACGGACCGCGGTTCGATCCCCCGGCGACCCATATGGTCCCCCAAGAAGCCAGGAGCAACTTCTGAGCACATAGCCAGGAGTAACCCCTGAGCGTCAGAGGGTGTGGCCCCCCCCCAAAAAAAAACAAAAACAAAAACAAAACAAAACAAAACAAAAAAGATATATATGTCGCATGGGTGCATCTGTGCCCTTGCTTTTGAAAATAAATAGTAGTAAGAAAAGAACCCCTGAATGGGGTCCAGCATGCATACGACAGGAGTTTGTTTCCCCAACCCTCCCCTCAAGGCCCGATTTACCAGGCACGGCCCTGAAGACCAGTCTGGCGTTGGGGGGGGTCCCCTGGACTAAGTGATCAGCCCAGGGGTCCTATGGCTAGCTGTCCTGCCCAGAGCCCCCAACATACCAGTCGAAGACACCGAGAAGTCCTGGCATATGGAGTCTTCTGAGCCCAGCCCCTGCCTCTGTCGTTTGTGTATGCATAGGGGAGGCTGAAATCTGATTTTTAACACAATACTATATGCTGGCCAAAAAAAAAAAAAAAAGAAGTGGCCAGTAAAAAGCAAAATCCTAAAACTTAAGAAAACTTATTGTTTATAAGGCACCAGACTGATCTCAGGTCATCCAGGGGAAAAGATTCCTGAAGTTTGTTTTTAGATGAAGTATCTCTTAAGCATGTATCAATCATAAAGTTTTCAGTATCTCAGTGAGATGAACTAAGGTTCAAATCTTTCTGGTTTGGTGATAGAGAGGCAAGATTTTTCTAATGGCATATTATAATTTATTAAATAAATTGCTTTGTGCAAGCCAGTTCATCAAATTGTGATATATAGATAGATTAAAAACTGGAATAAAGAAAATAAGTTTGTTTATTTATTATTGTTATTATTATTATTATTATTATTATTATTTTGGTGAGTGGGCATACTTAGCAATAATCAGGGTCACTACTGGTTCTAAACTCAGAAATCATTTCTGGTGGGACATGGGACATATGGTACAAATAATGTACAAAAACACATAGAGTATTAATACAACCGTTATCCTAAAATTCCCATAACCCAAAGAGGTAAGCATCATACAGTAAACTAGTTTTGATGGCGATTTTTGTTTGCTTTAGGGGCCATCTCACCCAACTGTGTGCAAAATATAGTCTGGTTCTGTGCTCACTGAATATGTATGGAGTAGCTTGGGAGACCATGCAGGCCAATGGGAGCTAAACTCAAGTGGGCCAAGTACAAGGCTAGAGCCTTATCAAGCTGTACTATCTCTCCAACCTCTTACTGCAGATTTTTCAAGATGGTATGGTAGTTATTATTATCTGACAAGTTTAAACTGATATTTTCCCTTTTTATTTAATTAATTTGAAATTGATTAAAGAACCTTGATTTTCCTATTTTATTTATTTATTATTATTATTATTATGGTTGGGCCAGTTTTCCCCCAGGTGGGCAGATGCTATATGAAGCTCTGCCAGTGGAGGCAGTAAAGAGTCGGTTCGACCGGTTTTTTTTCTGTTCGCATCTTTCCTTTGGCTTCAGCAGGTTCTAGTGACAGACACTGATTCCAATTGGCAGTTTTCCCAGTACTAATAGCTCTAGCCTTGCTGTGTCCTCTCGGCGACAACAGACTAACCGAGAAGGACTCTCCATGGAGGCTCAGTTCCAGCCAGAACCTGGGACCTTTCTTCAAAATAATTGAGACACCAGTATCAGCAAGGCAACATTAAAACAATTTTTTTTAATTGAAGAATTTAACAGAGATCAGAGTTTTAGCTCCACAGATCCTTCATCCAAATCTCTAGCTTTAACATTTTTTACTCTTTTCTCTTTTTCTCCGATGCTCCAATTCTACTGCACTACTTCAACATAAAATTTGATATCTCATTATTCCCCTTTTCTTTTAGAATTCCTCTATAACTTATTGGAGGTTAGTAAGAGCAGTCCCTTACACTGCTCTCTCGCAAAACTGGCATGGTTTCTATTTCCTGATGGACCCTGAACAGACATTTGGATGTCAGGAGTCCTCCATCCTCAGATATAAAAACATTCCATCTTTAAAAGTCACTTTAGTGCAGACATATTGACTGCTTTTAGTCATTTTGAATTTTCACAGTTTAGTGAACTCAGTTTTTAATGCTTTACACTTTTTCTTTGGAAAGTCCTAAGTCAAGAATCATAAAATTCTGGGGCCAGAGGGCTAGCACAGCGGTAGGGCATTTGCCTTGCACGTGGCCAACCCAGGATGGACCTGGGTTCAATTCCCAGCATCCCACATGGTCCCCTAAGTCGGCCAGGAGCGATTTCTGGCTGCAGAGTCAGAAGTAACCCCTGAGAGTCACCAGGTGTGGCCCAAAATTTTTAAAAAGAAAAAGAATCACATAATTCTGTATGGTTAAGTCATTGGAGTTTCCTTGATCTAAAGGAGGAATAAGATCTGTCAGAATCCATGCCACTTGCTAGCCATAAGAGCAAATTTGTAAAGCTATAGCTCAACCATAAGAAAGAGCCTTCCAAAAAATATCTTCATGGAAAGAGTGACAATAATAAGCCTCTTGGGACAATATAAACAGATATTCTTCATAACAACAATCAGAAATTTCTGGAAAAATTAAAAACCTCTTTGAGGAGGTAGCAAGAATTATTCTTGCCCCTTTTTAAAGACAATGCATTGCCGCTGGTGTGCCTATAACCACTGACCATCAAATTCTTAGCCCCTCAGGTAGAGACTGGTCAGGCAAACTAAAAGAAAGAATAGTGAAAGCTTTTGAAAGTCTCAAAAATCCAACTACATAATATTTAATCAAGTAAGTACACAAGAATAAGATAATGAAGGTTCTCAGGAGAAAAAAAGAAGACAATGTCCAGTACAAAAATAAAATACATCCAGGTACAAAAAAGACAACATAAATAGAAACCACAGGAAACCATGGCATGGGAAGCAGACCTCAATTTACTGAAATTACCAAGTGCATTTAAAAAAATAAGTTTGCTTACTATATTTAAAGGGGTTAAAATGAAAAATTTGGGGAAAGTACTCAAGATAACAAAGAACATTTAAAAAGAAACCAAATTAAAATTCTAGACCCTGAAAAATGCAAAACCAAAATTATAAATTCAAAGAGTGGATGTAAGATATATTCAGACACAGCTGAAGAAAGAGTGGATGGGAAATAAATAGAAGATACTACATGTAATGAAGAACGGAGAAGAAAGTGGAAGAAAAATACAGAATTGAGAATTACAAAATGATCTATATAGAAATTTGGAGATGCAGAGAGATGAAAAAGTATGGCAAAGATGTGGATCAATAAAAATAACTATATAAAACAATACTGCCAAAGTTTATTAATCTTAATATGTTCAGAATTATAATTTCCCCTCAAAGAAGAAAGAGGAGGAAGGAGAGGAAAAAGCTTCCTCTATTTTTGGGATGTGGCCACACCCAGAAATGCCCAGGGATTACTTCTGGCTCTGCAATCAGAAATTATTCCTGGCAGGCTCAGGGACCATATAGAATGTTGAGGATAGAATCTAGTTGGCCACATGCAAGGCAAAAGCCCTACTCACTCTGCAATCCTCTGGCCCCTAACTTAAATGTTAATCAAATATTTTCTCTGATCTGTCTGCAATAGAAAGAATATATTGCTCTCCTTTAAAAATAAATAATTAGTTGCTCTTTAGCAAAATTTGAGATTAGGTTCCCCAAAACTCAGAAGAAACACTGTCACCCAAATAATAAAGGTAGACCTCTTTTGTTCTTTAGAAATAATAAAAGGAGGGGCCGGTGAGGTGGCGCTAGAGGTAAGATGTCTGCCTTGCAAGCGCTAGCCATGGAAAGATCGTGACCGCGGTTCGATCCCCCGGTGTCTCATATGGTCCCCCCAAGCCATGGGCAATTTCTGAGCATTTAGCCAGGAGTAACCCCTGAGCACCAAAGGGGTGTGACCCGAAAAACAAAAATAATAATAATAATAAAAGGAAATATAATTAAATGCTAACGATATTCCCCATATTATTAGTAGTAATTTTCAAATACAATTCATATGTCTCTCATCTTAATTTGATAAGATAGGTCTTTTTCCACTTTTATCTTACAGATGGGCAAATAAAGTGTTTGCAAATTACCACAGGCACACAAAATAGAGAAAAAGGCAAGAATTTGAGGCACTTTTCACTGGTTCCTTTCCATCTTCAAATAGTCTTACATCTTCACTCCATATAATTCTTTCCATAAAGTATCAGTGACAAGAAATAAGAAGTGATTTAGAATTTTTTCAGGCTGGGTAACTAACATTCAGGAGACAATTGAGAATCAGATCCCAGATATGTCCAAGCATGTCCAGAGCTGTCCAGGCACAGTCAGAGACAGCTACATCTAAGAGAAAGATGAACAAAAATGGACTCACAATAGGCCACCCAGGAATGAAATTTGACAAATCACCAGTTGACAAACTTTGCACTAACCAAATCTTTGGCAACTAAAATGCTTGTCTTCACAAAAGTGAACCTGAGTGTAAACTACAATGCCTTTTTAATGCATATATGTACTCTCAACTCTCTTCTCCTCCCCCACCAGAAATTTAGACACAAAACTCTAGTACTTCCAGAGTCAGGGTTACCTGACCACAGTCCTCAGCCTCATATAAATATTTTCTTTTTCTATAACTTATTGGCAGGCTTTGGTTTCTCAGTCCACATAATAGTAATAACAACAACAACAACTATATTAATGATGATACTGAAAATAATAATAATCTGCTATAGTCCAGACTCGATAGCTCTATTTACTATATTTGATAGAAAAAGTCCTCTTAGGGGGCTGAGCGAGAGCACAGCAGTAGGGCATTTGCCATGCACACAGCTTACCTGGGAACAACCTAGGTTCTATCCCTGACATTCCATATGGTCTCCTGAGCCTGCCAGGAGCAATATCTGAATGCAGAGCCAGGAGTATCCCTGAGCGCCACTAGGTGTGGCCCCCCCAAAAAACAAGAACAAAAAAGGAAAAGTCCTCTTGTATGGAGGAGTTTAAGGTGCCATAGATCTTGATCATTCTCATTCATACAATCAGAATGCTCTATGTGGATGGCTAGCACTGGGTAAGTGAAAAATTGCTATCAAATATCTGGTTGATGATTGTCAAGATGAGAGCAGAGACATGAATCTAGAAAGCACCTGAGAAAAATCACTGCACACAGTGTTCTTCATCTTATTTGAGATGCTTTAGGCCCTTGGCAGCAGCAAGGATCAACAGTGTCTTTTCTCATGGGATGATAAAAGTCAGAGAGAAAACTAAGTTCAATATGTTTTTGCAGTAGAGCATGAGATTTGCTCATGATGGACTGCAAATCAGTTAATTCAATGGCTTCTCTTTGGAGTTAAGACCTGGGCTACTGATATGTTCTTTACACTATTTTGTTCTCTATTGTCTTAGAGAAAGTCATGTGTCCTACCCCATGGTGCAGTCATCATTTGTGCACATATTTAATGACACTTTAAGTCTAAATTAAATTGAATAATATTAACAAGTGGAGGAAAGGAGGAAAGAATGAAGTCGACAAGTTGGCTTTTGGTAGGAGTATCTTTTCTTTCTTCAGCTTTTAAGGTTGTTTGTTATGTTTAAGATATGGCTGAAAATGTGCTATTGCTCTCTCATGCTCTTCACCAATTAAAACCTTTTTATTTTGTTTGGTGTTTTTTGTTTGCATTTTTGTATTTTTGTTTGTAGTTCTGGAGAAAACACCCCTCTTCTCCCACATAAATATCTTCGTGCTAATCTTAGGCACCTCCTCCCTCTCCCAAACCTGTCAAATCTAAATGTGGCCAGTATGTTTCCCTCACCACTCTGGGGTCTTAAATACCTGGCAACCTCATCCCCAAAACAGCTAGAGAGGAGTGTGGAGTGGGAGAAGGCACAACTTTACCCATGGTTTATGCATGATTTAGTAAGAAGAAGTGATTCACTGACATAAGAGAAAGTCAGGGATACAATGCATCTGAGCATTGCAATCAGAATATTTGGGGGGCTCCTCTCCATGCTTCAGCAAATGCCCCTGTAGTCTCTTATCTTTCTTTTTGTTCTCCTCATTGCCTGACAACATCATAGTAGAGACACTGCATACACTTCAGAGCCAATTAGGGGTTAATGAGCCCACCCCTCTTTGGATAGACCCTCTGAAAATGTATACACTGGGCCAGAAAGGCCTGTCAGTTGACTGCAGTGATAGGAGAAGAGGGAGAGAAACCCACCTAGTCATTTTGCTTATTATCTGTCCCTGCTCCTATTTCTCCAGGCAGCCTCAGAGCAATCTCAGTGGAAATCTGGCTTTAGAACTACTGAAACCAGGTTCTGTTTCCATCTGGTGGCACATTCCAGAGAGCCCTGTCTTGCTTCCCACCCTCCACTGGTAGTCACACCCCTGGAGGGCCTGCGACAGCTCCCATCCGGGCCAGATAACTTCTAAGATTAAAGATTTATTCTAAACATAGAAGAAAGAAATAGTTTAGAAATATGACTGAGTACAAATCAACTATTGCTACATCCCCTGAACCTAGATATTGTAACTGCTGATTTTGCCAACATGATAAATGGGGCACCTTATGGGAGAATGAAGTGATGATGTGTTCAACATGGGGACTGAGCTTCTAGCTTTCTCACTTGATTCCTACATGACCTTGAGTAAGACTCTTCCGTAAATTTAGTTTTTTTCATTTCAGAGTTTAGTCATGCCTAACTTAGAGGTGGGAGCATATGACTGGTATCTATAAATCACCTGTCATGTCATAGTTATTGGTACAAAATTGCCCTTAATAATTCAAACATATTTTGATATGCTTACTTGTGTTATCTCCCTCCTCATGATCATGAACAATTAAATTTTAATTTAAATTAAATTTAAATTAATTTTGGCTAGGAGAATGCCAAAGAAAAGGCACGACTTAGAGGTAGAAACTGTCTCAGACATTGTGTCTGGCCTCCATTTTGTCACAAACATGTAATTCTGATAGTAATAAAGAAAACATTTCTTTTTCAATATTTAGGCTTGAAGTTGTGTCTTCTAATCACCAACGAGAAGTGTATATTATGAGAAATAGACCACCTGTCCAAAAATACTGACTTGGGAACTAGGAAATCAGCACAAGTAAAGCTTTAATAGATATTGATTCCACTCTTGGAAGATCAGGTAACAGACAAGCAAGAAAAACCCCAACATATAGAAAAAGGGATTCTTGTGACTAACAAAGACCCTTGCCTTTTTATGCATTGCCTGTTTCCTCAGGTACTCCTGAGCTCACATTCAAGTCAGAGTAGCACCTAGTTACAGATGTAGCTTCTGATTTGGTTTTAAACTGCATTTCCTCTTTTTTCAAACTTTAAAGCCAATGATTACATTTTTAAACTAAAACAGGGCACTCAATCTTTAACTAAAGGACACATCGGCAGGGGCTGGAGAGATGGCATAGAGGTAGGGCATTTGCCTTGCACGCAGAAGGACAGTGGTTTGAATCCCAGCATCCCATATGGTCCCCCGAGCGGGCCAGGAGTGATTTCTGAGCGTAGAGCCAGGAGTAACCCCTGAGCACTGGTGGGTATGACCCAACTCCCCCCTCCCTCCCAAAAAAAGACATATCAGGACCTAAGGTCTTTTTCTTGGTAATTATCCACTGCCCTGGTGGTAAGTCACTATTTACCTTTACACATGCTGATATGTGTGTGTATGTAGATTAGTTATCATGCAGAAAGAGCTGGAACAATAAATGAAGCAATGACAAAACCTATAAGTTTGTCTTGTATACAACTAACCTGAATTTGATCTTTGGTACAATATATGGGTTCCCTGAGCCCTACCAGGAGTGATTGCTGAGGAAAGGGCCAGGAGTTAGCCTTGGGCATGGCAAAAAAAATCATAAATATGACTTATGAAGAACTTCAAAAGAAAAAAAGCATATTTTGATGAATAAATACATTTGCAATGTCTTTTCACTTCCATAGCAATAATGGTCCAACTTAAGTTCTTGCTCTCAGTGGCCCTCTTTCCTTCTAAATGGTTCCATTATCAGTAACTAGGTTAAGACTCTATTTCTCTTAGAATAAATTCATACAAAAAGTTGGTCATTGGGTTTATGTTGGTAGGGTAATATAAATAACTCCTCTTTATCTAGGGTGCAGAAATCTGACTCACCATGGCTCACCAGGAGAAACGAAATAGGAAAGAATAAAAAATTGCAATAAAGGGAAAATGACCTCATTGTCTGTTTAAACATTCATTAAGTGCCTACTAAAAGGTAAGTACACTTTGGTCAAATAACCTGAGGGGAAAAGAAAAGTGAAGATAATTTAACATTCAAAAAAATTGAAAGAACAAATAAATATTAATTTTTCTATACACCAGTGAGAATGTTAAATAAGTAGTAGTAAGTAGTAAGTAAGTAGTAGACATAATCCACCCCCCAATTCACTTCCCCAACACACGCATACAAGAGCAAAGAAATAAGGTTCCCTGGTTGAGTTTTGAGAGGTGGGGAAAAGAGAGGCCATAGCCTTTAAAAGAAAATCTACAGTTTCCCTGTCTACAAGCAGTCACACAGGTAAGTGTCTGGGAAATTTAAGACTGATGAGAGACTGGTGAGTCCTTGCTTAGCTTGGGTGCTTGGGTCACGCCAGCCCCACAGGCAGCTATCAAGCTACACCTGAGGTTCACTTGTTCTGCATAGTGTGGGAGGTGATCCTTGCCATCCAATTTCTCAGAAAGCCCTGGACCCAGGTGGAAGTGAAAATTTGTTTTTTGAAGGAAGAGAAAAATCAGTCCTAAATCTTACCCAGATCTTTTGGGTCTGTCTCCTTTTGCTTCACAGAAAACAATTTTGAAGAAGACAAACAGTGAAGTAAAACAAGTTTTTTTGTATAAATAAAGGGAGGGAAGAAAATGATTTTTTTTTTTCCAGAATGGAGAGAATTAAAACACATGGGGCTGGTGAGGTGGCGCTAGAGATAAGGTGTCTGCCTTGCAAGCGCTAGCCAAGGAAGAACCGAGGTTCGATCCCCCGGTGTCCCATATGGTCCCCCAAGCCAGGGGCAATTTCTGAGCACTTAGCCAGGAGTAACCCCTGAGCATCAAACGGGTGTGGCACAAGGAAACAACAACAACAACAACAACAACAAAAACACATCCCAAGAAGGGCTGTGCTGGACATTTTCCCAGATTGCAAGATGCAATGACATGCTCTCTGACTAGTTAGTTTACATAGTTTTTCTAAACTGCCCCTCTTAACTTCCTGCTTGCAACAAGGAGACAAGGGTATTTTTAGTTTGGTTTTGTTGTTGTTGTTGTTGTTGTTTTGGTTTGGTTTGGGGGTCATACCTGGTGGTGCTCAGGGTTTACTCCTGGCTCTTTGCTCAGAAATCACTCCTGGCAGGCTCGGGGAACTATATGGGATGCTGGGGATAGAACCTGGACCCGTCCTCGGTTGTCTGCATGCAAGGCAAACGCCCTACTGCTGTGCTACCGCTCCAGCCCAAGGATATTATTAGTTTGGATTTCTAGAGGAGAAACGATTCTATTGAACTATGCTAACAAAAAACAATAGTGATAGAAATAGAGGATAAGGAAATGGAGATTTTCAGTTTAAACAATTCTAAGAAACCTTGACTGAGAAGAAAAAGAAGTGACTATAACCAAAGGATGAATTGTTTGGTTTGTTTCTCAATTTGGAGATAACTGGCCATGTATAATAGTAAAAAAAAAAAAAAAAAAAGGAACTATTTGGAGGGACTGTAGGGTTCCAGAGTAGAAAAAGGAGACCACACAACTGGAATAAAGTTTAATATTTTAATTCATCTGCCAACAAGACCCCGAGCCTGACCAGTCAGGGCCACTTTTTGAAGGAGATGAGCCCCGCCCAAGGTCATGATGAAGATTATATAGGGAAGGGATATAAGGAGGTTCCAGTTTTCTGATGATCCTTAAAATGATTGGCTCTTGTCTAGAGGAACCTTCCTACTGCTCCCTTGTCCTCTCTTGATAGGCTACTTGGTGTGGCCAGGTAGCTTGGGGCAGAGTCTATGGAAATAAGCTTGTGAAGACCTAACATGTGGCTTATGCAATGTGGTATTTACAAAGTGGCCTCTCTTCCTGCTCAGAACCTAAGAAGAAGCCAGCTTGTGGCTTTTACAAAATGGCGTCCCTCCTTGTTCAGAATGCAGGTCCCACCAGGACAATGTTGTGAAATATGAGGAGAATAACGGAAAAATTGAGACTCCCAATGAATGAATAGGAAGAGTGTAGAACCATGAGTTTGGTCATGGTCATGATGAGGATAAAGATATCTTATTCTCTTGGTATTTGAGTCAAAGAGCAAGGACAGGCAAAGCATTGAGAAATGGGAGGGAGAGATGTAGAGTTGTGGAATTTATGGATTTTGTGCCTAGGGTTTTTTTTTTTCTTTTTCATAATATTGGGAAAACAAGTTTACTAGACTAGAATTCTGGGAGAACTTGCATAAAGGTACTTTAAGGAGAGAGAAAAAAATTTTAAAAGTGAGAAATAGCAGAGAAATAACAGGAAAAAACAGAAACTCACTGATCTCAGACAAGGGAAAAAGAGTTGCATGACTTTCTCCAAGCAGCATCTGAAAGAACTCCCCCGCAGGGGAAGTCCGCTCCAGGCTCAGGATATGCGCGCACCCAAAGAGACTCGAAGACCAGACTTGCTGTAATAACACGAGGGATTTTAATATCTCAGCATGCTGGAGACCGAATCTCATAACTCAGGACCGAGTAGAGAAGATTCGGCCCCCCTTTAGCATTCAGCAAAGCTTTTATAGGGTAAAAAGTCTATACATATCATGGGAACACACCTGCCAGGAAGGAGGCATTTCTCCTTATCTCCCGCCACAAAAGAAGTTATGCGTCAGAGCCCAGGAAAGAGGCATTTTGTTTTCCCTGTGTAACAGATGGGGCAGTGTTTGCCCCTGGGGTCATGTGCGTATCTTTGTCCTTCCCCTGACGGCATATGTCTAATTTAAAATGAGGGTCTTCCGCGAATTGTGGTGGTTAGTTCAAAGGAAGGGGAGTTAGGGAGTGGGGGAGTGGGAAGGTTCCCAGGGAAAGGAAGGGGAGCTAGGGAGTGGGGGAGTGGAAAGGTTCCCAGGGAAAGGAAGGGGAGCCAGGGAGTGGGGGAGTGGAGGAAAGGGAAAAGTGGAAAGGTTCCCAGTGAGCTTGAATGAAGTGTAAATTAAGGCACTTTAAGGAATTAGCTTAGTTGGGATCTTTCTTAAGGCACTTAATTAAAGTGTAAATTAGGGAAGTTAGAGTGCTTAGCCGGGAGCTTTCTTTAGGAACTTAGAGAAGCTTAGGGCTTGGCTTAATTCTCTTAGGAAGTGCAAGTTAGGGAGGGTGCCTAGTTTTTTTCTTCTGTTTGCTATTTTCCAGTTCTTACTTATATTTATTATTTTCTTCACACCTTTTCATCCCCCACTTTTTTTTTTTGCACATAGCTCTAATCTTAGAGCATCCCTTCATTCTGCTGATATTGCTGTTTGAGAACCATTACATGGACTGTATTTATTCTTTGTTTCACAAAACTAACTAACTTATTTAAAATGCAGGGACCGAAAGTAAGCAGGAAGAATAGGATTATTAGGGGTCCTGTTAGAGTGGAGATAAGAGTTGTAAACCAAGGGGATCTGTTAAACCATCCCTCAAACCAGCCCTGATGAGAATCCCTTTCCAGTCTGCGTTTGTCTAATCTTTCTCTTAACTTTGCCATGGAGTCTCTGACGACTCCGGAGTGGTCTGCATAAAAACAACATTCTTCCTTCAAGGCTGCACACATTCCTCCTTCTTTTAAAAACAAGATATCCAGACCCCTTCTATTCTGGAGGACTACCTCTGATAGGGATGTGAGAGACTCTTCGAGCTTAGTGATGGATTGCTCTATTATTTCTAAGTCTGCATCCATTGCAGCACGCAGTTCAGTATAGTAGTGGGGCATTTGGACTAGGGCGGAGGTCCCAGTCCCAATTCCTGCTGCGACCCCCAAGCCTAGAAGGACTGCCAGTGTAATAGTTACAGGTTCCCTTTTCCAGCGAGCTCTTCTGTCAAACTCATTCACAAAAGACTCGCTATCATGGTACAAGAGTCTAGGGACTAGCTGGACTAAAATACAGTAATCCTGGAGATTGTTGAACACGCTGGTGGAGATGCATGGGGTGAGTCCCGTGTTACAGGCCCAAACCGTGTCTGGAGGGGGAACGAGGTATCGCCCCCGTGTAAAGGATGATTGTAGGGTTGAGCTGCAGAGGTGCTTTCTATCAGGGGGAACGGTACCTAAACAGAGGCCCTGCCCAGACACGGCAGCTAAGGTTAGCTTTCTGCTCCCTCCCCAGGCACATACAGAGGAACTTTCGCTTTCGTTAAAGGTTCTATTTTGGGCAATTCCTTCATAGTAGGGGGGGCTTGAGGCGTAACAGAGCCAGCAAGATTGGGTGATATCAGAATTGGTTCGGTTGAGTACCAAGAAGGCTCCTTCTATTAAGTTTAAAAGGCGGTTTTCCATCCCTGGGGGGGCAGGGGCGTCTTTAGATTCATGAGTCTGGGTTGTTGGGTCCGAGTTTAGGGGCTGTGAGGAAGCAGGAGTAACAGGGACTAGTGTTGGCCTAGGCTTGGGTAAAGGCTGGGTGTCCGTTAGGACGGGGTTGGGCCCTATTGGCTGAGAGGGAGGATTTTGAATTTTCAGTCTGAGTTTGAATGTGAACCCCGGATCGGTTCCAGAAACGTAAAATCTCAGGCCCCACTGTTTTCCTTTTATCCAGCCGCCTTTTTCCTCCCTCCCTTTCTGCGTGAAAGTGATGTTTAGGGTGTCACCTTTACTACCTCTAACTACTGTAATGAGGTCCCAGCTGGAAGAGGGGTTCCAATAGGCAGTGCCAGAGGTTTCACATCCCCATGCTTTACAAAAGAAACTTTCTATCCCCCCACATCGGCGACCTTCCCTCTTAGACTGTTTTTCCCTGGGGCAAACATAGAACGATGCCTGCCGCAACTTTCTCTGCTTTGCCAAGGAACTGCACCCTGGCAGGTCGGCTACGTACTGGCCCCTAGTGTACACTCCCTGTGAGAGGGCTCGTTTCTGAAAGACGACTTTTTCCTGGGGAACCGTTTCAGGTGACTCTTCCGGGATGTCCCATGCCTCTACACCAGCAATGAGGGCGCAAACCTCGGGGCGCAGTGGTGGCCACCAAGTATACGGGGGGGCCACCTTGGAAATGCTCCACACAGTGTCTCCAGCCTGGGAAATGACTTCCCAGGTCAGTGTCATAGGAGCGTGGGGGTTACCGCTCTGGGCAGAGGCGACGGCGCAGGCGAAGTTTAAGAGGATTATCAGTTGCTTCCACTTTCCATTCATCCTTAAGCTTTTCAGCAGGAGCTTTCTTTGTGTGTGTCGCGTGGATCCAGGCAGCAATTCCGTCTACTTTCACAGCTGTTGGGGTGGTTAACAGTACTAAGTAGGGTCCCTTCCACCTGGGCTCGAGGGTTCCCACTCGATGACGTCTAACAAGGACCAGATCACCGACTTGGATCCCGTGTGGCACCGCAGGAGTCCCAGGTGAATAGGCTTCTTTAATCTGGTCCCAGATCTGGGTGCGGACAGCCTCTAGAGCCTTAAGGTGGATAAACAAAGCAGAGGGTGAGTGGGAATCTAAGGCGGGGTCTAATACTCCGTCTGGTCTGGTCAAGGGGGGAGGTCCCCCAAAAAGGATCTCATAGGGAGTGAGCCCGAAACGTCCGGGTGTGTTTCGGGCTCTGAGGAGCGCAAAGGGAAGGAGGCCCAACCAGTCCTTCCCGCCGGTCTCAATAGCCAATTTAGTGAGGGTCTCTTTTAGAGTTCTATTCATTCTCTCTACCTGCCCTGAACTCTGGGGTCTATAAGCGCAATGCAATTTCCAATTGGTCCCCAGCTGTTTGGCCAGTCCCTGACTTACCTGGGCGACAAACGCGGGCCCGTTGTCGGAGCCGATTACCTTGGGTATCCCGAACCGGGGCAAAATTTCTTCCAGAATTTTTTTCGTGACCACCTGGGCAGTTTCAGACTTTGTGGGGAAAGCTTCAACCCATCCGGAGAAGGTGTCTATGAAGACTAGAAGATATTTATTGCCATACCTACCAGGAACGATTTCTGTGAAATCTACTTCCCAGAAGACTCCTGGTCTGTCTCCCCGCAGCCGTTTTCCTGGTTCTACGAGCGGGTGGTGGGCATTTGTTAGAACACAGGCTTTACAGGACTGGGTTACTTGTTCTGTTATAGTTCGTAGTCGGAGTACGTGATAATTGGAGGCTTTTACTAGTTCGCACAATTTCTTTTTTCCTAAATGTGTTAGGTGATGGATACTCTTTACATAGTATTCACCTTCTTTATGAGGCAAAATGATTTTGTTGTCTTTAGTTTTTGCGATCCCATGGCAGTCAAATCCGCTGGATAATCCTTTTTCCTTTAGGCGTTCAATTTCCTCACAGTCTATTGGTGTGTAGTTTAGACTGAAATTATCTTCTTTTGGTTGGGGTTTCTTTCGTTGCTCACATAAGGCACAGGAGACAGTTCCTTGTGCGGCTTTCTTAGCAGTGTGATCTGCCATTCTGTTCCCTGCTGCCACGGGGTCCATTCCTTTTTGATGTCCAGGACAATGAATAATAGCTACCTTTTTCGGCAGGTGTATGGCTTCCAAGAGAGCAAGGATTTCTTCCTTGTTCTTAATTTCCTTTCCTGCAGCCGTGAGGAGTCCTCTTTGTTTGTAGATCGCGCTGTGAATGTGAGCGGTGGAAAACGCGTATCTGCTGTCGGTGTAGATGTTAATAACTTTTCCTTCTGCCAGCTCAAGGGCTTTTGTCAAAGCTTGTAATTCAGCTTTTTGTGCCGAAGTCCCCTCAGGAAGGCTGCTGGCCCATATTACTTGCTTCCCATCCACTATGGCTGCTCCGGCTTTTCTTTTTCCATCCATGATGAAGCTACTACCATCTGTGTACCAATTCGGCGCCCCATGCCAGGGCAGATCTGTCAGGTCTCTCCGGGTTCCAGTTTCCTCAGCTAAAATGTCTGTGCATGAGTGTACCGGCTGGGATCCGTCTGTCTCCGGGAGCAGGGAGGCGGGGTTAAGAATAGCAGGCGGTCCGAACGTTATACGGTCGTTTAGCAAGAGACTTTGGTAGTGAGTTATTCGGGCGTTGGTCAACCAACGGTCAGGAGGCTGCCTGACTATACTTTCTAATGCATGGGGAGCGACTATAACTACATGCTGGCCCAGAGTAAGTTTGTCAGCGTCTTTTACCAGGAGAGCCACCGCTGCGATTACCCTCAGACATGACGGCCAGCCGCTTGCCACTGGGTCGAGTTTTTTTGACAAGTAGGCTACTGGTCTTTTCCAAGGTCCCAGGGCTTGGGTTAGCACTCCCCGAGCCACTCCCGCACGTTCGTCCACATACAGGGTAAAAGGTTTGGTTAGATCCGGCAGGGCCAGGGCTGGTGCTGTGAGTAGAGCAGTTTTAATTTTTTCAAAGGCTTCTTGACACTCCTGTGTCCAAGCAAAGGGAGCTTGATCCCGTGTAAGTGGATACAGGGGAGCGGCTAGGGAGGCAAACCCAGGTATCCAAAGTCTACAGAAACCGGCTGTCCCCAGAAATTCCCGTACCTGCCGTGGAGTCTTGGGGACAGGAATGGTAACTACTGTCTTTTTCCTGGCTTCTGTGAGCCACCTCTTGCCGTCTTTCAGGACATACCCCAGGTATGTTACTTCGTTGCGGCACAACTGAGCTTTCTTGGCCGACACCCGGTACCCTAACTCACCCAATTCTTTTAGGAGTTCTCTGGTTCCTTCTTCACACGCTTCCTTGGTGGATGCTGCCAGCAGGAGGTCATCAACATACTGAAGAAGGGAGACTTGGGGGTTCCGAGCCCTGAAGGGGGCCAGGTCCCTATGGAGTGCCTCGTCGAATAGTGTGGGGGAGTTTTTAAAACCCTGGGGCAATCTAGTCCATGTCAGTTGTCCAGTGTGTCCCCCTTCCGGATCTCTCCACTCAAAAGCAAACATCAGTTGGCTGCTGGGGTGTAATTGGAGACAGAAAAAAGCGTCTTTTAAATCTAGCACTGTGTACCAAACCCGCTCCGGTGGGAGGGAACTCAGTAGATTGTAAGGGTTAGGCACAGTGGGATGCAAATCCTGGGCCCTTTTATTAACCTCCCTTAAGTCTTGTACTGGTCGGTAGTCCCCAGTGCCAGGTTTCTTCACCGGCAGCAAAGGCGTGTTCCAGGGAGATCGGCAGGGTACTAGAACTCCTTGCTGTATCAGCCTCTGGATGTGGGGACGGATGCCTTCCTTTGCTTCTTTACTCATGGGATATTGTCTCACCGAGATAGGTGAGGCATGCGCCTTCAGCTCTACCACTATCGGGGGTACTTGTTTAGCCTTGCCAATTCCTGCCTGTTCAGCCCAGACCTCAGGGAATTGGGTAAGCCATTCTGAAGCAACTACTTCTCCAGGCTTTGTTTCATGGAGGCGGTATTCCTCCTCAAGTCCGACTACCAGACAAGTCACAGGAGCTTCCCCCAAAGTTACTTCAGGTCCCTCAGGGGTAAACTGAATTTGTGCCTTTAATTTGGTCAGCAAATCTCTTCCCAGGAGGGGCGCAGGGCACTCAGGGATGACCAGGAAGGAGTGAGTTACTCGGCCCCTCCCAACGTCCAATTTTCTTTTTGTAGTCCAATGGTAGAATTTGCTGCCCGTGGCCCCCACAACCATGGTTTCTTTTGTTCCTAATTTTCCTAGGGGCCTGGTCAATACCGAATGTTCAGCTCCCGTGTCCACCAGGAAGTTGATGGGAGTCCCCTCTACTGGAAGCATTACCCTGGGCTCGGG
Source organism: Suncus etruscus (assembly GCF_024139225.1). NCBI lineage: Eukaryota > Metazoa > Chordata > Mammalia > Eulipotyphla > Soricidae > Suncus > Suncus etruscus. The sequence goes on along the minus strand of NC_064854.1, from coordinate 32,913,075 downwards.
GAGGGGGACCGAGCCCCGTCCCCCCTAATCATCGAGAGCCAGGACCTTGTTCCTCCTGAGTTGCTTTTTCGGGCACTCCCTTGCCCAGTGTCCTTTTTCTTTACAATGGGCACACTGATCTTTTTCGAGTGGACGGTCAAGTCCTTTTTCTTTACAATGGGCACACTGATCTCTATCGAATGGACGATCTTGTCCTCTCGGGGTTCTTCTTGCCCTGTCGCCCAGGTGCCCTGTCTGCCTGCTTCTTTCTCTTTCTGCTATACTATCCCCTACTACTGCAGCCAAAATTCTAGTTAAATTTCTCTCTTGTCGGCGATCACGCCGGTTCTCTCTGTCCTCTATCTCTTTCTTTTCTCTTTCCTTTTTCTCCTCCTCTGTTTCTCTCTTGTGGAACACTTTCTCTGCCTCCTTCACTAAGTCTCGCAACGAATAATCTTGAAGTCCCTCTAGCCTCTGTAGCTTACATTTTATATCTGTGGCTGACTGCCCAATAAAGGCCATTGCTATGGCCGCCTGTTGTCCCTCTGAAGCTGGATCAAAAGGAGTGTACCTCCTATAAGCTTCCATTAGGCGTTCCAGGAAAACCGAGGGCGGTTCAACTGGACCTTGGACAACCTCTCTTACCTTAGCCAGATTCGTGGGGCGTCTTGCAGCCCCTCTTAGACCAGCAATGAGAGCCCGGCGGTAGACGGTGAGGCGCTCCCTACCTTCTGCGGTATTGAAGTCCCAGGTTGGCCTGGTCAGTGGAAACCCTTCATCTATGAGGTTAGGGAGATTAGTGGGAGTCCCATCGGCCCCCGGGACGTTTTTCCTGGCTTCTAGGAGGACTCTTTCTCTTTCCTCTGTCGTGAAGAGGACCTGGAGCAGTTGTTGACAGTCGTCCCAGGTGGGCTGATGCGAAAACATGAGAGACTCGAGGAGTCCCGTCAGGGCAGAGGGATTATCTGAAAAGGTGGGGTGCATAGTCTTCCAATTATATAGATCTGCCGAGGAAAAAGGCCAGTACTGTAAAGGGGGAAGCTGGTCATCTCCTGGCGGGGGCCCCATTGCCCGAAGGGGGAGGGCAAGAGACCGTGACTCGGAGGGGCGAACAGTTTCTGGACTGCGGCCCTTCCGGCTCCGGGTTCCCCCTGCTGGTCCCGGTTCGCGTGGACCGGCCGCCGGGGGTTGCCCCACAGCGACGTGTGGCACGTTAGGTTGTGCCGGCTGGGGAGAGGATTGAGGTTGGGAGTACGGAGGGGGGGAGAAGTCAAGAAGAAGATCATTGTCTATCTCAGGGTAGAGGGGCGGGGGAGCTGAAGGTCGGGGGGGAACAGGCAAGTTGGGCTCGGGGTCTGAGGCTACTGCCATTATAGTGGAAGTTGGCTCAGGGCGGCCAAATATCCAGGGCTTGACCCACACTGGTGGATTCTGGACGAGGTCCTGCCAGACGAGAATGTAGGGTATTTGGTCCGGGTGTCCCCCTTCAGACTGAAAAATGACCTTTCTTACTGCGGAAATAAGAGAGAGGTTAAAGACACCTTCTGGCGGCCAGCCGACTCCAAAGGTTGGCCATTCAGAGGTGCAGAAGGTCTGCCAGGGGCCCTTCCGTACCCCGACAGACAGATTGTGAGCCCTAGCTTTTACGTCAGTCCAGTGGTTAAGGGTTAGAGTCAAAGGAGTCGTCACGGTCTGTCCCATCTTAGTCCTAATTTCAAGGAAAACTGACACAGAAGTTACAATCAAGAGACAAATGACCCAGAACAAGCGCCGTTCCCGCGTTGCCCAAAGGCACTTCAAAGAGTCGGATGGCAGGGGCCTCCGCCGCCAGCCTAGTTCAATGAGGAAGCTATTCTCCTCGCGACTCTCCAGACCAGGGGGGTACACCAGGCGTCCCTGGTCGTCCCCGCTTCCTCCCGGGACGTCTCCCAGGGTGATCGGACGGTGGACACCCGGACACGTCTGTCTTTATCCACGAAACCTCAGACTTGCTGAGCGTCCGTAAAGCCGAAACTGCGATCGCGCCAAACCTCAGAGAAAAGTACAGCCAGAAGCAAACGAACCCAGACTAAGTAGACACAGACACAGACACAAGAGCTCACCTCCAAGTGGGTCTGGGGTCTCTGGGTGGTCGCAAATCTCCCGGCCGAGCCCCCAAATGAAAGAACTCCCCCGCAGGGGAAGTCCGCTCCAGGCTCAGGATATGCGCGCACCCAAAGAGACTCGAAGACCAGACTTGCTGTAATAACACGAGGGATTTTAATATCTCAGCATGCTGGAGACCGAATCTCATAACTCAGGACCGAGTAGAGAAGATTCGGCCCCCCTTTAGCATTCAGCAAAGCTTTTATAGGGTAAAAAGTCTATACATATCATGGGAACACACCTGCCAGGAAGGAGGCATTTCTCCTTATCTCCCGCCACAAAAGAAGTTATGCGTCAGAGCCCAGGAAAGAGGCATTTTGTTTTCCCTGTGTAACAGATGGGGCAGTGTTTGCCCCTGGGGTCATGTGCGTATCTTTGTCCTTCCCCTGACGGCATATGTCTAATTTAAAATGAGGGTCTTCCGCGAATTGTGGTGGTTAGTTCAAAGGAAGGGGAGTTAGGGAGTGGGGGAGTGGGAAGGTTCCCAGGGAAAGGAAGGGGAGCTAGGGAGTGGGGGAGTGGAAAGGTTCCCAGGGAAAGGAAGGGGAGCCAGGGAGTGGGGGAGTGGAGGAAAGGGAAAAGTGGAAAGGTTCCCAGTGAGCTTGAATGAAGTGTAAATTAAGGCACTTTAAGGAATTAGCTTAGTTGGGATCTTTCTTAAGGCACTTAATTAAAGTGTAAATTAGGGAAGTTAGAGTGCTTAGCCGGGAGCTTTCTTTAGGAACTTAGAGAAGCTTAGGGCTTGGCTTAATTCTCTTAGGAAGTGCAAGTTAGGGAGGGTGCCTAGTTTTTTTCTTCTGTTTGCTATTTTCCAGTTCTTACTTATATTTATTATTTTCTTCACACCTTTTCACATCGAACCAATTAGAGTAGTTTTTTTCCAACAGTGGAAATGGGATTTGAGAAGGGAATGGATGCACTCAGGGCTGGCATTTTATTGAGTAAATCTGACCCAAGTTCAAGAGAAATAATGTTGACATTTCACAAAAGAATAGCAGGCTCGGGCAGTGAGAGTAGAAGAGGAAAGCCAAGGGGAGAGTCAGTTTCTCACACTGCCTCCAGCATCTTTCCATGACTGCCTGACCTGACCCCAGTTTGCCTCTTCAGAGGTAGAAAGTTTTCTGGAAAATCTAAGCAGCAATCAGGATAGTTGCTTAGGTTTCCTACCTACTTCTTCCTACCACCCCAGAAACTTCCCACCAGGATGCTAAGGTAATTAGAAGCCTACGTTCAAACACAATTTGAAGCAAAACTTATGTACAATTTGGGCTCCTTCAACATGAGCTTCAGACTGAAGCAAAACAATTCCACTCTAGGCCTAATCCATCTTGGCACCAAGGAACCCCTGAGTGATGTGTGGCTAAAACTATTCCATCCAAAGTAAATTTTTCACTTATATCCTTCAACCTGATGGAGGCTTAATTTTGTTCTTTTTTAAAGAACATGTATTCTTAAACTTAGAAGGGAGCTGCTATTACCACCTTTAAGATTTCCCTGATTTGGGGAAAACAGAGAGAATTAGTGTCAGAAAAGCAAGAGCAAGGGAAGAGGGCGGCAGGAAGGGCAATTTGTGGCCAAGCAGGTAGCACATAAAGATTGTTGAGGACTTTGATAATTTAGTGTTTCTGTGATGTGTGAATGAGGCCCTACAGGCCGGAGACAGCACTCTAGGTTGGGGGTTTTGATCTCTGTCAGTAATGAGATGCCAGCAGCCCCTACTTCAAAGTCTTAACTGATATAGATAATCTCCTGAAAGGCCTCCAGAATCTCAAGTGATCTCTCAGACTAAAGTATTGAGGATTACAGAGACAACAGAAGAGATGATGGAAGAGGTATCACTTGTTTGATATTGGCCCTTTGATTTCTTTTCAATGTCCTCCTGTTCACTTTCCAAAGGGCAGCCAGCAGCTTCCACACCACCAAGCCAGCAGCTTCCACAGCAAAGATTAGCATTGTCAGATTACTACAGGACCCCAGGACATCCATAAATGTTATCTGTTCCCCCCACCTTTTTTTTTTTTATCCCCAACTGTCTGTAAAAACATTTCCAGTCCAGATTCAGTGACAAATGTGGTGCCGGTAACGGAACCCAGCCAGCTGTGGAGACAGGGTTTTCCTGACAAATCCAGAGCTGCTTGGAGATTATACTCAAACTCTTTTGAGGTTTTAATCTCTTTTTCCTCAAACAGTTGTGTAGCAGAAGTGGGGAGTAAGGGGCTGGAGGGCACAGACTATGAGAAATATTTTAAAACAGTATGCACTTAGTGTTTTTGTCCCCAGTTATGCTTTGAATTATGTTTTTTGAAAGCATATAATTTTCAAGGTCTGTTGTACCAGGAAATGTATCTGGATGACCCCACACTCTGAAAGTAAAACAACAGGGCCAGGTCATTCCTCGTGACCTCATCTTTTGTATTCCTGGGCATGATAAAAGAGTGACATATTACGCTTCAAAAAAGAAAAAGCAACATAGGGGCTGGAGAGATAGCATGGTGGTAAGGCATTTGCCTTTCATGCAGAAGGAGGGTGGTTCGAATCCTGGCATCCCATATGGTCCCCCAAGCCTACCAGGAGTGATTTCTGAGCATAGAGCAAGGAGTAACCCCTGAGCGCTGCTGGGTGTGACCCAAAAACCAAAAAAAAAAAAAAAGGCAATATCAGATTAATTTATTTAGAGAAAAAGGAACATATTTTATACCTTCTTAATACTTACCTAATTTATTCCAAAGAGTTCTCAAAGTCACAAGATCAAGTCATGTATTAGGGTCTTCTCTGAGAATGGAATGTGTATTGGTATCTCTTGGGAAAGAACTGAAGTTCTATCCCAGAAGAGCAGGGGTGGACAGGACTCTTATGACTCAATTGATTAGTAGGATTGTGACAGCAGATGCTTGAAAAACTTCTAAGTAGCAAAGAAGCAGCAAGTAGATGTCCAGGATTAAAGATCTGGCTTTGCCCCGCAAACAGAAGCTGTTGTCTCAGCTGCAGGATCTTGTATTAACAGTAGATTGGTGGCATGGCTGAGGCAGGATGGCTCATAGGCACAGCTACTTAACACTGCCCCCTTTCTCTTCCTGGGTCATGGCTGGATGGCACTGGCAAGTCTGCTTCAGGACAGTCACAATGTTTATTCTCATCTTAGCAGCTGCCTTTTATTCACTGTCTTTCTTTTTCGCTCTACAACTGAATGCAGAGAAGAATCAGAGCCCAGAACAAGAAAAGCCATAAAAGAAATATTCATGACTAGACAGATTTGCACTGTAATTTGTGCTAGCAAGAATGAGCACTTACTACCTGAAGTCATTAAGATGGGGCTATTTGTTAAATCCCTGATCAGTATTAGAGGCAACACTATCATTTGAATCCAGTGTAGAATATGTTGAATATTTTTTTTGTTGAATTTTATATGCATTGTTAAATTAAAAATAAAAATGCAGGATTGGACTGAATGTATCTTTTGCATCTCAGATTCTTAATTTTTTTGGCCACACCCATTTGGTGCTCACACTGGGGGATCGAACCGCGGTCCTCCCTTGGCTAGCACTTGCAAGGCAGACACCTTACCTCTAGCACCACCTCTCCAGTCCCAGATTCTTTAATTCAATCCTTGAGGACCATCAGAAGCAATCTGGTGGCACTGAACCAGGAAGAGCTCCTAAGTACTGCCAGATTCTACCCTGAAGTGAACATGGCATAAATAAATAAATAAATAAACAAATAAATGAATAAATACAGAAATTCAACCTTATTGTAATCATGGTGTTAGATTCTCCACATACCTTCCCCAAACCCTCTGGTTTGAAACCTTACTCCTATTACTCTCTTTCTCCCATGCCCACAACAGAATAGGGAGAAAGGATAAATTTTCTTTATCTTTAGTTATGCAGGGCTACATAGATCTAGCAAATATCACCCACTTAATGTTTATTCACCTAAACAAAGGGACAGAGTCTTTTTAATCTTTAAGTTGTTTGAAAAAAATAAGGTGAAAGGAGCCAAAGAAACAAAACAACCAACATAGAAGAGACAGAATGAAAAGAAAGAGAGTAAGAGAGAAAGAAAGAAAGAAAGAAAGAAAGAAAGAAAGAAAGAAAGAAAGAAAGAAAGAAAGAAAGAAAGAAAGAAAGAAAGAAAGAAAGAAAGAAAGAAAGAAAGAAAGAAAGAAAGAAAGAAAAAAGAAAGAAAGAAAAAAGAAAGGAAGGAAGGAAGGAAGGAAGGAAGGAAGGAAGGAAGGAAGGAAGGAAGGAGGGAGGGAGGGAGGGAGGGAGGGAGGGAGGGAAGGAGGGAGGGAAGGAAGGAAGGAAGGAAGGAAGGAAGGAAGGAAGGAAGGAAGGAAGGAAGGAAAGAAGGAAGGAAGGAAGGAAGGAAGGAAGGAAGGAAGGAAGGAAGGAAGGAAGGAAGGAAGGAAGGAAGGAAGGAAGAAAGCCCTTTAATTCTATGGTATTGAATGTTATTAAATGTTTTGGTCTATAGTACAGTGGAATATAATTTCATGTTTAAACATGAAATATAGTTTCATGTTTCCTAAAGAGGGGCAAAAATTGCATTTCCCTGCTCTGTTCCACATGAATTTTTGTGAAACTTGGCATCAATATGATTATTCTAGGTGGTATCTGAATCCCACCTACATTAGAACCTTTCCTGGTGTGAAATTGTCAAGAACAAATGGTGGAGCACCCACCAAGGCTATGCTTAGTCTGGGAGTCCAGGCCATTGCTGTAACATGCAAGGAGATATCTGCCTTGACTTGCCCTTGGAACTTGAGGATCTGACAGGAGACTTTCTTCTCTATCCCAAGAACAGACCTTGAAGAGAGGCCCAGCATCTAATCTCAGGCTCTGAGAGTTCCACCTGCTTTGTGTGGTTTCATGCCCTTATCTCCCCTCTTAAGAGACATCCTCCTCATGTGTGGCTTCATCCATGGCACTTTAAGTCTATGAATAAAGCTTTTTAAAAAGCTTGGGATGGTTAGCATCTAAGCTCATTTTTCTCATCAAAGATAAACTCAGCAGCTATTGAGTTTGTTTGAGTCAGCAAATATATATACAAGCAGTGACAATATCACAGGCAAAAACAGCCTTCTTAACATTTACATTCTATAGGTGTCAGAGGTAATAAACACATAAAGCACATATGAATCACATGAGCAGAAGATTTAAGGTTATACATGCTTTTTACTTTGCTGGTTTTGGGACCACACTTGGCAGCGCTCAAGGGTTATTCCTGGTTCTGTGCTTAGAAATTAACTCCTGACAGTCTTGGGGACCATATGGAATACAGGATTTGAACCAAGATCAGCACAGTGCAAGATAAATGTCCTACCTACTGTGCTATCTCTCTGGTCCCAAGTGCTGTTTTTGAGCCTGCCTCTTGTACTTTGTAGCAACTTCTCAAGCTAGAGAAGCTGATCTCAATGATTGAGAATAAATTATTTGGGAATAGTGGAGCAGGGAGCTGTGTGTTCAAAGCAGCAGCAAGATAAAGAAGGAAAAAATGATTTTAGATGTCTCCAACACAGGCTGTCTTCAGATTTCCTGCTGCCATGACACCTATATAGAGCTCTGGGTAAACCAGATTCCCCATCGTTACTACAGCTAATAAAATATTTACATTGACATTTCAAATATATACATTATTTACTGTCAATTCTATAAAATATTTACATGTCATGATAAACATATATGATATATTGCTCTATGTTCATCTGGCTACAAATCAGGGAGGTTGTATAGAACCTTCTCAAAATCATGTAGGAAAGTTGTGCTAAGGAGAATCGAGGATGGCACAAAATAAGACAAAAGCCATGATCTTTCTCCAGCCCATGTAGAAGCTTCCCAGGGAGAAGACATTGAACAGGGGAAAATCACTGTTCCCCTGAAAACTTCTCTATTCTCTACTTTTATGGGCTGGATTGTATCCTCCTACCTCATTCCCATCCCTTCTACTCCTAAAAAACTCTCATGTTGAAGTCATAACATACATACATATTTGAAAATAAGGCTTTTAAAGAAGACATTAAGAGAAAACAAGGCCATTAGGGTAGTCCCTAATCCAATCTAGAAGAAGTGAAAATAAGGTCCCACAGTTTTAGGGGTGCATGTACCCAAAGGAAACACCATGTGAGCATAAAGGAAGAAGGGCAACACTTGATTGCTGTCCCTTCTAGAATTGATTAGTGGGAATGCATTTGGAATCACAAATATGTTTTCTTGAGAAAGGGAACTTGGGAGTTTGGGTCCAGGACAGGATCTATCTACCCTTTTACTTTTTTCTCTTGTCCACCCTGGATCTGACAAGCTGCTTCCTAGAACCTGGGAAACCTGAAATAGGGAAGAAAGCATTTTGTGGCTACTCTTCTTGCCATAGTTTAAAAATTCATGAATGGGCCAAAGCACAGGTGGCAAGAGGATTTCTTGCACATGACCTACCTGGGTTCAATCCCTCCATTTCATATGGTCCTCCAGACCCTGCAAGCAATGATCCCTCAGTACAGGCATCAACCCTGAACAAAGTCAGCTGTGGCCCCCCAAACAACAAAAGTGACTCATGGAAACAACTGCCAATTACCAGCTCCTCAAAAATTCTCCCACTATGCATCATGCTTTTCCTTCCCAGAGGTCAGAGTCCACTGAGGGGGAGGGGTCCCTGGATCAAAGAAGACTTAGAAAAAAAGATTTTTTTTTTTAAAATACTGCCATAGAAACCTAATATTTCCTACTTGTCTGGGAACTTTCCCTCTTAATTTGGTAAATATGCATTTAATTAGGCAAGTATCTACGTCCTTTAGAGATAGGGCAGTAGTCTGCTTTGTGCAGGTGACAAGGACATATAAAAAAGAAAAATTTGAATGCTTTCTTTTAAAGAGAGTTTTTGGTCTGGAAGAGGAAAAGATATTTCCCAGGAAGAGTGCTCATTTATAAAAAAAGTGTTTAAAATACTAAAATAACTCTTCTAATTGGGGCTCTTGAGAAAGATTTTAAAGCAGAGTTGGCTTGTGAATAAGCTGGAAAGGATTTTTGGCATATCAAAATATGGCAAGTGGTAAGAACAGAGTGACTATATGATGTGGCTAAAGTGTGTCTAGTTGTTTGGCTGCCAGATATGAGAAAACTACTGGAAATAAGAGTAGGATTGGCTCGAGAAACCAGATCTGGGTGGCCCTAAATATGATTAAAAGGCATAATCAAGAGCTAAACAGTAGCTGGGGGTAAGATTTTTGAGCAGAGAAGTAGAAGCAAAACAAGAACATTAATTGATTATTTATAGTCTATTCAATTGTGCTATTTGGGAAAATCCATTTGGATTCCTAGGTCATGGTGAATGTGTAAAGAGCAGAGGGGGGCAGCATTGTAAGATTGTTGGTATAACTTATAGGCAGAAAGAAAGGAAGGAAGGAAGGAAGGAAGGAAGGAAGGAAGGAAGGAAGGAAGGAAGGAAGGAAGGAAGGAAGGAAGGAAGGAAGGGAGGGAGGGAGGGAGGGAGGGAGGGAGGGAGGGAGGGAGGGAGGGAGGGAGGGAGGGAGGGAGGGAGGGAGGGAGGAAGGAAGGAAGGAAGGAAGGAAGAAAGGAAGGAAGGAAGGAAGGAAGGAAGGAAAGAAGGAAGGAAGAAAGGAAGGAAGGAAAGAAGGAAGGAAGGAAGGAAGGAAGGAAGGAAGGAAGGAAGGAAGGAAGGAAGGAAGGAAGGAAGGAAGGGAGGGAGGGAGGGAGGGAGGAAGGAAGGAAGGAAGGAAGGAAGGAAGAAAGGAAGGAAGGAAGAAAGGGAGGGAGGGAGGGAGGGAGGAAGGGAGGAAGGGAGGAAGGGAGGGAAGAAGGGAGGGAGGGAGGGAGGGAGGGAAGGAGGAAGGAAGGGAGGGAGAATGGAAGGAAGGGAGGGAGGAAGGAAGGAAAGAAGGAAGTCTTATTCCACTTTTCTTGCATAGAAGCAATAGTGTCTTCATCTAATTTTTCTTGGAGGACCATATGAGACACCAGGGATCAAACCGAGGTCCATCCTGGGTCAGGCTCCTGCAAGGCCCTAACGCCCTACCACTGTGCTATCGCTCAAGCCCACCTTCCTCTAAATGTTTAAGGACAGTTAGTTCAATATCTTGAATAAGGAAGTTGTGAGTTCAAGTGAAATTTTTTCTTTATCTCCCCTCCCCTCCTATTCCTTTCTCTTCCCTCTCCTCTTTCTCTATTTCCTTCCCTTCCTTCTCACCTCATCCTCCCATTCTCCTCCCAGCTCTCTTCTTTTATCTTCTTTTTTTCACTAACAATCTATAAACCTCTTTGTAGATCTAAAGCTATGTATTAGTTGCCTTACTATCTTAAAACAAGACTCAGAAATTAAAGTATCATCTTGTAACAATCAGGCATCATTTACCTTTCATTTTCTTCATATTTTAAAAGAAAGCTACAGAACCTAGCAACTCTTTGTTTCCAGCTCCACAGATCTTAGTCTTTCTTCATGAGACTTCACGCTGGTGGTGGTGTCACTAAATTCTGCTGATTAAACCCAGATCATTCAAAAAAGGAGTCAAGAGAGGTTTGTGAGGGCCAGCCTTTCCTCCCAGTCAGCTCTCTCTTTCCTGAACTAGGCATTCCAAGGAATCCCAGGCTCTTTAGTCCCAGGACTAAGCCAGGTGTGATGCACTAGGTGCTAAGGTGTGGTGTGATTACAGTTTTCTAGGAATGACACTTTAGATAGAAAACTCCCAACAATGAAAACATTGAAGACTAAAACAAAGCTCAAGAATATAAATGGTGCCAGCAATGATGGTAACCAATGACAGGACATGTCTGGGGACAGCCAGACCTGCTAGGCACCCCACAGAAGCAGACTCCTGCCTAACCACTACTACCCCACTATCTGTGAAGGTCTTCATCAATGTGTCAATTGTAAAGAAAAGCCCACTTCCTCCCTGGCCTCTGAGTCCCTGCCAGGCCTCCTAACTTGCTGGGGGAATAGCCCCATTAACTAGTGACAAGGCCTCCTCTGTGGGACAGGAGGGTGGTATTGGAGGCTTACTTAGATTGGGGCCCCTGATTGCAGAGGGAAAGAATAAAAGAAACAGATGCTGTCAAAATGGTTTATTGGCTTGATTCATTAGGTTCAACAGCTACCACAAAGAAAACTGATTCCTCAAGAACTAGCCAGACAGCCTAGTCTTTCAAGGGGGCCGATGGGGAGCAAAGATAAGACTTGGCTTTTAAGGGATCCTTTTAAGGGAATCCTTAACTAGGATTCCTTTTCAAGTGGTGTGTGTGTGTGTGTGTGTGTGTGTGTGTGTGTGTGTGTGTGTGTGTGTGTGTAATACCACCAACACTAGTGGATAATGCCATGGTCGGTGCTTTCTCAAAGCAGCACACCCGAAAGCTTGGGTGGCATTGTGAGTAGACAGCCTCTTTCTATCATTCAAGCTCAGCAATTCAATTCCAGAGATAAGGGTCAGAAGCACACAACATAAAGATTCTGGAAACTACTCCTGCCTCAGCCCGGGGTTACTGGCCTGCAGCATTCCAAGAACGGGGTGAAAAGGTTTAAATGTCTAGGTAGGGATGCCAATTAAGTTCATTGGCCTGAATCGTTCCTTTCTTTCTTTTCTTCTCTTTATTCTTTTCTTTATCTTTTTTTAACTCTCGAAATTTTTTTTATTCTCCTTTTTTAAAATCAATAAAGACTGTGTGAAACACAAGATACTGTATGACTATAACTATCAAGCACACCTTGCATTCAGGCCTAGCACAAGAAAGCTAGGAGGGTACAGGAAGACTTCTAACACTGTCTGGTCTGTCTCCCTTCATCCAGGCTGCGCTCCATCCTGACCTCACAGTTTTACCCCACCTTTTGATCTCTCATGAAACCTTGCCAGGGGTATGTTACGAATATGTATGGCAATTTTTATATGCACATAGCCTAATGCATTCTGTTTGTAATGTTATTTATTGGATTGAGAGCATGCATTTTGCATTTGGAATATATTTATATTAATGTGTATGGGAAGAAATAATATTTTTATTTATATATCTTTATATTTTGTAAACAATATGAGGAATCATGTATTGTTCATAATAGGTTTCATAGATAGTTTTCTTTTTCTTTTTTTTTTTTTTTTTTGTTTTTGGGCCACATCCGGTGGTGCTCAGGGGTTACTCCAGGCTGTCTGCTCAGAAATAGCTCCTGGCAGGCACGGGGGACCATACGGGACACCGGGATTTGAACCAACCACCTTTGGTCCTGGATCGGCTGCTTGCAAGGTAAACACCACTGTGCTATCTCTCCAGGCCCACATACATAGTTTTCTAAGACCAAATCCACCACCAGACTGTCTGCTTCCCTTCACTATGATTCTAGTACCCCATCCCATCTACCCTCCACCTGCTTCCTTGACAAATTCAATTCTTCAGACTAGTTCTCAGGTCCTGTTGCCTTTAAGCACTGTTAATATCTTTCTATGATTCTTTAGAGCCCACATCTGAGAGAGATCATTTTATATCTGTCCATCTCCTTCTGACTAACTTCACTCAGCATGCTGTCTTCCATCTCTATCCACATAGCTTTATAAAGCAGGATAATTAAAAAAAAAAGGCATTTCATCCTTGCACAAATGTGGCAAAATCTTGAAGGGAGGGACCACTATTTGAAAGCCCGCATAAAGATACTTGACCTGAACTCTGTCCAAGGAAGGGGAACTCCAGGCTCATTTAAACCAGTTTTCCAGATTTTTCTGATAAGTTTGTTATGTATACAAATTTTTGTTTCACCCCAGTTTCCGAAGTCCAAGTCAGCAGGAGCCAGGCCCAGTATGGGAATGACTGGCAAAAATCCCAGACTGAGGGAGAGGGGGCATCTAGGTCAGACCAGTTTCCACAACTTCAGGGCACATATGGACTCTGATTCAAGAGGTGTAAGAAAGAGTAGGAACTGGTATCAGCCTTTGGCATCGATCCAGGACAAGAACTTGGCATTTCTGGTTCCCAATCAAGTATCTTCCTTCAAGCCAGGTGAAAAGAATTCCCGAACCAGGGGTCTCAAACTCGCGGCCCGCGGGTCGTTTGCGGCCCTCCGTACAACATTTTGTGGCCCTGCCCTTGAGGAATCTTTTTTTGTTTTGTTTTGTTTTGTTTTAGTTGCTTGGGTCACACCCCCCAATGTTCAAGGCTTACTCCTGACTTTGCACTCAAGGATCACCCCCGACTTTGCCTCCTGCAGCCCCCAGGTAAATTGAGTTTGAGACCCCTGCGTGAGTCTCTTAAAAGTAGGAGAGGTTAAAAAAAAAAGTAGGAGAGGTTAACCATCTCCACAAATAATAGTTGCAGAGGACAATGCATGATGTGTGCCCATGTACGCATTTGTATATGGGATGGGGGGGGGGCAATGTGGAGGAAAGAGAGGGGCAACATTCTACCTAACAGGGTGAAAAGCAGGGTTCAGAGGACCGAATCAGGATCAAGTGTATGAAGGTTAAGCACAAGGACATAGAGACGAAGGTGGATGCACCTCTAACCTCTCTGACTATTATTACCCTGGACATGGAGAAGCTTGTGGCATATTTAAAAGCTCAGGCTTTAAACCTCTTCTTTCTCTGTCCAGCTGGGGTAATTTCTAAAATGAGAACAAGGCCTCAGAGAGACAAGCTTCTGTATTTACAAAAAAGCCAGGTAATGAATGCAATTAATCTATCAGCAACATTTAATGAAATTCCTACCATGTTCAGTGCAGAGGGCTAGGAGTGGAAGGGTGGGAAGCACAGAGCCTGGTCCATTTCTCAAAGGGCTCACTGTCCTTCTGGGCATAAAACAATCACTATGACACACAGCAGTCAGCTTCTGATCTGGGTTCCTCCTTCCAGTGTGATTTTAAAGCAAGATAATTGCAGGTCATGGGACAACTTCAAGGGGTCTGAGTAAAATTTCAATAAGGGAAGGGGGAGGGGACTATGCTATCACTGTGGGCCATTGAGAGCAACCCAACTAGAAAAGGCTAGCATCTGTTCTTGCCTTCCTTCCTACCTGATGACAGAGCAACAGAGAAAGGGAGAGAGAGGGAGAGAGAGAGAGAGAGAGAGAGAGAGATATGAATGAAAGGAAGCCACAAGAAGGTAGAAGGTGGAAAACAAAATAAAATGAGAGAGACAAATACAGAGACAAAAACTGTTTTTAAGATATCAACCATTTAAGATATCTGTTTTTCCATAAAGAGAAATAACATCACATCGAAACATCATCTCTGACAACAAAAAATCAATATCAGTATGAAGCCTCAAAGGAGGGCCGTTTCTTATTCCTCTGGAAAAGAGACAATTAATACTATTTCTGCCTAGAAATAACCAGCCTTCCTAGGAATCTGGAAAGAGGGTGGTATAATTTTAGTAAAAGCACTTTTAATAGAATAATGAAGACAGCCTTTCAAAATATTTGGTTCAGAAATAAAAAAGAAAGAGAAGAGATACCAAATTGAGAATGTTTTCCTGTTGTGTTTTTAATTTGGCTAATATTGAACAATCCTGGCTGCAATAGAGAGTTCATAAATAGAGAAGCTAGCTAGGAATAGTAGTTGAAGTAAAGCTTTGAGATTTAGGAAGAGGTTATTAACAGAGCATAGACCAATACATTGCTTATGAAGCGGAAAGCATGGGAGATATGGTGAGAAATTAACTTCTACCACACATAACCAGTAGCAGTACACTTTATTGCATACATATTTTGCTGGTCATCTGCTAAGGTCTCTACATTCATTATGATCTCATGAACCCTCAACAATTTTACAAAGGAGGTACTTTGGTGTTGTCCCATCTATTGTTGAACACACTTCACACAGTCACACAAGTGCTAGCAATATTGCCTTCATTTGAACTTTGTCTGCAGAGTTTGTCTGCAGAGCACTCACAAGGTCACGGACAATACTCAGATGGATAAAAAAAGACAAGTGAATTTATATATAAATAAAGTAAGAGCAATAGGATATTTTGAGGGTCTTGAAGAAGAAAGGGTGTGAATTTCAGGAAGTGGGAAAAGCCAAAGCACACAGTGATCATAGGTGGGAGAAGACTGAAGTTTAAGATATCCAAAGCCACAGAGTCTGAGGTGATAAGATTGTTCATCCAGGACAAATGATGTTATTTGAATTGGAGGGAAGATGTCAAATGTTGAAGTAGCCAGAGGCTACATATTTATGAGTTTGAGTTGTTAGTGCATGTAGCCTATCTAGATTTATCTTTTCCTTTAGAGAACTTAGACCCTGAGAAAGCTGAGCAAATGAATAGCCACTGAAATTATTTTTAAAAATAACTTCGAATACAGAAAAGGAAAATAAATGTGAAAAACAGTAAATTTTTTTATAAATATGAGGTTTAGAAAGATAGCCCAAAATACTAATTACATGTAACCAGTAGACCCGGTCTTGATCCTTAGTGCCAAATGTTCCTCTGAGCACCTTTAGAAATACAGAGCATTTCTGGGAATAACAATAGCTCCTCTATTTCCCCCTCAAACTCCTCCCCCCAAAAAAAAAAACCCACCAAAAGTGTATGGTGAACATTAGGAAATAACTTAGAAGTACAAACATTAAATATGTAGGGAAATGATGATAAATACAAGTTTCAAAGAATGCTGATACTTGTAGGATATAGAGCAGGAGTGGCGAACAAGCGGCTCTCGAGCCGCATGCGGCTTCCAGCCAAAATGAATGTGACTCTTTGTCTCTTATCATTATTTTGTATACTGTGGCTTTTTGCCAAGTTTGGATTTTGTTCTGATGCTTCTGAGGAGGGACCTCTGAGGAGAGATCTCCTAGCGCGTAGTCTCGCCCCCAGCCTGCACCATCCCATCTCGCATCCCTCGGAAACAACTACACGGACCAGCGAGTGGGGGGACCCGTGTGTCCATGATGGGTCACATCTTGCCGTTAGTTCTTAGTGTGGAGGACGCAGCACATCTTCACCATCACTGCAGGATTTTGACCCTCAGTCAAAATGGCAAAATGCAAGATGTATTTAATAGATTATTGTTAAAATTATATGCTTTGGTGTGAGTGTTTGTCTGTTTTGGCAGGTCACTGCGTGGTGTGGCTCTCTGACTCTCACAGTTTAAAATTTTGGCTCTTTGTGTCGAACTTGTTCACCATAAAGAGAGATGAGTTAAAGAAAGATCTGGAAGTCAAAAAGAAATCTCTTGTATTCTGCATTTTTAGGAGGATGAGTAGTTTCCTCCAAGAGATTTGTGGGTGAGTGAGTCCTTAGAAAAGAGTTAAGTTTTCTGAAATACTAAAAGATACATGAGACATTTCAAAAGCATCTTTAAGAAAAGAATAGGCCTGTCCACCTGTACAATTTATGCTAGGTGCTGCTGTAATGTAATAGTGAGTTAATGATTAATAAGAAGCATATATAAATAGGTCCTGATTTCATAAATTTAGTGTAGGAAAAGCATTGATTATAGCAAAAGAAACACTTGACTTTGTGTAAGGTGAACCTAGCTAAACCCTAAACAAAAGTGTTCCCTTTAAAACAGAAAAGGTAGAAATGTAAGGTGAACCGGTTAAAACCCTAAACAAAGGGTTTTAACTTTAACTTATAAACTTCCTCTTCCCAGTGACCTCTTCCTTTGATATGTAAAAGTCCACTGGATAGTTGCTTTTGTATCTGACTCAGCCTTTCCACCTCCAGATATTGGGAGTTGGTTCGAATAAAAAGCAGTTCTGGCTTTGGGGTGGGGGGTTTTGCAGAGAGAGCACATGACAGAGAAGCCATAAGGCAAAAAGCAGGCTGACTCCAATGAATATCTTCTCTGACTTGCTTGTCATTATTTCTCCTCTGCTTCCCTACTTTATCAGACCGGTCTGCCTAAGGGGTTAGAAACATGGCATGTGGAGTGGTCTCACCACTCGTGGATATTTTTATTTTAAAACTTTGGAGATGTGACACTTGAAATTAAGGAAAGAACAACACTCACGTGTGTAGTATGCTTCTAAATAAGGCATGACAATCTACTGTCTTGACAAATATGAAAAATTTTCCAGTGATATTAATATGATCTTTATATTTACAAAGAGCTAGCTAGATACAAATGTTGGGGAGGGAGGGAGTTTGGGGCAAGGGAGGGGAAGAACAGGTAGCATGAATGTTAACTTATGGTAAGAGTACATAATTGAAGGAGTTTATTTTCTGCTTGAACAAGCGCAGAAGAAATGTCTGGCTCCAAGGGCTTCTGGCTCTTTGGGCTTCTAGACAAGACGTTGGGGTCATGTGTCTTCAGTTGTTCTACTGCTGAACTCTTTGACCTTCTGGAAGTTAGTAGAGTTTAAGATATGAGTGGAAACTCTCTCTTTATCAAACCTCATTTTCTCTTAGCTGTACCTATTTCTGTGTCTGGAAATGGTCTCTTGATCCCTACTGATAATGTGAGATTCACACCCCTGTTTTGTTGCCACAGCCCAGAACAATTAATCAATTTATTGAAAGAAGTCAATATACTTACTTCACTTTAGTATAACAAAATTAGTGGGGTTTAAGTGGTAGAGAGCCAGTCAGAGGTCCTCAAATCTTTTAAACAGGGGGCCAGTTCACTGTCCCTCAGACCATTGGAGGGTCTGACTATAGTAAAAACAAAACTTATGAACGAATCCTTATGCACACTGCATATATCTTATTTTGCAATGAAGAAACAAAACAGATACAAATACAATATGTGGCCCGAGAGCCATAGTTTGAGGACCACTGCAGATGATCCAACTAATCAACACCAACCTGTCCCCTTGAATAACTTGCTTCTTCTCAATAGATTATCAGGCCATGGAGATGCTATCATCCTTGGGATTGAATTACAGTATATTGTGACTTCTTTCTCTTTAGCAAACTTTCTTGCTGCTTTTGAAGAAGCAAACTGACAAAATTGGAGAGGTCCAATGTGTTTAGGAGAGGATGGCTTCCAGCCTACAATAAATAAGACTAAGAAATTCAGGTCTCTCACCCCTTTAGTATTCTGCCAAGAACCATGTATGTGATGTTGGAAATATATTCTTTCTCAGTTGAACCTTCATATGAGACCCAAGTCCTGATTGATATTTTGATTGAGAGACCCAGAAATAAAGAACCTTCTGAGTCATGTCTAACTTGAAGACCTACGGAAACTATGACCTCACAAATGTGTGTTTCTTTTCACTACTAAGTTCAAAGATGCTTTTGTTAAGCAATAGCAGACTACTAATATCATTAAGAAGTTTAGTGAAGGACCCAGAATAATAGTATAGTGCATGGAGCACTGGTCTTGCACACTGCCAACCCAGGTTTGATCCCAACGCATCCCATATGGTCCCAAGCACTGCCAGATGTGATTCCTGAGTTCAGAGCCAGAAGCAACCCTTGAGCATTGCCTGATGTGTTCCCCACTCAAAAATTTTACTGCAGCAGGGCTGGATAGATGACTGTATAGAGCAAACTGCTGACCCAGATTCAATCCCCAGCACCATATATGGCTCACCAAATCCATCAGGAGTGATTTAGAGCCAGGAGTAACCCCTGAGCATGCTAGGTGTGCAGAGGAAGCTCTGAAGAGTAATTTTTAGTAAAATCATTTATAGTACTTTACAGAGAAAGTACTAATCTTATAGTTCTGTTTTAATGATATATAGGATTGTTCCCTAAATAGTATGGTCCTGAAATGATATAACACAAGCATTATATTTGCTGCAAGCATCACTTCTTTAACAACATTGAGAATTGGGCTTTGCTCTTTGAAGTTAAATATTGATGGGAAATGATGTCTTCTATTATCAAGTTATGAGTGCTCCAATTCTTCCTCCTATTTTCTTCCTGTAGCAGCATGTTCTAGATCTCTATCAAAAAAGTCTCTTTTGAAATTACTTAAAAGTGACAGAAGGAGAAAAAAGTCTAGTGGGAAGACATTTATTATACTGGTGAACTTCTGTCAGACTGACATCATACAATTGTTTCTCAGCTTTATGTATTTTGCTTCATCTTGTGGTTCTTTGGTGTTTTCTCCAATTCTGATCATTAGTTCCCTTGTTAATTGCAAGAGAAGGACTTTCCAAAAAATGTCTTTAAATTATCACACATCACTTTCTATAGTTCTTTAATGATCTTACAGTTGTGCAGATGTATGATCATGGAAAACTGTTGATCAGAACATGTTGATAAGAGCATATAATTGTGAACATATTTCTCATCAACTGCATGTTAGTGATATCATACTTTGGGACAAAGTTAGAGAAAATCTGGAGTATTTATCCAATAATTTGTTCTTGACTTGTAACAGAGTTCAACCAAGGACCCAGCTCTTTCATCAGAAAAGTGCAATTGTAAATCTCAAAACTATCCTTGCTGGTCCTCTCTGTTGAAAGTGGAAAAAGGAAGTCAACCAAAATCTCCTTTGGGCAACAAGATCTCGGGCAACCACTGTAACATTTTCACTATTATGATGGGTTCTTTGCATTATTGTAGAGTCAATTCAAACCATCTCTGCAGGCCAGAGAGATAGTATGGAGATAGGGTATTTGCCTTGGATGCAGAAGGATGGTGACTTAAATCCCAGCATCCCATATGGTCCTCTGTGCCTGCCAGGGGCGATTTCTGAGTGCAGAGCCAGGAGTAACCTCTGAGCGCTGTTGGGTGTGACCCCAAAAAAAAACAAAACAAAAAAAAAACCAACAAAAATACCAACTCTGCAAGTGTCCCAAGAGCTGTTCTCTAATATTAGGACCAAGAAGACCTAATGTGAGAAAGTAGACTTAATGTTCAACATGGTAAAGGCCAGGGACAGCCTGCTTGAGGATCATATGATTCTCATAAGCTCTTTCAGTTTTCATGGCAGCGTTGACACCCTCCTCTATTCTGATATTTGACTGAAAAAGTGCAGCTGGATTATCCTGTTAGAAGTCAAACATTTTTTATTGCTTTTGTCTTCTTGGACTCCTCCTATTAATGGCTTGAAATACATTTAAATGTTTTCAAGTTATGATGAACAGTTTGTATTGGTGAATGAAAGGTGAGGAAAAGTGATCTACATTAAGTCAGACTTGTGTTATTGATTACCTTTAAAGATTATTTTCAGAATAATTCCACCAGCCCATTTAGTTTGACATAATAAAGTTCCTGCCAATAAAAATGGGCCTGGAACATAGGCATACTGTAGAGGGCTCAGCCAAACTCTCATATACATACCCCCAAAACAAACTCAGAAGACAGAGAAACCTGTTCCTAGATGGACACATTACATAAACAGACATAGCCAATTTGAATCAAATTTTCCTTGTGGAGTTTAAATATCCATGGACAGATTTTTATGAGTGCTGAATAGGGTTTTTGAAACTATAGAAATATGATTCTAGAATTGCGTGGATTACTTGGAAGCCAATTTCTTGTCTAGTACATGATTTAGAAAAGGAAAGAGGTCTCAGAGATCATACTTTGCTCCCCCGAAAAATCCTGAATAGAGTAATTTTATTCCTGATTATCTTTAGCTCAAGAAATTCTTTTTTAGATTTTTGTTTTGATTTGTTTTTTGGGTCACACCCAGCAGTGCTCAGGGGTTACTCCTGGCTCCATGCTCAGAAATCGCTCCTGGCAGGCACAGGGGCCCATATGGGATGCCAGGATTTGAACCAATGACCTTCTGCATGAAAGGCAAATGCCTTACCTCCATGCTATCTCTCCGGCCCCAAGAAATTCTTTTAAATAAAATTTTTAAAAATAATTAACAACAAATTAAAACTATACCTCCTTAGGTGAGTATATTAGAAATAAGCTCAACTGCTTTTGTAATAGTAGTAATAGTAATAGTAGTAACAGCAGCAGCAAGCAGTATAGTAGTAGCAGCAGTAGTAGTAGCAATAGCAGCAGCAGAAGCAGCAGCCACACAGTAGCAGCAGTAGTACAGTATTCTTTGGACCACACCGGCTGTACTCAGGGCTTATACCTAGCTCTCTGTCCAGGGATCACTCCTGATGGTGTTCAGGACACTATATGTTGTGCTGGAGATTGAATCAGGGTCAGCCACATTCAATACAAGACAAGTACCTTAACCCTATACTATTTTCATAATTCTTTATTATTTTATTTGGGAATTATTGAAGCAATACCTTGAAGTACTTAGAGCTCTTACTCCTGGCTCTGTTCTCACCATATGTGGAACCTGGCTTGGCTAAGTGTAAGAGAAGTGCCCTAGACTATCTCTTCAACCCTTTCTAATCATTTTTTCTGAAAGTCATTTTTAAGTTTATTAGTGAGTTTAATTTCCCCTAGCAATTATAACAATGTCTTTTTATTCTTAGATTGTATAAAACATCATTCATTTTGATGTTTTCAAAACCTATATAAGATAAATATATAAAGGTATACTAAACAAAATAAATATCTCATCAAAATATGTAAAAGTAGATGTATGTTCCACAAAGTTAAGTATTGAATAAAAAGTAAATGTTGGAAGTGTTGAGAGAGAAGGGGCTTGTCATTTTGGATAGGTGGTTTTGGAAATTTTAGAGGGTAAAAGTTTTGAGAGTGAAAGATTTGAGAGAATTCTGTGGAAGAGACTTTCATGCAAGTACAGAGATGGAAATATACCAGAATGTCCATTAACAAAGAAGAAGCAAAAATAGGAAGGGAAAACCAAAAATACTGTTATTGGAAAGTTAAGACGAAAATAAAAATTTCTTGGAACAGAGCGGTGGCACAAGCTGTAGGGTGTTTGCCTTGCAGGCACTAACCTAGAACTGACCTTGGTTCGATCCCCCATCATCCCATATGATCCCCCAAGCTAGGAGCAATTGCCTAGCACATAGCCAGGAGTAACCCCTGAGCATCATCGAGTGTGGCCCAAAATCAATCAATCAATCTATCAACAAATAATTTCTTATAAGGAAGTTATGTGATAACTGTGAAGTGTTATGATGAATTAAGAGACTGGGACTAAAAATGACTAACAGAAGTTAAGACAAAAATAAAAATTTCTTGGACCAGAGCGGTGGTACAAGCAGTAGGGCGTTTGCCTTGCAGGCACTAACCTAGGACTGACCTAGTGAGGGTGAAGTAAGAAGACACAATCATGGAGTGGACAGAAAAGAAGGATGAAAGTTAGGGACAAGGTAAAACATGAGTCCAAAGATTTTGTTCTGCAAAGGAAAGGAAAGGAAAGGAAAAGTGAGGTAGTATCTGGAAAGGGGAGGGGAAGGTCAAGAAGTTGTAAAATAACTTCTTGAGAAATAAAATTGTATGTTGTTGGGTCAACCTCATAGGAAGGTAAAAGCAATGATAACAAAGACAACTGAAATTATAAGCAGATAAAATAGTACTCATTAGTCTTTGAGAGTGCATGAGATGTGAGGTTGATGGGATAAGTTAATCTTCCCTAGAAGCAAAAACAATGCACCCCTAGTAATTAGTTGGTGGATATGGTAGGATCATTTTTTTTTTTTTTTTTTTGGTTTTTTTGGGTCACACCTGGCAGTGCTCAGGGGTTATTCCTGGCTCCAGGCTCAGAAATTGCTCCTGGCAGGCACAGGGGACCATATGGGGCGCCGGGATTCGAACCGATGACCTCCTGCATGAAAGGCAAACGCCTTACCTCCATGCTATCTCTCCGGCCCCGGTAGGATCATTTTTTTATATTTTATTTAAACACCTTGATTACATACATGATTGTGTTTGGGTTTCAGTCATGTAAAGAACACCACCCATCACCAGTGCAACATTCCCATCACCCATGTCCCAAATCTCCCTCCTCCCCACCCGACCCCCGCCTATACTCTAAACAGGCTTTCCATTTCCCTCATACATTCTCATTATTAGGACAGTTCAAATGTAGTTATTTCTCTAACTAAACTCATCACTCTTTGTGGTGAGCTTCCTGAGGTGAGCTGGAACTTCCAGCTCTTTTCTATTTTGTGTCTGAAAATTATTATTGTAAGAATGTCTTTCATTTTTCTTAAAACCCATAGATGAGTGAGACCATTCTGCGTTTCTCTCTCTCTCTCTCTCTCTCTCTCTCTCTCTCTCTCTCTCTCTCTCTCTCTCTCTCTCTCTGACTTATTTCACTCAGCATAATAGATTCTGTGTACAGGTAGGATCATTATAGGAAGTTCCCATTTGACTATTTTCTCAGAGGAATAGGACATCAGCTGAAAGTGAGAATAAAGGAGGAGGTGGTGTAAATTTGAAGAGCTTGAGGAAATAATTTTTGACATAGGCATAGACTTAGACTTTGGCAAACTACTAACCATCTCAATTCATTTATGTATAGTCTCTGGAGTCTTTCATAAGACAATTGCAGAGCTCAGTGTCAGTTACATAGATATAATGGGCTACAAAACTGAAAATATTTATTCTCTATTCCTTTATGAAAAAATGACTTGGTAAAATGAGATAAAAAATTAACATAAAAATAGAGCTTAGTTCCCGGACGAGTAGGGCCCAGGTAAAGTCTGTAGATCTTTAAATTCAAGTGAAGAAAATCACTATGCTAAGGAAGAGAGGCAGAATAAGAGGTGAACAAAGAAGTTGATGGTGGGGCCGGGAAGGTGGCGCTAGAGGTAAGGTGTCTGCCTTACAAGCGCTAGCCAAGGAACGGACCGCGGTTCGATCCCCCGGCGTCCCATATGGTCCTCCCAAGCCAGGGGCGATTTCTGAGCACATAGCCAGGAGTAACCCCTGAGCGTCAAACGGGTGTGGCCCAAAAAAAAAAAAGAAAAAAAAAAAAGAAAAAAAAAAAAAAGAAGTTGATGGTATCTACATGGAGAGCTTGTTCAGACTGACCATGGCATTCAAGAACTGAGGGGTGGGGGCAGAGATTAAAGAGAGATATGGAGGCAATGGTAAAGAGATCAATGAGCGGTAGTTCTCACTGAGTAGAAATTTTGTTGAAATTGGGAACTAAGAATTAGACAGAAAAGTAGGAGATAGTGGTTACACAGTGGGAGGCCTGTAATTGAGACAAGGGGTTTGTTTATACTTAAGTGGTTATAGTCTGGTAGACAAAAACAATCAGAAGAGAGAGTAGAAGTAAAATGGAAAACTAGTTCATTAAAAGAGATGAAGAATAGAAAATAAGAGACCCCCATATTTTTTTGTCCTTTTTTTTGGGCCACACCCGATGATGCTCAGGGGTTACTCCTGGCTAGGCTCTCAGAAATTGCCCTCGGTCTGTCCTAGGTTAGCGGGTGCAAGGCAAATGCCCTACTGCCTGCGCCACCGCTCTGGCCCCAAGTCCCCCATATTAGAAGAAATAATTTGCTGTCTTTTCAATATCATATTGAATAATATTTTACAAATCCACCTAAAGATTACCTAGAAGAACATTTCTATATGTGACTTTGTTATTTATTATTTAACTAAATAATACTAAAGTTAACCTGTTAATTTTTAAATTAAATAATTAAATACATTAAAAATGTAAATTAAATAACTCCATCTTTTCCCTCCAAACTGTTAATAAGTTGTGAGATCTTCAAAGTACTTTTGGGGGACCGGAGAAGGCACTTACCTTGCATGTACCTGACATGGACTTGATTCCAGGTACCATATATGATCCCCTGAGCTTCACTTGGAGTAATTATTTAGCACAGAGCTGGAAGTATCCCTGAGCACTGACAGGTATAACTGATAGGTATGAACCCAAACCAAAAATAAAACAAATAATCCTGGTATGATCTGTGTCATCTTATTTATGTCTTCATTATTAAACAAATGGATATTGATCTATTATCTATCTTATGACTTTAAACTTTAAAATGTTATCAGAGTATTATTAAAAATGAATAACAATTTTAGATGCCACAAAGATGGAACAGAGATAAAGGTAGTTGTCTTGCTTATGTCCAATCTTGGTTCTTTCCTCAGAACTTCATGTGGTTCCCTGAGAGCCTCCAAGTGTGATCTCTGAGAACAGAGACAGTAGTAAGCTTAGAGCACCATTGGGTATAGTCCCAACATAAAAAATAAATAAATAAAATAATCAACAAGCTTAAGTCATAATGTCAACAATAATTAAAGATAAATTGTTTAGAGAGGTTAAAATGAAGTCATCAGGATGGGGTCTAATCCTATATAACTGACTCCCCTCTACAACTCCTGAACAATTCAACAGCTTTTCTTACACTTGAATTTCCTGTCTCTGGGTGAAGACAGGTAAAAAAGAAAAGAAGCAATGCCCAACCTTTTCTCTCAGAGACTCACTGGAGAATAAACTATAAAAATAAATTTCACCCTCAGCACAGCAGGAGTACAGCAAAAGACTGTGTAGAAGCCCATCAAGCTCAAAAGGTGAACATCATAGCACAGAAGACGGCACCAGAACCAACCAGATACATATGTAAACTCTCAGAGAATGATTTTAGTGATAATACATTGAGGATTTTTAATGAACTCAAAGAAACAATGGCGCAGGTAGTCAGCAAAATGTAAGAAATTATGAGAGCAAAAAAGGAGAAAATACAATCAAAGTGGCAGAGAAGAACAATGTAGATGATATATAAAAGGTGATAGAAGGTCTGGGCACTACAGAACTACATTGGCCAAAATAAAAATTGATGAGCTCCAAAATGAGATTCAGGGAAACTAGAAAACAACATAGATGGAAACTGGGCTGAGCTGGGAGTGGATGGGTAGGGAAGTCAGAATTGCTCTTTGGATCTAGTATTTGGAGCTGGTACTTTTCTGAGTTCCTAGGCTCTGAGGATCCCAGCAGAGAAATTCTAGCTATAATAAACAGTGGTCCTCAAACTATGGTCCACGGGCCACATATTGTATTTGTATCTGTTTTGTTTCTTCATTGCAAAATAAGGTATATGCAGTGTGCATAAGAATTCGTTCATAAGTTTCGTTTTTTCTATAGTCAGACCCTCCAATGGTCTGAGGGACAGTGAATTGGCCCCCTGTTTAAAAAGTTTGAGGACCTCTGATACACTATGCAAACTCATGTATCCACCATTTCAGCTAGAACCACCTCTCCCTAAAGCATCACGGGGACATTTGAGAGTCCTTTAAGGCAGTGAGATTTATAAACAGAAGTGTACCTATGGGCCAGAGAACCATCCTCCATTTTACTGGGCAATTATAAAATATTTGATGTCATGTGCTACAGCATGTCTGAGACAATTTAAAATAGTGGTACAGATAGGAATGGTTAGATAGTATAGGGATTAAGTCTTATATTAAGTCTTTTTTTTGTGTTTTGTTTGTTTGTTTGTTTTTGGGTCACACCCAGCAGTGCTCAGGGGTTACTCCTGGCTCTACACTCAGAAATCACTCCTGGCAGGCTTGGAGGACCATATGGGATGCCAGAATTCAGATCACCATCCTTCTGCATGCAAGGCAAATGCCTTACTTCCATGCTATCTCTCCGGCCCCTTATATTAAGTCTTATATTAAACCTTATATGCGGCAGATATTGGTTTAATCCTGGGCATCTCATCTGATCCCTTGAGCACCCCAGTTTTAGAATCATCCTAAAATAGATAACTGCACAGAGAAGATATTAGAAGGAAAAAATAGTTCTCTTCCTTTTGGGTGTCATCCTTAAAAATGCAAATCTAAGCAGTAAATTGTAGGAAATGTGTTTTGTCTTGTTTTTGTTTTTGGCACACACACTGCAGTGTTCAAAGATAAACTCCTGGCTCTGCGTTCAGGAATTATTCCTAGCAGTGCTCAGGGTACCATATTGGATGCCAGGGATGGAATCCAGATTGGTCGAGTACAAGCCAAATGCCCTACCTACTGTACTATCACTCTGCACCCCCTCACCCTTTTGCGAGTTTTGTCTGATTTGGGTCTAGACCTGCCAGTACTCAAGGCTTATTTCTGGTTCTATGCTCAGGGATCTCTTCTGGTGAGGTTTGAGGAGCCATATGAGGTACAGAAATTGACGCACTGGTTAGCCACATGCAAAGCAAGTGCCCTGCTCTCGGTACTATCCCTTCAGCCCCAATCAACTTTAAGATCTTAAAATAATAAAATGTGGAGCCTACATTTTTTTTCATCATGCACTTTGCTTAGGGTCCTGGCAACTCCAATCAAGGTGGTTCCAGACCTTTTAGACCTTTCCAAGAAAGAAGTGGTCTTGATAATTAAAAGAATTTCTGCTCAAGGTCGGAGAAATAGCATTGAGGTAGGGCATTTGTTTTGTATGCAGAAGGATAGTGTTTAAATCCCGGCATTTCATATGGTCCCCCGAGCCTGCCAGGAGCGATTTCTGAGCATAGAGCCAGGAGTAACCTGTGAGCGCTGCTGGGTGTGACCCAAAAACAAAAACAAAAACAAACAAACAAAAAAAGAATTTCTGCTATTTGGAACAAAAGGAAAAAGAAACATTCCTCTCAGAGTTTTAAGTTCAGGGGTGCCTGGAGGAAAATGCCACCCCCACCAGTGCAATTTTTCATTTATGTACCATCATGACCAATTCCTCTTTATGTGATGGAGAACCAATTTATATGAAATTAATGGCTAAAAGCATTTGTCTTTGACAAGCTTATGGCTACTCCAAGCTGGCTAAGCAAAAAAAAAAAAAAAAAATTAAATTTTGCACATTGAGGTGACTTTTGGAAACTGGAATCTATACTGAATGAAAGGAAATATAAATGAAGAGAGAATAAATTCTAAAGTTATTTGGGCTAGGTGGATGCTTAGCCTGGTCTTTCCCAGTCACAGTGTGGCCTCAGGAGGGCTAGAATGTAGATGGGCTGATGGCAGAGTTTTGTAGTCTTTATGGAAGGACAATACCAGATAGCAAATACAATTCCTCTGCAACTACATCTTCTCTGCACCCAGTTTTATTCACAGGAGCAGAAAGAATGAGGGCAACAACACCCTTCTGCAGCTATAGAACCAATGGGTGATATTTGTGTGGGTCCATAAAGTTCTGTCCCACTGCACCCTACTTGCCCACCATCCCCTTAGCTCAGCCCAGGAATAGTGAGTAGAATGTGCTAAAGGAATCACCTGAAAGGATGAGCTCAAAAAGCTGGGAGGAGTCAACTACCATGACTGGTGTGATGGGGCCAACTGCCCGGCAAGGTCTGGGGCCCTGCAGTGGATTCTGAATACAGCTCTGTGCTGGGCGGTCAGCTTTGCTCTCTTCAAACATCCACACTCCGTGCTCTGCTGTCGGAGACATCCTGAACCTGTCACAGCATGTAGGCGCAAAGGAAACCACATGAAAAGCAACTCCCTTTCCCGGGCCTGGGCTGGACCGAGCTTTTTGTTTGTTTTGTGTGTTGTTTTCTTTTAATGCTTTTCAGGATCAAAGCACTCTGCTGGATTTTTTTGGTGCCGTGGTGAGAAATTTCGTCTCCAAGCAAAGGTCATTGGACCAGACTTTCGGATTTAGTGACGGGGGAAGCTATAATTTTTCTTGCTGGCAACATTCAGCCACTGGAGAAAATTATAAAAGAGCCATTGTGCCTCACTGGTGCACAGGCTGACACGAAGGAGATAGAATGAATGGAAAGTGACGCTGATCCTACTTAGAGCTGTTTGCCCAAATGAGGGCAAAACAACTCCCAGGGCCAAAGAGAATCATCAGAGCCATGAATCAAAGAGGCTGGAATTTTTATCCATATTCATAGCAGGCCTTCTCATATCTCAGTGCTGAAAATCACCCCCATGTTAATGTTTGACATAGAAATGTGCTACAGCAAGTTGAGCGGTTCACTTTGCAATCTCATGTGCCCTTAAAAGGTGACTCAAGTCCTAGATCCCTGTGCTGGCTTGGATGCAGCCAGACTGGGCTGGGCTGGACAAGCGCAGGCTGCAGGGACCAGCTATAAAGGACTTGAGTAGCTGCTCTCTGATAGAGAATTGGGACCAAACAGAATGGACTAGAAAAAAACACAAAGTGCCTGAGGAATTTCAGCTTCAAGGGATTATACCCAGTGGTGGACAGTAGCACATATAGTCTAGTCTGGCCTGTCATCTGATGTGAGTTGCTGTGTGAGCCCCAAGTACATAGGCCAAAATGTAGTCACAAACTCTAGATGTTGTCCAACAAAGGAAGATCAGTACGTCTCTTTGGAGAGCAAGAGACATGAGTGAGGCCATGCGACAGGGTCCCTAAGACTCTACGCCAGGCCCCATCTCAGGGAAACAACTCGAAGGTTTTGCTCCAACCTGCTTCAGTTTCTGGAAACAGAGCAGGTGCCATCCCTACTGTGAAAACTTACATGATTGCTTCTCAGTCAAAAAAAATTTTTTTTGTTGTTGTTTTTTGGGTCACACCCAGCAGCGCTCAGGGGTTACTCCTGGCTCTACGCTCAGAAATCAGGCACGGGGGAGCATATGGGATGTCAGGATTTGAACCAACGTTCTTCTGCATGAAAGGCAAGAGCCTTACCTCCATGCTATCTCTCTGGCCCCCAATCTCCTTGAATTTAATGATGGTCACTTCAGCTGAGTTATCTCTCAGGGCAGCATCTTGGAAAGAGTATTAAAGGTAATAATTAAAGTATTAGAGGTATGCTTTCAGCATCACAGAGTAGAAAGTCACCTTCCTTCCCGCTGGATCTTGTTTTTCCTCCATTGCTAATTGTGTGATTCCTAGTTTCTCAATGAGGAGACTGAGGCTTCAGAGACTCTGACGTTATTACAGAGATTAAGCAGAAGAGAGCAGAATCTTACATGCCAGGACCTAGTCTTGACCACAAAACTACTGCACTGCACCCCAAGACTTTGGGTATGTCTCTTCACCTCTTCCCTGGGATAGAGAATAAACTTAAGTGCTAAACCAAGAGAGTTAGCTGTGTGTTGCAAGGTACTCATGGTTTCATGTTAGGGTAGGAATGCAGATGAGGACTTTGATTGACAGCCACAGGGTGTTCAGAACATGTGCCCCTCAAAGAAGTTTGAGCCTCCCTGACCTGTGAACTAAGTAAGTGGTATTGGGGGTGGGTGGGTACTATAGTTCTCTTAATCAGAAGGGAAATCCTATAGAGATGGCTGATGAAAGTATCCTGCTGAGCAACCAGAACAGGAAATGAAGTGTTTCTGGGTATGCCTGAGAATTTTCTATCCCCACAGTTGGCTGCACCCTGTGGTCCACCCTGACATTGCTCCTGGGTATTGAATTCACAAAAAAGCAAGAAATCATGAGTTTGGAAGGAAAACCACCACTTTGCTTTATTCATATTTGGGTTTTTTTAGAGTATACTTTCTCAAGTATAGAGAAGATTTCTTACATATAATCCTGTCAGACTCCTGCAACATTTAGGAAATCAATCCCCTGGAATTTATTCAATATCAACCTGTTGTACTTTGAGGATGCCTGAGATCAAAGTCCTGGTTTCACCTCAGCTTTCTTACAAACATTCATCACCAGAGTCTTCACCAGAAACTTAAAGAGGTAGTTTTGCCAACGCACCTGGAGGTGGAAGAGATTTTTCACATTGCACTTACATAGTACATGTTGAGAACTCATAAAGTAAGGATCATGGAACTTGTGAATTCTTTTCTGAAATTCAAACATATAAGTGCACAGACACTTACAGATACATAAAGAGAGCAGCATGAAGTCATTTATACACAGGTTCTGAGTTCCCAGTTCAACCAAACCCACTTATTTAAATTGTAAATGTCGAACCTGCAGATATGATGGGTGGTCTTCAATGATTTGGGTGTCTAGAAGACCTAAAACAAATTCCTAGATATTCAAAGCATGGTTTTAGTTATGTGTTTTGGGGAATCAAAAGTTATATGATCACTTTTTGGGGGAATATCTTTATATGTGTAACTGTATGTGGGGCGAGGGCAAGAGGATCAGTATCCCAAACCTCCATTCCCAAGGGTCAATTCTGTGTGTGTGTGTGTGTGTAAAATATGATGGACAATTTATTTTTAGTTGAAATTCAGAAATGAAAACATCATCTGGCCTCCACTAATGATGTCTTACATTATAATTTTCTAACCTTAGAATCTCAAACTTCTCCTTTTCTTAATTAAAAAAAAACACACAAGGAATATAGGAGGAATAAAATGAGTTGGTAAGTAAAAGAGAATGAATATAGTTCAAGGAGAAAACTTAAGACTAGTAAATGTAGTGTCCAGATCCATTCCTTGATGGATATGGGAGGATAGTAAGTAGTTTCCCACCCACTATTCTCTGAGCATGATGATCCTGGACAAGTCAGTGCCTGCACAGCCAATTCCTTTTTTCTGACTACTTTCCTGACAAAAAAGTTTAGGTCAAAAGAAAGAAAGAAAAAAAAAGAAAAGAAAATGGAAAAAGAAGAGAAAAAATAAAATAGATTTTTGGGGAAGATCTCTACTGCATTTTTACCTTTTTTGGCATCAAATTGACCATTCTCACATAAGCAATAATTCTAGTAACTCCTTTTTCTAAAACATTAGGCAGAGAAAAAGAAAGGAATTTTATGCAGAAAATGTTCTCTATCCATACATCCTTTCCTAATAGATGCAATTGGATATAACTCCCCTTCCTGTTAATCTATAGGTTAACTATCTCACAACCAAGACCCATGACACAAGGGGCATGTCTCTCCACAGACAAAGAAAGTCACTCTAGACCTTTCAGAGCTTCTCTTCAGCTTGTCACAACTCAACCCCATTTTCCTGAATGGCTTGTTTAACTTTCAGAGACTATCAACTGTACTGTGGTGTAAATAATATTTGAACAAGAGCGAGATTATTAAGTTGCCAACTAAAAAGGCATTTTAAAGATACCCCATTACCCTGTTTAAATACCCCTCGCATTAGTGTGCTTGGAAACCTCTTCATATTAAGTAATCATTTTAAAACAACACACATTGTTCGGCAGAAGGCACCCAATGCCAGCTTGACATTTAGCACTTAAAGGAGTTTAGAGACTGCAGACGGCCTTATCAATGCACAGGCAGGGCCACTAAATGTCAGGTGAACTGCTTCTGCCTGGAAACCACAGACTGGAGCTGGGAATGAACACAGGCTCCAGTTAAGTGCTTAAAGTATTAAGAGAATTTGAAAACAAAGTGCACGCCATTAGCCAAATTGGTGCCGACTTTTGATGATCTAATGTGGGCTTGCAGCTTGGTCTTTGTCAAAAGATTTTTTTTTTAACTTTTTAAAGTAATGGGTGTGGGGTGGGATAGCCTGGGGAGAGTGAAATGAAGTGCCTTGAACTCTTTTTCAGGATACAATAGACTAAGAAAGGCCAATTAATGAGGCCAAGTCAATGAGCGAGTCTAAATATCTAATTTTCCACCCTTAAACACAATTAGATCTATGTGGCCACCAGAAACAGTGAAAAGCCCAGCCCTAATTTGAAGAAATTGCTGGCAACTATTCATTAGACAATCAGAAAGGGCAAATAAGAAGGCAGCAGATGAGAAAGTGGCTTTTCTCAAATTTAAAACTACAGAAACCACCTTTGATCTTCTGTTAAAATAATAGCTGGAAATTGAATTTATTTTGTCTCCAATTAACTTAGAGACTTGTTTAGATGAAAGAGA
Organism: Suncus etruscus; assembly: GCF_024139225.1. Taxonomy (NCBI): domain Eukaryota; kingdom Metazoa; phylum Chordata; class Mammalia; order Eulipotyphla; family Soricidae; genus Suncus; species Suncus etruscus. The sequence goes on along the minus strand of NC_064854.1, from coordinate 32,880,534 downwards.
AGGCAATATTCCTCTGGGTAAGACATCTCATTTTCAAACACTTTTGTTCCCACTATCTTTCTATTCCCTCTATCAAGAGCCAGTCAATCAGCGCCACTGTGTCCATTTTACAGATGAGAAAACAGGATCTCTGGTTTGATGCCTGGATCCTCTGCATGCTGCTCTCAAAATGTTCAATTTTCAATGTGCTTCATAGGGTGGAAGTTGAAGTAAAATTAAAACACAAGCCACCTGACTATTAGAAGAAACTCAAACCAAAAGAAACATCTTCAATATTTTATATGGATATTTGTCTCCATATATATGGTTATCATATAGCAAGGGACAGGCCTCATTCTGCCTCCCTGAAAGAGTAGGAAAAATATCAACCTCTACCTGTGGTCATAAATGTAATTAGGATAATGGTGTCAAAAGCCTGACACATACTATGGCTTCAATGAAAAGCTGTCTCTCCACAGTTTCATGATGAGAATATTTATAATAAGCTAATGTGTGTTTGACCTTGGCTAACTGGTGTTGGGTGCCCTTGGCTCATCTGAAAGTTCAGGTGCCCTTCTTCGTTATGGTGAATAAAAACCCCATCTCTTATTTGTATGGGGTACTCATCAATGCAGTCTGGGGAAAGATCTGACAGCTAAATTTTGACAGTTCCTAACGTGGCCTAGATTCTTAATCACAGGAAGTAGAGATTTTCTGATCTACCCATAACACATATATGTGTCAGAGATCCTCTCTAGTCTACCCCTATATTGTAAATAGCCATATCTAGATAAATTTTTTATTTAAGTTTTACCTGAAAGTGATAAGTGATAAGAAAGTAATAAGCTCACTTTCTAAATGAGTTTACCTGGTATCTTTTTCTTTTGTTTTCCATTAAAACACACTATTACAAAAGTTCACATTGTTAGAGAAGTATGTGCCATATCAAAGTGTCAGTCCCATTTTTGCCCTAATATATGCAAACATGTATATAGCAGGCATTTTCATATATAAATGAAATATATGCACATGTGTAAAACAGGCATAGGGGCCTGAGCCATGGCACAGAGAAGTAAGGTGTCTCCCTTGCCGGGGCTAGGTTAGGATGGACCACAGTTTGATTCCTTGACATTTCATATTGTTACCCCACCATACCTACAAGAAAGATCTGCCCATTTCTGAGCGGGGTCTTTGGTAGGTAACAAAAAGGTTTGGCCTCAGGGGCTGAGGGGGATTTGCATGGATAGGTGATGGAGAAGTAGCAGGAGGAGAGATGGCTAAAAAACAAGTTAGAATGTAGGGTTGAATAAAAGATCCAGCGTAATGGTTATGGTAGGCCACATATGTTGGCCAGGGCCTGAATAAAGCTGATATTTCTTGGAACCTGTCTGTGGATGATTTCCTCGCCTCTACCTGAACCTGCTGACCCACCAGCTGGAGGGGGTTGCAGACTAGGTTGGAGGAGAAAGACCCCTTTATCACCATCCATCACCATCCACCACCATCCAAGCCCATCCAAAGGACTGTTATGCAACACCATATGGTCCCCCAAGCCAGGAGCGATTTCTAAGTGCCTAGCCAGGAGTAACCTTTGAGTGTCACTGAGTGTGGTCCCAAAAATACAAAAAAAAAAAAAAAAAAAAAAAAAAAGAAAATGAGGCATAAAACTGACAAAGACATCTGTCATTCTTATTTTCATAAGTGTTGTATACATCCTAAACAGGAAACAATATAAACTTTTTCTTTCAGCAGAAATCCAGCTTTATTACAAGGCCCTAACCACCATGTGCATATCTCACATGGCTTCCAAGCTAAGCGGCCTCTCTGCATCCAACATGTGTCTCTGATCTTCCTTGCTGCTGCGTCTGCCTGCTGCATCTCAACAATACAAACTTTTTGTAAGCAAGCAACATAAACATAGGCTCTGGAGCCAGAGCTATAGTATAGTGGGCAGGACACTTGCCTTGAACACCTCTAACCAAGCTCAATACCTGATACCCTACCTGGTCTTCAGTGATTGTAAAGAGTGATTTCTGTGAGCAGAGCAAGGAATAAGCCCTGAAAGCAGCCAAATATGGTCTCAAAGTAAAATATAAATATATATGTATACATATATGCTCTAATCTATGAAATGTATGTATGTATGTATGTATGTATGTATGTAGAGGGCAAATATATACATAATTCTATTTAAGATTTGAGGGACTGGGCCAGAGAGATAGAATAGAGGAAGGGCATTTGCCTTTCAATCAGCCTACCCAGGACGAACGGTGGTTTGAATCCCAGCATCCCATGTGGTCCCCCATGCCTGTCAGGAGCGATTTCTGAGCACAGAGCCAGGTGTAACCCCTGAGCACCATAAGGTGTGATCTAATGTCCCCCACAAAAAAAAAAAAAGATTTAAGGGACTTAGGTACATTGGTGAAGGGAAGCTGGCACGCTGGTGATAGGTACAATGTTGAAACTTAATGTGCAAGAAATATCATTAGCAGTATTACAAATCATGATGCCTCAATATAAATAGGAAAAAGAAAACAGATTTGATGAGTGGGGAACATTCAAGATGAAAATTAAAGAACATTGGCAACACCCTCCCCCTTTTTGTAACTAAGCCAGAGTCAAGTATAGATACCAAATATTGGCTTCTGATATAATGTCCTTAATTCAGCAATAATTTTGCTTTTATTTCAACTTTATACACACATGCACAGAATTATTAAATACGTACAATTTCTCCATTAAGTCATGAATTGATGTTCTCATGAAATTGTATTTCATAACGCAAGGCAAATGTCAGTTTGGGCCTGGGACTGCAGAGCATCGAATCTTTCCAAAAAGTCATTTCTGGAAAACATAAATCATGTCATTTGCTTTAATGATGGATGTTAACATGGCCCAGTTTCCTTCTTTACCTCATGCTCACTCACTCTCAATTGTCTCTTCAATGCCTTTAGGTTTTCTAACTTCAGACAGGTTTTAGAGACTCTGGAAAGCCCTATAAATTCATCAGATGTACCTTCTCTCCAGAGAAAAATTTTGTCAAGAATTTCTACGAAGAGGCCAGTGGAGTATGAATCTCCCAGTGTCTTCTGACTCAGAGAAGTGAGCCAGAAAAAAATCCTTTAGAATCTCTGTCATGTGGACTCCAACTGACTAAACTGACTGTGGGGTGTCCTAGGATGACAGGTAAGACTACTGTGCCCAGTTGGACAAATTTTTCCACCAGGAGTTATGGCATGAGATTAGGTAGATAATTTTCTCTCAAGGCAGTGAGTGAAGGAGTCAATAGAAATATTACTAGAAGAGTGTCTGGTCTTCTTGCATTGCTCTTAGCCCATTTGTTCCACGGAAATTGTTACCTTTAGGGTGATTATGCATAAACCCTGACATAATGATAGCCACACCTACCTATGTAATAAGTATCACTGTACATGTACTCTGCCAGAATTGTCCAATTTATAGAAAGTCCTTGAATACTAAGAAACGAACATCTTTGGGAATTACTTAACTTTGCAGAGAAAAGAGAAGCTTGTGTTCTATGTTTTGACATCGTGTAAAAGGAAAAGATACAGCTAATTGGATGACAATATTAGATTATCTGAGGATTGTTTACTTTCCATGGCCTCTTCCACAAATTCTATAAAATCTGGAATCTTGGTTTGCACTGAGTATGTCCACTTTTAAGACCTAGACTTTCCAGAGTCTGTATGAACAGTATCTTTTCAGACATTTTCAGGACAGGGGTGATTGCATTTTGCCCAACATAGGCTTTGGGCATTCCAAAGAAGGATTGTGAACTTTTCCAAAGACTGTTTTCAGGATTCAGTGACATCGATGTCATCAGTGACCTGGGCATTTGATTTGATCTGCAGCTCTCTCAGGCCCCTAAATTCCCAATGTAATTTCTGCGACTCACAGTCAAGTTTTAATAGGTTTGTCTTGGTGCCATATCTAAGACTGGAATCAAGTCTGACATTCAAAACAAAGTTAGTCACCACAACCTCTATAGAATGACTAAGGCCTTTCAAAGTTGAACCAGAACTTCTGTCGCCACAAGGGCAGACAAAATTTTTAGGTCTCTTGCTCTGTCTTTTTTCCAGACAACACACTTATTGTATGGTAATGGGAACATGGTTTATTTATCTGAATGTGGCAATAGACTGAGTCATCTGCTGCAGCAGGAAAACTCTGATGTCTGGGAAGGCTGAGTTCAGGAGACTTGATACCCAGCAGCCTTTCAATTCCAGGGTCACAGCAACTTAGACCTATATACAGATCATGCTGGTGGTGGGCGTTTAGACAAACTTCACGCCTCCAATGATCCCACCTTCCTCAAGGGGCTGTAGTAGTCAAGCAGGAATGCAGTTCAACAAGACTAAGGACTGTTCTGAAGGAACAGGGAAGAGCCTGATATTTGGAGGCTGAGATATCTGTTTCTCATGCTTGGGTGGTTCTCAGCAGCCTATAAATTCTCCTCCATAAATTTTACATGATAAACACCTGCTTCATAAGGGAAGTTATGATTACTAGATACAAGGTTCCCTCTCTTCTCTGATCCCTACTTCCTCCATTTGCAAAATGTGTACACATATAAATATATACATTCGCTTTTAGAAGAAGGATATTTTTTGGGGTCTTCTTCCCAACTGATGGTTAGAAGATCTGGGATCCCCACTGGCAATTTTTGGTCAACTGGTTTAATGAGGATTTGATGCTCCAGTGCCAGGGATTGCCCCAAGCCATACCAAATGCTTGGGACCTTCAGGTCATACCAAATGATATTGGGGAACTTTAGAGCTGCAAACAGAAAAACATGGAGAATATGTGATGCTAGACATTAAACTCAGGTTGAGCATATGCTATGTATATATCCTTATTATGCTATCTTCCAGTTCTGGAAATAGAATTATTCTAGGGCTAGAAAAGTAGATTAATTTTTAAAAAGTATTATTAAATAATACCCTCGTAATAAATATAATCATGTGCATTATATATAAGCAATTCTATGTGCATGTGTGTACATGCACTATCTGCAAGCATATATTTATACATTTATATTAATATATGTACATGGATTTGCTTGGTTTCTTCTTTGTTCTTCCCAATGTTCATGTAGTTTAGACATTATAGTTTAGGCACTATAGTCATTTTTTAGAATAGAAAAATAGAGATTAACAAGTTAACTGATAGATCAGAAATATTAATTTTTGGACCAATACTGGAACCAGAAAGTGAAGCCAGTTGATCTCATTTGCAAGTGTCTATTCTTTCTGTATTAAACCCAAATTCTAATGGGTAGAAGAAAATTATATATTTTAACCCAAATCTAAAAACAAAGTGAAGTCAGAAAGCACAGGTTAGTAGTTATAGAACATACCAGCATCATGTGTGTCTCTCCCAGAGCTGTGCACTAGGTTGAAGAGGATGGCCTTCCCTGAATAGAGACCTGTTCTTCCGTCGAGGGTACATGAGTAGCTGCACTCCCCTGCTAGAACCTCCAAACAAGTTCTCAAGGTCCATTTCTAGGAGAATGTAGGGTAGTCAAGCTTCCAAGACTCCAGACGCATCCAAATGAGGTGCTGCAGTCTACCTTCCTTTTAAAAAACAAATAAATCAAAATAATGAATCTACAGTTTGGCCAACAATCTGATAAAATTTTAGAATCTATCTTTCTTGTTGGTAGGAAAGTTGCATTGGTAAAAGGGGGTGTATATTTTATGATGAAGCCCAACTACAAGCATGTTTGTAACCACAGTGGTTAATAAAAATATTATTAAAAATAAAATTTATTTTTATGTATATATTTTAAGTTTTAGTTTAAAATAAATATTTTAAAATTATTCTTTATAGATAATGACATATAATTATATATAGAATATATAATTTTATTGATAATCTATTCATATATATAAAGCTATAGAAATAATCGGGGCTGGAGCGGTGGCACAGGCCGTAAGGTGTCTGCCTTGCATGCGCTAGCCTAGGTTGGACCGTGGTTCGATCCCCCGGCATCTCCTATGGTCCCCCAAGCCAGGAGCAATTTCTGAGCGCATAGCCAGGAGTAACCCCTGAGTGTCACCAGGTATGGCCCAAAAACCAGAAGAAAAAAAAAAACCCTCCTAATATTATTGTGGACCAAAAATTTCAGCCTTCAACAAATGTAAATTATTTAATTTTAAGATTTCATTGCTAGATGAAGGAGGACAGATGAGATGTAAAGGTCATATTTTATGGCATTACTATATTGAATCAAAATCAACTAAGCAAATTTTCTTACTTTTGCTATCCTACAAAGTGAGATAACATATTTGTTTCTTTTATATAACTTTTTTAAGAAATATCAAATCTTTGTTACACTTCTTTGGTTATAGTTCCACTCATAAGTCTACTACTTACTCAACCTATAACTGTATTAAATTTTTTTTCAGGGGAGAGCGCACACACAGTCCCCCACTACCATAAATTACGCAGTTGAGTTTCCCACATTTGGGGAAATCGCAGGGGTCAGCACGCCCGGAGTACAGTGGGCGAGTCTCACCCCGGGGAAACCACCTTCATGATCATGAAATCACCCCTGCCAGGTAAGTATATTGTATTAAATTATTTTAACTTTCTTATTTGGGATACATCCAGTGGTGCTCAGCGTTTGTTCCTGGCTCTGTTCAGGGATCAGCACTGATGAACTCGAGGAATCAATAGGGGTGCTGGGGATTGCACCTGGGTCAACCATCTGCAAGGCAAACACACTACCAACTGTACTATTGCTTCAGTCCTAAGTCTTCTCAACTTGATGAACCTCAAATTGCTTCCAAATATAATGAAGAGTAGATGAAACGTTAAAGTTTTCTAAATAAGTGCAATTAGAGAAAAGTAAGTTAATAAATCTACCTGCCTATAAATAAACAAAAAAATTTGTAAATGCAATGGGGCATGGAGATTCAGGGTCAACCTTAATTGTGTGCACTCTTCAGACTAATATATTGTAGACATGTCTGGGAATATAGGGAGGCAAGGAGCCCAAATGAGTCACCCAAAGTCATGATCCCTTCACCTGGGTTTTTTTCGTAGCCCTAACTTGCGGTGACTCTGCGGAGAAGCCTTTGTAAACAGAGAAAGTTATAAACAAATCTTCAAGAAGATGACTCAAAAAATTGCTGTAAAAATGCAGAGCTCAGACAGGAAAAGGATAGTTTCTTTTCTCTTTCTTATCCTCGCACATCAAGATCTAGAACATCTATTCCAAATAAATAGTAAATGTTCAATGTTGAAAAGTAAAGTTCTGACATCTGATGTTAAGGTCTCAGGTTTAGAAGACCAAAGAATATTGACAGCTGAATTCTCATCTTATAAGGGAAGGTAAAGACACCTAATTTCACTAGAGTTCCTTTAAACTCAGGTAATGAGAATAAGTACCATTGGAGGTGGGAGGAAGGGTTAAAAAGACTGATTAATCCCATGGATATATTATAATTTACTTAACTCTGACGTTAGATAGTAATTCCATGCTTTAATGTTACAAATACTTCTACATAGAATATCTTGGCACATAAAAATTCTGCATGATTTTCTAATTATTTCCTTAGGAAAAAATTCTGGAAGTGCTCTGACTTCAAAGGCTATAAACATGTAATGGCTTTGACAGATGTTGCCAGAATACCTGGGGAAAGTTTGTACACGTGTAGACTCAGCATTAGAGTATGACATGCCCATTCATCATAGTCATGCCAACAGAAAATCATCATCCTTTTCAGGCTTTGACATATGCTAAGTTAAACAACCTCAATCTTAATTTTGTATCTCATTGATTGACAGTGATGTTAAAAGTTTACTAAATACTTCTCTGACCGGTTTTTTGTGCCTTTAAAGAAAAAAGAATAATTCTATGCATATCTTTATTCATTTGTTCTCTGAATAGTTTGTCTTACTCTTACTAATTCCTGTTATTTCTGTGTAATAAAAAATACCTTGTCATAATACATAAAAAAATGTTATTTCTTCTGTTTGCCACATGATTCCAAAGTTTCTTTCTTTAATTTTTTCAAAGTTTCTTTTAATGCAAAGAAAGTTGTGGTTTAATATCTCTTTTCCTAAGAATAGTCAAAAATTATTCTAATTTTGTTAGAAATGACAATGCTGTACCAAGAAACTAACTTGTGATCACTGAAAGGAGAGGCCAAAACATACCATTGGAGAATTCACGATGGGAAAAGAGAAAAGCTGACAGACAAATCATGATTATTAAAAATTTTGTATATATCTGATAAGAAGAATAAATCAATGGCTTTCCATATAGGATCTTTGGAGGGGTGAATGGGAATTAAATAATATAATTTTAAAACACCTATATTTTACTGCTCTGGACACAATTTTTAATAGACTCTCAAGTAGAACTCCCTTTCTCTCTATTTCTCTCACACTTTCTTGCACTGCTTGATAACTTATACATTTAAACGTGTAGTCCAATACAAACAAAAACAAGAACAAGCCTTATGTACACCCTTTTTTTGGTAAAGTATGTATGTAACTTCTGTAAAAATTGCCATTTCAGGGGCTCACGTTCATAGCCACAAAACCCACTTGGATTTAACCTATTTTAATAACCTTGAAAATGTTGAATTTGGGAAGCAAAGACATTGGCTGGCCCATTTAAGCCCAGGCATCATATATGAACCTTCAAACACAGTAGGATTTATACAGTATAGGTCATAAATAAATTCATGAGCATCACTAAGAATAGCCCAACACCAAAAGAAGTTGAGATTTTTATTTATTTGTTTATTTACTTTGCAATATTAAGAATAGAACCTAGAGTTTCACAAAGGTGAGGCATGTACATCCTCTAAACTAAGATTTTGCCAAGAAAACTCAAAATTTTGCTGAGAAAGTCTGAACCATATACAAACTGAACTATGTACCATTTACTAAGTAACCACAAATAATGAAAAAGTATAGCTCTCATGTGTACTTATTAACTATGAACTCTAAAAGTGAGGTGGGAAAGGCCTGACCTAGATCTGGACCCTACTCCTTTCTTATGTCAATAGCCCCAAACTGAATTTGACCCTATCTACCTCTGTATTATCTATATTATTCTGCTCTATTCCTTCTTTGCATATCAGTCCTCACCTTAAGTCCCTTTCTTTCATTAGTGCACTTTCATTACACTAACATAGAATTTGGAAATTCTTATTGAAATTCTCAAACCCAGAAGTTTCCAATTTGCTATATTATGGACCCTTCCTTGGATTAAATTATGGGAAGAATTTTTAAGTGGGTTTCATCATTTAAAAGTAAATATGTGATATTTTAGTCTAATCTTTTCCTAATAATTGTTCAAAGGTGATTTACTTGATAGTTTGATAGTTTGATAGTTTCCAAACTTTGATAGTTTGATAGTTTCCAAACTTTGATAGTTTCCAAAGGCCCACAATGAAAGATTGTCTAATTCATGCCATAGTCCATGAACTGTGGCAAGTGGTAATAAAGCTGTCTCCTTACTGGGTTCTCCTTCTCAACATGTACTTATTCTCTCCTATGGATATATATGCCTTTTTTCTATGAGAGGTACCCATTGTTTTGTTTGTTTTTTATTTTGATTTTGGGGTCCATTCTGGCATGCTACTCAGAAGACCATGTGCTGCTTGAAAGCAACCTCAGGCTCCTGCAAGCAAAGAGAGTGCTCTAGATCTTTGAGCTCTCTCCACACTGTTTTGTTTAGTTTTCAGCCTTCTAACTTGACAAGGGGATAAATTAGAGTACACGATTAATTTTAGACAAAAGACTGTTTAGACAGGAATAGACTACTGATTGCTCTAGTTCCTTTACTGAACTCATTCCCTGAGGGAGACAGAACCAGTGTTGAACTCATTCCCTGAGGGAGACAGAACCAGTGTGACACTGAGACAAGAATTAGCAGACATTCTCTCTGTTAAAACAGAAGGGAAAAAAAATGAAAGGTAAGCACAGAGTCAGACATAGCCAAGAGCTGTTGAATTTGGACAAATGTGACAGGAGAGGCTGGATAATATGTCAGGAAAGTATTCTCCAAAACAGCAGATTGCTCTATTGCTCAATATTTTATGGACCCCATCAGGTTCTTAATCGTGTTCTCATAAACTGTTTTAAGATCAGACTACAGTAAGAAAAGTCCTTTTGTAAAATAAATCAATGGGAAAATTGGAATCACTTCACTGAAATACAGCTTGAAGTTATGAGTGAAAATCAGGTACATATCTGCTCTATAAAGAACGCTCCAAAGACCAGATGTCTAAAATCAGATCTTAATCCAGAGATACTGAGTTATAAAAAAATCCAAAGTAGAAGTCATGTTTAATACACTTGTAATTTTTTTTTAGTGATTCACTCTTATTTATTATTCTTTGGCATTGAGGCTTACCTGTACTTTTGACTCTTTTTTAGGGTTTTTACTACATCTTGCTTGCAAAGAAAACTTATATTTTGTTCATCCTCAGGTCAGGTTCTCAATGGGAGAGTAGAGTTGCCCTCAAAGATGAACTGGTCTCAAAAAATTAAGAGATAACCAACGCTGTTGACATTAAAAGTGTTCAGATAGTGATGTTTTTCCTAAAAATGTATATATTTGTTAAGGTGAAAAATATGTTTAGGGGCCAGAGCGGCGGCGCAGTTTCCCTTGCACACACTAACCTAGGAAGGACCTCAGTTCGATCCTTGACATCCTATATAGTCCCCCCAAGCCAAGAGTGATTTCTGAGCACATAGTCAGTAGTAACCCCTGAGTGTCACTGGGTGTGGTCCAAAAACAAATAAACAATATATATTTTTATACTTCCATTATTATCTTTAAAAAATGAAAACTTTAATAAGCTTTAAAAAAACTTCCTAATGCACAGATGACATGATTTACAATGTAATATCTCTTTTGTATTGGCCTAGCTAGTCTGACTCACATAAGACAAGTCAGATCTCGGAGGCCGGAGAAATAACACAGCAGTAAGGCATTTGCCTTGCATGCAGCCAACACAGCACGGACTCCCACTTGAATTCTGGCATCCTATATGGTCCCCCAAGCCTGCCAGGAGTGACTTCTGAGCACAAAATTAAGAGTAACTCCTGAGTGACATCAGGTGTGACCCCCTCCCAAAAAAGATAAGTCAGATATTTCAAAAACAACTAAATTGTGAATCTGTTTCATTATCTTTTCCTCTGAATAAATTCATCAAGGATGTTTGTTGCTCATTCTCAATTTTTTCTCCAAACTATATTTTCAGAAAAAGTTAATTAATATTAACTTTTCATTATAGTAGAGTTTAATGATCTTTCTTCTGGTAGTAGGTTTCCTCTTTACCTGTAAAAATGTAAACTAAATAATGCATTAGGAGTATTTGACCAGGGTTAAATATGGTGTTTCAAAAGATCTTTGAAGATGTGCTCCAGTCAATAGTGACCTCTATGAGGTTACCCAATAAGACTATTTTGTTGAGGCCAGAGCGATAGCACCACAATAGAGCATTTGTCTTGTACAAGGCGAACCCAGTTTTGATTCCCAGCATCTCATATGGTCCCGTGAGCCTGCCAGGATTGATTTGTGAGCTCAGAGACAGAAGTAACCCAAGCAGGCTCATATGTTGAACTGCAAGTTGGTTGGCTGAGAATCATCAGTAGAGCCTCTGGGCCTCCAGGAAGGAAAGGAGAAAGAAGGGAGAGAGGGAGGGAGGAAGAAAAGGAGGGAGGAATGGAGAGAAGGGAGGAATAGAGGGAGGAAGGAAGGAAGGGAAGGAGGAAGGAAGAGAGGACAGGAGTGAAGAAGGGAGGGAGGGAATATGGTAAGAAGGAAGAAAGAGTGGATGGGAGGGAAGAAGAGAGGGGGGAAATGAAGGAGGAAGGGAGGGAAGGAAGAAGGAAGGAAGGAAGGAAGGAAGGAAGGAAGAAGGGAAGAAGGAGGAAGAAGGGAGGGAGGGAAGAAGGAAGGGAGGAAATAAGGGAAGGAGGGAGAGAAGGAGGGAAAGAAAGAGGGAGGGAGAGAAGGTGGGAAAGAAAGAGGGAGGGAGAGAGGGAGGGAGAAGGTAGGGAGGGAGAGAGGGAGGGAAAGGAGGGAGGAAGAGAAGGAGAGAGAAGAAGGGAGGAAGGGAGGGAGAGAAGGAGGGAGGGATGGAAGGAGGGAAGAAGGGAGGGTCGGAAGGATGGAGGGAGAGAGATATGATAAGTTCTTTTGGGGGGTAGGGCCACACCCGGTGATGCTCAGGAGTTATTCTTGGCTATGCGCTCAGAAATCGCTCTTGGCTTTGGGGACCATGTGGGAAGCAGGGGGATCGAACCGCAGTCCGTACTAGGTAAGCTAGTGCAAAACAAGCGCCCTAAAGCTTGCGCTACTGCTCCAGCCCCACATTCTTTTTTTTTTTAAACTTAACTTACCAATTCTGAATGAAGAATAAATGGAAAAGTTAAAAGGATCAAATACTAGAAAAGATAGAGATTCTGAAATTAAGAAACTAATAACCCCTCCAAATGAAGAAAAATCCCCAGAGAAGATTACGTCACTAATGAATCTTACAAAACAGTTCAAGAATTAACATTTATCTTTCTCAAACTCTCCCTTAGCATTACCCTAATACCAAATCAAATAAAATACAAGTGTGGGAAACTACAGGTTTGTATTCATGATGTAAAAATTCTTAATTAAACATCAACAAATCACATTCAACCACACCCTAAAAGGATAATTCACTACAATCATGAGGGATTTATCACTGGTTTGCATGAATAGTTCAACACACACAAATCAATCAGCATAATACTTCACATTAATACAATAAAGGAAAAATACCATATAATTATCTCAATGGATACAGAAAACACATTCAACAAAGTCGAACATCATTTTATGATAAAACACCCAGTAATCAAATATAAAAAAAATCACTCCTTAACATAATAGTCGGACTCAACATAGTGCTAGAAATCTTGAGGACTCTTGGAGATTGTTCCCTAAAAATAGATCTGTTGCTTTAAAAAAAAAAAAAAAAGAATCTTCTCAATAAGAGACTCCTATATCAAATTGAGAAGCAATTGCCCTTGGGCATAAGAACCCAAGCTGGAATACCATTGGTGGTTTGGCTGGTATGGTAGTTGTTGATATTGGCGGTTGTATTGATGATGATTGCTGTAAGACCCTGACTTTCTTCCTATCTATTTTGTCCTATGAAATCCTCCAGGCCATGACAGGAAGAAGGTGCTTTCATTACAGAGGACATTATGCTGATTGAAGTAAGCCAGAAAAAAACTTAACTGGATCCTGAAAGCAAACTAAAAATACCTAAACTCAGAAAGATCTGATTTATGACTACCATGGGGAAAATGGATGGTGAGAGAAATGGGTATAATAGTTTTTTTTTTAAAAAAAAAAAGCATAAACTTATATTAAAAATGTGGGCCGGAGAGATAGAGTGGAGATAGGGTGTTTGCCTTGCATGCAGAAAGATAGTGGTTCAAATCCCGGCATCCCATATGGTCCCCCAAACCTGCCAGGAGCGATTTCTGAGTGTAGAGCCAGGAGTAACCCCTGTGTGCTACCGGGTGTGACCCAAAAACAACAACAACAACAAAAAAAATAAGTGCTGGTGATGTTTTATGCAACTTACGCAGTAATTATTTTACAATATTTGTAAGTCAATTATTTAATTTAATTTTATTTTGGTTTTTTGATGCTGGGATTCAAAGCACCGTCCTTCTGCATGCAAGACAAACACCTTACCTCTATGCTATCTCTCCAGCCCTGTAAGTCAATTCTTTATGATGTACACCTTAAAATTATGTGATGCTGCATATCAATTGCATAACAATAAGAGAAGGAAAAGAAGAGAACAGAAATATAAGAGAACAGAAAATAGAAATATACAGATAACAATCATTGGTCGTGACAACCTTGTTTCTTCAGGTTAAGTTGAACCATCTGGAACTGCTGATTTAGTAGATCAAAAATAAATGTTCATTTCCACATGGTTTCAATCTAATAATGAATAGATATTCAGGATATTTAAGGTGGAAAAGCCTACAGAGCTAAGATGGAAATAATTGCTCTTTTCACATCGCCTATTTATCAAGAAAAAAGACGTCCATGCTGTTGCTATGGTTAAGGCTGGCTATGTGCTGTCCTTAGTGTACATGACCTTAGTGGACATGACAGCAGGCAATATGTCAGTGTGAAAAGTCAATAGTCCAACACCCCTACGGGCAGGTTGCTTGATGTTTAGGGAGGTGCCAGACTTTCTCCTTCTGCTTAATCTGGCTGGATACCAAGTACATTTGTGTGTGTAAATAACACTGGTGGAGCCAGCACCTGGTTTTGAAATGCTGCCTGCAGCATCACCACTGACATGCCCAGAACTAGAGCTAGAGTTTAGAGATCATAGGTCTTTTCTACGCCTTTATCTTATCACGTTAACACTACTGCTACGATTTGTGATAATTAAACTACGTTTAAGTATGAACCAACAGTAGTATGCACCAGTATCAATGTGTTAAAACCAGGGCCGAAGCCATAGCACAGTAGGAGGGCATTTGCCTTGCACATGGCCGACCTGGAACAGACTTGGGTTCAATTCCCAGCATTTCACATGATCCCCTGAGCCTGCCAGGAGCGATTTCTGAGTACAGAGAGAGGAGTAACCCCTGAGGACAACCGAATGTGGCCCAAATACCTAAATTAATAAATAAAAAAAATGTGTTAAACCTGAGGAACTAAACCTAGAAAGAAAAAATAATTTGCTCAAAGGCATGAAATTTCTTCAAGGTTATAATTCATTTGTCATATTCCAGGTAATGGCCCGTTCTACCAAGTAAGTCAAGATTCTTCCAAATCTTTCAGAATGGTGGATTTCTCCACTATTTAGGTTCAAAGGCACATCAGACCTTCTGGTGATTAGATTCCAATTAATTCAGATACAGCCTGCTCAAGCATCCTTTATTTTGACCTTCCATGATACCAGTCAGGTAGATCTAAGGAAGAGAGGTTAGGAAGACTTTTGGAAGAAGTCTGTAAAAAAGTATCTTTGGATATTTTGAGGAATATTCTTTCTTTGCGCTACACCTCAAATTTCTTTGGTTCTTTTTGTATCAGAATTGAGTCTCCCAGCTCCTTCTGTTGTCAGATATTTGTTCTCACAGCTTATTTTCCACCTGTCTGAATTCTTTTCAGCTTCTTTTCTGAATCCATTTATTTTTGCATTGGTACTAATTCCACTTTATCATCTTCTTTATACCCACTGAACCCTTTCCTTAGAATGAATCTCTATTTATTTTCCCTAGTCATGAACTCAACCCCATATGGATACACAGTAAAAAAAAAGAAAGAAAGAAAGAAAGAAAGAAAGAAAGAAAGAAAGAAAGAAAGAAAGAAAGAAAGAAAGAAAGAAAGAAAGAAATAAAGAAAGAAAGAAATAAAGAAAGAAAGAAAGAAAGAAAGAAAGAAAGAAAGAAAGAAAGAAAGAAAGAAAGAAAGAAAGAAAGAAAGAAAGAAAGAAAGAAAGAAAGAAAGAAAGAAGAAAGAAGAAAGAAAAAGAAATGTGATTGCTTCATGCCTTATGGCTCTATTTCATTCTGGCACTTTACATATCTGTACAAAAGTATTTAGAGAATCCTAGAATCCAAAGGATGTTTAGGGTTTACTACCTAATGTTAAAGTGTAAACGACATGAATTTGAAGTAATTTAGAAAAATTTCAATATATTAGCCCCACCCTGAAAAATACATATTATAAGAATCTGTGTTTCTCTAGTATTCTTTGTAGCTTTGGTGAATGACCAGATTAGAAATTTCATACACAATCTGTCTTCAGTTCTTAGTTTAATTTCCAATTAAATATCATATACTTGGCCCCAAAACAAAAAAATAAATATAATATACTTTATTTAAAAGAATAAAACAAGATAAATTGCAAGATCATGCTATTATTGACTTTTTTACATTGTTGGAAAGATTGTCCTGATCCATTTGTCCTGATCTGAACCAAAGCCAAATTTGTACTTTTAAAAGATATATAGAATCCAATAAAAGATTTGGCAACATGACATTGAATTGCTTTTGTTGGAATCTTAGAAAATATTACCAAACGGTCTCTTTTCTAGGTGAAAGTTTTAATTTTTATGATTTTGGGAAGTTCTACCTTGACCATCAATCAGTGGACAATTAATCCATAATTTTATTATTTGTATTCAGAAAGTAAACTTCTAATGATGAGGGAGTGAAAAAATTAAGGAAAGTATTTTGGAAAAGATGGTTAATTTTGCTTTTCCTCTTTCTACTTCAAGATTGGGGGCTTCTAAAAGATCTTTATTTTCTTCTACTAAATAGAGTAATTATTGTTTTCACCAACGAGAAAAAGCCCTGTTGATTTTGTCAGAAAGAAAATCTCAGCATACTGCCAGGAGTAATTCCTAAATGCAGAGACAGGAGTAACCCCTGAGTGCTTTTGAGTATGGCCCCCAAAACAAAAGAAAGAAAAAAAAAAGAAGAAAAGAAAAGAAAGAAAACCTCAACTCTTTTCCATTTTAATGCCAGTCTATAGAAAGGCCTTCTACTATGACAGGTGAGTATTCTCTCCCTTAAAGATATTGCAGTATAAAATTTGTGCAAAGCTGTTTAATAATATATATGGCTAGATTTTTCATAGCAGAAGGCATTGAGACAAGGTGGAACATTCAGTTCTTGTGTGAAATTTGTTTATATTGGGGGGGGTCACACTTGGCAGTGCTCGGAAATTACTCCTCACAGGCTCAGGGAACCACTTGGGATTTCGGGGATCAAACCTGGGTCATTTACAAGGTAAAACACATATTCATTTGGCTATCACTCCACCCCAAATCCATGTGAATTTTATCAACAGTTTTTAAATAGCCAAATCATCGAACAAAATGAAAGCTATGCAAACAAATGTTGCTTTGTTTGCTTTGGTTGATTGGTTGTTTTTGTTTATTTTATACAGTGCTGGAAATGGCAAGGCACCTGCTCTACTGCTCTATAGTTATATCCCCAGACCTTAGGGATAAATGGATTGATGTAGAACCAACTCTTCTCTTTAGTGGAATGGTGACCCAGGAATTTACATGAACAAAAATGGGCAGATGAAACATATTACATCATGAAAGGCAACAACTTGGTGTGGCAAGATAGTCTATTTTCAGCCATTTTCCTCTCTGCAAAATTCATAATGTTCAGTTTCCCTGGGATCCTCCTGTACCTCCCAATCTGGGAAGCGCTGTTGCTATTTCCTGAGATACTCAGCCTCTGCTTCTTGCATAAAGGACCTAAGAGCATATCAACTCTGACATTACTTCAAGACTCTTCAATAGAGCCCTAAAAACCAACTAGGTGATATTTAGTGATTACCCAGCAAGAAGGGCTGCTAAAGTCCAGCATTTCCAAAATGGATTCAGTAGTGGGCATTATAAACGTGCTTGTTAAAAACATAAATTTACAGTTTCTACCTCATTTACAAAATCAAACATTTTAGGGTATAAGTAAACTAGAACAAAAAAGCAGCGCTTGGGAGTTTGTGAGCTATCTAGACTTTTGGGGCTTTCCTCAGAACTACTGTACTAAGGGGCCAGAATGATAGTGCAGCAGTAGGGCATTTGCCTTGCACAAAGCTGACCCAGGATGGACAATGATTCGATCCCCTGGCGTGCCACATGCTCCCCTAAGCCAGGAACGATTTCTGAGTGCATAGCCAGGAATAACCCCTGAGTATCACCAGGTATGGCCCAAAACAAATAAACAAACAAAAAAAGAACTACTGTACTAGAATCTATACTTGAATACCCAGGCAATTCTCATGCATTTGGGAGGTGCTGCTTTACAAAAAGCTGACAAATGTTGAAGATCTTGCAAAAATTACTTGTTTGCTTCTATATTGAGTCATAATCCAAATGCCTAGATCAGAGGACACACCTAAACACACAGATTGTTGCCATTGTTATGCTTTAATGACACCATTGTTTGACAGTCAGAAGGGATAGAGTCGAAATTTAGGAAAAGCAGAGTAAAGGACACAACTCAAGCTAAACACACAATGGAGAGTTGAGATGAACCTCTAAGATCTTTACTCCAGCTGTCTACAGCTTCAAACTAAAACAATTCATTACTTAAATATTATATATTTCTCTTTGATAAATTAGACATAGTCACTTTGGGATTCATAGATTATAAGCCACCAAACTTGAAATTTTTCAAGGAGTTTCACAAAGCAGATAAGACTAATATATAAAAGTGATAAGTACCAAAGGATCTTAATAAATATAAATCAATACAGACATATAATGATTATTTTTGTCACCAGATAGCAATAAAATATTATGGAAGATCTAGCTTATCATAAAATAAAGGATATATTGGTTCTGGACAGGTGGAGATGGAAAAATCTATAGATTAAAATATGGAAACAAAAATAAGTAACAGTTTCTGTTCCTAACACTTTTGTGAGTTATTTACATAAATAAGGATAGAGGATGGATGGATGGAAAGATGGATGGATGGATGGATGGATGAATGGATGGATGGATGGATGGATGGATGGATGGATGGATGGATGGAGAAAGGGAGGGAGGGATCGTTAAAGGTAGGGAGGGATAGATATAGATACACACATTATCTAATCCTGAGCACATTGAGAAACTTGAACTGTAAACAGGAAAAACAGACAATATAGTTTTATCTCCTGAAGACAATTCAAAATAGTGTGCTAGAAGCTTTCCTCTCTGAATCTCTATTTCTCTTATTCCAATGAGATTTATTCAATTCTCTACCCACATTATCCCCGGAATAGTGATCTAGTCATTACCAGCCAGACCAAGCCTCCTGCCCTCAAATGTTTAGAGAGCTAATATCTCTTCGAATGCTTCAATACCTATTTCATCCCCAAAGTAGAAACAAAGTAAAAGGAGCATTGCTTCAGATCCAGGAATATCAGGATGGTTTAGAGCCCTTTCACTGTAATGTCTCAAGCCGTTTGAACTGAAGTATTTGCTTTCCCTGTGCCACTGGAATCAGGAAGGGTAAGAAGATTGGAAAGCAAGAGAAAACATTGTACATAGGTCACTGTGACTGCTAGAACTTGAGTCATTCTGGCTGTTGCCTGGTGCTGAAGCCACTGCCATTCTCCATTTGATCCATATCCTTTTTGTTCTGTTAGAATGATGCAGGGGCCCATCCACAAACACAGTCTGACAGAGGCCCCTTCCTAATACCATCTACATCCAACAATAAAGGAAGGACCCCCAGCAGGCTTAGTGACCAAGTTTTCAATTCAGTTTTTATTAACTGTAGAAATTTCTCTGAAACATTTCAGATGAAAGAATAAATATTACTCACAGTGACTTCTTTCATCTCTCTTCTTTATCTAAAAGCTGACATTACACAAGTTTCAGTCAAACTGGTCTTAGAGGTAGGAAGCATGGAACTGGATGTTTGGAGGGTGACTTGATAATTTGTTTCCCTGAGAAGGAAGGCTTAGCATGTCTTGTATTTAGTAGCTTCTCCCTTTATCTCACAGGCTCCATTTACTGTCATTCAACTTTCAGATTCATCTAACTCTTCATGCTTCAAGACATCCAACTTCCAAACATTAATGAGTTTTTTCAGTATTGCTGGTACAGTAGCTCTCCACCAAAAATCTGTGGAATGCCTAGGCGAAGGCTTTTATAAATACAGTCTTGGTGTTAGGGAGATACAAGTAGAGAAGAGAGAAAATTGAAGTGGAAAAACATAGACATAGACACACTTCCAGTATCTTAAAACATGATTTGCCTTATGTTATTGGACATATTAGTGTTGAACATTAGACATATGCTATTTAATGCTCCTATTAAAATACACGCAAAGCAAGAGAGTTTGGGATTACTTAGCATGTGGATATTCCATGTTTTGTTACCCTTACACTAAAATTAGGTAGCAAGATAACTCAAAGGGCTAGAGGCTTTTTTTTAAACATAATGAAGATATGAAATAAACCGCCAACACTATATAATTCTTTGATAATCATCAGAAGTGATGGCTGAGCATCATGCCAGGAGTAGCACCTGAGAACCACTATGTATGGCAAAGAAAAGAAAAGGAAAGGAAAGAAAAGAAAAGAAAAAATAAAAACAAAAGAGAAAAAGAAAAGAAAAGAAATGAACAGAGGGAATGAAGAGAGAGTACAAGAAATAGGGTGTTTACCTTGCCTGCAGCCTGTCCCAAGTTTAGATCCCTGGCATCCCATATGGTCCCCAAGTACTACCAATAATGTTTCCTGAGTGTAGAGCCAGTAGTAATCTCTGAATACTGCTGAGTGTGGCCCAAAATGAAAAAATAGACAAAAAAGACATGTGATTATAATTCAGAGTTTAAAAGTTTCTGAAAGCTTTTGTGTAAAAATTGTTTTATGGTATGCCTTCAGAACTTGTATATATAACTATTACTAATTCATTCTCATTTTTCTTATATTCCATTATTAATTCTTATTGCTGACAAAGATTATTTTACAAGGAACTATCATCCTTGCTTTAAACGTACCAGAAGACAAATTGATCACTGCATAAAGCCGCTAATTTAAGTTCAAGTAGGAAGAGATACACCAATTCATTAGAATGAAGTTTTTATAGTAATAATCATGGGAAAAGATGCTTTTAAACCTGAGTTCTTTTACATGAATGTTTGTTCTCAATACATAAAAGGTACTGTTACTTTATTACCTGTCAATGTTAAAAAAAATAAAACATGATATCTGCCATGTGGTGGCTACAAGATCATAAAATTACTGTTAATAAAACATTCTTACCTTATCCACTTTCTAAATATGTAGGAGTCTTGCTTATTTTACTTGAAGCATGTCTCAAATACAAGTGGGAGCTTAGCCAAAGAAGAGCAAAGCAAAGAAGAAGCAAATGAGTTTGGTGAAACAAGGCAATCAATCTCTTGTTTTCAGGGAAATTGTTTCCTTGTCTCTCATGAATTTTCTCTCTGACTTATTCTGCAGCTTTTATTTCTTTTCCTTTTGTGAGTATGTATATATGTGTATGTGTGCATGTGTGGAGTGTGTGTTGGATGCTGAGAATTGAATGCAGGGCCTCACACATGTGAGGCAAACACTATACTTTTGAGTTACATGCCCTGCATCCCACCACTACCCCAAACACCTGTTTCTGCCTATTTGTTAATTGGTTGCCAATCATGTCTGTTCCTAGGGTGTAACTCCACCCCTCATTCTTCCTGTAACCTTACCTACAAGAAAGACTCTCCCATTTCTGGGAGGGATCTGGGGAGGCTACAAAAAGTTTGGTCTCAAGGGCAGAAGGTATTTTGCATGGTGGAGTTGGAGAAGGTGCAGGAGGAGAGATGGCTGAAATAAAAGTTAGAATGCAGGGCTGAATAAGGATCCAGCATTAACGGTTATGATAGGCCACACATGTTGGCCAGGGCAAATAAAGATGTTATTTCCTAAAGAAGCCTGCCTGTGAGTTTTCTACCCTCCACTTTTCTGAACTTTCAGACTCACCTGCTGGAGGCAATTGGAGCCACATGCCCTGGGACGACAGAGAAAGGCCCCTCCATTCATACCATCGCCATCCAAAGCCATCCAAAGGGCCTTTTTATTATTTAATTCTACACTAGGGCCCTAAAATAAGAGGTCTAGATTGCAAGACATTTTTCCTGATGAGTTTAATTGGAAGTAGAATCTAGTAATCTAATCATTCTCTAAAGTCAGAGTGTCCCAAACTCAGGGTTGGAAATCTGCCTTTATCCTACTTAAACCATTATAGCTTCTTGGTGAAGGGTGTCACCTAGACAACGGTTCAAGTTTCATCCACCTTCCTCCTTACCCTATACCCTCCACCTGCTGTAGGTTTGCTTCTTGACACTATCACTTTTCAAACTACTATGTTGCACTTATATATGTTATTTATTATTTTGCTCCAAGAGGAGAGGAATATTTTTAACTCTATTTTCTCTTTTTGTATTCCTAGAGTTTAAAACAGTCTAATGATAAATTAGTTTGTTGTATGAATAAGTAAATAGCTGAGTTGATCGTGTTTAATGGTTTGATGAAGAAATAAAATTTTTCCTTGGTCAGTCTTCTCTCTCAAGCAACACAAAATCTTAAATTATGCCTCCTCTTTTCAGAAAATTTACTCCAAAACTTTAGACTCCAATGAAGTAGAAGAGGGAAAATTTTTCTGATGTGTTTAAACAAACTGCAAAATTTTGTCTTGAAGAAGCTATAGAAGAAAATAGACAAGGTTTTCGTAAGATACTTTTCAAAGTTTAATAAGGAAAGGCTGGAGGTATAGCATAGTGGATAGGGCCTTTCAAGCAGCTGGTCCACATTTGACCCTTGCACCCCATACCGTCTTTCAAGTTTGCTGAGCATAGAGTCAAGTGTAAACTATACTGCTGCGTATCACCCCCAAACGAAACAATAATAATAATAATAATAATTGTATTAATAATAATGTTAATAAGGAAATAAAGAAATAGCACTTGCCAATTTGAGAAATTGTGATAAACTTTGACCAAATATCCTGGTATTATTTTTATATTTAAAATAGATTTTTCAATATTATCACTAAGAACCAAAATGTAACAACAGGAAATTTATGCTGAGTGTAGAAAATCATAAAAATACACAAAAGTGGGACCAGAGCTGAGGAACAAGCCTTAAGGCATCTGCCTTGCGCACACTAGCCTAGGACGGACCATGATTTAATCCTCCGGCATCCAATATGGTCCTCCAAGCCAAGAGTGATTTCTGAGTGCATAGCCAGGAGTAACCCCTGAGCATCACTGGGTATGGCCGAAAAACAAAACAATACACAAAAGTATGAAAGAGAAACAAAAATTATCCATAGTTGGGGCCGGAAAGATAGCATGAAGGTAGGGTGTTTGCCTTGCACGCAGGAGGACTGTGGTTAGAGTCCCGGCATCCCATATGGTCCCCCAAGCCTGCCAGGAGAGATTTCTGAGTGTAGAGCCAAAAAGAACTCCTGAGCACTTCCGGGTATGACTCAAAAACCAATAAAAAATGAATAAATAAATAATCCAGAGTATCATATTAGAGTAAATGTTTTATCTTGTAAAGTATGTGTGTAATCTAACATCGCAGATGGATTCTTTTATTTTTCAATTGTTATCATATAGAATATGTCTCAAAAGTTCGTTTAGTATTATTTTCATGAAGAAATTGGTAAGAGAAGTCTGAAGCTATGGAAAAATTATAAATTAGTTCAAACTTTTGTAAGATAAACTTTAACTCAATTGCATATTAACTTAATATTTTTATTTTCAAAAAATTATTCTAAGCAAGTTATCAACAAATATACTATGTGTATATATACATGTATACATATATGTCACATATAGGGCTGGTTTTTGAATATTTATTTATAATAATTAATTGGGAATAATTATAATAATTAATTGATTATCAGGTTATGTTGCTCCCAAACAATGAAACACCACCAAGTCATTAAAATTGTGCACTGAGTCCTTATTTATATTGTGTCCTAATTCCTGCACATTTCTGGAACCCTCAGATGTTCTACCTTTTTTTATTCCCATAAGACTAATTCCTTAAATATGCTCTAAATGTTCATTGCTTGATTTTTGTGCCTACCTGCAGGAATATAAACACAGGAATATAACTCCAAAAATATATTTTGCAGGATATAACTTAGGAATTGGAGTTCCTAGGTATAAACATGTTAAAATCTTTTAAGGTTTCCTCCTTGAAGATGCCTTTAGTCTCAATGTCCTGGAGTGTTTTACCTACGTGTTGTTCTATATATCTTATGGTTTCGGGTCTGATGTCGAGGTCTTTCATCCATTTGGATTTAACCTTCATACATGATGTTAGCTGGGGGTCTAAGTTCAATTTTTTGCAAGTGGCTAGCCAGTTGTGCCAACACCACTTGTTGAAGAGGCTTTCTTTGCTCCATTTAGAATTTCTTGCTCCTTTATCAAAAATTAGGTGATTGTATGTCTGGGGAACATTCTCTGAGTATTCAAGCCTATTCCACTGATCTGAGGGCCTGTCTTTATTCCAATACCATGCTGTTTTGATAACTATTGCTTTGTAGTACAGTTTAAAGTTGGGGAAAGTAATGCCTCCCATACTCCTTTTTCCTAGGAATGCTTTAGCTATTCGAGGGTGTTTATTGTTCCAAATGAATTTCAAAAGTGCCTGATCCACTTCTTTGAATAATGTCATGGGTATCTTTAGAGGGATCGCATTAAATCTGTACAATGCTTTGGGGAGTATTGCCATTTTAATGATGTTAATCCTGCCAATTCATGAGCAGGGTATGTGCTTCCATTTCTGCGTGTCCTCTCTTATTTCTTGGAGCAGAGTTTTATAGTTTTTTTTGTATAGGTCCTTCACATTTTTAGTCAAGTTGATTCCAAGATATTTGAGTTTGTGTGAAAGCAGAGATTAACAGATAGGAATATATTAAACTGAGAAGCTTCTGCACCTCAAAAGAAATAGTGCCCAGGATACAAGAGCCACCCACTGAGTGGGAGAAACTATTCACCCAATACCCATCAGACAAGGGGCTAATCTCCAAAATATACAAGGCACTGACAGAAATTTACAAGAAAAAAACATCTAATTCCATCAAAAAATGGGGAGAATAAATGAACAGACACTTTGACAAAGAAGAAATACAAATGGCAAAAAGACACATGAAAAAATGCTCCACATCACTAATCATCAGGGAGATGCAAATCAAAACAGCTATGAGGTACCACCTCATACCCCAGAGATTGGCACACATCACAAAGAATGAGAACAAGCAGTGTTGGCAGGGATGTGGAGAGAAAGGAACTCTTATCCACTGCTGGTGGGAATGCCGTCTAGTTCAACCTTTATGGAAAGCAATATGGAGATTCCTCCAAAAACTGGAAATCGAGCTCCCATACGACCCAGCTATACCACTCCTAGGAATATACCCTAGGAACACAAAAATACAATACAAAATCCCTTCCTTACACCTATATTCATTGCAGCACTATTTACCATACCAAGACTCTGGAAACAGCCAAGATACCCTTCAACAGATGAATGGCTAAAGAAACTGTGGTACATATACACAATGGAATATTATGCCGCTGTCAGGAGAGATGAAGTCATGAAATTTTCCTATACATGGATGTACATGGAATCTATTAGGCTGAGTGAAAAAAGTCAGAGAGGGAGAGAAAGATGCTGAATGGTCTCACTCATCTATGGGTTTTAAGAAAAATGAAAGACATTCTTGCAATAATAACTTTCAGACACAAAAGAGAAAAGAGCTGGAAGTTAGAGCTCACCTCATGAAGCTCACCACAAACAGGGATGAGTTTAGAAAAATAACTACGTTTGGAACTATCCTAATAATGAGAATGTACGAGGGAAATGGAGAGCCTGTCTAGAGTACAGGTGGGGGGGTTGGGTGGGGAGGAGGGAGATTTGGGACATTGGTGATGGGAATATTGCACTGGTGATGGGTGGTGTTCTTTACATGACTGAAACCCAAACACAATCATGTATGTAATAAAGTTGTTTAAATAAAAAAAAGGGAAAAAAGAAGAAAAATCTTTTATGGTTGCCTACAAAGCTGTTTCTATGATATATAAAACAAGTTAAAAGTGGCTTCTAAGCATTTTGAGGCATATTTGATGACAGAATGTCAACACTACTCATCCCACTTTTAGTAATTTCAATAATATACAATGTGGTTTTTTTTCTGCTGGAAATACAGTTTTCTACCTCATTCTTTCTTTCTTTCCTTCTCTCCCCTTCTTGTTTTCTTTTGAGACCATTCCCAGTGGTGCACAGGAATTATTCCTAGTTGTTCCCTCAAGTATCACTCCTGGCAGTGCTCAGGGAGCCATATTGGGTGCCAGGAGATTGACTAGAAGTCAGCTATGTGCAAGACATATGCCTTATCCACTGTTTTATCTATCACACACTAGTGGTGCTCACAGCTTTCTTTTGGCCTTATGTTTGGGGATCACTCCTATTGGCTCAGCAGACCATATGGATCTTTTGTTTTCAGTTTTGTTGACTTTGTGATTTGGATATTTAGCCATATCACTTCTTTACACTAGTGATGAACTTGGATCCCCTTAGCCCCTGTTCCCTGTTATTTCCCATACAACTATTCCCTTCTGTTTCTTTTCTACTCTTTCCTTATCTGTGTTCCCTGTACACTTGGGGCCAATGTTAATCTAGGCATTCTACCTCAAACATTGCATTCCTGGTCCAGTTATTCTATATGCCACACATAACTAAGATCATCCTGTTTTTGTCTTACTTTTGGCTTACTTCATTTAACATATCTTCCAGTTTGATACATGCTGCAGCTAATTACCTAATTTTATTATTCCTTACAGCTGCATTATATTCTATTGTTTTTATAGATGTATATAAATCAAATAAGTATATAACATATTCATGTCTACTTATTTATCATTGGACACCTCCATTGATTTTAAATCTTAGTTATTGTACTAAGTGCTGAGTAACTCATAATTTGATATTGATGTTTCTTTAAAAATGTTTCTAGAGGGCCAGGGATATTGTTTATGAGGTAAAGCCCATGCCTAGAATGTATAAGGCCTGAGTTTAATTCTGATTCTGTACAATCATTGCCAGGTAGTCCTGACTCACAGAATCACAAGCTAATGGGACACAATGCAAATGGTCATTCTTTTAAAAATAAAAGTTCTAGTATATATCCTAAAATCTGTAATAAAGTTGTTTTGAGACTGATTTTAGTGTGGTCATTTTATATTTATTTTTGTTTTCAGCTGTGTGATACACTAACATTGCACTAAACAAGCCAAAGAAAAACTAATAGCAAGATTGCTCTATAGATGTTAACATTGGTCTATTACTTAACCCTGATATGCCACATAATTCCTTATTAAAAATAGTAAACTATTCTTATTTTGACAGTCTACAGAATCACTCCTTCAAGAGTAGTCCTAGGGTTTTGAATAAAGGTCCTGTGAAAGATATATTCTAGAAACCAGATATAGGAGTCCAGGTCAAAAGACCAGGGACCCTTCTCATAAAACTAAGATTGAAATAGATGAAAGATTCAAAGGTTGCTGGTGAAAACCCAAGCAAACAATTTGTAGAGTCCAACCTGAGAAGCGTCTAAATCCCACTTCTACTAAGGGCAAAACTGTAGTGCTGAGGTGAGGCAAATAGTCCTGTTCTGAGTGAGACCACAGAGTTTCTCAAAGTGGAGGCTTCCTGAGCTTAATGACCCTCAATGCATAGAGTCAATATACTGAGAACAGGCCCTATGTGAGTCACAATACTGGAGACTTCTAGAGTCTACTTTAGGTTAGTTTCTGGGGCTCTCCAATGTGTTTTCTGACCAGAGAAAGAATCCTATAGTTAGTATTTATTAAATGTTTTTACATGATATTTAAAATCTATACCAGGTGCTTAGCAATATTACAGCAGAGTCCTCTGTGGTGGCCCTTTAATTTCTTCCTATTTGTAGATGAAAACTAGAACAGTGTGCTAAAGGCACTTACCCAAAGGAACACAGCTAATAAAAGGTGGAGCCAGGCCTTTAAAGACAGCTCTGATTTAGCCTTTGTGTTATGCCAAGAATCCAAGCAAATGTAAGAACCCAGGACAGATGATCAAGTTCCTCCCCTCTTTGACAACGAAGAATAGGAACAATGGTCCATTCATCTGCCATAATACAAGCAAGCAATTCACTTTGTATCTACTTGCCTTTACATCTTTGCCTTTTTTTTTTTTAAACCATCCTGAAATGTCAGTGAAACTAAATTGAAAATCAGTTGGTTCCCATCTTTAGGATGCTGGTACACAGAAGAAGGGCATTCAACCTTGCCAGTTGTGAAGTCAGTTATCTTTTATGTCCTCAAAGAAAAGATTCTTTTACAAAAGTAACTAAGTTTCTCACATGCTGCCTGGCCAAAATGTAATGTTATGCGCATCATTGCTAGTGAATTGAAAGGGTTCAAAAAAAATCTAAATGCTCACAAGTACCCTGATTGGTCTGAGATCAAGTAAAGCACTCAGCCCCATTCACTGTGAGTCTGTACACTCAGCCCAACCCAATCAGAGAAACATGACGATGTAGATAAAAGCCTCTCCTGGACTGGCTCCTCAAGTCAATGCAGCTGGCAGGCTTGCTCTCTCCTACCCTGGTGGGAAAGAGAAAACTAGACCTAGATTATCAGGACATTATGCTTGATGCCTGCTCACATGAACTCCTGAAGCAACTCATGCAGCTAACAAAGAGGGCTTGTTACACTGGGACCCCTGTTACTGCACTGAATTCAGAACGATTTTGAACTGTAAATTAGGTGTGGCAGTGGAAGGGGTCATGACTTGGGGTGTGTGTGTATGGCAGGGACAGAGGATGGTTGCAGCTCCACAGAACATTCTGGATGGTTTGACTGTTCTCAACACACTTGGACTTAGTATCATAATATATTTACCTTGGGCTTTCTTTGCTGCTGCCACAATATTGAGGTAACAATTCAAAACCATATTTTTTTGTTATAACTGAACAATTTATCCTGACCTGAGCCTGTTCATTGTTTTTTCTGTTCTCTGTTCTATTCCTATGTGTTTTAGTATCAAGAGTTCTCAGGTCATTAACTCTTTCCTTTTGTTGCTTAAAAAGAGTGGGGGACCAGTAGCACAGTGGGTAGGGAGTTTGCTTTATATGTGGTCAACCTGTTTTCAGTCCCTAGCTTCTCATGTGGTTCCCCCAAGCCTGCCAGGAGTGATTTCTAAGTGCAGAGCCAGAAGTAACTCCTGAATGCCACTGGGTGTGGCCCCCCAAACAATAAATAAATACATAAATAAGGGAGGGATAATTCAACTTTCTACAACCTCTTAGAAAAATCTCAGTAAGTTATATTTGGATACACAATTCGAGAAGCTGTTTGAATAACTCCCGCCCCTTAGAACAACATTTAAACACTGTAAAAAGCTTGTGGTTTTGCCATTTTTTATTCTACCCACTTTCTTAACCCACATAGGTTCTTAGAGAGAAATCCCTCCTCGAGACCCTGTTGTGCCTCACTGCCTTGACTTCTACAAATCAAATTTGCATTCCACTGATACCATAGAAACAGTCTGGCAAAAATCTCTGGTGACTAATATGAACAGATGGCATTGTTTGCCTAAAGCACATGTTGTTCTGCTATAATTATTAATAGCACCTCTGTTCACGTGCAGATATGTCCAAGTTTGAAGATAAATTATTTGGTATCTACTAATGATCACCTAACTGCCAAGTCCTATGATTCCTTTTGTTTCCTGAAGACTTGACCATGCTGGAGCATTTGGTTGGGTAATTTTATCCCTCAGTGTAACACTCCTCCTTTAGCACCAAGACACTACATTTTCCTGCGTCACTAATGCATGGAAGGTTTCTTTGTCTTTATTCCTTTCTTGCTTCTTAAATGCTAGAGCGTCTTTTTATTTTTTAATAATTTTTATTGTGATCAAAGTGAATTACAAGTCTTTCACAGTAATATTTAAGGTACATAGTGACAAAGAATTAGGGCCATTCCCACCATCAGTGTTTTCCTTCCTCCACCCCTGTTCCCAGCATCCATCCCATACCTCCCCCTTTGTACGGCTAATGTGAGAGATCTCCTTTGTGTATAGCTTGCTGTAGATTGGGTATTGATTCCAGTGTCATTGACTTTGGATTTGGTGCTTAAGTCTGATAATTTTTTATTTCCATTCAATGTTCATATGATTGGTTGTTCCTGGTACCATCCATTCCCCCCCCCACTCAAGTTATGAGAGAGAACAAGATGATTCAAAATGATTCAAGTGGTTCTGTTGAATAAAGAAAAGAAAGAAGGGAAAAAAGAAAAGAAAATGCTGGGGAGGGATCCATCTAAAGGCTATAAATATCAGTTCAGAAGAAGAAAGGGGGAAAAGGGAAAGGAAAAAGAAAAACAAAAAGAAATCAAAAAACAAAACAAAAGCAAAAAGGAACAGGCAATGACAAAAAAAAAACAAACAAACAAAAAACAGCAGCATCTTAAGGTTTCATATCAGAACCTTTTGCCCATGGTCTTCATTATCACTTACAATCTGATGACCTTCTTTATTTTTCTTTCTAGGCACAATCATTCTTCTTGGGCCCAGCTTCATATCTTTTCCGAATGTCTCACAGACCTAACATGATCAATGTACCAAAAATTTTACTCTTTAATCCACCTTCACCACCCTAACACAGTCTGTTCTTCCTCATTTTCATAAATCATTGTTCTGGGGGCCAGAGAAAAACTACAGAGGTTAAAGTTCATGCCTTGCATGTGACCTAGTCCAGTTCAATCCTCACTATCATGTGCTCCCCCAAACATCACTGAGTGCAGCCCTGGAAGTCCCCAAGCATCACCAGATTGATCCCCAGTTCCACAGGTTTGAGCAGCAATGAATCCTCTGGTCCTGTCATTAGACTGCCATCCTAGTTGACTGCAATTCTCCTGAGCATCACCTGGAAAACTTTCCCACCACACCCTAAAGACTGTACATTCATTCACATCTGAATATATGAGCCATGGCTCCTCCATGTCCAGTCCAGTGGAGCCTATCAGCCATTTACCAGACAAAACTGAGATTTATGGGGAGAAGCTATTGTTATTTTAAGTCACTGAGTTTATGTAGAAATGTGTTTTAGAAAGAAAGTGCTTTCATAAGACACACTCATCATATGAGAGATTGGTTTTAAGGCAGGATGATAAGGGCAGGGAATGAAGAAATTATTATAGGAGAGAAAAATATGATGATCTAATATATGTTAAATCATTTGTTAAACCTCTTACCTATTGATAACAGAAGAAAAAATGAGGCACCTAATAATTTTACAGACTTGGGCTGGAATGAGCAAGATAGTTTTCTTTTTAAGTCTTAAAAATATAGGATGGTTACTTTTAGTTGCTTGTTAACAGAAAATAACCAAAAAGAAAAGGATTGACAATTTGGATCTAAAGAGTATGACATCAAGTTAAAAGAAGTTCCGAGCCCCTACCCTCCTGCAGGAAGGTAATGGTCTGAAAAAAAAATACAAAACTGCTAAGCCACTAAAATAACTATCTTTCTGATGATCTTTTCAAAAGTGGTTAAGAAAATCCCAAGATGTAGAACCAAGATCTTGGAAGAATAAAGAACTACAGAGTTGCTCTTAAGGAACAAAATTTAGGTCTAATTAAGCAACAACCCCTGCACAGGAGGATCAGACATTTTCAGGGTAATATTTCAAAGTTGTTCAAGGCCAATGCTCTGTGTCTCCTTTTCCCCTTTCTAATAGGAGTGTTTATTATAGTTACCAGGTCGTGTTTTCAGCTTTGTATGCAGGACATGAATAGGACAAATAACTTATGTAATGATCCATGGATTTCTTACTTAAGAAGAGCCACTTTTAGGGTTCACAGATATTGTGAGTAAGGTATTTGCCTTGTTCACAGTTGACTTGTTCAATCCCCAGAATCACATATGGTCCCCCAAACTTCTCTATGAATGATCCCTGAACCAGGGAATAACCAGGACCACAAAATCAATAACAAGAACCAGGAGTAAACTCTGAGTCCAGCCTACTGTGAAGCTATCCCACACCGCCACACAAAAGGAGAATAGCCACTTTTGAACCTGCTATAGAAGATAAAAGATTTTGGGCCTGGTGCCATGACTTACTGAGCTTTTGAGATTATCCAAATACTAGTGAGTACTTTTTGCATATAGAAAGAATAAAATAACTGTGGTCAGATGAGAGGTTGTTGTAAACAGGATTAGTGCTCTCACTTCTTCATCTGATTTATATCAACCTCATTCTCATAGTTTTACAGTGGGATAACTGTTTTCTAGCCCTTTAACTCTGCACAGAGTTGGGTGACTGGCATTGGCCAATGGAAAACCATAGAGCAGACAGTGCACCCATTCTGAGTCTGACTCTAAGAGAGGCTTTGTGTGTCTCTTCTTCCCCTCTTGTTTCTCTGCCACTATCATCACAAGAAATTAGGTCTAGCTTTCTAGCTGGAGCAGGCTGAAGGACACATAAAGGAGTGATATTTCATCCAAACCACAAACTTTCATTGAGAAACAGGGCTATTCCAGAAGCTGCTGCCTGAAGCATAGCCATCTATCTAAGCCCACTCTCAATGAGCCAAGCCACAGCCAACCTCCAGATCAATGAGAGTAAATAATTATTGTTTCTAAACACTGAGGTGGTTTGTTATACTATGTTGTTATAGCAATGGCTAGTACTTCATAGTACTACCTACTCAATGTCCCCAACACAACTCCCCTGCTTCCTTATGTTAAAATCAAGTACTCTTAACTCTATACCCCTCCTCTCTTTGTCCATTATCATTGTCTTGCTCTATAGTCATGCATCTCTGATCCATAATTTACTACCATCTTGACTTCAGTGTATAACAATAGTATCCCTTAGACTTAAACCATTTGAATTATTCCCATCATGTTGTAGAAGTCACATTCCTCTCAGCATATGGATTTAATTTGGTCCACAGAGTCTTCTGTTAGATATAAATTGAATTTTAATATAAATATGATTCCTAATCATATATATTTATTTGTTTAAAAATAAAATTTAAGGGGCCGGAGAGATAGCATGGAGGTAAGGCATTTACCTTTCATGCAAAAGGATGGTGGTTCAAATCCCGGCTTCCCATATGATCCCCGAGCCTTCAAGGAGCGATTTCTGAGCTTAGAAGCAGAAGTGACCCCTGAGCGCTGCTGGGTATGACCCCAAAACCAAAATTAAATAAATAAATAAATAAAATTTAATTTAATTTAATTTAAAATTATCTATTTAAAATAAATTTTATTAAATAATGTATAAATTAATAATTTTTATTTTTTAATAAATATGTTTATTTAATTACATTTATGTACTTAATAAATAAAATTAATTTTTAAATTTTTATTTAAAACAATTTTAATATAAATATGATGAGAAGTTCTGTTTGAAACCTCTATATATTGTTTTGCACAATAAGATAAACTACTTTTTTTTTTATGTATGTACCAACCCTGCTGTTACTTAAATGTAAGTAAACTAGGATGGTAGGGCAGCTATAACAAGTAACTATAACAAGTACTAACAAGTGCTAAGTGGATGAGAGCAATATAATTGTATTCCCATACAGTTCTAAAGTCTAGAAAATAAACTCATGGTCATAGAATGGCCAAGTTTTATCTGAGACCTTCCTTATTATTCTTTGTTGCTTTTCCTAGCTCTTGGTGAAAACTATTAGTCCATAGAAGTTAAATGTGCAGCAACTTCACCCAGTCTTGTCTCCTGGCTCTGGACTCAGAGGTCACTAGTAGCAATGTATTCAGAGGCCACTCTGGTAACTATATGTGGTGCCAGGTGTTGGTACGTGTCAAGGCAAGTGTCATATTCCTTTACTATCTCTCCAGCCCCTTTTCCCTGTGTATGTTACTTTTTTGAAAGCCTTTCATGAAACATAAGTTTGACTAAGGTGACTTCCAACAAGTTTTAGAGAAAATTTAGCATTTTCATTTGCCATAAATACATACACACATACACATAGACATTGCTATTTGGGCCACAACAGAGGTGCTCAATGGGCTACTCATGGTTCTGCACTCAGAAATTACTCTTGGCAGGCTTAAGGGTCCATATAGGATGCTGGTAATAGAAGCTGAGTCTGCCAACACAAGGCAAATACCCTAATTGTGCTATTGCTTTGGTCCCTGAAAGTATATTTTTAACTAATATTACTGGTCAACTAGTAATCAAGTTTCAGAACTTTAAGTTCTCTAGTATATTTTTGAGGCATGTTTAAAATTAGAAAATATATGTTCTATCTTCAAAGAAGAGTAATCTAATTAAAGAAATTAGACCCAGTGTAAACCAACTAAAGTGCACTTTTATAAACAAAGCAGTCTTCAACCCTAGCCTCCCTAGAACCTATCAATAAATCTAAGAACCAGTTCTATTGCAGTAGTTAAAAACGATGAAACACTAGACAAAATGGTTTGTTTACCTCACAGCATAACTGTTGAGGTTTCAAAAGCCTGGGCAACTTTTATCAGATGCTTGTGCAGATCCACTTTTGTCAAAGTGCTTCATAAAGTCCTGTCTGCATAGAGCACCTAAATTCACTTAATAAAATAATTCCAGCTAGGAAAAATAAAATCTCAGAAGCACTCTTTCACTAAGTGTATGGACACAGCTTATCTCCTCTACTAAGTGGCAAAAGGTGAAAGAGAGTTTAATGAGTGATATCTTATAGGTAGGATTAAGAGAACTCCACAACAACAAATGGAGAGGCACCCAGGGTGAAAGAAGTCATGGCAAGAAGTTTAAATCATGCCAAGCCCAAAGGAAGTCAGAGCAGGAGCAATTCTCATCGAAGTTACTACAGCAGAGTGTCCCTGACAGGAACTGTGGACTTGAGCAAATCACAGACCTGTGATCCTTTTCCCCAAGAGGCGCCTGTGGAAATCTCAGCTTGCTAATAGAAAACTTGACCTCTCCTTCCTCCCACCTTCTGAACTTCTGGTGCCTCCTAGAGATTAAATTGGACTGAAAACCAGAGGACAATGGCCTGATGATACAATGCTGAAAGGTCAAGCTCCAGGGGCAAAAATAGGGTGAGAAATGGTGAGAGTAGATCTGAGCACAAGGAGAGAAATCCAGTACACATACCTAATCCTAAAGAATTGCTTCTGATTAGATTGTCAGGCTACACCATGCTGCTGTCCCTGCTTAAAAGAGGAAATGAACAAGGTTAAAGATTTATAGATTGTAAGAGCTGAGTGCTTAAGGGTCATCTAAGCCAGTCCTCTCACTTTACAGATAGATGAAATGGAGGTCCACAGAGATTAAATGACATGCTTAAGATCACCTTCAAGTTAATAAATGAATGAACACTAAAACACAAGTTCTTGTTTTTCCATCCAGTGTTGGTTGATCTGTCCATGCAACTCAAATTCTTTATAAACCCTATTGAGTTTTTAGTAATAAACTCCATCCCAAAGCATGAATTAAAGCACCAGTAAAGTTTTAAAAAATATTTTAGAAGAAAAATTCTCAAAGGATCTCAAAAGGCTGCAGCAATAATGTACTAAAGACTCACGATTTTCCTAACATTAACCAAAGTTGTTGAACTAAAATAAAAAAGAACCTACTCTTTTGTTTTTCATGATTAAAATTTGATGTTAATGAATTCAGGAATAAAATAACAAATTAAAACATTCTCACAATTAGGCACTGAGGGATATAAGCATTAACCTTATTATTTTCCCTTAGAGAATATCATACTAACATTGTTTTATGTAATGGGATACTTAGATATGTGATAATTATGGATTAATATATTCTGAAAGATTCTATAAAAATGCAGAAGAACAGTTTCTACAATATCTGGATCATTCGTGCATTATTTTCCATTTAAATTAGAAGCATCCCAGGTCTCATGCCAGATATTAGGGATGCAAACTCAACAAAAGATTTGTTTATTGAAGTTGATTGAATCATTGTAATGTGAACCTCTCACTCTGAGGAGAAAGACATTAAAAGAGAAGTTAGCTTCTGTCAAGATTACAGTTCATTCTCCCTAAGTGGAAGAAATTTTATCATTTAAATCTTGAAATACTGGGAATAGATAGTACAGAAAGTAAGGTGCTTGGCTTGTATGTGGCCAACCTGAATTTTATTGTCAGCACCTCATCTGGTTCCCCAAGCTCACCAGGAGTATTCCCTAAGCTCAGATAGGAGTAAGCTCTGAGTATTGCGAAGTATGGTCCTAAAACAAAACAAAATAAACAAACAGAAAAAACTTGCAGTGTTGACTTCCTCCAGGGACACATATAATTGTTTATAAGAGTGAACTCTGGAAGCTCAGGAAGGATCTAGATGTGAAAAATTACTTATGCCTCAGTTTCCTCATATAGAAAGCTCTAGAAGAATAAAGCTCTAGATAAAATTAGTTTTTTAATGATTCATAAAAGAATCTAGAAGAATAAAGCTCTAGATAAAATTAGTTTTTTAATGATTCATAAAAGAAAGCTTCCAATTTAATTACCCCATCGAAAGCTTGCTCACAATCCACAGTGTCAGAGGACATGAAGTATAGGCCCTTTAACATGACTCTGAGCACTAGTGTCAAAATCACAGAATGAAGTTCAACACCCAAGTCCGCCTTCTCTCTAGGATGGAGCCGTGAGATGCATGCCTCCCCCCCAAAGCAATCCCACAATAAATGGCAGAGGAAGAAGTAGGAAGCACACTGATGGGGTGAAAAGGTCTTAAGAGGAGTAGGGAGATCCAGTGGGAACAGATGCTTACACAGTTGTGTTTCTTGCATAGGAAGAAGAGTGAATCTGAGAAACTGCAAAGCTTCTTTTCAAACATTGCCCTCACCACTAGGTCCCTGAGACTTCCCTAGGTTGTCATGAAAACCAGCCACACCTGAAGAGGCATTGGGACCCATTGGGCTTGTAGTGAAATCAATAGATGGAGAGTCTGGGAATAATGGTGTTGGCCCATTCTGCCAGGTGTTCCCTTTGTCAGATACATCCAGTCTTTCTCCTTCAGCTGAAGCTCTAATTCTTGACATCAGCACAGTGAGATCCCTCTCTTGAGGTAGGCAGTGTCTGTAAGCCAGGAGGCCCTGGAGAGCTTTCCAGGCAAGCTGAGGAGACATGGCTTGATCCATCCTCAGAGAGGCCATCGAGTACAGCCGAAGCACCTTTCTTGGTGAGGACCACACCAGTGCGGCTGACACTTAGGACCTACAAATCAACTAGCAAGCTTGGGTTTTGCCATCAGCAACAGTCAAGGACTCCCAGGCACGACGGTGCCAGGTTTTCCATCTTTAGAAGTTGTATCTCAGAAGTGACTTGAAATCAAGTAACAACATGGTACCTGTGGAAATGCGACTTCCAGGCTTCCGGGAAGTGCCACACATAGCTTCCAGCGGGAAGTGTCTGGTTTTGTTTTTTTGTTTGTTTTTGTTTTCCTTTTTATCATTAAAGTATTATTTATTTCTATTTTATTTTTTCCCATTTTTTCTTTATTTAAGCATCTTGATTACATAAATGATTGTGATTAGGTTTCAGTCATGTAAAGAACACCCCCTTCACCAGTGCAACATTCCCACCACCAATGTCCCAAATATCCCTCCATCCACTCCACCCCCACCTGTACTCCAGACAGGCTTTCCAGTTCTCTCATTCATTCACATGATTATGGTAGTTCTCTGTGTGTAGTTATTTCTATAGCTTCACTCACCATTCTTTGTGGTGAGCTTCATGAAGTGAGCTGGAAGTTCCAGCCCTCCTCTCATTGTCTCTGAGGATTGTTGCAAAAATGACTTTTATTTTTCTTAAAACCCATAGATAAGTGAGACTATTCTGTCTGTCTGTCTGTCTCTCTGTCTGTCTCTCTCTCTCCCTCTCCCTCTGATTTATACTTATTTCACTCAGCATGATAGATTCCATGTACATCCATGTATAGGAAAATTTCATGACTTCATCTCTCTTGACGGCTGCATAATATTCCATTGTGTATATGTACCACAGTTTCTTTAGCCATTCGTCTGTTGAAGGGCATCTTGGTTGTTTCCAGAGCCTGGCTATTGTGAATAGTGCTGCAATAAATATAGGTGTGAGGAAGGGGTTATTGTATTGTATTCTTGTGTTCTTAGGATATATCCCTAAGAATGGAATAGCTGGGTCGAATGAGAGCTCAATTTCCAGATTTTGGAGGAATCTTCATATCGCTTTCCATAGAGGTTGCACTAGACGGCATTCCCACCAGCCGTGGATAAGAGTTCCTTTCTCTCCACATCCCTGCCAGCACTGATTGTTCTCATTCTTTGTGATGGGTGCCAATCTCTGTGGTGTGAGGTGGTATATCATCGTTGTTTTGATTTGCATCTCCCTGATGATTAGTGATGAGGAGCATTTTTTTATGTGCCTTTTGGCTATTTGTATTTCTTTTTTATCAAAGTGTTCATTTCTTCTACCCATTTTTTTTTATGGGATTAGATGTTTTTTCCTTGTAAAGTTCTGTCAGTGCCCTGTATATTTTGGATATTAGTCACTTATCTGAAGGGTGTTGGGTGACTAGTTTCTCCCACTCGGTGGGTGACTCTTGTATCCTGGGCACTATTTTTTTTTTGAGGTGCAGAAGCTTCTCACTTTAATGTATTCTCATCTGTTGATCTCTGCTTCCACTTGTTTGGAAAGTGCAGTTTCCTTCTTGAAGATGCCTTTAGTCTCAATGTCATGGAGTGTTTTATCTATGTGTTGTTCTATATACCTTATGGTTTCAGGTCTGATATCAAGGTCTTTAATCCATTTTACCTTCTTACATGATATTAACTGGAGGTCTATGTTCGCTTTTTTGCAAGTGGCTAACCAGTTCTGCCAGCACCACTTGTTGAAGAGATTTTCGCTGCTCCACTTAGGATTTCTTGCTCCTTTTGTTTTCCTTTTTAGTGATCTAATAATAGTGTTTAGTTTGATTTGTGAGAACAAACTTCCAAGAAAGTTGGCTTAAATGTTTAAATACTTTCCAAAGTTTGGCACTTAAAATGCCAAGGACCATTTGTAATTCTGAAAAGACAAAGATTCTCTTTCTAAAAATGATCATGTTTCTAGCAGCAACTAATCTGTCAAGTTAGAATTAGAACCATACTTTACGTTGATTGTTTGCTTGTTTGTTTGTTTTGGGTTCACACCCAGTGACACTCTGGGGTTACTCCTGGCTATGCGCTTAGAAATAGCTCCTGGCTTGGGGGACCATATGGGATGCTGGTCCGTCCTAGGCTAGCACTGGCAAGGCAAGGCCTTACCACTTGCGCCACTGCTCTGGCCCCAAGAACCATACTTTAAAGTAGTACTTGCAATTTGTAACACTACTAAGTCTCCCATTTAGAACATTTTGTTTGGTTTTGCTGTCTCAGTAATTATACTATCACCAGTCATATGCTATGTTATATTTGATATAAAAATCTTTCTACTTATCACTCAAAGTGTAAAAATAGCAAAATTAAATAATAAGGTAAGAATGGTATTATGG
Source organism: Suncus etruscus (assembly GCF_024139225.1). Taxonomy (NCBI): domain Eukaryota; kingdom Metazoa; phylum Chordata; class Mammalia; order Eulipotyphla; family Soricidae; genus Suncus; species Suncus etruscus. The sequence goes on along the minus strand of NC_064854.1, from coordinate 32,841,469 downwards.
CTTATTGGTTACAGGAAGAAAATTACTTAAAATTTTATTCATTTGAAAATTTCCACAAGTATGCATCAATTTTCAAGCATATTTATAATTTTGTTTCTTTGGGGTGACAGAGCTGTGCCCAGGACTTACTTCTGGCTTTGTGCTCAAATGGTAACGGTCAGAGTAATATATGGGGTGCTAGGGATTGAATGCAGGTTGCCCATGTACAAGGTAAGTACTCTACTTGTTGAACTATCACTCTGATCCCCAAATTTTGAAACAGATTTAAGCATAACTTTCCAAGTATTATTTATTTTAAACAGAATTCATTCACAAAAGAAGTTTTACTTTTCAGTGGTGTAATGTAATCTCATAGATCTAGCATTAGCTATTTGATCACTTCAATATGGAGGTAACTTTTTATATCAGATTGACAGAATAAAAATAACTTGGATGAGGTCACCAGAGAAATAGATGATGTCATTTCTTAGATTAGCAACAAAATCTTATGCTATGTGACATTTCTAAATAACTCCCTATCTCACCATATTAAAACTATTCACAGTTTGATATGTTGCAGATGATATTGACTCCTGAACAAATACAATATTGATAGTTTTGATAAATTAAGCCTTAAAAAACTCTTATTTTGTAAAATATCTTAAATATATTACCCGAGTGTCATTCACATCATCTGTTTTGATATATTTTATCTTCTCCTTTTGATATATATTCTCTTTTGAGATCTCAAAGAAAAAGTACTACTCAGGTCATTAGATTAGAGAATAATCCCTGTGGGGTTTCAACATACATTTTAAAACCTATAGATCTTTCTCAGAATAGTCACCATTAAACAACATGATCTAAGATTTAGTAACTTTTAAAAATTTGATCAGTTTTAATGTTATAATGGAATGCACATGTTAAGAGTGTGACCTGAGTTATTTTCCTTTATGACAAGCACATTGAATCTACTAAAAACAACATAAAAGCAAAGGGCTTCATTGAAAAGAAAAAAAAAAAAACCTTTGAAACTATTTTAATTGATGTTTCAGGTGAACAAATCATTGGTGAGAAATATCTTATAACACCTCACTCTGCTCTGTCTTTTATTTCCCCAATCCTTCTTTAGTAGTGCAAAATTTTATTAATAGAATTGATTCTCTCTATTCAGGAGTTCATAATTAAAAAATGTGTCTCAACATTAATTTGCCTTCCAAGTACCAGTGCTCTTGAACTAATTGTGAAAACAGGTTGAAAATTGGTCTTATTTATTTTAGAAAACTTGCAAATTTAGTCTTGAGTGGTTTTACAGTTTTAGTCCAAAGAAGAAATCATAATTTATCACCTGAAACAAAAATCTGAGTTTATCACTTTGCTGCAAAGCAAAGCAAACTGATTTTTTTTTTCCTATTTAGTATTTGGAGATGCCTGGAGTTTCAGGATTGGGAGAATTTCCAAGCTGAAGTGTTTGAGACTTAGCTAATCTTTAGTCATGGAAGTCTTTTTGATGACAGATAACTATTTCTTGGGAGTAATATATGTTCGGTGGCATGAGTGCAAAAGGAACATTGCCAATGATTGATTGGGAAGAGTTTAAGATCAATTTTGGAAATTGCTTATGTATGGCCAAAAAGCAATTAGCATTTCCTGTTTTTTTTTTTTTTTTTTTTGTTTCTAAGATTTTTATTTTTTCAATTAAGACATACGGAACAAATATGAAAAAAGATTTCCTCAAATCTTGTGCACTGGTGTTTTTGAATCTGAAGAATATAAGTTCCCACTGTGTAGATTTTATTTGAAATAGTTCAAGAAAATTTTTATTTGAAAATTAAAAGTTTTAATAATAATCCTTTTAAACATCAAGGTTTATTTTAAATATTTTTATGTTGAAATATTCAAAATTACCAAAGGGGAGAAAAAATAGAAGAAATAGAGGAATGAATCTTTCTGTATCTGTTAATTAATTTCATAATATATTATTTTGTTCTACTTTATATGTGGCCTCTTCCCCATCCAAATTTTTTTTGGTGTATTCAAAATTAAATTCTAAGTATTATAATATTCTCATGGATATTTCTTTATATATACATATATAAATATATATTCTATTCAAAATAGAATATTATCATTAGAATACTTTATAAAATTGCAAATAGTTCTTTAATAATCAGTAATATTTATATTGTCCTGATTAAATATACTTTTACAGTTGGTTTGTTCAAATCAGAATTGAAATAAGAATATATATTGCATTTGACTATTATAGCTCTTAATGTTTAAAAATCAGTCACTTTTTCTTTTATTCCCATGTCATTTATTTTTTAATGAAATTATAACATTTTCCCTAGACATGTTTCCTTCACCCTTTTGGCATCAATTAAACACAATTCTCTACCTATATATTTTGCAAACTGGTTTATATTTAAATAACTGATTACATTTGGAGCCAATGTACTAGATAGGAATAGTCCAGGGCAAACAAATGATTCAGCTCCTCTACCAAGTTCCAAAAGAAAATAATGGTCATTGATTCTTCTCAGGTAATCTGATCAGGAATTATACCTCTTGGGTATTTTTCAGAATGGGTAAGGATAGATTCACCTTTCTGTGTGAAGTCACTGCAACTCACTGCCATACCCAATATCTTCATAAAAAAAAAGCCTAGATCCACAACTTAACCTTATCAAACTGCCAAGCCACAAATTTGTTTCAGGTAGATATAGATCCTGGACACCTCAAAATTTCATAATAATGTCAGTTCAGTGGTATTACAGGAAATCTCGTGGGAAATTTACATAATAATCTACAAAGCTCAGTGAGCCTAAACAGTAAGCACAAAAGGTTCAACAAGCGCCAACCACAGCACAAGTAAATCCTTAGACACTGACTTAATGAGTCTCCAAAGACACCATGAAGAGATATAACAATTATTTCAAATTGACCCTGTTGATTTAAGTTTTTTCTTTATGTTGTAACAATCAGTATAAAGTAAATTTGTGCCTACAAGGGGGCAGCAGGGATAGTGGGTGGAAAATTAGGGACATTGGTAAAGAAATCACACTGGTGGTGGAATTAGTGTTTGAACATTTAATGCCTAAAAAAAACTGTATTATGAACAACTTCCTCTATGATCCTTCCAAACACCACCATGAATAATTTCTGAGTGTAGAGCCAGAAGTAACCTTTGAGCATTGTCAGGTATGACCTCTCATCCAAAACTCCCCCACAAAAAAATAGGTCAGTAGAAGGGATATGATTCAAGTATAGTATGTATGAAGTCATAAATTTGGTCCCTGGTACTTTATGATACTCTGTGCACTGTTATGTGTACTCCTGGTGGCTACTGCAGAGCTGAAGTATTCCAAAGCCAAGCAAGCACTATCTCTCATGTATTAAGAAAGTATGGCTCTACTTTAAAAAAAAAGAAAGCCCATTAAAGATCCTTGTATTTCTTAGTGCATGATATAAGAACCATACAACACTAGACTGTCCCAACTGCAATGTTATTAGTAACACCATTATTAGTTATTAGCACCATTGATGGACTCAAAAGTGATCTAATCTATTATAAACTTGCCTATCAATATTTCCCTTAACCTTTTATTTAATTACTGATTGTTGGCTATAACCATTATGTACCAGTCTTAATTTTTACAATTCTACCAGAAATCTGTTAATGATTTTTCTATCGGTCTTTTTTTTTTTGGTGGGGGGGAGACACCCGGTGATGCTCAGGGGTTACTCCTGGCTATGCACTCAGAAATCGCTCCTGGCTTGGGGGACCATATGAGACACTGGGGTATCAAACTGCGGTCTATCCTAGGTTAGCGTGTACAAGGCAGACACACTAACACTTGCGCCACCACTCTGGCCTCTCTATCAGTCTTTCTGAATTTATTATAGTAATTCTGCTCCGGAGAAGAAAATTATTCCATTAGCTATTTGGTTACTTTTAAAGATATTCCTTTCAGGAAGAGTAAGATATGTTTTTTTTCTTATCTGAATAATAATCAGACGCTTGTGCCTAACAGCTACCACATGTCAACAATGTTTTTCTTCTGAGTATCAATCTTTTTATGGGTCTGTATACATAAGTGTATTTGTGTGCATGTCTACATATATACACATGTTTATGATTGGATCTGGAAGTTGTTATGTGACTGCTTGAAGCGAATGTATTTCCTGGTACTATTTGGAGGAATGCTCTATTATGTCTATTAGACTATTTGGCCTAATGTGTAGTTCAAATTTATATTCTTATTAATCTTCTATTGTTTCCATTGCTTAAAGTGGGATCTCAGGGCTAAAGCAAAAGCATAGTTAGTAAGTTGGCCTGGATTAGTTCTCCAGTACATTATATGGTACCCCAATATCTCCAAGAATCATCCCTAAGCACAGAGCTGGGAGTAAGCCTGAGCTCATACAACTGTGACCGAAAACACAAAAATAAAAATAAATTGATGTGTTCAATACTAATCATCGCAGTCTATTTCATCTTTAAGATATGTTAATATGAGTATGTATAGAAGAGTTCCAATATTAGGTAGATGTATATCACTTTCTTGTTGCCTTTTATTATTTCTGATTTGGGTTCTATTTTGTTGATAGAAGACTAGCAACTCCTACTTTTTTTCTTAGTTATTAAACAGAATCCCCAATCACCATTGGAGTGTCCAGATGATCCCTTTGAGCATCCTTCTTGAGAATTACCTGAGCCACAGAGCCTGGCTGCACTGTATCCTCAGGTTCATGCATTAAACAGCTGACCCAGTTAGCAAAGAATCAATGGGAAGGGACTTCGGATCACCTCAGCGCCATTTGGGAGCTCTCTCCAAGTTAAAAAAAAAATAGAAACAAGTGTTGGTACTTTTGTTTGGGGCGTGGAAATTTATATATAGGTAAGTATGCAAATAGGCAGAAATGACATCTACTAACATTGCTTTGTACAGAATATGTCTTACTATCTTTTTAAGCTTTATTTTAGGCTTTCAAGAGGGTGTTTAATAGTTTTATTATATAATTTTCATGTTATTCAATACATAGCCTGGGTATTTTGCATTTTCCTATTTTATTTTTTATTTGGAGATCACATCTGGTGGTTTTGTCTCTTCACAGTTAGGGACTAGGGTTCACTTCCAGTAGCACTGGGATGAGGGAACCATGTGGTTCTGAGGACTGGACCCAGGGATCCCACATGAAATATGTGTTCTAACCCTTAATACAACCCTTATTTTAACACTTTAAATGTGGTTTCTATTCTATAATTTATGTGTGATTTTACTAATAAATCTTATATCCTGCCTCTATTCTAAGATTTAGAATTGGATATATAATTCAGAATAGGTATTTTCATTTACTCTTTTAGATTTTTCCATGTATCATGTAATCATATTTATCCAGAAATAGGGATATTGTTTATCACTTTCTTTCTAATTTTTCTCTCTCTAAATACTTTTCCCATCCAACTACATGAGCTAATACCCTCAATATTGATTGAAAATTAATGGAGAGTAATAGCCATTCTTGTCTTATTATTGACTTGGTGGATAAACTTTCAGGATCTCCACAAGTAATACTAAGGTTTCATAGTGGAATATACATATTTTATTGTGATGTGTTTAAGAAGATTTCTCAATTTCTACATTTTAAACAAGAATTATTAATACGTCATGACAAATGTGGTTTTGACTGCTATTGGAGATAATTATATGACTTTTATTCTTCTTAACTCTGCTTATATGACTAACTATACCAATTTACACCAAAAAAATTTGAGTTTTATAGGTAAAGTCACTTATGACTATAAATCGCCTTGTCTTCAACTGACAAAGAAACTAAGAGGAAGGAGACATCTTTTAGCTGCTTGGTAATAGTCATCATGCTGCTGCTTTACTGCATTTCTGTTTTTTTTCCCCTAGAAATGTAAGCAAAGAATTTCCTGGCTAATGCAACTTCATTTTTCTGACTATTTTATACCTCATTCTTGCCTTCATTCTACTTTTGGCACCTGCACAGATTCAACTTTTAAAAAGCAATAGCTTCTAGCCCTTGTATTTTAGGAGACCATTTATATGTTAAATATTCCTCAGCTCAGACTGCAATGTCTAAGTTTTTAAAGCCCATTTCTGATTGGCCAGCCCAGACTCAGAATATGAGAGTACATTCAAATTAAATGCAGACATGTTTCAGCTTGGGAACACAATTCAATTCCAGAAGTGAGAGATCAGCTTTATTAACCAAGCCACCCATTATCCATCCCAAGAAGATGGTGGGAATTAAAACCAGATTTTCTTGGTGTTATAAATATGAATTCTGTCAGCAATGACAATTAAACTCTGAGCAACTGAACTTCTGATCATTTTCTTAGTCCCTGATGTCAGGAGAAATGAGTCAGCAAGTTGTTTCTAATTATTTTTTGAGGTGAGGAAACAAACATAAAGGTCAAATGTTTTAAAGTCTGAAGTTTCATTTATTCATTTTTAGAGGAAAAAGCCCTTGTGGCAATGGTTGGGGGGAGGAAGTGGTTTTACTGTATGGAAATACCATCCCCAATGGCTAATATTCTACGAAACCTTACTCAAGGCAAGTCCTGTTGGCAATAAATCTCTCTGCCCTTATTCCTCAACAAAAGTTTGGATGTCATGTACTAGATGTCTCTCTTATTTATATCATAGAACGAATAAAGATAATTCATCAAATGCATTGTATTTGTAACTACCCTTTCCTTATGTGCGTGCAAGCACACACACACACTCACACACATGTACACATGCACTTTTCTGAAACATGAATAAAAAGTGATGTCAATCTAAAGTCAGCTCTGAAATTCTCCACACATTCTGTTAAACCAAAGCTCAAAACTCCTCCTTTTAACTTTCTTTGTATCAGAGGTTTAAAGGGACTGTGAAAATATTTTTTATTCTCCTACCCAAAGTGGCAATCTTTTGGAGTGAGATTGGGGAAGAGAGGACAGAATTATCAAGTCTTTGTAGTCACCATGTCTGTAACTAGTTCCACAGGGTCACAGATGAACTCCCATCTGTATCTCCCACCTTACCTCCCCAGGCCATGAGTATCATCCATGTCACCTTAAGCTAACCACAAGAATGAGTTAAGCAACTTGGAATCTAGCAACCTGGATTCTAGAATTGAGAAGAATTAATGACCAAGGGTTCCAAGTTGTTATAAGTGAAGAGAGAAATCATTGATGTGCCAAAATGTCCTTCCTGTCATGTCTGGAGCCATACAGTTATTTCTAGGATAAACTTAAAAGGGAAAGCCATGCCCCAGAGCCTGGGTAAACTATTGGACTTTCCCCCCTATACTTCAATTTTGCTTTTGCTGCCTACTTACACTACAGTGAACACACATATTTCACACAGCCTCAGAGTTTCTCTGCCTGCCAAATCTTTGGTGGAGATGGAGTCCAGCTGATAACCTGTATTCTTTACACTGGAGGCAAACTAACTGTCTTCAAACTTTCCAGCTATTAGAGACTCTCTAATGCTATGATGATTTCCCACACTCTTAATGCATATTTTGTTTATCTGAGCTTTACTAGGGCCATCTTCATTCCTTCTTTCCCTTTTAACCTTTTACCCCTTTCCTTAACTTCTTTCCTTCCTACCTTCCTTCATACTTTCCCTCCTTCCCTCCTTCCATTTCCCAGGACTACTCCTGACTCTGTGTTCAAGGTTTTCTCCTAGTAATGCATGAGAGACCATGCAGTATATGAATAAAGCTAGGTTTCCTACATGCAAAGCATATTATTTGCCTATTGAACTATTTCTCTAGCCTTCCTATGGGAATTTCTATCTCCTGTTCATTGCAATGGAGAACACAGGGAGTGGAGAAGAATTGCAAGTCATAAAACAATGACCTCAGTCTCTAATAAAGAACTGAGCAGATCTGTGTCAAGAAGGTCTGGATGGCCTTGCAATAATTCTACACAAGTGAAACATGCTGAAGTGGTCACTTTTGGGCAATGCATCTTAGTACTACATGCTTGTGGAAATATATTCTTTTTTACTAAAACTTTCTCCCTCTCTGGTCTGTGTCTTTTCTTCAGCTAAAATCTTCCTCTATCTGTACCCTCTCTTCATACCAGGCCACTGCCTTTGATCCTACCAACCTTGCCTTTTTTAGTTGTCAAAGTAGCCATGGGCTGGCTGTGAGACCAGGCAGGAATACTCACTAGAGAACATGCTCTCAGAGGAATCCCATCTGAATGATCTCACCTTTGGGAAACTTTTCATCCCCAGTATATGCATAATCCTGGATTTTAAATGTCTTTACAATCATAAACTCCATTTTAAAATACAAAACAGATGTGAATTGTGTCCCAAGATTCAAGATCACTTAGAATGCTTCCAAACTGCATCCTTGGATGTATCATTCAGATGAGGTGTTCTTTTCCTCTGTTCTCTTCCTATTTGCTGTAACGTCCAGTTTCACTATCTCCATTTTCAGTGATTTTTAGAGGACCCAGCATGAGGAATCTGGCTGCTCCTGCTCAAAAACAAACAAAAAATCCAAAGTACTTGTTAAAAGAGAACAGGGAGACAACCAGAGACCAAATAGCAGCAGGTGTCATAGAATCTACTGAAGATATTTTTGTTATTGTTATACCTGTTTAAAGCTTGTATTTAAGGATAGTGACTCAGTAGGGACTGGGAAGAAAGAAGTAACTTCACATGTCTCTGCCTAGAGAGAAGTGTAATCCTCATCCATTCATATAATCCAATGCAGGTTAGTTGCTGTGTACCACAGCTTTCTCATCTCTAAAATGGGTCAATACTATTACTTATTTGAAGATAAATATTGAAGTTTTAATATACACAAAGCTCTTGGGACAAGAGCTGACACAGAACAAAGGTTAAATTAATAAATCAAATTTGGAACAGACTAAGTAGTGCTCTGTGTAGAAGGAAATACCTTGATTCAGTTTTAAATGTTAGCACTTAATTTTTCAAAATACTTTTTTTTTTTTCAGAAAAGCAAAACAAGGGGCCAGACCAGTAGCGTAGCAGTAGGGCAGTACATGGCTGACCTAGGACAGACCTAGATTTGATCCCCCGGCATCCCATATAGTCCCCTGAGCCAGGAGCGACTTCTGAGTGCATAGCCAGGAGTAACCTAACATCACGAGGTGTGGCCCCAAAACCAAAAAAAATTGATTTCAAAACCTTGTAATATATCATAGAAAAAAAGAGAAAAATAGAATATTGATAAAAAAATAATGTCATGTTAGCACTTTTAAAAATAATAATGTGAGTCAGTAAAGGTCTTGGGGTTAAGGCACTCAATGATTAAATTTCAGGACACTTAAATTTAGGTTATATGGTCATTTAATTTTGGATTTGTTTGCCATTATTCATCCCAATGCTACAATTCCTACTCATAAGATAGCCATTGACATTTGTAGATTCATTTGGATGAGTTCTATTTATATAATTATTATATTTAAGTGGGTTTCCAGTCCCAAAAGCATTGGTAAGCTGTAGTGTAAGCAATGTTGGAAAGAGAGGAATGGAATCTTCATGGCTTCCATCTTTACCCCAGTCTCCAGGCTCAAACTAAATCAATTGTTTTCCTAGATTCTGCAATAACCTCCTAACTCCTATCTTCTTTTTATCTCTGTACATCCTTATTCTATACAATTTCTTCCTGGCCTTTCTCTGCATGGCTGACCAATTTTTTAAGTTTATATATGTCTAACAGATGACAGTTTAAAACAGAGCTCATGTGTGTGTGTGTGCGTGCATGCGTGCGTGCGCACGCGCGTGTGTGTGTGTGTGTGTGTGTGTGTGTGTGTACTTCACCACAAGGATACTTCACCCAGGCAGACTAACATGAAGGAAAGTTGCACAGCTTCATGGATTAACAATAGCTCAGAAACTTTACAGACTCAAAACCAACTGTAAAAGAACTGAAGGGTCTACTTTAAGGCAAGACAGACCCAACAAACCCACTAATATCTTATAAAAAGATAACACCTAACTCCTTGATAATTATCTCTCTCAACATCAATGGATTAAATGCACCAATTAAGAAACACAGAGTAGGGGCCGGTGAGGTGGCACTAGAGGTAAGGTGTCTGCCTTGCAAGTACTAGCCAAGGAAGGACTGCAGTTTGATCCCCTGGTGTCCCATATGATCCCCCCAAGCCAGGGGCAATTTCTGAGTGCTTAGCCAGGAGTAACCCCTGAGCATCAAATGGGTGTGGCCAAAAAACCAAAAAGAAAAGAAAAGAAAAGAAAAAGAAACACAGAGTAGAAAAATGGTTCAAAAAATAAATCTATTATTTTTCTGCCTTTAAGAAACACACTTAAATAGTTAGTGCAGACATAGACTAAAATTTAAAGACTGTGGAACAATCATACAAGCAAACAACTCCCTTAAAAAGGCTGGGGTAGCCATACAAATATCAAATAATTAGACTTTAGGCTTAAACAGTTATAAGAGATAGAGGTGGGTACTTCTTACTTATCAAAGGATGTGTACACTAGGAAGAAATAACACTTATAAACATATATAAGCCCAATGATGGGTCAGCAAAATACTTAAAACAACTGCTGATAAACTTGAAGAAAGACATCAATAACAAGACAATAATAGTGGGAGACTTCAAGACTGCCATGTCACCCCTTGATAGGTTAACCAGGTTAAAATTTAACAAAATTATACTAGCTCTGAAGAAATAAATTGAGTGACTTAGTAGATATATATAGTGCTATTCATCCCCACATAGCTTCATAAAATCAAGAGGATAGAAATGGTTTCTGATATCTTCTCAGATTATAAAACACAGAAAATAGAGATGAATTACAAACAGACATGGAGAAATAACTTTAAAACCTGGAAATTCAACAGTTCACTTCTGTCACTTTTGTCAGAGACAAAATCAAAGAGAAAAATTAAAGAAAAACAGAAATAAATTAGAATTAAGACATTGAACTATCACAATCTGTGGGACATAGCAAAAAGTAATATTAAGAGAGGAATTTATAGCTTTACAATCATTCATCAGAAAAGAAGAAAGGGCCTACATAAATAACTTAATGGAATATTAAGGAAACTGGAAAACGACCAACAAAATGAGTCAAAAGTAAGCAAGCAGAAGGAAATAATAAAACTTAGAGCAGAAATTAATGAACTGGACACCCAAAAAAACAATACAAAAGATCAATGAAATGGGGCTAGCGAGATAACACAGTGGTAAGCCATCTGCCTTGTACAAGGCCAACCCGGGAAGGACCTGGGTTCAATTCCCAGCATCCCATATGGTCCCCGAGCCTATCAGGAGCACTTTCTGAGTGGAGAGCCAGGAGTAACCCCTGAGCATCAACATGTGTGGCCCCAAAACAAAAACAAACAAACAAAAAGATCAATGAAAACAAGAGCTGATTCTTTGAAAAAATAAACAAGATTGATAAACTATTCACAAGACTGACAAAGAAAGGAAGGGAAACTTAATTAATGAGAATCAGAAATGAAAGGGGGAGTAGACTACTTTGAGAACCTCTATGCCACAAAACAAAAGAACTTAGAAGTAATAGATACAATTTGGAGTCCTACAACCTTCCAAGGTTGAACCAAGATGATCTGGAATACCTGAACAGAGCTATCACTATTGAGGAAATTGAAAGGTAATCAAAAGGCTTCTCAAAAACAAAAGCCCAGGGCCAGATGGATTCACTAGTGAATTATCTAAAACCTTTAAAGAGGGTCGACTGTCAATCCTCAGCAAGCTCTTTTAGGAAATTCAAGAAACAGAAACACTCCTAAACACTTTCTATAAAGTCAGCATCACCGTGATACTAGAAGCAAAAATAGAGTTCACAAAGAAAAGAGAATTATAGGCCCATATCACTGGTGAAAATGGGTGCAAAGATCCTCAACAAAATACTAGCAAACAGAATCCAACAACTCATCAAGAAGCTTATACACCATGACCAAGCAGGATTTCCAGGAATGCAAAGATTATTTCACGTATGCAAGTCAATCAATATAACACACCATATCAAAAACACCATATGATTATATGAATAGATGCAAAGAAAGCATTTGACAAGGTCCAACACCCTTTCATAATAAAAACACTCAATATGATGGGAATTAAAGGAACTTTACTCAACGTTGTCAAAGCCATTTATCACAAATCCATAGCAAACATTAAAAAACAGTATGATATTGGAATAAAGACAGACCTTTCAATCAGTGGAATAGACCTGAGTATCTGGAGATGGACCCATAGGTTTATGAACAATAAATTTTTGATAAAAGAACAAGAAACAAAAAGTAGAACAAAAAAAGCTTTTTCAACATGTGGTGCTGTGAAAACTGGTCATGTACATGCAAAAGAATCAACTTAGACCTCTCCTTAACATCGTGCACAAAGGTCAAATAAAAAGGGATTAAACAAGGGCAAGAGTGATGGCTCAGTGGTAGGGCGTTTGCCTTGCACTCGGCTGACCCAATTTGATCCCCTGGCATCCTATATGGTCCTCCAGGCCAGGAACGATTTCTGAGTGCATAGCCAGGAGTAACCCCTGAGCATCACCGGGTGTGGCCCCCCCCCAAAAAAAAAAGGATTAAACATATCAGACCTGAAACCAAAAAGAACATAAAAGAAAACGTAGGCAAAACACTCCATGGCATTGAGGTTAAAGGCATCTTCAAGGAGGAGATACCATTGTCTAAGCAAGTGGATGCAGAGATAAACAAATGAGATTGCATTTAACTGAGAAGCTTCTGCACTTCAAAGAAAACAGTGACTAGGATACAAAGGCTATCCATGAAAAGGGAAAAACTTTTCACCCAATACCCATCAAATAAGAGATTAATATCTAAGATATACAAAACTCTGGTTGAAATTTTCAAGAAAAAAATCTAACCCCATCAAAAATAAGGGGAAGAAGCAATGAACAGACATTTCCTCAAAGAAGAAATACAGATGGCCAAAAGGTACATGAAAAAATGCTCCATGTCATTAATCTTCAGGGAGATGCAAATCTCACACTACAGAAACTAGAACATATCACTCACACACACACACACACACACACACACACACACACACACACAATACTAGAGCTGGCATGGGTGCAGGGAGAAAGGGACTCTCATTTGCTGATGTTGGGAAAACAATATGGATATTCCTCAAAAAGCTAGAAATGAGCTTCCATGTGACCCAGCAATACCATTCCTAGGGATATACCCCAGGAACACAAAAACACAATAGAAAAATGCCCTCAGGTGCCCAACAATAGATGAGTGGCTAAAGAAACTGTGGTACATCTACACAATAGAATACTACATAACCATTAGAAAAAAATGAAGTCACGAAATTTGCCTAAACATAGATGAACATGAAGCTTATTATGTGAATGAAATGAGCCAGAGGGAAAAGGATAGACAGAATAATCTCACTCATTTGTGGAACATAAAAATATCAAGGAATAGTATGATAATAATACCCAGAGACAATAGAGACAAAGTTCAGGAGATCTAGCCCATGATAGAAAGATTGCCACAAAGAGCAATGAGTGTAGTTGGAGTAGAGAAGGGTCTACTAAGACAATGATAGCTGGAACTGATTGTTCTGGGCAAGAACTAGGTAATGAAAGTGAAGAAACCAACAGGCAAGGCACCCTCCATTAACAATAGTGCAAACCACAGTGCTAAAAAAGAAAATAGAGAGAGAGAAAGAGAAAAAGAGAGAAGCAATTTGCCTACTCTAGAGCAAGGCAGCAGGTGTTAGGGGGTGAGAGTGGAAAAGAAAAGGGAGGCACTGATGATGGTAATGGGAAGGTACACTTGTGAAGGATGGTATACACTGTATGATTTTTTTGTTGTTGTTTGTTTTTGAGTCACACCCAGCAATGCTCAGGAGTTACTCTTGGCTCTATGCTCAGAAATTGCTCCTGGCAGGCTCGGGGGACCACATGGGAAGCCAGAATTCGAACCACCGTCCCTCAGCGTCTAAGGCAAATGCCTTACCACTTCACTATCTCTCCAGCCCCTACACTGTATGATTTAAAACCAATATTGAACAATTTTGTAACCACAGTGCTTAAATAAAGCAATTTTAAAAAGTTCTGTGATAATATGTCTAATGTGGTATCCCCCATCTGGTACCTGACTCTCAAGAATAGGGACCATATATGTCTGATATTTTGTTTGGCTTCAGCACTCAGCCCAGAGCCAGGCCTATGACCGGTGTCTAATCCATATCTACTGAGTAAATTATGACTTGATGAAATAATGAATAAAATGTTTGCCTGGCAATCCAAAAGCCCATGCATGCTCAGAGAGTTAAGACTGAGAAAATCCACTGTCTGATCTAATTCACACAATTAACAAATTAACTTAGTCAATTTTATAAACATAAATAATAAGGTGGCACTTATCTCTTCCTTCATTTATTATGAGCCTGACTTCTATTGTTCATAGGTTTATGAGAAAGAACTGGCAAAGCTATTCATACATTCACCATCCAGTCATAAATTCAGTGTCATGTTTGCTGGCACTAGACAGATATAGACTTTTAGTTTTTTTGTGTGTGTGTGGTTTTTGGGTCACACCCAGCAGTGCTCAGGGGTTACTCCTGGCTCCATGCTCAAAAATTGCTCCTCGCAGGCACGGGGGACCATATGGGACACTGGGATTCGAACCGATGACCTTCTGCATGAAAGGCAAACGCCTTGCCTCCATGCTATCTCTCTGGCCCCTAGACTTTTAGTTTTATAATTATATTTTTCATAAAACTATATTGCTATGATAAGTCACAGATTCCCTATGCTTCAGAAATAATTTTCAGGTAAAAGGGCCAGATTGGTTAAAAATATGGGTTTACTATGCCAACTGTAGAGTCTATATTTCCAAACACCCTAACTCTCTGTAATTAGGACTAACTGCATAAACACAGAAACACAATTATGGAAATGGTCTATCCAAGCTGGCCTTAGAAACTGTGCAGGGAAGTGGCTGTTCAGAAATCTTTGAGTAGGAGAGAAATAGATTCATGCTGAACCAGAGATACAGCCCTGTACAAACTCACATTGTTGTTGGTTTTTTTTCTGCCAGTGATAACTGTGCTTATTGACTCCATTTGGCTTGCAAGACTGAAACCTACAGAAAATGAGGCACAAAATGTTTGTCCTCCTCCTGTCCTTGCTTTCATGTCCATATGAAAAAATGGAAAGTAAATTCTAATGTGCAGATAGAATTCCTCCATTCTAGGAACTCTATAATTATAAAAATTAAAGAGATAAGACTCAAACAAATTGCTCTGAGACATGAATTCTCACTAACTGTGGAGTGCATCAACTTAGTAGTATACCTCTTGTTGCATTGTCTACAGCTGGATGTTCTGCCTTCTGAACCATCCAAGGATACTAAAATAATTTTTAGTAGAAATTACCCAATTTTGGAAATTACTTTGAAATCAGTTAATGCTGACTTGCATTAGTAGAAATTCTCAACTAAGTAAAATAGTTGAATAGCCAAAACAGTATTATCACACTGATGTATAAAAATGGGTGTTTGTCTGTGTGTAAAAAAACACATTATAGAGCATGGAGCAAAAAAAAAAAAAAAAAACTAAGTGAAATTATTGATTTACTTTAGACAGAAGAGTAGTATCTCCAAGTAAGATGTATAGCAAATTGATTTGTAACTTTAGTCAGCCAATACCTTTGAGTTCTTGCAGAGGTAGAAGAACTTGGTTGCTACATTTCCTCAATAAAATTGCTCTTGATGTTCTGGAATGAGGTTTCTACAAATCTAATATATTGCTCCTAAAATAGCCTATTAAAAATGATGACTTGTTCTAATCTACTGCACTTTCTGGCAGGGAATGTGATTATAATCAGGAGAGCAAAGGTCAAGAAGAATGACTGGCATCTGTTCTCAAGGCATCTATGAGAAAGTTTTCAAAACCAGATAAGAATTTAATATAGGAATTTTTGTCTGCCTAATCAAATTTAGATGCCCCAATGCTGCCTGGAATTTGTGCTGTAGATTGCAATCTGCAGGTGGCTATAAATGAGTCATGTGTCTTATAAAGGAGTTCCTAAAAAAAAATAGGAATGCTTTTTTAAAATTTTTTCGATGATTCAAAGGTTCTTATCAGAGACCGACCCCTTGACAAAAATTAGATTTATCCTTAGGATCTATGGGCTAGAAATGCAGCAGGGTTCAGGTAAACCCTTCTCAAATTTCTTGTGGCATTGACAAAGGGACATTAGAGTTGTCCAATAAAATGGAATGTCCCACATAGCATCACACACATATTTAGACATTTTGGCAGGAGAGTTCAGAGGGCAGGACTCAGCTGAGACCTTCGTGACTCCATATAGTCAACGCCTTGCCAGGTAGAGTCTGTAACACTGCTGTCCTTCTTTGCCAAGAAGACACTAGAAGTTTCCAAGCTCTTAAAATCTGGAACTAAAATTGAACCCAGTCTTGTGCCACTGTGCTTCATTTGTCAAAATAGTCACAAAGCCTGGCTAAGTTCAAAGAGAGCAAACATTGATTCCACCTCTCAGAAGTGTCAAGGAATTTTCTGTCACCTTTAACCTGCTACATGAGGCTGGAAAAGAAAACACCAAAAATTAAAAATTGAGTATCTCTCCTGGAAACCAATGAACAACATTTAAAGAACTTCATGGCAGTAATGAAGTCATGTAAATCATTTTTTATTCTGACTGTGTGCAATGGGATTACACAAAACAGCTCTTTCACTTGCCAGAAGACATGAAATTTGGCATTGGAGATGTGAAAAGGAGCCCCATGTTCTTTTTCACTTGAAATCAAAGAACTTAAGTATCCCTCCATCTTGGTGTCTGGAAATTGCTCCTATATCATGTCTACAATGCTCAGTAAGTTTGATCTTGTCTCAGATGCATGTTCAAGTCAAGCAAAAAAAAAAAAAAAAAAAAACTCCCTGGAGTTGACCTACCATTCAAACTACCCTTAAATTATAGCTGGTCCTACATTTTGGGTACAAAGGAAAAGAAAGGAACCTACAACTTGCAGCCCTCCCATCCACAGCTGAAACCCCCTTGTTACATTAGTGTCCTATCAAGTTCATTGCCAAGGCATGAAAGGGTGAACTGAGACTCAAATTTCGATTTAATTTTGCTGCTTCCTGTTTCATTCACTTTGATGCTTTTCCAGAATTTGTTACTGTAATATCGGGTGTGTCTATCTTTGAGAATTTCCTCTTCTTCCTCTTCTTTTTTTTTTTTTCAAATTCCAGCCCAAGTCCAGGCCCAGAAAAAATTTTTTTTCAAATAAAGCAATAAAAGTAGACAAGAAGTCACATTTGTCTTCTGTGTCATAAACTTCTCTGGATGCTAAAGTCAGAGGTCCCTGGATCAGACACCCTGTCTCCAGAATGTTGTCCTGTAAGCACGTGCTGGACCTCAAGGCCCCAGCAGAGCTATGAATTAATAATATTGTGAAAGGATTCTTCTCCTGATGGAAACTTCCTAATGGCTTTGAGTGTTTTTAGATCATTAAATTCTTGACAAAAAGTTGGGCTTGGGGAGGTGGGGGATTAGAAGAGAAAGAAGGAACAAAGAAAGTAACTTTTTAGCCCAAAACATGAAGGAACATTGTCCTTTGAAAATAAATCAGAATAAATTTGCTCTGAAAGGAGACTCTAAAGTCAAAGAAAAATAAACATGGTTTACAAAAATTTGATGAACACATAGCGTTTTTGGAACACATCTATTCCAAAATCAAGACCATTTTTGAGCGTGTGTGTGTCTATACACATGTGTGTCTGTCTGTTTATGTATGTGTGCTTATGTGCATGTGCATGTTCATGTTTGTGCTAAACAGGGAGCAGTCTTTCTAGATGATTGGGTTCCTGGAGGTTAAGTGGAAGTAAGGTGAACTGTACTATGCTTTGTCCATTGTCTCTGAGGTCAACAGTCAGGTCCTGCCTTATATCAGCTCCTCCACTTCTTAGTCACGTGACCTGAAACAGCCAATTAGCTCCACTAGCTTCTAATTTACTTATCTGTAAAAGTATCATACTCACAAGGCTCTCCTGAGGGATTTTATTTATTAACAAATACTGAGCAACAAGTATATGTCTGGCAAGAATTTAGGCCCTCGGGAGACATCTACAAAAACAAACCAAAGGAGGCAGAGGGATAATACAGGTATAAGGCATTTATTTGCCTTTAGCCAGTTGACCCTGGTTCAATCTCTACTATCACATAAAGGCCCCAAGCCTTGCCAGGAATAATTCCTGAGCACTGTTGGATTTCACCCCCAGATCAAAAAATAAACAAACAACAAAACCAATATCTTATGGCATTTGCAGGTATTAGCATGAATTACCCTAAAACAAGACTTAATAGAACAAATGCCATATAGATTTCATGAGTCTTTACTACTGTGAACACAAAGAGACGACTGAAGCCGAGTAGTAGAAGGATTCAGAGTAACATGTTTTCTAAATGAAGCAAGACATCAATTTGTTACCTGAATCAATTAATATGAACCCCAAATGAAGTGTCTATCTTTAGCCCAAAAACTTCCTGCTTCCTGTCACAGTGGTGAAACTCAGCAGTGAGTCACTAAGAGGGGAAACTGAAACAAAGAGGCCAGACAAACCCTAGAGAGCCCAGTGGGATGCTTAGCCATCTGAACCATGCAGAGTGAAACGCCATCATTTTAGCAAATTACTATTTTGTTTTTATTTAAAGAATGAAACTGTGTTCTGGCTGTGAATGAATTGCAAATCTAAGCTGAACCAGATTTCCTAAGTTCCATTATCTTTTCACTCAATAGCTTGTTCCAAATAGAGCTCTTTGCTTTTACGTGAATGTCTGCCAAGTTTTTTAAACTTGTCTCTCTAAGAAATCTCTCATTCTAGAGGATATGGCGTCTTCATTCTTCTATTCCAAGAAAGAGAAGATGGGCCTGAGAGACTGAGAAACTAGATGGAGAGTTTAAGATTTCCTACAAAGTAGGATCTCAGTGTGGATCCACAGACAACCCTACATTTGTGTAGGTTTGAAGTAATCCAACATTATGCCTTCTGAAAGTGAATTTTGATATAGAGAACTTAAACCTTTATGTGATCCATGAAATTTCTTCCTTCCTTTCTTCTATCCCTTCTTTCTACCCATCTCTCCCTCATTCCTTCCCTTATTCAAAATAAAAACATTCTCCATACTCACCACCCTTTACCCAATCCTCTTAACTCTGAGGACAGAGTAAAAACACAACTAGAAGTTGAAAGAGTTTGGCAAAGTGTATTATTTTGTGAGTCAGAAATATTTCCAGGATGATTTTGTTTACAAGTATATCTGCAAAGATACCACATGAATGTTTACCTTCCTGTGCTGACAGTTCCCATTAGACAAAGAAATGGAAGTGAAAATGTGGAGTATAGGTAGGAGATTATGTTCCTCTCGATGGCACCTAAGTCACTCAAATGAAAGTAGTAGGTGAAAGCAAAAAATAAAAGAGGAAAGGACAAAGAAGGACCTACAGGGAGTTCTTTTATGGGGCCAGCTTGTGACTCAGATTTAGGAACTTTTCCTTGTCTTTCAGTGTGCTGAATAAATAAATACCTACTGAGTAGGAAGTGGTCCTTTGAACAGGGCTCTGAGGGTACAAGATCTATTTCAAGACATAACATTAGATTGCCCTTCTTACCAGCAGATACATCTTCCTGGGAACATGGGTGCAGTAAATTAACACTGGACCTCTTTACCTGGTTCCACTTTTCTATTAGAGGGTATGAAGACCAAACACAGAGAACTCCACTAAACCATGAGAAGTGCTCTCCCACTCTTGGACACTTACAAAGTCCAGGTATATTTGAGTGCTTTACTAATATAAGTTTCAAACAAGATTCTGAAGTCAATAGAACCTTGGGTCAAAAATGACTCAAAAAAAGGCTCAAAAATGGCTCAATAAGGTAACACACATTTTGCCTCGGATGACACATATTGTTGGTACAAAATCAAGCCTAGTTCATCTAGCTTAAAGCTTATGACTGCCTCTCACCTTTGCCTCAAAATTCATGAGCAGCAAACAACTCACCCTTCTTTCAAGTTGCTCTTGAGTAGAGTTAAGCTGATGTTATTTCAATGGTTCTGTACAAAAGATTCTGTACACCATTTTTACTGGCATTTTATGGGTAAAAAATCCAAGACTTGGTTCTGTTGAGAAAATCACCTGTGTTCTCTGGCTCCTGGTGGTGGTTTTCCACCATTCATTCTCACTATTTGCTTATAACATCTGTCAGTAGTCAACAGTGCAGGCCTCCAAGGCATGTGCACCTGAACTTCATAGGCTAGGAAATTTAGATATGGGGCTTCATCTATACTTTAATCAAAGGGACCAATGGGACAGATTCACTTATTCAGTCATCTTGCCAACACAACCCAAACAATGCTCTCATGATCAAACAAGACAATGGCACACTCAGCAATACTTATTGTGTGTACAATTCACCTCAATGGCCTTTCTTATATCCATAACCAGACAAATACTTAATTTTTATAAGAACTAATATAACTAACACTTTAAGGTACTCTTAAGTCAAAGAAAGATTCATTGTATTCCGGACTGTGTTGATAATCTATTATCACACAACATCTGTGATGATGTTGTGTAAAAGACACTCTAAAATTCAGTGGTATAAAATAATTCATTTAGTCCATGAGTCTTTGAGTCAGCTTGTAAAAATCTATACTTGAAACCAACAGTGACTCAAAGTGGTTTGCTATCTTTTTTTTGG
Source organism: Suncus etruscus (assembly GCF_024139225.1). Taxonomy (NCBI): domain Eukaryota; kingdom Metazoa; phylum Chordata; class Mammalia; order Eulipotyphla; family Soricidae; genus Suncus; species Suncus etruscus. The sequence continues at coordinate 32,820,714 of NC_064854.1, read as the reverse complement.
TCTTTGAGTCACACCCGGCAGCGCTCAGGGGTTACTCCTGGCTCTATGCTCAGAAATCGCTCCTGGCAGGGGGGGAACCATATGGGATGCCGGGATTCGAACCACCGACCTTCTGCATGCAAGGCAAACACATTACCTCCATGCTATCTCTCCATTCCCAGTGGTTTGACTAGACTCTCATAGAGGGTGTTCAAGGTACTTGCTTTAAATGCTGCAAGTTTGATCCCCAGCACCACATATGGTCCTCTGAGCACCACCGAAAGAGATCTTTGAGTGCAAAGTCAAGAAGAAGCTCTGAGCCCTGCAAAGTGTGTCCCCTCCAAATCAAAATAAACAAAGATAAACTGAAATAAGAGACAGAATTACTTAAACTCGTCTAAAAAGCAAAGGAAATAAGACCCCCATGTTTACCATCTCTATATCCTAAGAAAATTTTCTAAGCTGTTTGGTGAGTAGCAGTGACTCTAGCAGGGGTTTTTGTCTTTATTGTGTGAAATAGAAGACAATAGTTAGAAATGAAAGCTTTTAAGAACATTAAAGCCTCCTAAACACATTGTTTTATAACCAGGATCCATTTGTAGTTCATCCTAAGAGACGCTGAAATGTGTTTTGAAGTGAGGCCTATGCTTTAGGCTCCTGCACAATATACATTTTTACTACTAAAAAAGGAATCAAATTAAGTTTTAATAGCAGTGTGCAGTATAGAAATTCCCCAAGATGCCAGCACTTTAGCACTCCCATATGAGATACACTACCTAAACTCTATGTGGGGATCTGTGTGAATGGTCAATTGAAGTCAACAGTCATGTCCACATGAAGCAATGGAAGGACAAAACGGACTTGAAGTCAAAAAAGTGTTATTATTCAGTCTCTATCATACATTAAAAGTACATTGGGCATGTTCTGGCTGCTCCCTAGGAACTAGGTTTCTCTATTCCACTCTTATACTCAAATATTTCTTTGTTAATATCTTAGCGCTTTCTACCAGAAAGTCTTTAGAGCCAACCAATTGTAATTAAGGATATTTTTTTCAACATATAATGTTGCAACAAAGAGGCGAGCAGTAAGAACCATTTCCCCCAAACCATTTAACAGCCTCCAGGGAAGCATGGTTTCTTTTCAAAGTAAACTATATTTCAATTCATAGAATGTTTTTATTACCCAAGTTGGACTAAGTAATTGACTGGGAATCCACTTCATTGTCTCAATCACAATTAGCTAATGAAACATTGCATAGGAAAATGATAACCTTAAGAGATTCAGGTAAGATTTCCTGTAATCATTTCTACAGAACCATCTTGCCTTTCCCAATTACTCTTTCACTATTCAAGATAATGATCACCACATTTAAATCGATCCTATAACTCGGCACCTAGGCCAGTTTGCAAGCATACAACAATGTTCACTCTAATGTAACAAGAGTACTGATGGTATTATTATAACTCAAACAGTCTAAACAGGGACAGAATATAAGCAGCATTCTAGCTCTAACACTTTGCATTTCTTAAAAAGTAAATGGTATTAGTAATGGTGTTGAGTTCTTTTTTTTTTCCCCTCAAATTCCCAGCTTAGTCTCTCTTCATTTTCATCATAACTTTAATCAGTCAAAACTGGTATTACTTTCTGGTATAAAGTACCAAGACAAGAAGAACTAAAAGGCATCTAACCTGTGCTTAGGAAGTATATAACGTAAATGTTTCTTTATGTACCAATGGCAGTCTATTATGGAGTCAGTTCATCAGTCTCTTATGGAATCAGGTTACTTGTTTACAATCTGCCTCTTCTGGGCTGGACTGATCAGGGTCAACGTGCAGAAACAAATCTAGTGGTATTAAGGATAACTAGACTCTAAGCAGTACTGGGACATTCCTAAAAAGAAAAGTACCATGAAATTTGTGTGGCATTTGTTTGAAATCATTAGTACTTTTCACAGATAACAGAAGTTCACTGCCAATTTTTAGTGCATTGGTGATTATAGCTATTGTTTCTTTCAGCCTTCTTATTACTTATATTCCCTAATATTTCTTTATGAGACTTATCTTCATAATCTTTTCAGCTCTAACTTTGTATTTGTGCTTGAACTTGAGACTGACTAAACAAAGCTCCTCAATTGTCAACACAAAAACTACCCATGAGCTGCCCAAACTGTCCCTCTGCTGTTTCAGAGGAATGAACACAGTCTAAAATGAACTTCTCTCTTGCTTAAATTACCAGACATTATCCCCCACCAAACATAGGGTCTGTCCAAGACACAGTAGGTATAGTCACTCTCTCTGCTCTAATTAGCCATATTTGATCAACAAATGCTCTATTACTGTTTTCCTTCTTCAAACTATAAATTACTTCTTTGAAAATTGAACTATTATTTAATCTTCTTAGTTTTTCATTTTGGAGGGGCATGTCTGGCTATGCTCAGGAATTATTATTGGCTCTATACTCAGAAATTACTCCTGAAATCTTGGATGTCAATATGGGACACCAGGGATCAAACCTGGGTTGGCCACATGCAAGGCAAGCACCCTACCGGCTGTACTATTGCTCCAGCCCCATAAATAGTCAGTCTTTCTTCCTGTCAGATCTTTATAATCAGAAACAAGTAGAGGTATTTTTCCTCTCATCTCTTAAAATTCAAACTAAGATTCAACATGCCTCATATAGGATATAATGAGAAGATATTTCATCTCCTATGGACACCAAATTGGTCTGAATATGGTAAAATTGGAACTTTTCACACAATTATATTTGAACTCTGTCTTTATGGAACTCTCATCTAGTCTTATACACCAAGGTATATGGGAAAATATCTGACTATTTCCCACAGAATCTATTCAGTTTCAGATAATTGGAGTCTCTGTTAATATTTATTTAATAGTAATAAAGCACTTTAACATTTGGTGAGTTGACTGCAGATTGCTAGAAAATATTTCCTTATGTTATCTGTGTGTTCTATAACAAATCCAGGAAAGATAAAATGATAACTCACAGTCCTTTTAGAAAGAAAAGATGATGAGGGCCCGGAGAAATAGCACAATGGTGTTTGCCTTGCAAACAGCCGATCCAGGACCAAAGGTGGTTGGTTCGAATCCCGGTGTCCCATATGGTCCCCCGTGCCTGCCAGGAGCTATTTCTGAGCAGACAGCCAGGAGTAACCCCTGAGCACCGCTGGGTGTGGCCCAAAAACCAAAAAAAAAAATTTTAAAAAGAAAGAAAAGATGATGAAAGTCCTTTAGTAAACTTAAAATACATTATTTGCATTCTGTCAAAAGGAAAAATATTTTAAGCGAAAACAAAACTCCTATAATGTTTTCCGTTGTGTCACAACAGCTGTGAACTGATAAAATTGCTAATACATATAAATTCTTAAGAGAAACTGTTCTCAGTTTAGCATTAAACCTCCCTAAGTTATTAACTATGAAATACTGGTTTCTCCTGAAAAGAAAAACAATGCAAAGCTATAAAGTTTCCTCTTAATCACACAAAAAATAACATTTCCTCTTACCCATATGTTCAACACAGTGCTAGAAGCTCTGACCTACATGAAGACAAGATAAAGAAAAAAAAATCAGAAAGAAAATTAACCCTATTTTCAGAGCCATAAAAATTAGCAAATTCTAAAGGAATACATTTTTGTTATACAAAATCTGAACAAATCCCTTGAGAAATATACTGACTGGGGTGAGGGCGTCCATGTGAGAAGGTTTTATTGAATGATTTGTATTTATATGAATGATTTATATAAAGTTCTTGAAATGGTAAAATGGAGAAATAGAAAGCACATAATGGGTTGCCTGTAGTGAAAGTAGAGGTAAGTGGGTAGGGCCCCACAAATAGGAACATCAAACCTCTTTGGGTAATGGGAATGGTCTATACTTTTACATCATTGAAGCCACTATATCCTGGTCAAGATATGATGCAATGTTTTTATAAGGTAGTACCACAAAGAATTTACCATGAATGTGAAATGCACATGGAATCTCTTTATATTGATACCTAAGAAAATCTGTAAGAAAATGTACAATTATTTCAAAATAATGTAATTTTTGAAAAAGAGCTGGGCCAGGAAGATAGTAAGTACAGTGGTTAGGTTCTTGCCTCATACACAACTGACCTGAGTTCAATCCTTAATATCTGTTATGGTCCCCTGAGCACCACCAGGAGTGATTCCTAAAGATAGAGCCAGAAATAATCTGTGAGCATCTCCAGATATAGTTTAAACATTCTAAATATTTTTTGTAAAAAGCTATTGCTGATATAAGAAAAAACCTTTCTGATATAGACAACTGCTGTATAATCTGACTATGTCTAAATGATCAATTTCACACTGGAAATGCAGAGTTCACTCAAGGGAACATGTTTATTGAATACTCAGATTCATGTATTTGTAAAGGAGAAGTCTTTACTAATTCTGAAGACATTACCCTGGCTCCTAAATGTTTCCTTAGAGCAATGTTTCTCAGACTTTTCTGTCTCCCTTCCAACCATATTTTTTTCCTATGATTCCTCTATCTTACTGATTGCTCTCGTACTCTCATCACCTGCCACCAACATAGTTTTCATCCATAGCCCAGAGAATATTCTGAAGCCCCCAATTTAGGAACACTGCTTTAGGGGAAATTTGAAATAACATTTAAAATGAGTAGTATCTCCAATTACTAGGTGAACTTTCCTGAATCACAGGTGGAGGAAATCAGTTATCCTCACAACAAGTTTAAATCTAATCAAAAGAGCACAAATATGAAGCAGTATGCTCTTGGCATGCCATTTTCTATTAATTCTTCATTTTATGTGTGTGGGAATACATATGCCGCAATTTTATACTCAAACCTCTGCCAGAGTTTCTTTCTTGTCTGAGGTCCAATATTTCTGGTTGGAGTTTCATAACAAATATGCATTGTTTCCATTGGGTTTATACCAGAAATAATTAGGTAAAAACGGTGGTATAATGAAAACAACACAGCTTTTATAATTCATTATTAAATTGCTGCTAAACTTCACAGCTTTCTGGGTGTAAAAACTCTCTTACGTTAGTTGCTACAAATTACCAGGAGGAACCACGACTGCTTAGATGGAAATTTCCTCATTAGGTTTAATTATCATAGCTTCAGAAATGTGACCCAAGATGCTGTTGAGTTCTGCGGACTCTTAAGAAGAAATTTAATGCCTGTGTGGCAATGAAGTTAGGAAGTTCACGACTTATTCCAAAAACTTCTCAAAGCCTCACTCACACCTTCTGATGTCTTACGTTGACAGACTTCTATTTCACTGACTCCTCTGCCTGCTTCATGAAGGATTCTTACAACTGATTTCTTTGTATCTTAAACTTGCTATTCTCCACAGTTAATTTTCTATTTACAATTTTCCCTGGAATAGATCTGAGCTTAACAAAATGCTTGCAAAACACGTTTAGTTTATCCAAGGAAAGTAGATAAGGGGAACTTCCTTCAGCTAGAATAACAACAAATACATTAAAATATTTAAATATATGTTATTTTCTTAAATAAATAAAGTTTACAAAATATCTAAGGCATTGAAATAAGAGAGGTCTTCACAACTATGAATTATTTTTAGAAGGTTTGGTTTAGATCATTTTGACCATACTTTAGCCCTTTGAAATTTGGTTACCCAAATACGTTGTGGATTTCAGTGCTTGGAGTGTGGTTCATGGGCCATTAGCAGCAGCATATGCCAGGACCTTGCTAGAAATGCAAATACTTGAAGGGGCTATTGAATCAGTCAAGTTAGCTGAAGAAAACTCCATGAGGACTGGAGGACTGGGTTTTGCCAAGTGGGATATCAATCTGCATTATGAGAATCACCAATCTTAAATCAAAGGTAATGCACAGGCTATAGGCTGAATTGTGCCCCCTCTTTCAAAACCAGTATATTAAAGCATTAATCCTTATTAATGTGATTTTTCCTGGGAATAGAGTCTCGGGAAATTGTGTCAAAAAATAACTAAGATTAAATGATATCAGAAAGGTAGAAATAAGATCTAATAAGGCTATCACTCCTAAGAGGAAGAGAGATAGAACTTTCTCCTCCTCTATTCTCTCTCGCTCTCTCTTCCAGTCATAATTTAGCTTTTACATAGTTTACATTGTGATCTGAAACAACATGGTCTGGTGATAAATTGTTAGTCATTTTAGTCATTAGTTTCTTCCACAAAAGGCAGGCTCCATGACAAGAAAGAAATACTTGTTTTTCTTGCTCAGCTAAAACCATTGTTGATGATTTAAGTGATGCGATGCAAGTTTCTCATAATTGCCAACTGATAGGAATAGTTCTGTCCTCACATGAGGGTTCTGTAATTTGCATTCTGGCTTCAAAAAAGTGGTTGTGATTTTTTTAATGGATGAATGGATGGATGATTTACACACACACACACACACACACACACACACACATAATGGCATTAACAAGCACTGACTCCTGAGAGCCTACATGCATACCCGTTTCAGATTCTGTATACAATGACTTCACAGTATTAAGTGTTTGAATAGCATAAAGTCAGCCAAGGCTTTCCATCACAACTTTGGGTAGTCAATGATCCCCCCAGAGACCTACCTACCTGTTGAACAATTCCTAGCACCACATTGGCTGAAGTTGACCTAAATGGGGGAAAATCTGCTTTTAGACATGTTTCTGCTTGGCCATGTAATCCTTCTTGAGAAATGTCCCCTATCTCACTCTTTAGCTATCCTCACTCCACAGAGCCTGAATCAAATTAACCTGCCTCTTTACAAATCTATTTCTAAAAAATCAGCTTGTTCATTCTTAAACTAGCTCATTTATCTTTCCTTCCTGTATTGCCCATCACACACACACACACACACACACACGTCCATAAAGTATTAGTGTATATGTATAGTGTATATGTGTGTATATTAAAGTATATGTGCTAAGAAACATGCTATGGAGAACCCCCCAAACAAGCCACACTCAAACACATACACAGTACAGTATAATTTAAAATTTACACAAAAACGCAATACAAATGCTTTCTGCATATCTTTTGGAGCACTATTTATAATATCCGGAATCTGGAAACAACCCAGATGCCCGACAACAGAGGAGTGGCTAAAGAAACTGTGCTACATCTACACAATGGAATATTATGCAGCCATCAGAAGAGATGAAGTCATAACATTTTCTTATACATGGATGAACATGGAAACTATTATGCTAAGTGAAATAAGTCAGAGGAAGAGAGATAGACACAAAATAGTCTCACTCATTTATGGGTTTAAGAAAATAAAAGACATTATTGTGATAATACCTAGAGGCAATAGAGATGAGGGCTAAAAGGAACAGCTCATGATATGACGCTTACCACAAAGAATGGTGAGGCCAGTTAGAGAAATAACTATACTAAAAATTATCATAACAATGGTAATGAGTGAAATAAGTACAATAACTGTCTCAAATACAGGCAGGAATTGGGGGAGGAGAGTGGTGGGGGGCATTGGTGGTGGGAATGTTGCACAGGAGAAGGGGGCTGTTCTTTTTATGACTGAGGCCCAACTGTAAACATATTTTTTAATTTTGAAGAATAAAGTATTACTAAAAAATTGTGACAGGTGATTTTCAGCTCATGTTCGCAATACATTTTCACAGACCAGAAATAAACTATACTTTTATCACTTACCAAAAGTGCTAGTACAAATATGCAGTGGACTGTTCAGAATAGAGACCATAACTCAAGTCAGTGAGAGAGACCAGTTGAGTACAACATTACCAAAGACACTCATGTGGGTTCAATCATACATGGCTTAGAGGCACACTTTATTCTTGTCGTGTCTTTAAATCAGTGAGATGGAGTCATGGTGATCAGGTTCATTGAAGGGGCTTTATCAAATTATGAAAAACATTCTATATCCTTGTGTCATTGCTCTCTTCATGAAAAGCTGCCCCTTTAAACATTGTATTATTTTCATGTATTTATATCTAATTCCCACAATTGGATTGTAAGTTTCTTTGAAGACAAAGACAGTGTTTACATGATTTTATTTTTCCAGGATTCTTGAGCAGTTTTGACAATATTATTTAAATGGTCTACATATTAGTTTGTACATAGGCCTGAATTTGATCATTTTCACTAGATGATTCTTAAGTACCCTTGAGTGTAGCCTCAGTGGTGCCTGAGCACTGGAAAACCTGTGTGCAGTTTGAATGTCTAGAAATACTCAAATAATTGGAGATATAAAACCCTGGAAGAAAAAAATAAAAGGTACTGCAGGGTCTGGAGACATAGCACAGCGGCATTTGCCTTGCAAGCAGCCGATCCAGGACCAAAGGTGGTTGGTTCGAATCCCGGTGTCCCATATGGTCCCCCATGCCTGCCAGGAGCTATTTCTGAGCAGACAGCCAGGAGTAACCCCTGAGCACCACAAGGTGTGGCCGAAAAACCAAAAAAAAAAAAAAAAAAAAAAGGTACTGCAGTGATATATTAATGTATTGTTGTGTTTCTTTCTATAACTTTTAATATTAAGATTACTAAAAACTAAAATGTCATTAAAAGACTTAGAAAGAAAAAATAAATAAAATAAAATGGTTTATATATCCAAAAAGAAAAAAAAAAACAAATTACAGAGTAAGCACAAATTAAAAGCAAATGAAAAAATTCTAAAATTTGCAAAATGTCATATCTAAAATAAAAATTTAAAACCTTTTATAATTACTTTGAAGACAATTCCCTCCTGTCTGCCAAATAAGCAAATAATATTTTATTTCTTGTGTGTCACAGCCTTGCTACATGAGGACACTTCTCTCTAATGAGACTTGTTTAGAGCACCATGGAGAATCTTCTAAAAGGCTTTAGCATCACTGATCTTGAGGTCCTGTTTTAGTAGAGGCATAGAAAGAATTCTGATTTGTCTTCATCATGCCCCAATGTGGTCACAAAGTGGTCATGAGATATTTGAAAATATAATTATCCCTACAGGATATTAAAAATGTAAATTTAAGGGGAAAATGCCTCTCTATCTTTTCATTTAAAAGTTATTTAAATGGGGAATAACTGAAGCTCCAATTGCGCAATTGGTTAGCACATGGTACTTATAAACAGGGCATACCTCAGGATTCCAGTATATGACCATACCTGGGATTCAATATTTGGCACCATAAACAAGTTCAAGTTATTATAAACTATGCAGATGTTTCTGGGGAAAGGGTACTAGCTTACATACCTGAGCTAAAAACCCAAATATCGTATTGCTAAATAAAAATTGGAAATAGCATGAATGGGTGGCCATCAGAAAATAAATGGTTTACAAATACAAAATGAAATACAAGAAGGCCATTAAATATTATAGAAAAATATTTTATCATGTGAAAATGTTTGTGAAATGTGCTATAAATTCTGTCATTGTAAGAAATACATAAAAACATCAAGACATAAAATATCATTGTTATAAGAAAAAAAGCTTTAATATCTTAAGGTTTAAAATGAAGAGTTTACCACACTGTTAAACATTTGGAGAAGTCTTTATTAGAAAGAATAAATAATGGAGCTCCCTGTTTTCATGATATTGTATTTATTAGGGATAATTTTTCATACCAGGAGAAAAAAAATTTTAGCAATTTGTGTGAACAAGAAAATAAATATATTCAGCCCAAGGGTCTCAGCCACAGCTACACTGTATTTTTAAAAAACACACACACACATTCTGGGGCCGGAGAGATAACATGGAGGTAATGTGTTTGCCTTGTAAGCAGAAGGTCAGTGGTTCGGATCCCAGCATCCCATATGGTCCCCCGAGCCTGCCAGGAGCGATTTCTGAGCAAAGAGCCAGGAGTAACCCCTGAGTGTTTCTGGGTGTGACCCAAAAAAAAAAAAAAGAACTCTTTCTAGACTGAAGGTTGAACCAAATGTTTTAGGCATGTACTTAACTAGAGTACCATTTAATGGGGATCCAGATAGAAGGCTCCTTACATGCATGGGACCTGGATTTGATCCTTAGCATTTTGTGTTCCTCCAAGTACTTCACAGTGGGATCCCCACTACACACACACACACACACACACACACACACACACACACACACATAATGGAAATATTTCATTGTGTTGTTTGTTTGAGTGTTACATTTGGCAATGCTCAGGCTCTGTATTCAGGAATTGCACCTGGCAGTGCTTGGGGGGCCATATGGAATGTCAAAGATTGAGCCCAGGTTAGTTGCATGCAAGGTAAATACCCTACCCACTGTACTATCTTTCTAGTCCCCCCAATATGGAGGGCATGAAGTAATACCCTACCCACTGTACTATCTTTCTAGTCCCCCCAATATGGAGGGCATGAAGTAATAGCTCTAGGAAGAGGGAAGAAGAATACACTTTGGAACAGTAGGAAGCAGACATTGGGGCATGATGAAGACGAATCAGAATTCTTTCTATGCCTCTACTAAAACAGGACCTCAAGAAGATCAGTGATGCTAAAGCCTTCTAGAAGATTCTCCATGGTGCTCTAAACAAGTCTTATTAGAGAGAAGTGTCCTCATGTAGCAAGGCTGTGACACACAAGATGTGTTTCTGTGTCATCAAATCAAGAGGTTCTATAGTAACAAATTAAGATTGTCCAGTGACCTTCTGTGGGACTTTGAAAGGGAAGTTGCCCCAGGATTTCAGGATGGCTCAGGCACACACTTAACTCTCTGTTCTTGAGAGTCCTAACTTTTTCCAGAACCTGACTACATTTCTGAAAGCCTTGACATGCCTTCTATCAGAAGATCTCTTACCTTTTTTCCATCACCTACTCCTCTCCCATCCCCTAAATATTCAGTCCATATTCTTCTCTGACAACATTTCTCTAGAGGTCCTACAAACATTTTCATGAAAAAATATGCTCCATCATTTTGTTTTGTTTTATTTTGGCGTTTGTTTGGTGGTTTTTGTTTGTTTGTTTGTTTGTTTTTTGAGTGGGGCATTCCCGGCAGTGTTCAGGAGTTACTCCTGGCTCTGAGCTTAGAAATCGCTCCTGGGACGCTTGGGGGACCATATGGAATGCTGGGAATCGAACCTGGGTCCACTCGGGGTCAGTTGCATGCAAGAAATACCTTACCCATGTTCTATCACTCCAGCCCTGCTCCATCATATTTAACCTGACTCAACCACTGACTTTACTTACCGTATTTTCTGGCTTATAAGACGACTTTTGAAACAAAAAAAAAGGCAACTGAAAATCGGGGGTCATCTTTTACGCCGAGTATATCCCGAAAAATGTAAACAAAAATTGTCTGAATATTGTCACAAAACGAATTTTCCAACTTGATCCTGCACCAATCACTGCAAGGCTGCTCGGACTGCCCCTCTAACTCAGCCAATCCAAGCAGGCTTTTTATGCATGCAAATTAGACAATGTTCTGGACCCGAATCTACACTGTCAAAAGCCTGCTCAGATTGGCCAGAGTCAGAGAGGAAGTCTATGACAGTATAACCTTTGGACCTTTGCTTGTTGTGATTGGCTTGCTGTGGTATATGAGCACAGGAACACATGCAGCACATGCAGCACAGGAACGTTCTGTCTGATACAGTGAATACAGGCCTAAACCTATGTTTTAACTGCAAAATTAGGGGGTCGTCTTATACGCCCAATCGTTTTATATGCCGGCAAATACGGTAACTGCCGGCTCAGTTTACCCACATGGCCACATTGGAGAGAGTGAGGAAACAGAACATATTCAGAGCTCTTTTATTGGGGGGGGGGGCAGTTTTGGGTCACAGCCTGGGTGCCCAGTGATAATTCCTGATTCTATATGCAGGGATTCCTCCTGGCAGACGTGGGGGACCATATGGGATATCAGAAATTAGGAATCTGGTCTGCTGCATACAAGGCAAGTACACTACCTACTGTCTATTACTCTGGTCCAAAGCTCTTGCATTCTTTAGGTATATCTCTTTATACAAGGGGCCAAAGGGGCCAAAGTTTCCTCAGGCAATTTGTACTAGTATGCATTGATGACAAACCAGTCACATCAGAAAGATAGGATCTTTGTGGGCACAGATTGTTCTAACAGTGCCAGAACCTGAAGAGTTAAAATTAGTAGATGCTAATTTCTCTCAGTTCTTGTGGTTGAAAGTCCAAGGTCAAGATGCTCAGGGGTCAGTGTCTGGTGAGGGCTTGTTCTGGCTCAAGATTCCTTCTAGCATAAGTTCATATGGCAAAAGAGCCCTCTAGGATCTCTTTCTAATGAAATAAAGCTCTAAGCTCACTCATAGGGCCTCCATTCTCATGGCCTATTGTCCTCACAAAGGCCCAAATGCCATTCCTGTGGAGGGATTCAAATTTTTAAGATTGAATTATATGGGAGGTGGGGGAGCATAGCAGATGACATCCTTCCACTCATCAGAGCTCAATAATGTGCTTGCTGCTCCTGAGGATAGAAGTATCTAGAAAAGAGAAGTTAAAAATCACCCAGGAGAGGTAAGGAGGATACTGGGATTCCATATGGTCCCTTGAGCATTGCCAGGAGTAATTCCTGAGTGCAGAGCCAGAAGTAATCCCTGAACATTTTCAGGCGTGGCCTCAAAACAAAAACAGAAAACAAAAATTGCCCTAGAACTGAGAAGCACAGAAATATAAAGTGCTCAAGGCCTAAGGGCATGAGAGAGATGATTTTCATCACTTTCATCTTCAAGTTAGCACCTTCTTACTGATTTTCCTTGTGGGTTATTTCAGCATTTCACAAGATCACCCTGCCAACATGGTGCTCATTACTGTGCATATCAATATTCAGATGCCCTATTTAAGGGAGGTTGAAACTGAATTGTAAGGTCAGCAAGCTATAGAAACAACATTCATATTTTTATTTATTTTAAGTTATTTTATTAAAGCATCATGATTTGCAAAGTTATATAGACTTTTTTATTTTTCATAAAACATTTTTTTTATTTAAGCACAATGGTTACAAACATGTTCATCATTGAGTTTCAACCATAAAATGCACACACCCTTTATCACTGCAACTTCCCTACCACCAGAAACCAACATTCTTTGGAAGTAATGTAGCATCCCTACCCACCCCACTCCCCCATAGGGGAAAACGTAGACACTTTTCACCCATCTTTTCATCTCTAAAGCTCTAGCTTTCAGGGAATGTTAGCCTTGGATTAAGAGCAAGTCCTCGTGAATTCTCACTATAACATTGAAGTTATCAGATGATTTTGTTGTTGTTTTCAGATAAACATATTTTGTAGGTGAAATAATGGATTTTAGTTTGAGTCACCAGTAACTTTCAAAGCAGCTCAAATGGTCAGGATGAATGTCTTGTTGAATTTAAATTGGCCTTTCCGAATCTTGTTCTCTATTACCAGTTATTCCTTTACGGGAGACCCAGAGATAGAATACTGAATTTCCGTTTACACTATTAATTATAATGGTAGTTTATATTTCGGGACAGGAAAGGTAAGAAAGCACAGATGTGCTTTTTAGGACAATTCATTGAAAATTTATCAACCTCATTATTGTGACAAATAAAGACAAATTTGGGAAGGGACTTTGAGTATGACAAAGATGTCAAAACCTTCAGTTGTTGGGATCAGCGTGATAGTACAAAGGATAGGGAGCTTGCCTGGCACACAACTGACTTGGCTTGATTCTCAGCATCCCATATGGCTTCTGAGGCATGCCAGGATGATCCTGAATGCAGAGTTAGGAGTAAATTCTGAGCACCACCAGGTGCACCTATGCCAAATAAAAATAAAATCTTAGTTGTGTGTGTGTGTTAATGATATTTTTAAATTTATTTTATTGATTGCTTCCTGGGCCACACCCTGTCAGGCTTACTCTTGATTCCTATTCAGGGATCACTTCTGGTTCTTCTCTGGCAGCATATGAGGTACCATAATTTGAACAAGGGTTTGTCTCATATAAGGCAAGTTCTTTCACTATTTCTCACACCCCTAAAATATCAGTATTTTAAGAAAATACACAGATGAGCTATATACTCAGGAAAAAGTATGCATCATCACTGATTATGAGGGAAATGCAAATCAAAACAATAAGCTATCACTCAACACCAGTGAGAATGTTATACATAAAAAAAAAAACTGAGAAAAACAAGTGTTGGCAAGAAAACATCTAAATAGGAACCTTCATACTCTGCTAGTGGAAATGTAAAGTGGTTCACTATCTATGAAAAACACTATAAAGGTTGCTCAAAAATTAAAAAGGGAATGATGATTCAGAAATTCTACTCTATGAAATCTGTCCTAAGAACACAAAAACATTAATTTAAAACATACATGCACATCTATGTTATTTCAGAGCTATTTATATTAGCTAAGATCTGAAACAACCCACATGGTCAATAACTGTTCAATGGATTAAAAATTGCAATACTATACATATACACAATGGAATATTAATTAACTGTAAGGAAAGATGAAATATTACCTTTTATTACAACTTGAATGGAACTTTAGGGTGTTGTCATAAAAATAAGTCAGAAGAAGAAGGTCAGATGATCTCATATGAGACATATGAAAAAAAAAAAACAAGGCAAGAAAATGGACAATATTCACTGAAAACAAATTCCTGGACTCCGTAACAGAATTAAGGTTCCATTAATTAGATGGAGGGATCAAAGGAACACAGAAATGTGGGATAGGCCAGGAGGACCTACAGACAATGGTGAAGGGTCTTTGGCACTTTAGTATTCTAGTGGTGGCAGAGTTTCAATAATTTTATACACCAAATATAGATATTAACACTAGTTTAAGTGCCTTACAACAGTAATGATAAGATTAACTTTTAAAACCAAACTGGAGGGGCTGGAGAGAAGAGACAACGGTAAGACATTTGCCTTGCACACAGCCAACCCAGGACAGAAGGTGGTTCGAATCCTGGCATTCCATGTAGTCCTTCATGCCTGCCAGAAGTGATTTCTGAGCACAGAGCCAAGAGTAAACCCCTGTGTACTGCCAAGTGTGGCCCCAAAAAATATAAATAAAAATAAAACAAAATTGGAAGGAGGAGATAAGAGAAAGAAGAGTGTTAACCCATAGATAGTGTTTTAGTTTGGTACAAAGAAACAGTTCTGCAGATAAATAGTGGTGACAGTGCACAAGCACCAACTGTTCCATATATTTTACATGCACTATATTAAAATCAAAGTAAACATGACAAACTATGATACATGTAAAATACAAATAAATGAAACCTCATTGCTTTAAGCCTGTGACGTTGCTTTGTTCAGCAACTCTTCCCCAAAAGGTGATGGCCCATAAAAACTCATTTGTTAAATACTTTTAAGTGTTTCCCCTCAAAAAATTGAAAACAGGATTATAAATGTTAACACAATTAATGAACTATTATTAAAATGAGATCTCTATCTCATAGCTTCACTTTTAACATGCTCTCACTTGTGTTCAAAATAAATGAGAATGTAGCACTGGAATTACCTATCATATATAGTATATTCAATAAACTCTGAGGACAGACATGACAGAAGCATGACAAAAGCACTAAAAAAGTTGTATCTGGCCCAGAAAAAAAATGACTCACATGCTCTAATGAGAGTATTATACTTCTTCAGTAACAGTATTGCAAGCCACAATGTCCAAAAGGAAAAAAATGGAAGAGAGAGAGAGAGAGAAGAAAAAAGTCTGCACAGAGGCAGGCACAAGACAGGGCAAGGATGGAAGGAAAATGGGGATACTGGTGGCAGGAAATGTGCACTGGTGAAGGGTCCTGGATGTTGTGTGATTGAAACTCAATCATGAACATCTTTGCAACTGAAAACAACTGTATTATAAAGTGTTTAAATAAAGTAATTTTTTAGAATCTTTTTTTAAAGGGTTTGAGACAGGAACCAAGTCAAACAAGGAGAAACTTTGGCTTCTCCATATCTGTGTTCTCAAGCTCCAAAAAGCAGCCCAAAGAAAATGATCTTTCTTTTGGAGGGAAATGTCATCCCAAGAAGTGGCCAGAGGCCACACTGAGTGATGGATGGTGCAGAGGCCTGGGGATTCTTCCAGGGTTCAAACCCAGTGTATTCTGATCCCTGAGCTGTTTCTCCAGCCTTGAATTTCACCTCTTTACTGAAAGAAAGAAGCACAGAGATTCTTTTTCTGTATGTTTTTAAGTGAGTAAATGCCATGTAGCAGTCCTCACATTCTTGTTATAACCCATGTAAACCATAAATAAATTTTGTCTAATCCAATATTTTGTGGTAAGGCCATTTATCCAGCCTCAGCAGGGGTACAAAACCTTCAGGGCTGGAAAGTTATTTACTATTAACTTTGGGGGTGCCATTATTAAATTTAGTGGACTTGGCCTTGGTGCTCAGTGTTTATATGCAAATAGCACCTCAATTACATTTCTCTCTTCTATTCTCCTTTGGCAATTTTGCAAGCTCTTTAAGGATACAGGATTTGACTGGAGACCTCTGTGTGCCCAAGGCCAGCATAGTGCTCCCCATAAAGTGGACATTCCATCATTAAATGCTGGTACTTGTTGAGTGAAGGAATTCTTGAAAAAGGGAGTACTTACACAATGCACATTATTTGAGAAAAATACATTCAGATGACAATATATTTGCAAGTGTTTTAAGTAAAGAATCATGTACATGGCTATTACCAAGATTTCCACCTCCAAGTATCTTCATTCTTATGAATGATAAACTGAATTTATTTTTAAAAAAAATCTCTCACTGGGATTAAATTTTAAGATGCATATTTAATTTCTATCTTTCCACAGAAAGCGACTTCAACTCTAACTGCTCAATTTATGTTGTCATATAATGAAATATCAAAGCATATATGTTTTGTTTCTGTGGCTGTCACAATTGCTCAAAGAGTGCCAACACACTTGTTTGTGTTGCTCACTACATGTCACATACTAGTTTTGGTCTACAGACACATGGTTGGCTGGGGTTGTGCTCTGTATTATTCTTATGATGACTCCTGAACATTCTAGTCGTAGTGCTCAGGGAAGGTGGCAGTGGGATTCACATATGTGCTTACTAGAGATTGCACTCTTACCAGAATGCCAGCACATCTTTAGTTGTGCTGCTTGCCTGTGCTTGCACATTTCACTGGTAGCATTCTTGCATAATGGAGAGTTGTACACAGGAAATCACACAATCTATTGTGGTGTGGAGGATCTCAGAAAGCAGGGCTGCCAGGACCACACAAAATCACTGCCTCACTCTTGCAAGGCCGGTTGCTCTTTACCATTCAGCCATTGCCCTGGAACTTGCAAATATACTTTTGTTTCTGTGTTTTTTTTTAATATTTATGGCTTATTGATAGACAAGTTGACCCTCTGGAGATACAAAAATATCCTTGACCCTGTGAGCATGTATGTTCATTAGGTAGCCATTGTTGATGACTGAAAATATACAAGGGCAGGAAATGTTTAACAACTAAGACCTTCTTGCCATTTATCTTAGAGACATGATTTGAGCAAACCCCTTTAGAGTCAAGTTGTAAAGTGATAATGGCAACCTCGGAAGAAAAGAATCAATCAAGTGCAATGCCTCCAAGTAAGTCCAGAGGACATAGATGTGAGAAGAGGGAATCAGAAACTGCAGGAAAATTCAACTGGATTGAAACAATTCAGATGGACTGAGACAAGTCCAACAGGTTGACTTCCAAGAAGATAAGCAAATGAAGGTCAGTGAAAATGGACATGACTTAAAAGGAGCTACAAAGAGCTGATCTAGACTAGATATCCACTTCCTGCTCACATAAAGTAAGCATCACAAATTTCAGCATGCTTGTTTTGCATCGTGGATGTGGATACAATCCAACTAAGGGAAAGTCAAAGAAATGCAGGCACATAACCAAAAATATATGAAGTTGCTCATAAAAATAAAGCCAGTACCTTTGTGACAACGAATGTAGCATTTGCTTGAGATGGCACAGTTTTACCAGTCAGAATAATGTCTGTTAAGAGTGTTATTTTTAAAACAAGCAAAATAGTCTTCACATTATTTTACATTTTATATTTAAGAACTTGAAAATGTTCCTGGAAAGAACTACTTGGAATTTCAACTGAAGAATTTCCCCCAAGTTGCTAAAAACAGGGCCCTCTTATGAGACATTCTTTACCAAACACTCCACATGAAATATGTACAATTTGCACCTTCAAAGGGAAGTGAAGTCAATGTACTTTTAAGAAGTAGAAATATGTTTATCAGCAAATGTATGTTTAAATAAATTTCTCATGTGTAGGCTCACAGTACAAAAAGTAGATAAAAACTTTTACATCTGGTCACATGACAAAGCCAGCAAGGTAGTTCAATTTTAGACTTTTAAAGCTGAAAGAAACCTTAGAAAACAATGCAGACATTATTAAGAAGAAGTATTTTCAAAGCCTATAGATCACTGAACACCCTTGGTTGTTTGTCTAGGAATAGTCTAAATTTCCTTGAAACAAATCTGTCTTACTACATGATGGCAAGACTTAGGCAGTTTGCTGAATGTTTCTATTTTCTAGCCAACCACATCACTCTGTCTTCTGTCATAGCATATGGAAGCAACATATCGATATATACAAGTGCAGCAAATTAAGGCATAGATTGGTATCTGGAAAGCTAAAGTAGTGTTTTTTATTTTTGTAAAACTTTGGTTTTTCTAACCTAAATATGACAAATATCAAACAAGACAAGAATGAAAACTGCCATCTTGGTGATTACTCTAGAAACAAGACTAATGATGAATGGTTTCTATAACTGCATTTGTGAGGTTCCTTTTTCCTTAATTCTCATTACACTTTTCAAATTCTTCAGGAAAGTGAAGACATTTTGATATCTGACTGACATTGAGAGATGCTGAATTCAAACATCATAGTAATTTTTTTCAGACTACTTGAAGGGTTATTTAAATTTGACTATTCAGTATGCTTGCACATCAGGGGGAAAGGAGACAATACCAATGGGGGGGAATGTTGAAATAAGGGGAATTACCAATAAGTCTAATTTTAGGAGAAATAGAATGACAAAGCATCAACACCATAAGTGGCATCAACTTCACTCTTAGATAGATACCCCCAAATAACCAAACATGTATACTTAAACATTGTGGATATGTGAAGATTCATAGGAGCACTCTTTATCAGAGCCAAAAATTAAAAACAGCAAAAAGTCCATCAATGGATGGATAACAAATTTGATGTATGATTGTTTACTCTTTCAGAGTTTGTTAAAAACCATTTACTGGGTGGCTCTAGTGGAACTTTCCAGACATATACTCCATGATGGTAAAGCTTTTATTTTATTATCACTTAGTACTTCATATATAGTGCTGAGTTCTAAAAATTTCTATTCAGCTCCTCATATATGTTGGACTCTTATGCCCTCTAAAATAGTATTTGATACTATCAAAGATGATGGTAAGTAGGAAGAGATTTTGGCACACTTAATTCAAGAAGGTGTATGGGCATATTAGCATAGTGTTCTTATAAAAGATACTCATGGCAGGAGGAGTTGAGCTCTTTCATGATGTGAAGACCTTGTGAGAGCTCTGAGCTAGGAAGAGGGACCCTCAATAAATGATGTAAATACTCTGATAGCCAGCTTTCAGTAGGCAGAACTCTGAGAAATACATTTCCTCACTACTTGGTCTAGGGTATTTTGTTATGCCAACTGGAACAGACTAAGACCCCAACGAAACAAAATTTCATTTTTGGCAGCTATAGTTATTCTTGTTTATCAAAGAAAATGGGAGGAGACCACTAGGGAGATATTTTCTGGGGTGCACAACATAGGGAGAAGGGAAGATACAATTGCCTTAAATAAACCAAAAGCATGAAAAAAGGCTAAGAGGAAGGGAGATTCAATCCATAGAGATAAAAAAGATTAAAAAAGGGATTTACCAAAAGCTATATAACTGATGACAGAAGAATGTTAGGCCATGATAAAAAGCTGTGTCTGTCTGTTCCTGGACTGACCTCTCCATGGCCCTTTACTACTTTGTAGTAGAGTAGAAGCAGTTCTTCCTTTTGTGCACCCCTCCCCAAATGTTGGGGGGCTTGGTATGTCTGAGGCTTCCATTGCTGCTATCACAATGTCCCACTGCACAATGTGGAAATGCTCTAATGAGTTTCTCACCTTTGTCCTGGTGCCTGGAAAATCCCCTCATCACTTTCCACTTGGCAAGATAATTGTCCTCTCCATCTCTCCTCACACCAACCCTCTGTGAACCGACATGGCCTCCCCACGGCAAAGTTAGCATCACTTTCTGGGGCTGGATCCAAGTTTTAAAGGATATGATGTTGATAATATATAAGAGCCTTTTTTTCCAGAAAAGAATACAAAATTGCAAAGAAAATTGAGTGTTGAAAGAGGACATTTATTTAGTATAAGAAAACCAATCATAACAGATTTCATATTGACAAGCTTTGGCTAATACTATACTCTTTTTGTATATAATGTCTTCCATACCTCTGAAAACATTTTTTTTATGTTTTAGCTGAGTATTCTTTGATCGGTTCTCCATGGAACAATTTAACATCTTCGGTTTTCAGTAGAGAACCTAGAATGAGCTATTCACTGTCCTCTCACATAGATTTTAATGCCAGAGACTGGAAGTCATCTATCTAATCTATAATCATGAAGCTTTTTGTCACTGCACTAAAAAGTCAGGACAGTGAGTGAGGAGAGGATTTTGGGATACCATCCTACACAAGGAGAAAGAACAATAACTACACTAGGATCCACATAAACTAGTGGGTCCTAAACCAAAGCAAAATAATGCCCAAACTCAACATTCCCTAAGCTTATTCAAAATGTTGTTGGTGTCATTTATGCCAACTAGAGCAATATGGCCATCAGTATAAAAGAAGAGATTTTTTTTTTATTTCTATAAAACAGCTTACTATTGTGGGGTCAGAGAGATTGTACTGGGTTAAGATGCTTACCTTACTTGCCAAGTGATCAATCAGACTTTGACCCCTGACACCATAAGATTTCCTAAGCATTATTAGGTAATGGCCCTGGAGGCTTTTAAGTATTGTTGGGGTAGCCCAGGTATTCCCAACACTGCAAGTCCCAACTAGCACCATGTGCTCAGGCCCTTGCATTGGAATGTCTAGTTGATGGAAAATGGCTAGAAGTAACTGCAAGGCCCCTTAAATTAAATCCTGCTCCCAACCCCCAGGCCCCGACACAAGTAGTAATAATAATACTTATTTTGAGTTGCAAAAATAGCTTAGATGATGAGCACATGCTTGGCATGTTTGAAGCCCTGAATTCAATCCCTGGCAGGTCAAGACCTCCACAAATAATCTCTGGGTGTGGCCCCAGGCCTGCTGAAATACTATTAGAAGTGGTATCTATTAAAAAAATTGAGAGAGAGTGAGAGAGTAAGAGAGAGAGAGAGAGAGAGAGAGAGAGAGAGAGAGAGAGAGAGAGAGAGAGAGAGGTCAACAAACAGCTCTGGGCTGGTGTGCAAGTTTGCCCTATGGGATGGCCAAGTTCAGTCTCCTACACTGTATGATTCCAAGTTTAGTCTCCTACACTGTATGATTCCCTTGGCACTGAGCTATAAGAAGCCCCTACACACCACCAAGTGTGGTTCCCAAAAAAACATAGGGAGTCAAGAGAAAGCTGAGTGACTAAGGTACTGCCTTGTAAGTACGAGGCTACAAGTTTGATCCTTGGTGTTGTATGCATGAAGACAATCCTGACAGAGCTGCATTGTACTGCCTGAGATTCCCAGCATGCTAAGCAATGTCTAGCCATACCAGGGGCAAGAATACGCAAGCACCAAAATGAAATAGTTTAACTCCAGTACTCACTACAACTAAAAGGACGTGCGAACACAATGGTCAGGAAGGGATTCAGTGCCCCAGCAAGCATGTGTGTGACAGTACAACTAAAGTGTGCAACCTCCAGTGAGTGCTAAAGCCAGAATGTGTGAAAGATTGCAACTAAAACATATGGAGTGATGTTTTTCACCTTACATATGGCTGTCCCAAGTTCAATCCCAGCATTTCTCTAAGCACTGCCAGGATGGATTTCTGAGTTCAAAGTCAGGAATAGGCCCTGAGCACAGCCAGTGTGACTCCCAAACAAACAAACAAAACAAAATAAAACAAAACAAACAAAAAATTACCTCTGGTGAGCACATGTGCAAATACCACAACTGTGGAAAATAAGCCCAAGGGCCAAGCATGAGAGCTCAGGATTCAATGCATGGCGCCTCTCCAGCTTTCATCCCCACCTCTCAACACCACAACTAAATGTATCAACAACACAACCAATTTACTATTATAAATTTGTTTAAAGTTTCTGGTCTCATGAACATGTGGTCAGAACCTTACAATTAGTCCAAATAGGTGAGCAAGACCTGAAATGTCAGCTCTCTTAGCTTCGATGTAAGTCAACTTCTTGTCCCTTCTCTGGCACTCAATTTACACTACTATTAAAATTCAGTTATTTTAGAATTAACCTCAATTATTTGCTTCCTGGATGAGCTGCGATTTTTTAAGGGCAGCTATAATGACTATTCATGTTATTTTCCCCAGCATCTGCAGGAAGGACAGATTGAGTATTGTCAAAGGAGGATAAGGGATGGCGAGCTAGAAGTTTCCATTGTCCACCAGGGGGTGCTGTTGGGTGGTGTTGGATGATAGATTGTATAGGTAAGAGTTGGGTTCAGATGATGCATTGGGCCATTCTTTTTTTTCTTCTTCTTCTTCAGAGATGATTGGAATGAGATGTATGTAGCTCTGGAAACAAGATGGGCCTTGTGCAGTGAAGCAAAATGAGTCAAGAAATAGAAGCTGAAAAAGAAAAGCTATCCCTACTTTGGGGAATCACTGACTTGGCTCATCACCTCCATTTCCAACTTCTTTTCCAACAGCCTTTGATGAGTAGTTAACCTGTGGAGCATTTTGAAAATACCACGCCCAGGTCTGTGCCTTATATTTATAGAGCTTTTAGCACAAAGGCATTTTCATCAAAGCTCTTTAAGAGCCGGGCACACCCTGTCAAACCCATGAGCTCCGTGAAAGGAATTGCAACTTCACAGCAGCCCTGAGGTCTGAGCTGGCGAACAGGAATGCTTTGGAATACACTCCCTGGCCACAGGCAGAGCAGCCCAGTTTGAAACCGGTGGGAAGAATGACATCAGGTGGGGCCAGCCAAATCCCTGCTGAGGAGTTTGGGTCCATTTTTCTGGTAGAAAACATGAACCTGATGCCGATTGAACACAGGACAGGCACTCTGGTAGGCTCTTCATGAACTTGATCTCATTTAATCCCAACTATGTCAGCACCCACCTTGCAAAGGAAGAAAGAGGCTGAAAAGGCAAAAATAACTTACCTGGGGCAACAACCAAGAACCAAAACTAAGGTTAAAACTTAAATCCATCTATCTTAACAGCTGGTTAGTTTTTTGCTTCTGTCCTAACATCTGATCTGCATTGGTCAGGAAAAAAAAATACACCAAATGTAAAAGTATGCGAGCCAATGATGGTTCTGCGTCTTGTATTGTTTAAGACTGAGACCAGAGAAAAGGTCTCAGTATATTAAGCAGTTCTAGCTATGGAAATCCACTTAAAACATTTTATTCAACACTTGAAAAATTCCCATGAATCCATGGTCAATCCCTGGTGGGGAAAGGCATGTTCATTTTTCATCCTCATGAAACACCCATGGCAAGAAACACCAGGGTAACTTGGATGCCAGTGACCCTGGTTGGAAAGCCACTGAGAGATGTTCAAAAATCATATTCCGTAGACCATGAGGAAAGATAGCACTTTCTTTGCTAGTTACAAACATCTGGAACACAGAAAGTCCTGTCTGAACCCTAGACTTTGGGAAAGTCTTTAAAACTGCATACATAGCCTCTTTATCTGGGAAGCAAGAGTGTGAAAGCACAAAGTCCCCAAAACAGGCAGTCACCAGTAGCTGTTAGAATTAGTAAGAAAATAAAACTTTTCATGGAATCCCAGCATTTGCCTCCAATAAAGTCAGCTGAAAATTCCTCCTCTTGGAAAGAGTGATGATTTAATTCCCAGTTCTGCCTCTTATTAAGCTGTCTGGACCCCAGTTTTTAACTTCCCCATCTGAGCATTGGAGGTGCTCTTGCTGCCTCACAGATTGTTATGCAAATTAATGAAACAAATGTTAGCTGTTTTAGATGATAATAATGACAAGGGCTATAATGATGTTATCTAATCTCTGCTTTCACTTCCATTGGCAACATCAGACTCTCCTGGGCCAAGTTCAACATCTCTACCCACCCCCACACCCCAAACTCGCCTCTGGCAACCATTACTCCACTCTCTGTGACTAGGAGTTTAATGTTCTTAGATTCCACATGTAAGTGAGATCACACAGGATTTGTTTTTCTCTGTCTGACTGACACCAAGTACAATGCCCTCAAGCCCCAACAATGTCATCACATGCAGCAAGATTTCCTGCATTTTTGTGGCTGAATAATATTCCATTGTGTTTGTGTGCGTGTGTGTGTGTATATATATATATATCCCTCATTTTCTTTCTCTACTCATCTGTCAATAGACACTGTTTTCTTTTTATTTATGATTCTACTCAACAATCTACTTGTAAAGTTTCCAGAATTTAACCATCAGCTCTTGAGACGAAACTGCTCCAGCAAATCCCCAATCACCAAGGCAGTTTGAATAACTTAGATGAGAGATGTGTGTGTGAATTAGAGAGGATGTCGGCTGGGAGGGAGTCAATGGAGGTCATATATTGTACTTCAGATGAAGACAGAGCTGAGAGGATGTCCTAAAGGGGAGTTGGGGGGGGGGTGTGCCAAAGAAGAAATCTTTGAGACTTTGTGGTCCTGCTTCCTCTGTCTCCCTGCCAATCCTAGAAGGTGGGGGTCAGGATCAAACTCCCTTTATCCCTTTCCTTCTTAGCTTGGCCCCAACTCTGCACTGTGGGGAAATTGAGGTCTAAGAAAGGTCTCTAGTTCTTTTATTTTATATCAAGGAAAGAAACAGGTCAAGACTCTTAAATTATTATCAAGGTTACTGCTAAATAGTATCACTGTTTTGTTTCCATTTAAATTGTGTGTGTGTGTGTGTGTGTGTGTGTGTGTGTGCGCGCGCATGTGTGTGTGTGTGAAGGAGGTGGAGGAGAGGTGTATGGAAAGGGAGTGAGAGTGCAAACAGATTGATTACTATCTGGGTCAGGAAGCATGTGGGTGAATATACCCAAGCCCTGAATGAACATTTCATGTTGAATTCTATATTTTCATAGAGATTTTAGATTTTTACAACAGCAGTCAAAAGATTACTTCTATTTGCATTTTAAAAAATATACAAAAGGCCAGAGCAATATAGTGGATAAAAAAGCTTGCCTAGGTTCAATCCCTGGTATACCAGATGGTACCCTGAGCCCACCAGGACTAATTCCTGAGTACAAAGCCTAGAGTAGCCCCTGAGCATAGCTTGCTGCAGCCCCAAAACAATAACAACAAATCTAAAGAGAAAATGAGGGAAAGTCATAAGTTCAGAATATAGTGACTTGTTTCAACTTGAACAGAGGTGAAGGCTGTAGAGAGAGTAGAGTGAGTAGAGTGGGTAGGGTTTCTCCTTTGCAGGCAGCAAACTTGGGTTCAATCTCCCCAACCCAAATAGTCCCAAGTCAGGAGTAAGCCTTGAGGGACGAGCAGCAACAAATCACTGCATAAGCGCCTGGCCCATCCATTGGACTACACTGCATAGGTTCCTGGTGCAGGACACAGAGCTGCCCACATGTGTCCCATTTATCTGTGAGGCTAGGCTTACCTGAGAAATCTTTTGACTCTTCAAGCTTCCAATGAAGAAACATCCTATGTAAAGTAGGAATACAAATTATACTTTCATGTCTCACATGGCTCCACGGTGACAAGGACTGGACAAAAGAACAGAGGGCATTTCAAGAGTAAAGTTATTGAGAAGTAATATACACTTTTCATATGTGATTTTTTTTTGCTTGTAAGTTGCTTGGAGTGACCCCTGCATGTGTCTTAGTGAGAAGCAGTGACATATTTCTTTCTGAAGAAACTGATCAGGATCAAATCAAATAGCCTTTGCCAACTAGTTAGGCAGAAGAGTATTCTTAAGTAGCTTAACTGCCCTCACCAAAGTCTTGAACCAACATGATCTTTAGTCATTCTGACTCAGCCAACTTTTTTGGACCTGGCACCCTCCTTAAAAATAATGAGCAGGTTTTGCCCTCAGGTAGAAAGAAAAAAGGATGCAGAACACACAACAGTGATCTGTTCCTCTCATTCAGGAGTTCCTCTTTGGCATTCTAGATGAAGGCAGGTGGAGAATGGAAAATGCCTTATGTTCTCACCCTTTGGGGAGAGCACTTTAATGATGAGGGACTCTGGGGCTGTTTTCTGGAGTCGGTGGATTGTCCTTCTGAGTTGGCACTTGGTCAGGATATGAGCAGCCACTGGCCCTCAGACGAGACACTTGGTATTGACAACCTTGGAGGGCTCCTGAGCTGATCAATATAAGCATTCTTCCTCTGCCTGGGGCTAAAAGCTAAAGAGACAGATTGGTGCCTATGTGATCACTCGAATTTAATTATATATCATATTGATTTTTAATTAGAACTCTGGCGAGGACCTCATCTATTTAAAAAAATATTCTAATTGGAAAGAAGGTTTTACCCAGTCCATCAAGTCATTTGAAATGCATTGCTCCTCCTGACCTTTGGCCCTCTTAATAAGGAGAAAACCTGCTAGGCAACACCCCCTCAAAGGTTACAAAGACCTTGAAATCAGCTAGCCTTGTTCAAAAATTTTTTTTTTTAATTTTTTTTTTATTTAAACACCTTGATTACATACATGATTGTGTTTGGGTTTCAGTCATAAAAGGAACACCACCCATCACCAGTGCAACATTCCCATCACCCAAGTCCCAAATCACCCTCCTCCCCACCCAACCCCCGCCTGTACCCTAAACAGGCTCTACATTTCCCTCATACATTCTCAATATTAGGACAGTTCAAAATGTAGTTATTTCTCTAACTAAACTCATCACTCTTTGTGGTGAGCTTCCTGAGGTGAGCTGGAACTTCCAGCTCTTTTCTCTTTTGTGTCTGAAAATTATTATTACAAGGGTGTCTTTCATTTTTCTTAAAACCCATAGATGAGTGAGACCATTCTGCGTTTTTCTCTCTCTCTCTGACTTATTTCACTCAGCATAATAGATTCCATGTACATCCATGTATAGGAAAATTTCATGACTTCATCTCTCCTGACAGCTGCATAATATTCCATTGTGTATATGTACCACAGTTTCTTTAGCCATTCATCTGTTGAAGGGCATCTTGGTTGTTTCCAGAGTCTTGCTATGGTAAATAGAGCTGCAATGAATATAGGTGTAAGGAAGGGGTTTTTGTATTGTATTTTTGTGTTCCTAGGGTATATTCCTAGGAGTGGTATAGCTGGATCGTATGGGAGCTCGATTTCCAGTTTTTGGAGGAATCTCCATATCGCTTTCCATAAAGGTTGAACTAGACAGCATTCCCACCAGCAGTGGATAAGAGTTCCTTTCTCTCCACATCCCCGCCAACACTGTTTATTCTCATTCTTTGTGATGTGTGCCATTCTCTGGGGTGTGAGGTGGTATCTCATCGTTGTTTTGATTTGCATCTCCCTGATGATTAGTGATGTGGAACATTTTTTCATGTGTCTTTTGGCCATGCGTATTTCTTCTTTGTCAAAGTGTCTGTTCATTTCTTCTCCCCATTTTTTGATGGGGTTAGATGTTTTTTTCTTGTAAAGTTCTGTCAGTGCCTTGTATATTTTGGAGATTAGCCCCTTATCTGATGGGTATTGGGTGAATAGTTTCTCCCACTCAGTGGGTGGCTCTTGTATCCTGGGCACTATTTTCCTTTGAGGTGCAGAAGCTTCTCAGCTTAATATATTCCCATCTGTTAATCTCTGCTTTCACTTGCTTGGAGAGTGCAGTTTCCTCCTTGAAGATGCCTGTAATGTCCTGTAGTGTTTTGCCTATGTGCTGTTCTATATATCTTATGGTTTTGGGGCTGATATCGAGGTCTTTAATCCATTTGGATTTTACCTTTGTACATGATGTTAGCTGGGGGTCTAAGTTTAATTTTTTGCAAGTGGCTATCCAATTGTGCCAACACCACTTGTTGAAGAGGCTTTCCCTGCTCCATTTAGGATTTCCTGCTCCTTTATCAAAAATTAGATGGTTGTATCTCTGGGGAACATTTTCTGAGTATTCAAGCCTATTCCACTGATCTGAGGACCTATCCTTATTCCAATACCATGCTGTTTTGATAACTGTTGCTTTGTAGTACAGTTTAAAGTTGGGAAAAGTAATTCCTCCCATATTCTTTTTTCCCAATGATTGCTTTAGCTATTCGAGGGTGTTTATTGTTCCAAATGAATTTCAAAAGTGTCTGATCCACTTCTTTGAAGAATGTCATGGGTATCTTTAGAGGGATGGCATTAAATCTGTATAATGCCTTGGGGAGGTATTGACATTTTGATGATGTTAATCCTGCCAATCCATGAGCAGGGTATGTGTTTCCATTTCCGTGTGTCCTCTCTTATTTCTTGGAGCAGAGTTTTATAGTTTTCTTTGTATAGGTCCTTCACATATTTAGTCAAGTTGATTCCAAGATATTTGAGTTTGTGTGGTACTATTGTGAATGGGGTTGTTTCTTAATGTCCATTTCTTCTTTATTACTGTTGGTGTATAGAAAGGCCATTGATTTTTGTGTGTTAATTTTGTAGCCTGCCACCTTGCTATATGAGTCTATTGTTTCTAGAAGCTTTTTGATAGAGTCTTTAGGGTTTTCTAAGTAGAGTATCATGTCATCTGCAAACAGTGAGAGCTT
Source organism: Suncus etruscus (assembly GCF_024139225.1). Classification (NCBI taxonomy): domain Eukaryota; kingdom Metazoa; phylum Chordata; class Mammalia; order Eulipotyphla; family Soricidae; genus Suncus; species Suncus etruscus. Next base: position 32,791,931 of record NC_064854.1, on the reverse strand, counting down.
GACTTCTTCCTTTCCTATCTGGATTCCCTTGATATCCTTTTCTTGCCTAATCGCTATAGCAAGTACTTCCAGTGCTATGTTGAATAGGAGTGGGTGAGAGAGGACAGCCTTGTCTTGTGCCAGAATTTAGAGGAAGGCTTTCAGTTTTTCTCCATTGAGGATAATATTTGCCACTGGCTTGTGGTAGATGGCCTTCACTATATTGAGAAAGGTTCCCTCCATTCCCATCTTGCTGAGAGTTTTGATCAAGAATGGGTGTTGGACCTTATCAAATGCTTTCTCTGCATCTATTGATATGATCATGTGGTTTTTATTTTTCTTGTTATTGATGTTGTGTATTATGTTGATAGATTTACGGATGTTAAACCAGCCTTGCATTCCTGGGATGAAACCTACTTGATCGTAGTGGATGATCTTCTTAACGAGGCATTGAATCCTATTTGCCAGGATTTTGTTGAGGATCTTTGCATCTGCATTCATCAGTGATATTGGTCTGTAATTTTCTTTTTTGGTAGCGTCTCTGTCTGGTTTAGGTATCAAGGTGATGTTGGCTTCATAAAAGCTATTTGGAAGTGTTTCTGTTTGTTCAATTCATGAAAGAGTCTTGCCAAGATTGGCAGTTAGTTCCTCTTGGAAAGTTTGATAGAATTCATTAGTGAATCCATCTGGACCTGGGCTTTTGTTTTTCGGCAGACATTTGATTACTGTTTTAATTTCATCAATGGTGATGGGGGGTGTTTAGATATGCTACATCCTCTTCCTTCAACCGTGGAAGATATAAGAGTCCAAGAATTTATCCATTTCTTCCAGGTTCTCATTTTTAGTGGCGTAGAGTTTTTCAAAGTAGTTTCTGATTACCCTTTGAATCTCTGTCATATCAGTAGTGATCTCTCCTTTTTCATTCCTGATACGAGTTATCAAGTTTCTCTCTCTCTCTTTCTTTGTTAGGTTTGCCAGTGGTCTATCAATCTTGTTTATTTTTTCAAAGAACCAACTTCTGCTTTCGTTGATCTTTCGGATTGTTTTTTGAGTTTCCACTTCGTTGATTTCTGCTCTCAGCTTTGTTATTTCCTTCTGTCTTCCTGTTCTTGGGTCCTTTTGTTGAGCATTTTCTAGTTCTATTAGCTGTGTCATTAAGCTACTCAGGTAAGCTCCTTCTTCCTTCCTGATGTGTGCTTGCAAAGCTATAAATTTTCCTCTCAGTACTGCTTTTGCTGTGTCCCATAAGTTCTGAGAGTTTGTGTCTTTATTGTCATTTGTTTCCAGGAACCTTTTTATTTCCTCCTTGATTTCATCTCGGACCCACTGGTTATTGAGCATGAGGCTGTTTAACTTCCAGGTGTTAAAGTTTTCTTCTGAGTCCCTTTGGAGTTCACAAATAATTTCAGAGCCTTGTGGTCAGCGAAGGTAGTCCTGCAAAATTTCTATCCTCTTGATCTTATGGAGGTATGTTTTATGTGCCAGCATGTAGTCTATCCTGGAGAATGTCCCATGTACATTGGAGAAGAATGTGTATCCAGGTTTCTGGGGATGGAGTGTCCTATATATATCCACTAGGCCTCTTTCTTCCATTTCTCATCCTCAGGTCTAGTATATTCTTGTTGGGTTTCAGTCTGGTTGACCTGTCCAGTGTTGACAAAGCCGTGTTTAGGTCCCCCACAATTATTGTGTTGTTGTTGATATTATTTTTCAGATTTGTCAGCTGTTGTATTAAATATTTTGCTGGCCCCTCATTCGGTGCATATATGTTTAGGAGAGTGAATTCTTCCTGCTCTACGTACCCCTTGATTAATATAAAATGTCCGTCTTTGTCCTTACAACCTTCCTGAGTATAAAGTTTTGCATTATCTGATATTAGTATGGCCACTCCAGCTTTTTTATGGTGTTGTTTGCTTGGATAACTTTTCTCCAGCCTTTTATTTTGAGTCTATGTTTGTTCTGACTATTCAGGTGCGTTTTCTTGTAGGCAGCAGAAGGTTGGATTGAGTTTTTTGATCCATTTAGCCACTCTGTGTCTCTTAACTGGTGCATTTAGTCCATTGACGTTGAGAGGAAAGAATTGTCCTGGGATTTAACGCCATCTTTATTTCAAAATTTGGTGTGTCTTTTGGGTAGTCTTGTCTTAGATTAGGTCTTTCAGTTTTTCTCTTAAGACTGGTTTTGTGTCTGTGAAGTTCTGAGCTGTTTTTTGTCTGTGAAACCATGTATTCTTCCATCAAACCGGAAAGTGAGTTTTGCTGGGTATAGTATTCTGGGTGAAGCATTCATTTCATTCAGTCTTGTCACAATATCCCACCACTGCTTTCTGGCATTGAGCGTTTCTGGTGACAGGGTCTGCTGTAAATCTCAGGGAAGCTTGCTTGAACATGATTTCCCCTTTTGATCTTGCTGTTTTCAGAATTCTGTCTCTATCTGTGGGATTTGTCATTGTGACTAGGATGTGTCTTGGGGTGGTTTTTCTGGGGTCTCTTTTGGTTGGTACTCTTCGGGCATGCAGGATTTGATCACATATATTCTTTAGCTCTGGAAGTTTCTCTTTAATGATGTTCTTGACCATTGATTCTTCCTGGAAATTTTCTTCCTGGGTCTCTGGGACTCCAATGATTCTTAAGTTGTTTCTGTTGATCTTATCATAGACTTCTATTTTCGTCTGTTCCCATTCTTTGACTAATTTTTCCATTGTCTGCTCATTTGCTTTAAGTTTTTTGTCCAATCTCTCTGCTGTATGGAATTGTTATGTATCTCATCTTCCACAGCACCAAGTCTATTCTCAGCTTCTGATACCTGTCCCAGAGCTTATCCATTTTGTCATTCACTTCGTTTACTGAGTTTTTCAGGCCTGTTAGTTGACATGTTATTTCAGTTTGGAGTTTTGTCATTTCTGCCTTCATATTTTCTTGGTTCTTATTAGTGTTCTGTTCAACTCGATCCATGGTTTCTTGGAGTCTGTTGAGCACCTTCCATATTGCTAGTCTAAAGTCTTATCTGAGAGGTTGATTAGTTGTTCAGTCATTATCTGGTCCTCAGAATATGTCATCTTCATTCTCTATGTCTGATGCTGGCCTGCGCTGTTTCCCCATTGTCACATTTGTATTGTGGGTTTTTCTACGTGTTGTAGTGGTATTCATTGTCTATATGATGTAGGCAGCACACTCCTCTGGCTCCTCCCTTTCTGGATGGGCTGACTTGCCTCTAAGGGAGGGGAGTCCTCCGTGGATGAAGCCTCACACTGGGTCAAATCTTAGGCCCGAGCATGTAACAGAGAAGACAGTCCAGAGAGAAATGTTTGCTTCTGTGATATAGCGCCGTTCTTCGTGTGATTTTTCCTTCTTGTTGCAATGGAGTTCTTTCCTTAGAAAGAGTGCACGGCCGCGTAGCGAAGCGGAGCGGCCGTGCTCCTCTGAGCCTCTTTTTGCCCCACTCGCAAGAGTTTCACGCAAGAGGACAGTAGACAGACATAGACAGGTCACACTCACAGTCTTTCACAGCTGAGCCCCACTGGGCCGGTGTACTTTCGCGGATCGGCCTTCACTTTCATCGTTCAAAAATTTTTTATTGAAGTTCTATACCACATATAAGCTAGACATCAGGAAAAACCAGGCAAGGGGCTTCTGTGTATTTATTTATAATGAATTCCAATTAACACTGGAAATGATCCTATTGGCTTTGATCCCTGGCCTAAAATCTATTAGAAGTTGGTCCAAAGATATAGTCTGGTTCTAAAAATCAAATATGGCATCAAAGCCTGCCTCATTTGACCCTTGTTTTATTTTGTGTTTTTTTTTTTTCAAGCAGAGTTAGAATACTTAAAAACCATTTCCTTAAATTCCCTTTGCTTGATTTTTCAAGACTCTAAAACAAGCACTTTGTAAGATAAAGGAAAATTGTGGGCTTAGGGCCAAAATTTAATCCCTAGAATAGGCCCTATTGCTAATTGCACAGAGAATCTTAAAGACTTTGAGCTTGCCCTCTAGACCCCTGATATCTCTAGACACAGTTGCTCTGGGACCTAATTGAGTCACAAAAAGTACTAGTTTCTCAGGGAAGGAGGAAAAGAAAACTCGTGCCCACAGGTAAATTTAAACACATGATATAACTGGGATCATTCACCAGTGAGGAGCCTAACAGACATGGCTTATGATCCTAAAATAGCTCTACTTACATCCCAGGCACTGTACTTGGCATGTCTTATTTATCAATAGATCAGAGTTGCTGGGCATTTCATTTCACAGTTGAGAAAACCAAGGCTTAAGGAGCTTACACAACACACACAGGTTCAGAGCCTGAGAGGAAGAGGGCTTGAATGGAAGGCCCACACTCTTATCTCCTCTGCCACACATTCTCTAGAATCCATGGGTTGGGTTCTGCCAGAAATAGCTTGCCATTTCCTTAACATCTGCCAACAACAGACAGAACCACAGCCAGCACCAGTCCCTCATTTCTCTTCTACTGGTAAACTAAGTTGCCATGAGCCAAGTTGCCACACTTTCTTCCTTGTGACTCTTATTGACTTGTACAATATTACCCTACTTCCAAATATTTTCTCATAACAGCCTGTTGCAAAACAGCCATTGGATGGGGCTGGATGGAGGTGGATGGAGGGTGAGGCCTTTCTCTGCTGGCCCAGACCACGTGTCTGCCAACCTCCTCCAGCCTGCAGGTCTGCAGGTTCAGGATAGCAATGAGGAGAAAACTCACAGGCAGGTTTCAGGAGACATCAGCTTTATTCAAGGCCCTAGCCACCATGTGTGTGGCCTATCAGAACCTTTTACACTGGATCCTTTCAGCCCTGCATTATACCTTGTTTTTCAGCCATCTCTTCTCCTGATGCTTCTCTCTCAATCCATCCTCCAAATCCTCTCAATCCTTCTCCTGCCCCTGAGGCTAAACCTTTTGTTACCCACCAAGATCCCTCCCAGAAATGGGCAGGTCTTATTAGCAGGTAAAGTTACGGGAAGAATGGGCGATATGCTAACACAGCCCACTACCCAGATTTTCCTTCTTTCCCTTCTCTTTATTTCATTCAACTCAACATATTTTTGTTGAGCTTCCACAATTGGCCAGGCACCATGCTTCATGTTGAGACCTCCAAGTGGATGAAATAAACAAACCTCTGTTCTAAGCCTAACTAAGGAGTCAGTGAGGTAAATTCACTCTTAAGAGACAGTGTAAGGAGCATCAAAACAGAGAAGAGCAAACTGGGAAGCTAAGTTTATAGGAGGGACCCTGTAAATTATTCTTGGGTGGGGGAAAATGATGATCCCTAAAGGATACCATTCACCAGAGCCCACTCCTTCAGAGTTCATCTTTTATAGCCCTCTTCTCCCTTCCTCTTCTCATTGGCCTCCTTCCTACCTTCCTTTGGCCAGCTAGACCATATTTCCTCATGCACATGTCTTAGCATCATGGGAAGACTAAGCTCCTAACAATAGGAAACATCCTCTAATTCTGAATCCTTCAAAGGGCACAGTGTTCAGATTTATATCAAGATCAAATAGGGATTTAAAGTGAATATAAATAACACACTCCTTAGATCAAATCCCAGTCTTACAAACTCAGGTACAATTTATCACATAATATAATCCCTCAATCTGATTTTAAAACTTCAACTACTACATTGGATTCGTTATTATTTGAAGTTAAGCTTCTCTTTAAAGGAAAGAGAAACAAGCTCATGTCCCTGAAATGTGAGTACCAGGGAAACAATGATGGTTATAATTAGTTCAATAAGGACCATCTGAAAAGCCCAGACCCTGATTCTTGAACCAGCAAATAATCACATAATGTGACATAGACTTCGCTGAGACAGTTTTAAGGAAAGTGTTCTTAAAAAGAAGATTCAACTCTGGATGTTTTGAACGAACCCTAGAGGCAATCATGAGTTTGTATATAAAGACAAACACATTGTTTCCCTCCTAATGAAAGGAAGAAGTAGAAATTTTTAGATAAAAAGTGGGAGAAGGCAAGGGGACCACAAAAGGAGAGCTTGGATTAATGCGACCATAAGTCAGTGACCACCACAGTGAAAGGAACCAGAAAGAGATTTTCTCCCTCAAAAATAAAGAGAAAAAGTGTTCCCTTAACACCTCAATGCAGGCCTGAGACACCTGAGTTTGGAGTTCTGAACTCCAGAATTATGAGAGAATATCTATGTGTTGATTTAGACATGGGCCTAGTAGTCCAGTAGTCCTGGAAAATTAATACAGGGGTCTTGAAATACCATTGCAGCAATAGCAGTGGCAGAGCTTGTGCCTGAGGACTCCCAGCAGATCTGATGCTCTGGGGGAATGAATTGGTTAGATGGGATCAAGTTTCTAGCTGCCACAAAACCTGATTTATAGCTTTCCTATTGGCCTTAAATTGTAGGTTATTTTTTTCTTCCTGACTATTCTTGGACTCTTTGAACCAGCAGCAGTTCTGAATAATATTTCTGTATTTTAAGGGAGTTAACCCCATGGAAGGGAGATAGTTCAAAGGCACGTGGGAGTCCCAGGTTCAATCCCCAGCACAATACAGCGTGGCTCATCCTTAATTCTTAGCATTGCTAGCAATAACACCCAGCACCTTTGAGTGTGGCTCAATGACAAATAAGTTTGATAGATAAATAGATGATAGATAGATATAGATAGATAGATAGATAGATAGATGATAGATGTGTAATATATACTTATATATAAGTTAAAAAAGTAAGTAAAAATTCAAGAATTAAAAAAAAACTAAAGCTCAATAATGGAACCAAACCAACTGTATGTATAAAAACCTGACTTCTAAATGGAAATTTTTCCTTTCTGCTTTATCTCTCCATTCTTTCTTCCTTTTCTCCCATCTCAGTGCTAAGCTTCTTTGTCTGTTCTTACTTGCAGACTTGTTGCAGGCAGTTCTAGGAGATAGAAAAGAAGTCAGTATTTATACAAATTGAGTAGGGCTATCACACTTTGGTGCAATGATTCTAATACTAGAGGAACTAAGGACTTTTTATACACTTGAAACAAAGGTGGCCTTAACTCACTTTTTCCTGAAGCCAAGTTCTTCCTTCCTCAGGGAGGCTATTTGATGCTCACTCTTGTATTCCGAAGAAACACTTAAAACAAATGAGCCAAAAATGGAAACACAATGTGTTGCTCATATCTGGACCAGGGGACTCTGGCAGTATAGTGCTTGGCCAGGTTCTTAATGAGGAAAAAAAAAAAAACCCTTAAGTGTTAGAAAAATAAGGAGTAAGAGGGTAGTGGATTTAGTTAATCCCATTGAGTTCCTAATTCTTTGCCTCATTCCTGAAGTACAGTTTAAAAGTGAAATAGAGGGGCTGGAGCGGTGGCACAAGCAGTAAGGTGTTTGCCTTGCATGTGCTAACCTAGGACGGACTGCGGTTCAATCCCCCAGCATCCCATATGGTCCCCCCAAGCCAGGAGTAATTTCTGAGTTTATCGCCAGGATTAACCCCTGAGCATCACCAGATGTGGCCCCAAAACTAAAAAAAAAAAAAATAAAAGTGAAGTAAAAGACTGAGAATATTTGGGAATATAGTATATGTTACATACTATATAGTATAGTATATGCATTAGTAATGTTGGGAGTATGTGTATAGTGGAAAGGGGACTTGTCTTGCATATCGCTGAGACCAGGATTCAAACTCCAGCATCCTGTTTTCTCCTGGCAAGGCCTCTAGGAGTGATTTCTGAGTGTAGAGCCAGGAGTAAGTCCTGAGTATGACTACCAGGTGTGGTCAAAAAACAATGTACATTTGTTTTTGTGATGTACACTTGATGTAAATTATATGACTGAAACTCAATATAAATAACTTTGTAATTGTGAAAAAAATCAATTGTATTATGAACAACCTTGTAATCAAGGTGTTTAAATAAAGTAATTTAAAAATAAGTTCAATGTAGAGTACAAAAAACAAACAAACAAAAGGCTGGGAATGACTTTCAAGATCCTTGCTAAGGATGGGTTCCTAGGCCTCCTCTATAGACATAAAGAACTCACTCTTGGGGCATCTCTCCAGGCATAGACTTAATGAAGAAAGGCACTATGGTGTAGGAAGTAAGAGTTCAGAAGTACTAGGTTAAACTCTAAAACTGTTTGGTCTCTGCTGTCCTGGGCAATGATATAGTCATGGGGAGAGGGGTGGAAAGTAAATTCTTGGTTGCTCAACTGCATCAGCAATTGACAACACAAAGTGAGCATTTGTACCAACCCAATCTTTTAAAAAACATAAGCATGCATCCAAAGCACTTAAAAGTGGTGTGAAAGAAAGTGGAAAAATACAATAAAGTTCATAGCAGGAGCATTTGCTATTGGCATTGTTGTCAATGCTAAGTGAAGTTTTGCCAATAACTTCTCTGCTATAAGAAATCGAAATTTGACTGCTCAATTACTTTGCATGTTAAACACCCTTTAATTTAATCTGCTTTTGAGCTGAGAGTGTAGCTCAGTGCTGGACACATGTTTCACATAAATGGGGGCCTGATTTCAAACACATGTGCATGTGTGCATATATAAACATACATATGTGCCATATAAATAAAAATCATACATCAATATAATTCACTTTTGGGGGGAGTCTGGGGCCACACTCTGTGATGCTCAAGGATTACTCGTGGCTATGCGCTCAGAAATCATCCTGCTTGGAGGACCATATGGATTGCCAGGAATCACACACAGGTCCATCCTGGGTCAGCTGTGTGCAAGGCAAATGCCCTGCCACCGCACTGTTGCTCCAGCCCCAATATAATTCATTTTTAGATTCTGCAAATAGCATTGTAGTCCACTTCTCCACCTCCTTTTTTTTGCTCTCAACGTTGAATAATATTTTCAAATGGTTAAATACAGGAAATGCTATTCTAAAAACATTGTTATAAGGTTTTTTAAAGGTATCTTTTTCTCTTGGTGCTCATTAATATTTAGCCTATTTTATCTAATTAACTTCTATTAAGAAGAAAAACCAACACCTTATCAGATGTATATTCCTGGATCTTTTCTAAATACCCCAGGTCAAGAATCTGCAACGCTATAGATTCTCAAGAACTCTGGTGAGATCTTTAGCAGAATTTGACGGATCTTAGTGACTAACAGGACTTTGTATTAAATCCCAGTGATGATTGATTTAGGCAATTATCAATATAGATAAAAAAAAATCCTTTCTAGCTTGAGGATTTAATTCAATCATGTTAAAGAATTACTTCCTGGACCAAAAATAGAATCGGACTTAAGGAATATGACTTGCATGTGGCCAACTCCAGTTCACACCCTGATACCACATGGTCCTCCAAGCAGCAAGTGCAGTCTTGGATGCTAAGGCCTCCATATACCACTGGAATGGCTCAGATAATCCCAAACACTTCAAGACCTGAGCAGCACAGCATCCTTCAGCCCTTGCATTCAACCTCTTGGGTTCAGTTGGCCAAGAAACACAGAGAAAAGCCTTCAGGCCTTTTGAGTATTACTTGGGAGGTCCCCAAATGAATAATAAAATGAAAGGACCATTTTCAAATGTCTGTTTATTATCTTCTTTGAAGTACAGTGAAAATATAATTCTAAGAGCCAGAAAGATAGTATAGTGGGTAGAAAGCTTGCCTTGCATGCAGCTGATCCTGATTCCATTCCTGGCACTCCATATCATCCCTTGAACACAGCCAGGCATAAGCCCTGAGCACCACCTGGTGTAACCCCAAAACCTGAAATAAATAAATAGTTTGATATTATCCATATTGTTTCATTCATTGTTTGTAGGAATTTTTCCCCTTTTTTCACATGCCTGAATGGATCTCCACCTACCACAAGCTGTCTGATAGCCACAGAGTTTTATGTGCAGCCAACTATTACTTCAGGTTAGAGTATGAAGTGAGATTAAAAAAAGGGGGGACCAAAACTCTCCCATAACCTCCCTGGGACATACATAATGAGCAGCATTGCCAATCATAACTGTAATGCATCATAAGAAACAAGTTAAACAGACTGGTAGCTCATTTGTAAAAACACTAAAATATAAATCATTTTGATTAGAAAGATCCCATTTTCTTCCAGGAACTCGAGAGCATTACCTATTTTGTATATTTGTGATTTTCCTTTTGAAAGAAGGTTCACATAGATTGTATTCTGATTTACTTCAATATAACTGACATGAGTCATAAGTTACTAATTTCATTACTTTAAAAAAAATACAAGGACAAATCATTCATTGTATGGTAAGTACGAAAGTTGTTAGGTTATAAAGGGAATTTAGCCAAGGTTTTTTGCTGTATTTTTTCCCCCAGAATAGTTACTTTAAACCACAAGTTCCAGCTAAGAAACTTTCTGGCATCATTAGCACATTAATTAATAACCAAGAAGACATAGGAAGATTTATAGATGATATTTGCTCTTAAGTGTAACATAATTCCCTGACTTCATAACCAAAACTTTTCAAATATGAGTATTGAAAGTAACAAAATCCAGTCCTTTACCCCTTTTCCCACCACCCTCTATTTAAAAGAAAAGATTACTTTTTCCTCTTTAACAACTTACATGACTGATTTCTAATCTTGGCAACTATGTAAAAATGGTCTTGAGGCCATGAAAAAGAAATGTTTTATAAACGTTCTTTTAGTGCAGGGACCTGAATTTCACAATGATACAGCTTATATGCTTGTAAATTTGAAAGGTCCTCAGATAAAAATAAAGCCCACGTATTGATTGCCATTAGCCTATAGAGAAAGTTCAAATAATTTCAATGTTTTTGCTAAACACTTAGTAAGAAGGAAATCATAAGCAAAGCAAAACAATCTGGTGGCTTACAATTTTTTCTTTTTTGGGGGGCCACACCCGGTGATGCTCAGGGGTTACTCCTGGCTTGGGGGACCATATGGGATGCCAGGGATAAAACCTCGGTCCATCCTAGGTTAGCCACATGCAAGGCAAACACCCTACCACTACACCACCACTTAAGCCCCTGTTTATGATATTTTTAAAGAAACCCTAAAAAATATCTCTACCTAGTTATTTTAATTTTATCTTTACTCTCTACATCTAGAGGACACACATAATAAGAATCATTTAAAGCTACTTGAGTCACAAGCATAGATTGATTAAACACAGCAAAAGTGAAAACTAGTGAATTAGAGTTCAGAACTGAAAAAACTGTCCCTTCATATAAGGAGAGATGAAAATGATAAAAATGACAATAGAATTAACAGATTTCCAGAAAGAAAAGAGTATAGAAGGAATAAATATGTTTGTTTTGGTGAAATACAGAAGAGATTTCTGGGATAAGGAAATACACAGATCAGGGACTGGAGAGATAGTACAGTGGGTAGTTGCTTGCCTTGTATACAGTAGACTCAGGTTAAATTCCTGGCATCTCATATGATTCCCAGAGCCTGCTAAGAGTGATTCCTGATCAAAGAGGCAGGAGGCAGCCTTTGAGTACTGCTGGGTGTGGCCCCAAAACAAGAGTCAGGAGGTAGCTTTTGAGTACCACGGGTGTGGCTCCAAAACAAACTACATCAACAATTGCAAAGTACATTAAAGAAAAAAAGAAATCTCTACAAAAGATCCATCAAAAAAAAATTCTCATGAACAGTACAAAAATGTAAAATAAAATAAAATCTAAAAGAGCTTGGGCAAAACTAGGAATACATAGGAATTAGGAACTACCTAATAACTACCATCTAAGAATAAGGACAGAATAAAAATTCAGAAGTATTGTGTGTGTGTGTTGTGTGTGTGTGTGTGTTTGTTCTCGATGGTGGCAGGACCACCAAAAATTATAGCTCCTGACGCCAAGAAAACAGCTGTAAAGATGGGAGGGGTTGCTGTGCATGCAAAGATCCCAAATTCAAACCCCAACACTGTATAACCTCCCACCCTAACCTCCTCACCTCTCAGTACAATCAAATTGTCTGAATAGTACCACACTGCCAGGACTAAACTGTGACTGGCCTGGTCAACAAAGCTACACACACACACACACACACACACACACACACACACACCAGGGTGACCTCAAAATACAAAATCATGATAGAAAAAATAATAAAAATATGATCAAACATGATAGAAAAAAACAGAAGTCTCTTTTAAACAAATGCAAGAGAAGTAAAAAAATGAAAGAAAGAAAGAAAGAAAGAAAGAAAAAAAGATAGAAAGAAAGAAAGAAGATAAGAAAGATGAAAGAAAGAAAGAAAAGAGAAAGAAAGAAAGAAAAAGAAAGAAAGAAAAAAGAAAGAAAGAAAAGAAGAAAGAAAGAAAGGAAAGAAAGAAAGAAGAAAAAGAAAGAAAGAAACAGACAAAGAAAGAAAGAAAGAAGGAGAAAGAAAGAAAGAAAGAAACAAAAAGAAAGAAAGAAAGAAAGAAAGAAAGAAAGAAAGAAAGAAAGAAAGAAAGAAAGAAAGAAAGAAAGAAAGAAAGAAAGAAAGAAAGAAAGAAGTTGTGTGGTTAAAAATCCTTTGAATGAAGATACAGGTGAGAACACTGAGTTGAGAGAAGGAACAAGTTTGAAAACCTTGTTTAGGAGAGAGATATTGAAAAACTGTATTTTGGAAGAATATATATAAGTCTGTGATAGCCTGAGGTCAGCAAAGTTAGCTATTAGAGAATTCTCAAAAAAAAAAAAAAAAAAAAAACTACAGGAAATAGGAGCCGGAGTGATGGCACAACTATAGGGCTTTTGCCTGGGCTGACCCAGGACGGACAGCAGTTCAATCCCCCACTGTCCCGTATGGTCCCCCAAGCTAGGAGCGATTTCTGAGCGCATAGCCAGAAGTAACCCCTAAGCGTCACCGAGTGTGCCCCCCCCCCCAAAAAATAAAACAAACTATAGGAAATAGCATGCTGCCATCATGAGGGTCTTCCAGTAGGAGAAATATTGGCTGTGTGTTAGTTTTCTTTTGTAGTAGAGAAGTGAAGCATATTGAAAAAGAATCAGATGGTGATCTTTGAATGATGGGCACTGGCAGTCTGCTAGCCTTCAGATTCTTAGTTCCTGAGACAGTTCGACTCCATTAGAACATGAAATAGCAAAAACGTCATTCTAATAGGCTATTCAAAAAGGTAGGCTGAAAATGGATTGGGTTTGCATTTCCCTCAGTATACATTTCCATAGAAAACTGAGAGTATCACTGGCAGTGGCCCCAGGTCCCTGACTACTGCTTTGGAAACCCCTAGCCTCACACACCACCACAAAAATTAAATTAAATTAAATAAGGCAGTCAAGCCGATGTCAGGAGAGCATAGGTAAGGACACCATAGACTGATCAGGTGGGTGGTGGAACTTTGTCCTCAAACACAGAGCTTGTGCCAGAGAAGCTGGGACTGTTGTAGATCAGGAAGCAGCAACCTTAGCAATTGTACTCTGTAAGAGAGCTAGGTGAAATGGGGCATTGTCTGAGTTGCATCATTTAAGGGACTCCAGGAAGGTCATTAGGACAAGCTCTACTTGCTCTCTTTTACTATCCAATAAAAGTACAAAGACCTCTGGATGAGGAAAAGCACTTCATGTATCTGTCTTGCCTTTAAAATAAAATCAGCTGATGCCAATGCTCTTGCAGATAAAGATGTGACCAGCAGCAAGAGTTCACAAACTCGTCAAATAACTGTAGAATTCTAGGATGATCTTTGTTCTGAGGAAGTTTAAGAGCACTCACTGAAAGTGTAAAGGGTAAGGACTGATGAAATGTTTGATCAAATAGAGCTGGCAGGGAAAAGATAAAAAGTTTCCTGCCATGTTTTATTCTGAATCTGTGCATAGTCAGTGCTATGTTTGCAAGCCAGTAGAGTTTTCCCAATGTAGAAGTCCAACTGAGTCCAAGGGAAATCTACAAACTTCCCTGCACCATCATTTTCCTTTTGGAAAGTTCTGATGCTGACAAGCCTGCCTTAAACTTTGGTGTAATAAGCCCATGAGAGCTTGCTTCATCTGCTTCCGTCTCTGTACCAAGACAGACACTTGAACTCTGAGCAAGTGCCGAACCACTGGCTAGATGGCCCATGGCATGAAAATCTGGCTCTCTGAATTGAACTTTACATGTCTATATCTTTTAATCCCCCTCAGTGCAGGATGATTTATAATACCCACTGTTGGCCTTTTATGGACTACTTGGCACAAAAAAATAAAAAAAAGGCCAAGGCCATGAATTGGTTCCCTGGCACCATCAAAATTATAGACTTAAAAAATCTAAAGGAAAAATAGTCCTCCAAACTAGCTTTCTTATCATAAAAATGCTCTGGTCATTTAACATTTCAGAGCTTCTTGAAATGTTGTTTGGAATTTAATATCCCAATCCAAATTTAATGCTTAGTATTTGTTCTAATCTTCCTCTTTTTTTTTTTTTTATTATTTTATAGATGACCTCCCTTCCCCACCCCCAGAAAAAAAAAATTACCTCTTTGGATTGTTATTCAAAGTCTTTGTCTGAATACTTGGTGTTTAAGATTTCAATATAAAAGTAATTGCCTTGTATCATAGGAAGCCAACTATTTAAAGAGTTGTCAGCCAGCGTTATTACAATGATGATAATAAGTTCAAGGTGAGTCATGCAAAGCAAAACTGCAAATGTGCTCAGATGAAAGAGTCAGAGGAGTTTTAACCAAGCCTTGTAATGAAAGGATAAAACAGATGACGGCATTCTAAAACTCCCTTTTTTTTTTCTCTTTGGTCCAGATACAATTTGAAATAATGATAGGCCCTATCTAAATCCAAGTTTTCTTTATATTTCAGCTGGTGTGATGAAGACCCCTAAGATGCATACAACCATAGCTTCTGTCAATACAGAAAAAGTGAGACGATTCCAAAGTGACCTTCACATACCCAATGATATAGCTCTCTCCAGTACCTGTCAACAAGCATAATATTTGCCAACTCCTTTTGCCAGTCATCAGAAAGAAGCATTTTACTAATAGGAATATAATGATCTATGACTCCCTGAAGGAACCCCGCCACCCCCGCTCTTGGAAGGAATACTACAATTGCAATTAGATATAGCCTGGGCTTTGGTTTTGACCCTAGTAAAGAGACAAATCAGGTAAACTTTTCTGTGTCTTTGTTTCTTCATATGATAAAAGCTTGTATTAACCGTGACACAGAGCCCATCTATCTTGGGGATCTTCTTGTGAGCATGCTTTTAAAGGATAAGATGTCCTAGCTGGTTCATCCTCTATTATTGATAGTTTGCTGATCTGTCTTTCTCACCTGGAGAGGTTACCTGAAGTTTTCCTTTATAAGAAGGTAGTGCCATAAATTTTATGTATATAAAAACAAGCTGACTGACGTGACTGAACAGGACTTGGTAGTTGAACTGACTTTATATTCAGAGTTCTCTGCTAGCCCAAACCCTGTAATTAGAGTGAGCTATAAACCATGGGGTAGCATATTTGCTATGACATTCTAGTAAATAACATAGAATTATAGAGCTGAGAGAGTGCTCAGAAATGAAAGACCAACCCTGTCATTTTACAGATGAAGAAACTGAGGTCCAAGAATGCAAAGAAGCTTCTCTTTCCCTTCCTAAAGAAGATGAAGATGAAAAACTTGTTTATACAATCAGTTAATGACACTGGATGAAGAAGCACATGTCTGTTCTCCTTGTCCTTTTTCTTTCTGGTTGAAAAACACTTTGAACTTAGGTGATTTAGAACTGAATATGCTGAGACAGAAACTAATTCAGGCCTTCCTGCCTTTTAGAGATCTTCACTTCTAGCACATCTGACTCTTCATGGCAAGACTTCCTTCTTTCTGCATGGCTTTAATAATGAAACTGGAGAAATATTTTCCTGGGAAGATCTCCCAAATAGATCATGTCAAGGTCATGATCTTTTCTCCTGGGGATAGACAAAGTGGTACTTTGGAAATATCACAGAAACAACTGACTCTGATTCTTGTATCCCCTCCTTTGATATAGCAAAATCCCTATGAAGTTTTGATCTTGGGGCACCTTTGTCTCTTTCTGAACTTTTATCCTCTTGTATTGAACACATCAGATCTTTAAAAAAAGATTATAATTTATAGTTTATCATTTTAATTTGAAAATTATAACACAGATGGCATAAATGTTGGTGCTTATAGTCTTAAAAAAAACAACAAAATTCAGATGAGGCAACTTAAACCAGTGACAATTCTAGAATAATTTTGGTATTAATTTTTTCAATACAATTATCAATCCAATCATTGAGGGGCATTACAGAAAATTCAGAAACCACCACCACTCATTTTGAGAATCTTTTGCTTTCAGCTGCTTGCCCCTTTTCTATCTGTAATGGAAAAAAAAGGAGTTTTTTTTTGGGGGGGGGCACACACCCAGGGGTGTGACACTCAGGGGTTACTCCTGGCTATGCTCTCAGAAATCGCTCCTGGCTTGGGGGACCATATGAGGATGGAACCGTCCTAGGTTAGTGCGTGTAAGAAGAAAACCCTACCACTGTGCCACCGCTCAGGCCCCTTCTTTATTTTTTTTAACAATGACCTGGTCCCTTCAGTATGTAAGACTGTCAGGGATTTTTAGGCTAACTGGGAGGGTGGAGGCCTCCTCCTGCACCTTAGGTACAATAAGAGAATAGGCCCATAGACAATGGGGCAATACTCTTTGCTTACAAGTAACAAGACCTTAATTCAAATCTTCTTCAGTAAAAAGGGTCCATTGGAGTAATAATTGTATGGTACTGAGAACTGAGTAAAGAAACAAAGTACAAAGCAAAGTACAAAGAACTGAGAGTAAAGCAGAATAACCAGTTATTTGCAGAGCCCCTAAGGCTGGAATTTAAAGGGTGCTTGTCATCCTAGGATCTTATGCTCTGCACATTATAATGGCCTAATATTTTCCCATTGCATGCATGTCTCCATCATAACATAGAATTGTCACATTAGAACTAAAGAGAAAACAGCTCTAGTTTGAGAATGTCTAGAGAATGACTGATTCTAAGTAGCTAGCTGGCTAAAGTCTGATTTGAAGATTCATTCAGGTTCTATGACATAAAATCAGTTCATGATTCAACGATGACTTTTTGACCCCCATGCAAGAGATTTGATGCAAAAGGGTGCATTTTTCCGAAGTTCTGAGCAGTTCAAATAATAAATGCATATGTCCTAGTTCTTAAGGCCTCTTTATTTTTCTATGTAAAAGAAAAAACTTTATGAAGACAAATACAGTAATGACAGAAGATCATTGCTTTCCAATTTAATCATTGAAACAGTAGCTCAGAAAGAAAGAAAGAAACTACTTAGAGTTATATATTTTTGAATCCTCTGTAACAGTACTAAATCCTGGCAATCTAAAAGCCACAACCTATATCTAAGCATATTGAAACCAATCCTTAGGGAAGGGTCAGAGCATGTGTATCGTTTTTTTCTTCCCTACCTTGTTTTTCAATTGCTTACCTGCATCTTCCTACATCCAATGAATCAAACGCATGTTTGAAATTTTAGTCATAATTATGACTGAACAGAATTTTAAGTGTAGTCTTTGCAGGCAGTTTCCCCATGTCCTAATGAAAAGGCTGACTCGGACATTCCTTCCAACAGCAGAAGCTCTCAAGCTTTAACATGCTTAAAAATGGCCAAGATGCTAGTTCAATCTGGATAGCCAAACCTAGGCCTTCCCAAGCTTGTCTACACATGGGAATCCATGGAGACATTTTTCAGCATTCCAAAGAGTTAGCCACACCCCCAAATTTATCAAATCCAGTGTATATGGGTGGCACAGAACATATACTTTTAATATTTTCCAGGTGTTTTTAACATTTAGCAGCATTTGAGGAGCACGGTCCTCATCTAGGTTTAAATTCTGCTTTCACAGACTTACAAGGTAATTTCTGGAACTCAAAGTGTCTGGACCACAGCAACATAAACTTAGTTACCCTTCTAGAAATTCTAAGGGTTGGACTTTTTATTTCTATTTTTAAGTAATGTGTTGATTCATCTGAGCTCATACCTACAGATTCTGATTGAGAAGCCTGAGGTGGAGTTTAGAAATTTGCATCTTAGAAAGCCTCCCACCTCAAATACCTCATGTGTGGTCCATGGGCCAGAAGCACAAACATCTCTTTAGAGTTTGTTAAAAATGCAGAATCTCAAGCCAGAGAGATATTACTAGGCATAAGCCACTTGCTTTGCATCCTACACCCCGCTTTGCACCCTACACTCCTCAGCACTATATATACCCTCTGAGCCACTCCTAGGCACAGGAATAGCCTTGCAGTACTTCTAGGTGTGGTCCCAACCTTTTTAGCCTAAAAAAGAAATGCAGAATTTCAAAGCTTATGCCATTTCCTTCTGATTTTTAAGAATATCCAAGAGATTCTAGGGTAAACTATGGTTTACTTCTCAGTTGCCTAGAATTTAAAAAGTGGAATAAATTAGGGCTTTAAAAATACTGTGAAGGTCACACGAGTCTGCACTTCCTTCTGTTTGACCTGGAAAGATAATAGGGAGTTTGCCTTGCACATGACCAACTTGAGTTTAATATCCAGCATCTTGTATGCCCCCCCCCCCACCAATCCCTACCAAGGATTATCTCTGAGTGCAGAAACGGTGTAAACCCTGAACGGTGTCAGGTAAAACTTTAAAACAAAAAAATAAGGAGGTCTTATTCCACCCAAACAGATTTGGGTCTACTTGGTTTGAGATGTAACTAGGTTTACACACATTTTCCAAGCAGACATCTTGGAGAGCCAATTCCAGAACCTCTCCTCTGATCCAAAAGAAGATCATTCAGTTTCCTTTTCAGCTTGGTATAGAGATTCTAGTATCATAGTTGTCACTGACTCTTTTAGATTGCATAGTAAAATTATGGTCTATGCATATAAGTCAGTGTAATAAGGTCTAAATTCACAGCAGCAAAGCAATTAAAAAAATAAAAGTTATTACCAAAGGTTTTATTTTTTGCTTGTCACCATTAATTTCCACATTTCCGACATTTTTTAAAGGATTATTTCCCCCATTTCATTAAATATAAAGGTGAAAGTGATCAGTGACAAAATGTGGAAGAACATAAGTACAAAAATGTATGGGAATTTCTTATTATTCAAAGTCCAGACTCAGTTCCTTAAAAAATTACATAAGGGCCTATTCATGCATCAAAACCAATAAGAAACAAGAGCTTGTCTTGTCTACTCTGTCTGCTCTGGAGTGGTGATTAAATTCTTGAAATGTGATCAGTAGAAAATTAGAATTACATTTGTATATTATCTAACTCTCAGTAGGTGCTCAATAAGCACCCATTTCTTTCTCCATAGATTCTTTGCAACCCTACATCTATGTCTTGTGAATTCAAACTGAGTCTTAACAATATGTGTGTCTTCCAGATGGAGAGGGAACTCTTAAGGAGAATATAATGATCAGTCCCATTTTTTGTGCCCAGACCAGCCCCTAGCACAGAAATCATGGTCATAGATGAATGATTGCTGTGGACAAGTATCCTTTCCAAATGATCTAATATTTTCTTTACAGATACATTCAGGCTGAGTTTCCCAGTCTAAATCATTCCCATTAAGCATCTCTCTATCATCAATTCTGACCCGTCAAAAGTGTCAGCCCTATACATAGTGACTGCCAGATCAAATCTCTGAAAGGGCCTTTGAGTTTACAAATAACTTCACTGTACCTTGTCATTGCTCTGTAGCAGAGTATGTGTCTTGCTGACCAAAGTCAGGAATTGGATTCTTGCACATTCCCACGTGTCCAATTATGATCTCAGCAAGATGCCCAGTGCCACAACAATAGTTTTCTAACACCACCGCAATCATGTGTGCATATCCTATGTCATCACAACAAATAGCTGTTCAAAAGTTTTTAAGGACCATTAGAACAATATTCTTCAATCTTTTTACATCTATGAACCTACACCAGTCCTGCATACCAGCCCAAGCAATGGCAATTAGAACCAAGGTGAACGATCTGTGATTTTCACTCAGCTTTACCATCCTTGTAAACCTGTTCCAACCCATTGACCAGAGGTTGAAGAATAATCACTTTTGGTCGGGACTCCCTTCCTGTCATGTTAATAAAAGTCATAATCTGATTTCTCATAGCAAAATGCTGCAAGTGTCCCAAAGACTGTAGTTAAACAGTGAACACTCTTGGTGCATTACAAAGCGCAATCACCTACCAGCCTAATTGTGACCATACCCCAGGCCCATCCTTGACCAAAGGAAACTTGTATAATAAAGGAAGATCATGAATTATTTACACCAAAAGAAAACAGATCAAAACAAAAGATAACCTAAAAACTAAATATCTATTTGTAATTTCTCTGAGATGACTTTTGTCACCACCTCAAAATAAAATAGCATCCCCCCACCTCTCACCTTATCTCTTATGGTAACATTGTTTACCAATTTGTACTAAATCCTTCTATCATCACTTTCTTCAACTTTTAGGATAGGCACTATGGGATAAAAAACTAATAATAAAAATTGTGCCATTTTATTTTAGCTTTACTTTGTGGTCATTGCCATTGTTACAATACTGGAAGCAAACTGGGGCCTTTCACATATATAGTATGTACTCATTTGTACTGCATTTTCCTACTTCATCCACCCCCATATCCCCCAGAATATCTCAAAGAGGTCCGAGATTAGAATAAAGAATTTGGAAGATGATAAAAAGAAAAGATAACAGGTTTTGGAGTTGGGTTTGTTTTAAAACACCAACAGCACAACTGGTATTCCCCTGCTTTCCTGAATAGAAAGAGGAGAAATTCAAACAACAAACAACTGCTCTCAAGGATTTAGAAGTGCTCCTACCGGGTGTATTTGCACTTGAAAAACAAGTATGGGCTTCAATTCACTCTTCTCCCTATCACTTGCAAAAGAAAGAATTTAGACAAACAAACAAAAATCAGCTCTACATAAACCTAATGAGTGAAATACATCCAACTACTCCCCCATACAAATTACATTCCTTCCTGATTTTGGAAAATAGAAAAAACCTTCAGATTTCTCACACACCCTACCAGAAAGGTTGTTGGTACAAACAATCTTTATATCTAAGGAGACAGTGTGAAAGAGGCTCCTTTTCTCCACATCCTCACAACATAGACATTGTTATGTCTTTTGCATAATATACATTCTAACATGATTTGAGTAATATCTCAGTGGTTTTGATTTAATTTTGATGATTAGCGAGGCTGGGCATCTTTTGTTGACCAGAAAATAATGTCTATACAGATCTCGGTCCATTCAGATTAGTTTATTAGATGATTGAACTTTAGATGATTGAATATATGTTATTAACCTCTTATCACATGTATATCTTGCAGATGTTTTCTCTCATTTAGTAGGTTGCCTTTTAATTTTGTTGATTCCCTTTGCTGTATATAGTCCTGATCACTTACTTTGCTTTTCTTGCTCTTGGTTTTGTTGGTCAGATTAAAAAATAGTCACTATCAAGATCAAGGCTAAACGTCTAAGTGCCTATGTTTTCTTCTAAGAATTTGATGATTTTGAGTCAAATACAAAATCTTTAATTCACCCTGAATTGAATTTTATGTATGATATAATACATTTATTTATGCTTGTATGCCACTGTCAAGTTTTCCCAATACTATTCATTTTAGAGATGATCTTTTCCACATTGTATATTCTTCCTTCTTTGTCATAAATAAATCAACCCCTTATGCATGGATTTATTTCTAGGTTATCTGTATGTCTCTTTGTTATGTCTTTTTATGGCAATAGCATGCTGTTTTGATTATATTGTTTATAATATAATTTGAAATCAATTAAGCTTCTTGAAGTCATTTGAGTTCCTTTTTTGTTTGTTTTTGTTTTGGGGCCACACCTGGACATGCTAACGGGTTACTCCTAGCTCTGCACTCAAGTTATGCCTGTCAGGCTTGAGGGACCATATGGGATGCCAGGGATCGAACCCTGGGTTGGCCACATTCAAGAAAAAATACTTACTCGCTGTGCTATCACTTCGGCTCTCAGAAGTCATTTGTAGTTCTATATACATTTTAAGCAAGATTATTATAATTTTGTGAAGAAAAATATCAGAATATTAATAGAATTGGCCCTGAATTTACAGATTACTTGGAATAGAATGGAGTTTCAAATATTAATTTTGTCAATTCACATATATGGAATAGTTTCATTTCTTTGTGTCTTCGCCAATATTTTTCATGACTATCAGATAGTTTTTGTGAGAAAATGTTATTCCTCTTTTATTTTTTTATTTTTTTTTTGTTGTTGTTTTTTGAGTCACATCCGGCAGCACTTAGGGGTTACCCCTGACTCTACCCTCAGAAATCATTCCTGGCAGGCTCGGGGATTTTATGGGATGCCAGGATTCGAACCACAGTCCTTCTGCATGCAAGGCAAATGCCCTACCTCCATGCTATCTCTCCAGCCCCTTATTCCTCTTTTTGATTAAACTTATTTCTCGGTAATAGTTTTCTTGTTGATGTTTTATAAAGTGTTATGTAAGTCTTATTTTTGACAGATTGTTATTAGAATATAGAAATGCAAGAAATTTTTACATATTGATTTTGTAACTTTAATTCTGCTTGTTTGGGGGAGCCTAGAGTCTTCAATATATAATATCATAACCTCTGCAAGTAGTGACATTTCACTTCTTCCTTTCCAGATTATATTGTTTTCTTTCTTTTTCTTATCTAATTTACTATCAGATCTTTCAATACTACTTGAACAAAAGTGGTTAAAGTGGGCATTCTTCTCTTATTTCTGGTCTTAGAGTGAAAACCTGAATTATTTCACCATTGAGAATAATATTATCTGTGGACTTACCACATTCTATCCTTCTGTGTTGAGATGTTCCCTCCATAACCACTTTCCAAGAGTTCGTATCATTAAATATTGAAGGTTGTCATTTTTCTCTACTTAAACACCATAGTTTTATAAAGTTGTCCATAATACAATTATTTCTGACATTCAATGTTTCAACACCAGTTCAACCACTCTGTAACATCCCCTCCATCACTGTCTCCAGTTTCCCACCCTAACCAAAGCTTTGCCCTTTGGCGGGTACCAAAATTTACTTAATAGGTTTGTGTAAATAAATAGTAATGACGTTATTGAAAAATAAAGCTTCACTAAAAAAATTTAGCCAACGTTGTCGTATCTCACAATGTGGTCATTAAGTCAATGTCTGAAAGTTTACCAAACTTTTTTTTCTGCTAGTTGAGCAATCTATGTTGTTTTGTTTTGTTTGTTGATCCTTAGGTGTTTCCTATGTTACTCTCGCATTTAATTTGGTGCATTCCTACTGGGATGTCAGTTTTGAGAAATAATGGGTGTTGCTCAACTCTGCCTGCGGACACACACTTCCGGAGTCCCGGATCTGTGAAACTGGACCAATGAGCTGACATGGATGTTTTAACAAACACTTCCTTTTGTTTCAGGGGACCACTTGAGCCAAACAGGGCTTTTTTCTGTAAAGGGGTTTAATAAGGCCAAAACTGGTGGGGCAAGGAGGCAGTGTCTTACAGTAATGCTGTTTGGAAGTCTAGCCAGCCCTCAATATAACAGCCAATAGCACTCTAACCAATATCTCTCCTCCACCAACAACTCTGGCACCCTCACAGTATTCCAGCAAGGGTACTTATGCATCCAGAGCAACTGTTTCTCAATTTGACACTGGAGTTTCTAATTGAGAGGACCCTTTGCTCTTAAAATGAAAGACACCCCTCCCCCCCCCCCTGGCATTTTTTGGATCCATCTCCAAGAGGGCATTGGCTATTGACCCGGGGTATGGCTGCAAGGGGCTTCCAGAAGTATGGAGGTATGGGAGGAAGGTGCTCGCCCTGGTTGCTAGTAAGACCTCAGGGGGGGGGAGAGCTCAGCCCCCAAATTCAGAATAGCTGATGTTGTGTAGGTGTTTGGTGCAGCTGCCCAATGCGTCCAGCCAGAGGTGGGGATTAGCCCCTGCTCTTCTCACTGAGGTTCCCTAGAGTTTTCAGCTATAAGACAGTGAAACTCATGTGTTTTCACAGTTTGGCTTGGTCTTCTGAGATTAAATGAGTCTATGGAACTGGCCAACATAGCAGCAGCCTGTGGGTCGTGGGTGTGGCTCTTGTGTTTTTGTTTGTTTGTTTTTGTTTGGGGGTCACACCCTTAGCGGTGCTCAGGGGGTGATTCCTGCTTCTGCGCTCAGAAAGTCTCTCCTGGCAGGAGCGGGGGGGACCATATAGAATTCTGGAAATCGAAGCCAGGTCAGACGGCATGCAAGACAAACACAACAACTGTGTTAATAATCACTCCAACCCTCGTATCTGGTTTTTTAATTCATACTACTCTGCGAGAATCATGGTTGGTTTATTTTATGTCACCTAGTAGCACAATCAGTTAAAAGAAGAATTTAAGATGTCAAAGACCTGACTTGCTCCAGAAGTCAATTAGAATAAGAAGGACATAAATTGAACATAGCAATAAGCAGAGGTTAAAAGAAACAAGCTTTGAAGCTTTGAGTGTTGTTCCTATGCCAACTTGTACAATTTTTTGTAACATAGTAATTCATAGTGATTCAATTAAAAATAATAACAATGAATAAATAAAATATACAATATACTTTGTATAATGGTACAACTAGCTTATAATAATTTTTCTTTAAATATCCAAGTTTTCAGGATCAGGGAGACAGCTCATTAGTAAAGTACATACCTAGCAGGTGTAATGCTCTGAACTTGTTTCCTGGCATTTTCACACAATTAGAGATTCCTGGTTGCTCATGAACATTAACATGTGCCCCTGGGTGTTCCCTTAGCACCACTGAGCACCATGCCATCTCAACACTGAACTTTAAGAACCTGCATCACTAAACTATGCATATGAGCTCTTCCTCAGGCCTCCAGAACATGATATGGTTCCTTTAACCAAAAATCTAAAATTTGTTTCAGATTCATCTCTAAGAATTTTATTGTCTTTATTACAGTTCTAAATAAAAATCTCCCTCTCCCTCAGTAAGTTGTCTTAATATTCTTATCTAAAATTAGGTAATTAGTTTTTTTTTCAATTTTATTCATTGATCTACATATATATTCTTACGCCACTATCACACTGTTTTGATTCCTATATCTTTGTTAATAAGATTTTTAACAATGAAATGTGAGATTCTCCAACTTTTTTATGAGATTATTTTCTACTTAGTTTTTGCTTTAGAATCACCTATCTATATCTGCCACAATAATCAAGATGAGCAGCATGAAATTTAAAGAAGAATTGCATTGAATATAAAGAAACTGGTCTTATAATCAGTGTTGAATTATTCAGATCCATTAGATGAGATTTTTCTCAGGTATTTGAAAATTTTCTTCCAATAAAATTTGTAGTTGTTTTGTTTTGTTTTGTTTTGTTTTGTTTTTGGGCCACACCCAGTGGTGCTCAGGGGTTACTTCTGCTGTCTGCTCAGAAATAGCTCCTGGCAGGCACGAGGGACCATATGGTACACTGGGATTCGAACCAACCACCTTTGATCCTGGATCGGCTGCTTGCAAGGCAAACGCCACAGTGCTATCTCTCTGGGCCCAACATTTGTTTTTTTTTTTTTTTTTTTTTTTTTTTTGGTTTTTTGGGTCACACCAGGGCAGTGCTCATGGGTTATTCCTGGCTCCAGGCTCAGAAATTGCTCCTGGCAGGGCATGGGGGACCATATGGGACGCCGGGATTCGAACCGATGACCTCCTGCATGAAAGGCAAACGCTTTACCTCCATGCTATCTCTCCGGCCCCCATTTGTAGTTTTTAAAGAACAAGACTTATGCTTTTTTAAAATTACATTTGGCCATACATATTTTATTCTTTTTGATGTTTTCATAAGTTAAATTGTTTTCTTAATTTCCTTTTCAGGTTGTTCATTGTTATTGTAGAGAAACCATTTTAATTATCTTATAGCCTGTAATCTTGATGGCTTCACTTATTAGTGTAAAAATAGTTTGCATATATATATATATACATATATATTTTTTGTTAATCAAGTTGAGAAATTTCTACCTCATTTCTAGTGTTTTGTGTGTTCTTTAATAGAAGGATATTGAATATTGTCAAATGTTCTTTATGTGCCTTTTAAGATAATTAGATGGGTTTTGTCCTTTATTCTATTATTATTGGTGTATTACATTAATTGGTTTTGTATGTTGAACCATCCCTGGGAAAAATTCCAATCAGTCATGGTACATAAGCCTTGTTTATAATTTGATGAATTTGGTGATATTAATCTCTAATATATAGTTTTCTTTTCTTATGATTTTTAGAATCTTTAATTTTAGAATCATAATAACATAATAAACTAGCTTCACGAGAATGAGTGTGAATAAGTTTCATACTCATAACATTTTGACTTTGTAAAAGATTGATATGATTTTTTTTTGAAGATGTGGAAGAAATCATTAGTAGAGCCAATGTGGTTTTAGGATTGTGTGTGTGTGTGTGTGTGTGTGTGTGTGTGTGTGTGTGTGGTTTCCGGGTGTGCTAAGCTTTTAGATATCTAATTCAATCCTTTTTACTTGGTTATAGTACTCATGCTATTTTAATTATTGGTTCCATTTGAACATAACACTTCCTTCTTTGCATATATATGTGTGTGTGTGGTGATATGTGTGTGATATGTTTAACTGTCTCCTGCCTTTTCATTAGATTGGATTTCATTAGGTTACTTTTGTTTCCTGATTTTTCTCCTCCTTCCCCTCTCGAATCTCTGTGTTTTTCTTTCCTCTCTCCCCTCTTGCCTTCAAAGCTGTAGGAATGCTCAGGAATTCTAGATTCTGTGGCGACTTGATGGCAGCTATGGGAAGTGTTTGTGGCTGCCAGGGCTTTCGGAAGAAGGAGAGGGAGGGAGAGGCTGTCTTGTTTCACTTCCAGAAGGCCCCAGAGTTCTCAGCCCAATTATTGGCATAAATCAATTTTTTGCTGGTTAGGCATTTTTGTAGAGATCAATGGTGAAGCAGCGACATTGGGTCATTAGAATTTATATTTCTCCACACAAAAAAATTGTCACCCTCCTTTTTCTTGAGGGTGTTCACTACAATATTTTGTCTGGCTTGACAAATTAATAATTCTGGTGAGGGTACCCAGTGACTTATGTAAATTGGGATAAGGAAGCAGTAGAGAGGAGGAAACAGCCCTTTGAAGAAAATCTATTGCTTTTGTTTACTCATCTCTGCCACCTGACCTGATTAAATGGCTGAGGAAATCTAGTGCTGTGGGTCTTGCTCTTTGCAGGAAAGGAAAGTCAGCTATAAGCCTTTCCAGGTCTATTGCCTTTTCTCTCAGAAAAGAATTTCAGGAGGAGAGGAGAAGTAAAGTAAAACAGGTTTTATTTAGAATTCTGAAGAAAGCAGAGAGAGAGAGAGAGGAGAGAGAGAGAGAGAGAAAGAGAGAGAGAGAGAGAAATGTGTTTGAGAGAGAGAGAGAGAAATGTGTTTGAGAGAGAGAGAGAGAGAGAGAGAGAGAGAGAAATGTGTTTGAGAGAGCAGTTTTTTCCAAAGGCTGAAAGTCCCAGTATGCATCCCAGTGTGAAAGGATGGAAGCATGAAAGTCCACACCTCACAAGAAGAGCTGAGGGTAACATGTGCTCGGGCACCTTGTATCTAGGCAACACATGTGCCTCATTTCCTTCTTTTTTTATTCTTGGTGCATATTTCTGTGACCTCACTGAATTGCAATAAAAATGCTTTGATAATTTATATTAATAACTTTAATCTAGAGCTCAAAAAATTACCACACTGGATAAGGTGCTTAGTTTGAACATGGCAAATCTGGATTTGATCCCTGACACCCCATCCTATTTCCTGCGCTTCACCTGGAGTAATCTTGAGTACAGAGCCAGAATTAAGTCCTCAGAACTTCTGGGTATGTACACACACACACACACACACACACACACACACACACACACACACACACACAATTGAAATCTAGTCTAGGGAGAGAGATAAAAAAAAAATCAAGCACATTCTTTTGGTTGGGGGGAGCACACCCGGCAGCGCTCAGATTACTCCTGGCTATGTACTCAGAAATAGCTCCTGGCAGGCACGGGGTCCATATTGGATGCCGGGATTGGAAACAACCACCTTAGGTCCTGGATCAGCTGCTTGCAAGGCAAATGCCGCTGTGCTATCGCTCCGGCCCCTTCCAATCAAGCACATTCTTAACATTTCCTAATTCTTGAGCTCAATCTCTATAAGCATGGGCACCTGGACATCATCACACCTCAGAAATGCCCACATACCCCCAATGACCCCTAAGCAATATTGGCCCAATCAGCACTGACTTACTAAGTACGGACATCCTTTTCAGGAGTAGCACCTATTAAAAAGAATGGAGCTAGATTCCATTAAGGCATCTTGGCATTCATGTCTCTATATCAATACAGGTGTCAATCATTCATCTTTGTAAGTTTTTATTCTCTATAATTTGCTTAGAAGATTTGTTTGTTTGTTTGTTTGTTTGTTTTTGGTCAACCAGACAGTGGTCAGGGGTTACTCCTTGCTCAGGGGTCCTGGCAGGTTCAGGGGACCATATGGGATGCTGGGACTCTAAACACTGACCTTCTGATTGCAAGGCAAATGCCTTACCTCCATGCTATCTCTCCGGCCCAAATTTTTTTTTATCTTTTTCCTGTCACCCTCATGTTCTAGAATTTCTTTAAGATAATGTCTTTTCATTCGTTTTACTTAAAATTTAATACATAGTTTTATTCTTAGTACCATTCTTCTATTTTCAGATAATGGGGAAAAAATTGCAGTGCTTTGATAATTGGCCGTCCCCTTCATTCACTAGGTTTACTCTTCTTGGACCTTCAAATTTGGTATATTTGAAACTTTTGAAATGATCCCACTTAGGTCTTTGTTTTTCTTTTTTTTCTTTCTTTCTTTTTTTTTTCTTTTGTGTGTGTGGTTTTTGGGTCACACCCAGCAGTGCTCAGGGGTTATTCCTGGCTCCAGGCTCAGAAATTGCTCCTGGCAGGCACGGGGGGCCATATGGGATACCGGGATTCGAACCGATGACCTCCTGCATGAAAGGCAAACGCCTTACCTCCATGCTATCTCTCCGGCCCCAGTCTTTGTTTTTCTTACATTTTCCCCCATTTCTTTGTGATTTTTGTGCTATACTCTTGGAGAATCTGTTAGCTTAATTATCCAGTTCTTTAATGCCTTACTTCCGGCATTTCAACATTCAGCAAGTATTGATTGAAATGGGAGTCTGTGCTCAATACTGTTTGAGACATGGGATTATAGCACTGAACAAATAAAATTACTCTCTTGAAGAAGTCTGTTTTGTAGTTAATGGAAGTTGAAAATAAAGCATATGAATCATGTTGTAAAAAAATAATCAGAAAAGTATTAGGGAGGAATGAATGAAGTATAATACAGCTTAGAAAAGAATGGATTGTTGTAGAAGAGCTTTTAGATGAAGGAACCGTTAAGAAAAAAACCATTATCTCTTTGACACAAGCATTGCAATTTGTGTTAATTAAACCACATTCAAGTTTGAGTCCCTAGTGGTATACGAAAGTATCAATCTTTTTTTTTTTTTTTTTTTAGTGGCTCTAAAGATATAGGAACCTCTGTTAGTTCCTAGGTTCTATTCTGATAAATTTTGTGATCATGTATTTTATCAGACTTTGCTTCTTGGATAATGCACCAAATTAGTAACTTCTGCCAATCCTAAATTCTTCCTGCTTCTGTTTAGGGAACTCAGGTTGAGAAGGGCTGAAGACAGCAGTTAGGCCAAGACAGCAATCGGCTAAGTTTAGACAATAGAAGATGTTGTATATCATCAGAGAAAAGAATAACCAGGCCAGAGTGACAAAAGCCAAAACACCCAGCAAGGAGTTAAAAAAAGAAGTAGAGATGATGTGTAAAGAATTGCGTGGAGGGCAAGCTGAAGCATGGGGATATTAATTTGGAATCCTGTTCAAATGCTTATAATATCCCTTGGCATTTGGAACTTCCTTCTGTTGAAATACAGTTAGCTGGAGGTGTTGAAACATGAGTAAGAAGCCTGATTTAAGGCCCCATGTGGACAGCAGACCCCTTTTAATATATAGCTCAATGAAAAGAGAATATATAAAAATTAGTGATGCTCTAAATGGTTGTTAGGGGAGATTAAATTTTCTCAACAAAGATCTGACAGGAAAAAGTCAAACATCAGATGGATGGCTGGATTAGGACTTTTCACTCAATAAAAAGCCAAAGTTCTGGAAAATTCAAGTTGAAGCACAAAGAATAATTACATAAGAAAAGAAGACTGAATCATCCAAGATATGCTTGATATCAATGTTGTGTTAATGAATTCAGAAATCTTAGGGGAGATGAGTTGATTCTCACTCATACACATTCAGAGAGGGAAGGTGATTTGGGCATTATATCTCCATTTTATAACTCAGGAATTCAGACTGTTACCACCTTTTAAGGTGATGACTTAAACAGACATCTGGTTTCCATAGTTACTGAGTCCATTGTATGATATCACTGTATGTCCTTCTGGTTGTACGGATATATTATTTCTAGCATCAGATGTAAAAATGGATTGCAACTAGTATGCCTCTACTTTACAGATGAGAATCAATCACATGATCTGATCTAACTGGCAGAGAGGTCACAGAACATAGTCATCCAACATGCTCAAGAAGGAAGATGAAATGAATCTGATTTAGCAAACATGCAGTGTTGTCTTTACCACAGATTGAATTTCACTACATACTATAAAAAACAGGTTTTCTTGTTTATGGTTTTGGTTTTTGAGCTACTTAAGAAACTCAAGTGTTGGGGCCGGAGAGATAGGATAAAGGTAAGGTGTTTGCCTTTCATGCAGAAGGTCAGTGGTTCGAGTCCTAACATTCCATGTGGTCCCCTAAGACTGCTAGGAGCAATTTCTGAGCATAGAGCCAGGAATAACCACTGAGTGCTGCTGAGTGTGACCCAAAAACAAAAACAAAAAAAAAAAAAAAGAAAGAAGGAAGGAAGGAAGGAAGGAAGGAAGGAAGGAAGGAAGGAAGAAAGAAAGAAAGAAAGAAAGAAAGAAAGAAAGAAAGAAAGAAAGAAAGAAAGAAAGAAAGAAAGATATAAAGAAAGAAAGAAAGAAAGAAAGAAAGAAAGAAAGAAAGACAGAGAGAGAGAGAGAGAGAGAGAGAGAGAGAGAAAGAAAGAAAGAAAGAAAGAAAGAAAGAAAGAAAGAAAGAAAGAAAGAAAGAAAGAAAGAAAGAAAGAAAGAAAGAAAGAAAGAAAGAAAGAAAGAAAGAAAGAAAGAAAGAAAGAAAGAAAGAAAGAAAGAGAGAAAAAGAAAGAGAAAAAGAAAGAAAGAAAGAAAGAAAGAAAGAAAGAAAGAAAGAAAGAAAGAAAGAAAGAAAGAAAGAAAGAAAGAAAGAAAGAAAGAAAGAGAGAAAGAAAGAGAGAAAGAAAGAGAGAAAGAAAAAGAAAAAAAATTCTTCCTGGTGGTAATTGGGGGAATAGATGGGATTACATGTGGGATCAGCCACATGCAAGGCAAGTGCCCTACCTGTGTGCTATTATTCAGGCCCCATTTTTTACATTACCTAATATACAAAAAAATAATGGGTTCTTTTTGTCCCAAGTCTGAGTTTTTCTGTATCAACTCAGAATTCAGACTTGTCTGCCTGGAAAATTTTATCCCCCTGATACATTGAGAGTAATGCAAGAAGAGAAAACCCTCTCTAATATTTTTTTGTCAGCTCATTTGGAAAACACTTTAGGTCCCTTGGAAGATAGTAAAGATAAAAATCTCATTATGACATTTTTTCCTCCTAGGCACATGCTATGACCTTTGCAGGGTCAGGAAAGTGTGTGGCCTGTCTAAAGTCATCTGGCAGGTCACTGTGTCAGAAACAGGATGGCAGTTTCTTGTGCTTTTCCTCTAGGTACTCAAGAGGTCAAAGATCTTTCCATTAGACAATGAGCCCCTTACAGGTATGCTTTGGATGGGACTGGGGGTGGCTATAGAAGGTCAAGAAATTGGACTAAATCTTCTAGCCCAGAATTCTTCTCTAAGCCAAATCAACAAAACAGATGTGGTCCTCCCATTAGCCTTTATTTGTTGTAATTGCCCACTAATGTGCCTTTGAGGGATTTACAGGCACATTAGCCTCCAGTCTTGCAACAAAACCAAACAAGTCCCAGGTTGTTTTGCTCTCATGACACCCAAGACTCAAATTTCTAATCTGCGTGTGTTTTCAAGATGGACAGATTAGACTTCAGCGGAGGAGCAATTCAGACTGGGAAGATCCTCTATGAATTTAAAGAGATAGCCTTCCTTTCCAGAGTCTAGTCTGCCTTCCTCCTCTGATCATCGTCGAATAGCATTATATATGTTGTAGGAAGAAAGCTGTACATGACTGGAATTTACTCCTCTCTTGTGACCTATTTACTAAAATAGTACAGAAATCACCAAATTTCTTTTTTTCTTCTTTTTCGTTTTCTTGGGGCCACACCTGGTAATGCTCAGGGGTTACTCCTTACTGTGTGCTCAGAAATTGCTCCTGGCTTGGAGGACCATACGGGATGCCGGGGATCAAACCCAGGTCCATCCTGGGTCAGCTGTGTACAAGGCAAATGCCCTACCACTATACTATCGCTCTGCCCCCAAAATCACCAAATTTCTAAAAAACAAAAAAAATTCCAATGTAGCGAAATAGCTGAGGGAGTATTAAAAGATCAGGGAAATAGCAATGTAAAAAACCTATAGCATACTAAGTTTTTAGAAAATATTAGTTTTTGGAACCCAGTGAGAGGCACCAAAAGCAGCAGTGTGCTGAGCACCCCTTACGGGACAAAAGTACCGGTCCTGTGGCCCAGAAGGGATCCAGTGAGATCTGTGCATCAATAAGAGCATGGGTGCTCTGTTCCACAGCTGTATATATTCTCTAGCCAATAAACCTCAGAATATCGTCTTAATAAATTTTTCCATTAGTAAAAGCTTTTACCTGAGAAATGCAACGTAAATGAGCACTGCCATAAACATGACAAAGTTATTATATTTCTTTTTAAGTAAAATTTTGATTGTTGTATCTTTTACTATTGCACAATTTTTGTGACCCCTCCTTGCCCATGCAGTGATGCAACCCTCTTGGGGTTACCACCCACAGTTTAAGTAGGTAAGTGGTGGCTAAGCTCTATAGAACATCAAACACTTGCATTAAAGCGTTAATGATTATTTTATCAATAATAATTTTTACTCTCTATGAAGTGAATTATGGCTAAGCTATTTGACTTTTATTAAGACAAGCTCATGCATGGATTTTTAAAATTTTTATGAAAATACCTTAACACAAATTTAGTATTTTGAAATATTCGTGGTAAATTTTCATTTTTTTTATACTTCTGTGCCTAAAACAATATACCTGAGAGCCCCTAAAGGAAGATGATTTTGGGTAAATATCGAAATAATTATAATAATTCTCTAAGAACTCATGGAAATACAGATTAGAGGAGTTAATCATCTAGTAACTGGGTAATCCTACAACCTTCCAAAAACACACACAACTAAAACAATATATTTGTATAGTGAAGAAACCTCCTACTTATATCATTATCTATAGGAAATCTCCAAATTTGCAAAATACTGAGCAATGACATTTTCTTATTAATTTCTTCTGGAAGGGAATTAATTTTGAGAGTCAACTAGTAAACTCTTTTTCAGTTTCTTTATTGTTTTCTGTATAAATTCTTTCTAAAATGGGAAAACAATGCCATAGGCTAGAGTCAAAGCATAACCAGTAGTCTTTGGCCAGCCCCAGCTGGGTGGCATTGAAAAAACAGTAGGTTGCTTCTATGGTCCTAAGTGCCTCTTCTCCTTCAGTTATTGGACCAAGAAGAAGTACAGGGTTGTTGGGCTTACACTGGCACTTTAAGGCCCACCCAGGACCCCAAATATGACATAAGTCTTTTGTAAAAACATAGCAAAATTAATGGTCATTGATAACTTTTGATCAGCTATATGATAGGCTAGCAATTATGTTCTGCAAGCCCATTATTACCTGTGTAAAAAAAATCACACATGACAGTGAAGCTATAAAGACCAACATAAAAATAATTCATGGGATTATTTGTCACAACATTATTCCACACAACAAATCTACAATAATGTTGTGTTTAGAATATTTGAGCATTGGTTTTTGTGTCTTTCTTCTTACAATTATTTTATGTAAAAAAGCCAACAGGAATTTTTCTTTTCATGTAAAGAGTCGTATATTGTTATATGAATATATATGAATCTTATATTCAGTTCCTACCATTTTAGACTTGAGTTTGGAGATGTGAGAGACCGAGGTGAACCTATATAAGTTGGTCACATCAGATACTAGCTTTCTATCACAGGACTTTTGATTCAATACTCTGCACATACATATTTCATATTAACTGATATGAGAACTGATCTATGGATTGAGGAGATGACTCAAAGGGCTGGAATGTGTACTTCACATATGGAAACCTCAAATGCTACATGATGTCTCCCTCTGCTCTTACCATCAGTGAATAACCCCAGAGAAACATGCTGGGAATATTTCCTGAATACCATTAGGTATGACCCAAAACAAACAAAAACACCAAATAAACAAATAAAAGACAAATCAAACATCCTCTCTCTAGAATTGTAAGAAAGCAGAAAGTATCAGGGATCAATGAATCTTGGCACCAAGAAGTAAATTGATCTAATCATTGGATGCAGAGTTTCTCTGAATTGGCTTCGATAGTATCAACAGAATTAATATTGTTGCTGTATGTTTAAAATAGTACTCACCATCAGAGTAGCCCTATCCTAGCATAGTTCCTCAATTCTGTCTCTTGTGGCAGCCTTAATTCTGTTGGCAATATCTCAGACTTTTCTTCCATTAGCTATTATCTATATTCCTTTGCTTTCTTTTTCTGTAATCTATAGATGAAAGATCATCTAGTATTTATCTCTCTCTTTCTGACTCACTTCACTATGACAACCTCCAGTTTTATTAAATTGAAGTGAAATGCATAGGTAAGTATTATTCTATTGTGAATATATATCATTTATCCACTCATCTATTGTTGGGCTCTTGTTTCCATATCTTGCCTATGATAAATAGTGCTTCAATAAATATAGGTGCATATTTGTCTTTGTGAATTAATATTTTTGTATCTTTCAATTAGAGATCCAGGAGTGGGATTGCTGGTTCACATGGAAGTTCTATTTTTCTTTCCTTTTTTTCCCTTTTCCTGATGTTTCCACACTGTTTTCCAAGACTGGACCAAATAGTAGTCCTATGAAGAATGAAAGAAGGTTTCCTTTACACTGCATTCCTGCAGGCACTGATTATTTCTGTAATTATTTATATAGATCATTCTATGTGGTGTGATGAAAATTGCATGATCATTATTATTTGCATTTTCATGATAATGATTTCTGATAGACACATTTTATATGCTTGTTGGTCATCTGTATATCTTCTTTGAAGAAGTATCTCTGCAGCACCACTCTTCACTTTCTGATGAAGTTGTTTGCACTTTTGTTGTTAAACATTGTGAAACCTTTTTATACCTTGGATATTAGCCCTATGTCAGATGTAAGAATATTCAGTAAGGTGTCTTTCTATTTTATCTAACATATGGTTTGTAGAACAGAAGCTTTATATTTTGATGTAATCCCATTTTTTTGTCAAGGGAGTCATCTCATGGAAGATACCTTTGAAATTATTAGCTTGAAGAGTTTTTGCCTATGCTTTCCTCATATAGTTTATGGATTAAGGTTTAATATTAAGATCTATAATCTATTTTAATTAATCCCAATTCATTTTGAGATATATTGTATCCAGAAC
The DNA here is from genome assembly GCF_024139225.1 of Suncus etruscus. Lineage (NCBI taxonomy): Eukaryota > Metazoa > Chordata > Mammalia > Eulipotyphla > Soricidae > Suncus > Suncus etruscus. Next base: position 32,756,204 of record NC_064854.1, on the reverse strand, counting down.
ATCCATTAATCTTGAGATATATTATATCTAGAAATGTAGTTATTTTGATTTCTCTTCTTTTTATTTTTGGTAGAATTGGGAGTGGATCTCACATATAAAGCTAACTCTACCCTAAGCCTCATCCCTAGCCTAAATTTGTGGTTTAATTTTAGCTTTCATTATATAAGTTACCTTTGCAAACTTTTCTTTACAATTGGTTTCTTTGCAAACTTAAAGTGTTTAATATAAGTAAAATATGGCATAATGTTTTAAGCTTATAATTAGAATATGTTAGTATTTAGTAAGTATGACATTTGATAACTTGGGGCCTGAGCGACAGTGCAACAGTAGGGCGTTTGCCTTGCATGCGGCTGACCCAGGACGGACCTTGGTTCCATCCTCGGTGTCCCATATAGTCCTCTAAGCCAGGAGCGATTTCTGAGCGCATAGCCAGAAGTAACCCCTGAGCGTCATTGGGTGTGGCCCCCAAACAAAAACAGACAAACTATAAATTTGATAGCTTTTTCTAAAAATTCCTTTTCACAGAAAATTATTGGGAAAGACAGTTAACATAATGCTAAAGGTATATATACATATATATATATGAGAATGATTATGTCTACTTTATTCATATTTACTTGTCTTTTATATTTAATATTTTATGATAAATAGCATAATTGGGCCAGAACAATAGCACAATGGATAGGGTGCTTACCTTGTACGTGGTCAACCTGATTTTGACCTCCAGCACCCAATATGGTACTCTAGGACACCCAGGAGTAATCCCTGAGCACAGACCCAGGAGTAACCCCTAAGTACCACTGGTTGTGTCCCCAAAACAAACAAACAAAAAAAGAAAGAAAGAAAGAAAACTAACATAAATTGTTCTTAGCAGAAGAGGATTATTCCTCATTTTGAAAAATATTGAGAAAAAAATTTATTTTTGCTGTACCCAAAATTGAATCCAAGGCCTCACACATGAAATCAAGTACTGTACCACTTAATTATACCCCTGTTTATTCTGTCTTCAACAACAACAATAATAATAATAATAATATTAATAAATTCTGTCAAGCTCAGGGATAAAGAGACAAGTTTCACTTTTCTTCTCTCCCTAACTAGAACTAAATATGGTAGAACTGAACTCATCAGGCAACTGGGAAACAATTTCAGTGGTTGGAAAAATAGGTGAACAGGTGAGGGCCTTTAGTCTTGAAGATCAACTTCATAGGGAATTGTTTATTTAAAGGATGTAGGTTTGAGGCCACATACAGCAGTACTCAGGGCTTACTCCTAACTCAGTGCTCTGGAATTACTCCTGGATGTGCTCAGAGGGTCATATGCAATGTCAGGGATCAAATCTGGGTCAGCTTCCTGCAATGAATGCTCCTACTGCACAGTAAGAGTTTGGCCTAATGAGTTTCTTAAAGCTTCTTTCTAAGGCCCATGTAGTCTAGACTATGCCATCAAGGAGTCCACAACCTACACTTCGCAAAGGCAGAGACAAATTATAAAGCTTGGTTTCTCTGATCAAAGAGTCTAAAAAGAGGTAACCCAGCAGAGAGCCAGAGGAAGGACTTGAATTTCACTTATCCTCCAAAGGTCCAAATATCCTGCTCAGGAGACTACCCCCAGGAGGAACCAGACTGAATACAATGCCATCATTAAATTCCCTCTCACCACTGAGTCAGTCATAGAAAGGATAGAGGACACCACACTATCAAAGTCAGTAGCACCAGAAAAAACAGGCTTGAAGTAGTTCTGTGACATCAGCCCTCTGCACAGACCTGATATAGAGAAGAAAGCATGTGTTCAGCTGGCTCCTGTCTAGGATGTCTTGGACATTGCCAACAAAATTGGGATCATCTAAACTGAGCCTTACAGACTAATTCTGAATATGCATTTTTACTATAAAATAATTTAGAAGGGGCTCGGAGAGATAGCACAGCGGTGTTTGCCTTGCAAGCAGCCAATCCAGGACCAAAGGTGGTTGGTTCGAATCCCGATGTCCCATATGGTCCCCCGTGCTGCCATGAGCTATTTCTGGTTTACAGCCAGGAGTAAACCCTGAGCAATGCCGGGTGTGGCCCAAAAACTAAAAAAAAAAAAAAAAATTTAGAAAATGAGCAATAGATAGGCACAAACTTTTTAAGGAAGAGGATAGATTGCTAATCGGCCTATAAAAATATTCTAAGCATCATTAGTCATTAGAAAAGCTCAAATTAAAATTATAGTCACATATTACTACATACTTATTAGAGTAGGTAAAAAATTTTTTTTAGAAGTTGCAACATCAAAAGCTGGCAAGATATGGAGAAAGTGTCTTGCTCACATATTGCTGGTGGGAATGCAAATGGCACAACCTCTCTGGAAAGTTTGCAGCTTCTTTCAAAACTAAAATTGAACTGACCATCCAACCCCACAGTTACACTGTTGGGCATTTATCCCAGAAAAATAAAAATTTATTTTCATACAGAAAGTTGTAGAAGATTTATAGCAGTTTCACTTATAAGAGCCCCAAAGTAGAAATGACCTTAATGTCCTTCAATGGAGGACATTGGCACAATGGCAAATGGAGGAATAACTGTGGCACATCAATATCATGGACCATTGATCAACAATAGAAAAACATGGGCTACTGCAACATGTAACAAAACAGCAAATTCCAAGCAAAGTATGCCTACTGGGGGGATAAACATCAGTGTCTAAAAATGTGCTGCATGGGCCCGGAGAGATAGCACAGTGGTGTTTGCCTTGCAAGCAGCCAATCCAGGACCTAAGGTGGTTGGTTCAAATCCCAGTGTCCCATATGGTCCCCCGTGCCTGCCAGGAGCTATTTCTGAGCAGACATCCAGGAGTAACCCCTGAGCACCGCCGGGTGTGGCCCAAAAACCAAAAAATAAATAAATAAATAAATAAATAAATAAATAAATAAATAAAATAAAATAAAAATGTGCTGCATGATTACATTTACTACTGGTGAAATAGCATAATTAGAGAGATGGAGAACAATTAATGTTTGTTGGGAGGTAAAGAGGGAATGGATATAATATAAAAGGGTAGGATGAGGGAGCCTTCAGGGCATGATGAGCATCTTATTGGTGGTGATAGTTACACAGAACTACATGTGTATGAGGAAACTGAATAAAGCTACACATACATACAGTCAAATTTGAATAAACTCTGGATTGTACCAATATGACATCCTAATTTTGCAAATATATGAGAATCATGCAAGACATTAACATTGAGGGAGATTAGATGAAGAACTACAACAGCTCCCTGTACATATTTCTTTGGAACGTCCTGTGAATCTATAAATATTACAAAATAAAAAGTTAAAAATAATTGAAAGTGCTATTTAAAATATTTCCTTCAGGGAAAACACTTATTCTTTTGAGCTTATGTTCATTTTTTTTTTCCAGAAAGAACTGGCTGTACCCAGGTAAAAAAAATGCAAAATAAGAGCACAAAGACATATTGAAATTATTTGCTTTACCTCTTAGTTTCTCAATCTAAAATAACTATCTGTTCCATGAGCAATTTTCTCAAAATTAAAAACAAGTAGTCATGATAGGTCATTGGTTCCCCTCTAAATAGATGTTAAAAACCAAACAAAGTGATATTAAAAATAGGATAACCCTACTGGAAAGAAATGCAGGCCAGTGGCACTGGTAATATCACCTGAGTTTCAAGGAGCCAATGAAGGGAAGAGAGCTCTTGGCCCGGCCAACAGAGATGAACTACTTCAGAAAGCACCAACAAGTTCTTAGTGCCACCTGGAATCCGATACCAGCACTAATTCAACTGGGGGAAAATGAGCAAGAGAAAGAGGGATGAGAACAACTGGAAAAGAAAATCTCCAGGGAGAAAAAAATCCTCTAGTAAAGAAAATACAGAGGTGAATGACATATAAGCTGTGTCAACCAGACAGGTACAAGTAAGAACAACTGTTACTATCTTATACTGTGCAATATTTTTCTTTCAGTCTGTAAAAAAAAAGTGGGGGGACTAAAGCTATTCTGGAAACCTGGATTATATTACCACTTAATTGTTTGCATAGAATTAAACGATTTGGGGAACTATGAGCTCCCAGACCTTGCTCCTTTGTACTCACTGTCTTAAATAAATTGTCCTGTTTGCCAATTTGCTTTTCCACAAAGAGAGGCTCCATCCTGTCTCTGATTTTTTTTTCCTCAAAAACCCATTTCTGCATTTTAAAATTCATTTTCAGGACTTTATTTAGTGGTGAAAAGAGTAAAACCATTTAATGACTGAGTTCAGAAACTAAGTAGATGAAATTATTCATGTAGATCATTAGAAATACGTGAGTGGCCTCCTGGTTTCCTGTCTAGGGAAAGCTTATCGTTAAATATAATTTTGAGGCATTACCAAAAACTGGAACAACATCCAGTTCAAATCTTCCACAGACCTTAAATTCTATTTCCAGTGGCAATAGCTTTTTTTCTGTAGACAATGGAAAGACTTGCTAGGGGGTTTAAATTATAATTTTTCATTGAGAATTTGTGAATATAGGGATATTCTGGGAAACATCCAGAAAAAAAAATCCTGCCAAGGGTTCAGCAAATAGTTACATAACCCTCTTTTTATCTGGGGTGTTGACCCAGCCATTCATTCCATGTTTGCTATGGTGAGTTCAGCAAAGCTTGTTGCCAAGGCAACTGTAATCCTTGACTGGAGCCAGCGCCACTGGTGGTCAGTTACAACACTCTTTGTCCTATTGGTGTCCTGTAACCAACTGAATGGAGACACAGAAAACAAGCACCTTCAGTAAACATGACCTAATGAGAGTGATGGCCTCCAACGAAGGAGAAAGGAAAGAATATGGGGACTGGAGTGGATATATCAGATGAAACAGACAAGAAGTCAGAGCTTTCCCATTAACAGAATCACTTCCTCATGAAGCTCATATAGAGGTCCTTTTCTGCTGAATTTAACATCTAAAGATGTCTAATTCAACTCCAGGGTCATGAATCTGAATGTACTTTTTTCATAACTATGTAAGAAGGTGAACCTAGATATCTTATAGGTTCAATCTTATAGTTGACTATAAGTCTTTATAAGACTTCAACCTTAGACTTCAACCTTTCCACTACTCTTCTCCACTGAATATTTTTTAAGTATGTTGCACTGTCCTGAGACGCTTTGACTTCTAGTTTTATTAACATATGAGTCTAGAAACATACCAAAAGTCATGTAGTTAACTCTGAAATTTCTTTTGACACTTGATGCATGCCTCTTGTCAATCATGACTTCCCAGCAATAGGGGGAAATCATCAATTTTATAATTGAAGTACAGAGTTATTTAATACCTAACTCTATGTAAGGATGAAAATGGAAGGAGAGGAGGTGAACAAAAGAGTGAGAAATCAGGATAGACCCCTTTCTCTGACTGCAGCAGGGCTAGATTGGAGCTATGCCAAACAGAGACCAAGAGCATATGCCCTTTACAGCAAAGCCAGCAAGCCCCTCTTTTCATCTAGGGCAGCCATCATATAACATTATACAAATAGCTCTCTACAAGGGAAAGGGGTGAGGAGGGAGCATTGTACAGTACCAGACAATATTTATGCACATAGACATACATACACACAGGAAAAGTGTATCTAAAAGTTCAAAGCTAAGTGGCAACAGCAAATTTACCTAAATAGTTTCCACTACTCTTCTCCACTGAATATTTTTTAAATATGTTGCACTATCCTGGGACACTTTAACTTCTGTTTTATTATCATATGAGTCTAGAAAGATACCAAAAGTCATGTAGTTGACTCTAGAATTTCTTTTGACACTTGATGCATGCCTCTTTTAAAATTCATTTTTTCAATCATGACTTCCCAGCAATAGGAGGAAACCATTAATTTTATAATAAGATCCATGAGAACAATTTATTTCAACATGAAAACAGTTAATTAAACCAGTTTAGGTTATTAATCATTTTCAAGGTCAGGATTGTTTTATCTAGTGGGGCTCCAAGATCATCAGGAGGACACCTCAGATGGTGGGCCACATTGCAGACAAACAAACCCAGATTTTTTTTTTTTTTTTTTTTGGTTTTTGGGCCATACCCGGTGGTGCTCAGGGGTTATTCCTGGCTGTCTGCTCAGAAATAGCTCCTGGAAGGCAAGGGGGACCATATGGGACACCGGGATTCGAACCAACCACCTTTGGTCCTGGATCGGCTGCTTGCAAGGCAAACGCCGCTGTGCTATCTCTCCGGGCCCAAAATCAGATTTTTTAATAAAGTCGTATTTTACATAACTATATGTCTGAACTGCTAATTTGCTTGCTAGATCATAGTGACCTATGCCCTTTCAGGTCACTAAACAAGTACGAGCTCTCCCACTAACTTTATTAACCTGATGTTTATTATCTTAGAGGAAGAGAACACCCATAGGCCTTTATACTATAGGGGGTTTGTGACCTGTTATATTTTATCATTAAAACTCCACACTTTTTGATTCTACTCAAAAACATCATTCAATAATTCTCCTAGCTCATGAACTTACCATACAATGTTACTCTAGATTCACAGTGGTCCTCAAACTATGGCCCGTGGGCCACATATTGTATTTGTATCTGTTTTGTTTCTTCATTGCAAAATAAGATATATGCAGTGTGCATAAGAATTCATTCATAAGTTTTGTTTTTACTATAGTCAGACCCTCCAATGGTCTGAGGGACAGTGAACTGGCCCCCTGTTTAAAAAGTTTGAGGACCCCTGAATCCACTAAAATTAAAGTTTATTCTCCAGAAACATTGAGAGGAAAACCCATTCTTTCTTTCCTATTCAACTGGAGTCTTGGGGAACCATCTCTATGTTTGCTGGAGTTATAAAAATGAATGAATGGATGGATAGAAGTTATAGAAAGGGCAGGTTGTCCTGGCTTGATTTCCTCATTGGACATCTATACAATATGAGCTAAGTCAGAGAATGAGCAGCATTCGGAAAAGTTGGGTTGTCTGCACAATCTCAGGACATACTCACTCTATTTCAAAAGATCATTAGCAGATCCTTCTACATGTGCTGACCATATCATTTTTTTCAGATTTGAATTACCTTTATTTAAACACCATGATTACAAATATGATTGTAGTTGTATAATTACAGTCATGTAAAGAACACCCCCCCTTCACCAGTGCAACATTCCCACCACCAATTTCCCAGATCTCCCTTCTCCCCACCCCACCCACACCTGTACTCGAGACAGGCTTTCTATTTCCCTCATTCACTCACACTGTTATGATAGTTTTCAGTGTAGTTATTTCTCTAACTGCACTTATCACTCTATGTGGTGAGCTTCATGTCATGAGCTGTACCCACATGGGTAAATGGGGGGAAATAATGGTTGGGACTGGGGCAGTAAAAGATGACCATATCATTTTCTTTTCTTTTCTTTTTTTTTTTTTTGGTTTTTGGTCACACCTGGCGGTGCTCAGGGGTTACTCCTGGCTGTCTGCTCAGAAATAGCTCCTGGCAGGCACGGGGGGGGGGGGGGGGGGGGGGGAGGGGGGCATATGGGACACCGGGATTCGAACCAACCACCTTTGGTCCTGGATCGGCTGCTTGCAAGGCAAACGCCGCTGTGCTATCTCTCTGAGCCCGACCATATCATTTTCATATGCCTCCAAATCAAAATGAAAGTAGGGTTTTCTTGGGGCATGAAACAAGATGGATGCAGACAACACATTCACTCTCTCCAAGGTCCCATGCTAATTATATATACTATTACCTAGAAGAAGCATAGCTCTGGCTAAAGCTTGAGATATCGTTTTGTTGTTAAGTACCTTTTTATAAAAAAATCAACAGTATTTAGAAAATTACTGTATGCATGCCAACAACCACAAGAATGGTGAATATCAACTGGGTCCTATGGTGAGTTACCACCATAAATGCCCTTCCTGGAAGTGTTGACCAGTTATCCTTCTCTCCCTGTTAAAGCCACACCCTGATCCCGAAGGATCCTAAAATACTGGTATCTGATTATCATTTTCTCTCCATTCATGACAAGCCAATAAGAAAAAAAAAAAAAACAGAAAATAAACTGACTTGCCACATTTGAAATATTGCCAAACTTTGATCAATTCTCCTGAAATTGTCACTGCAATGGTCTTTGTGTGTGTGTGTGTGTGTGTGTGTGTGTGTGTGTGTGTGTGTGTGTGTGGTTTTTGGGTCACACCCAGCAGTGCTCAGGGGTTACTCCTGGCTCCATGCTCAGAAATTGCTCCTGGCAGGCATGGGGGACCCTATGGGACGCCGGGATTCGAACCAGTGACTTCTGCATGAAAGGCAAACGCCTTACCTCCATGCTATCTCTCCGGCCCTGCATTGGTCTTTTAAGACAAGTCATGCTGGTCCTGCGACTTTACATGGAGTATCTTTTCCATCTGTGATCTTCTAATCATTCTCAGGTCTTTCTCAGTGGTGCACCCGGCTTGTGTTGCCCAGTTCCTAGATAACCAACACCACTGTCAGTAATTACAAGCAGGAGAAGCTGAAAAACTGTCCACACTTAGTGTGGAAGACAAGGCACAGTCCTACTCAGGCCTGCAGAGACAGCCCAAGGAGCGCTCTAATTGGCTGTATAAATTTACATGTGATTTTAATCAAAAAATAGGTGCACATAACCCAATTCCTTGCCTGGGCTTGCTTTGCATAGCACCCAGAACAGTGTCTTCCTCATGTGGGCGCTTAATAAGTACCATTTGATGATAATCTTCTTTGTCAAGCCTAAGAGCTTCCATTGTAATCTATAACAATGAAAGCCCTTAACTGTTTGTTCAGCTTCCATCTTACCCTACTGAAGTAAAGAGCTGGCAATGACATTTCCTTGTTTTGTGTGTCCACTCTCCCCTTGTCTTTTCTTTCAGGGATCCCTGAGTGTAACTTTTGGTTAAAATTTGGATTCTTTGGGGGAATATTTTTTAAATCAAACAAATAAAAGTGAAATCTAGAGTCATTGTAAAAATTGTCCCCTACCCCAATCCACAACCCATTTGTGTCCCAGTCAGAGGGGACCCAGAATGCATTTGGAGCCACCAGCTCTTTGGGGGTATTCATTGCATAGGGCTTGATCCAATCACATGCTAAGGAAGAACTCCCGGGGAGATGAATGCCATTACAAATCTTGCCCTCAACATGAAACGCCAGTGATTGTTTATTAAATTGCTCTTCAAAGAGAAAACACTGGCAGGCAAGTATCATTAAAATGGAAGCAAAGGAAAATGCTGTAACCTTCAACATGGCGCTTTTCTCCATTAACCCCAGACCAATATGACTGGAACCGCCAGCAGGAACTTCTGGCCCCGAGCCCCATCAATTACCTTCATCTCAGCCCAGGGAGGGGTAATACAAACCATCTAATTTAAGTACTTCCAAACATTGCCATAAGAAAAAAAAGACCCAAAAGCCCTTAACCTAACTCCACTGTCTCAACTGCAGTGGAAGACAAATTGCATTATACATGAGTAACATTAAAACATAAAAGACATACCCTCCAGTGAAAACCTTGCACAACTTTCCCGAGTAAGCAGAATTAATCACAGGGAACAATTACCATCCCCAGTCTGAATATTTATGACATAACAGAAAACCCATTTAAAATACTCAGTGGTTCATAATTTTAAAAAGAACTATGAGGAGAAGGAAAGGCGCTCTAAATTTATGATGGAAAAGAAAAAAGAGATCACAGCATTTTTCTTAATTCCCCTCTCTATTTGGTAGCCCCCACATGCATCTTGTTTTCCCTTTACCTCCAGAATCTCCATACTTTTTTATCACCACCCTCACTAATGGGTCTAATAGTTAGCAATGGAAAGATACAACATGTTAAAGAAATTGGTGGCCTCTGTTCCCAATATCCCCCTAATCCATTCCAGATGATTCCACCTTCCTTCCATCTACCAAGTCTCCAGCAGTAGTATCAGAGGCATATATACATAATGAAATGGAAAGAGCACTCTACTGAGTTGAGAGACTAACACAAACGTGAGTGTAATCCTAGACACGACCATACTTTGCTCACCTTTAATACCTGGAACCAGAAAACTCAAGGACTCCCTGGGCTTCTATCAACATTTGAATTCTACAATTCAAGCAGTTGATTGATTGATCTATTCAAGCATTCATATTAGGCCATTCATTGAGCAAATGTGTATTAAATGGGACGAGTGCGCCCAGTGCTATCCCAAGTGCCAGAATTAAAGCTTGATTCTCAAAGGACTTCCCCTGAAGGGTAAAGCTAGACAGTACTGTAGTCAAGTAAACCAGTAAGCTAGCTAATGCTCATCCAATTCATCAAGTCTATAGGGAGAACAAAGGAGGTAGCCAGGAGTGAAGAAATGGTTATTTTTAGGGAGGATAGTCAAGGACCTGAAAGAAGTAAAGGAATGAATCACAGAAATGTGCAAGCTATTATATAAAGGGTGTTAGGAGAAAACCTTTCAGGAGTTTTCAATATTCAACAGAAGGGTGAAAGAAACCCATCTATACACTCAACTCAAATGATTCTGAGCTTTGGGTTAGAAAGATGGTATTCATTTTATTTTTTTAATCAAATGATTCATCCTGATAGACTTATGATAGTAACCTGAAATATTAAAAACCAAATTATAACTTAAAAGTTTATTGGTGACTATGAGCAGTGAATATTTGAGATGAAATATTTAAGGCCCTTTTCATAAGAGTATGGAACTTTATTTTCAATTCCTAAGATCCTAAACTCATTCTTATTATCCAAAACTAAACAAAGAATTTATTTTTGCCTATAGTTAATTGCAGCAACTAGAAGACTCCTCAGTTTTTCCCTTCATATCTCCCCTTTTCCTTCTCCTTTGTTCCTCCCTTATTTTCCCTCATCAAAAAAATTACTTTTCTGATTTATTATGATTCCACTAGAAACTCCAAAAATGGTGCAGAAACTGAGAAAGAACAGTTGATAAAATTTTAGTATTGAAAGCTATACTTTAGGATGCATGGAAAGCAGGTTAAATATAGGAGAAATTTAAAATTTTGGTAACTTATTCTCTTCCTGATTCCCCATCTTCTCAAGATCCAGATAGTCACATTATAAATTTTATTAAGAAACATTATGTATTTATGCTTGATGCCAGAAATACCATACCATAATTTGTTTGGTCTTGAGATACTTAGAGTCTAGGGGTTCTAAGCACACATAAAATAATACAAATATATACTTGAAGGACAAATTTCATTGTGCTAATTGGGATTAAATTATGACAACAAGCAATTCCAATTTGGGGGAGGTGTTAATGGTACCATGCTTTCTTTTTCTTTCTTTCTTTCTTTCTTTCTTTCTTTCTTTCTTTCTTTCTTTCTTTCTTTCTTTCTTTCTTTCTTTCTTTCTTTCTTTCTTTCTTTCTTTCTTTCTTTCTTTCTTTCTTTCTTTCTTCTCTTTCTTTCTTTCTTTCTTTCTTTTTTCTTTCTTTCTTTCTTTCTTTTTTCTTTCTTTCTTTCTTTCTTTCTTTCTTTCTTTCTTTCTTTCTTTCTTTCTTTCTTTCTTTCTTTCTTTCTTTCTTTCTTTCTTTCTTTCTTTCTTTCTTTCTTTTTTTTGGTTTTGGGGTCACACCCAGCAATGCTCAGGGGTTACTCCTAGCTCTACACTCAGAAATTGCTCCTGGCAGGTTCGGGGGACCATATGTGATGCCAGGATTCAAACCACAGACCTCCTGCATGCAAGGCAAATGCCTTACCTCCATGCTTTCTCTCCGGCCCTAATGCTTTATTTCTTATTTATGCTCACATTTCCATTGATAATTATCCTGAGATGAAGCTGGAGAGATTTCATTAAAATCTAGCTATCTGAGTGGAGAAAGATACCACTATCTTCATGTTATTGTATGCCTTATCAGAAAGAAAAAGAAGCTCTAGAGGACCTCAAATAGGAAATTAAATCTTTTCATATGGAAGTAATGCACATTGTTTTTCATGGTAACTTATTGACCAAGTAGTCTCAGGGTCTTATTTACCAACAAGGGAGCAGGAAGTGTGTGCCCAGAAGGGGAGAGAACTGGAAATAGTTCATGAAAAGCAATAATGATTATGTAGTCATAAAGGCCCCAAAGACCTTGTCTCTGGCCTCAAGAAGCTTGCCTGCTAAAACAAAATTTGTTTCATCCATAAATGAGAGGTTCTACCTTCTCCTTAAAGAACAAGTTTAACAATGCCTTGGGGAAGTATAATTATTTAGTTATTTACATCATCATGTTGAAACCTCTTTTTAATTGGAAAGCATGCCCTCTACATGCCCTCTACTTCTTCATGGAATGCTTCCAGTTTAAATAAAAAGAGGGTGAGAGAAGTGGAGACGTTCTACTCCTGAGTAACACATACTCCAAGAATTTTTTTCCATGATCATCAGAATCATTTGAACCTCTGTAAATATTAACCCTCTGATCTCTCTTTTGAATCTTATCCTAGCAAAGAGGGAAGCTCTTGTCCCTCTTCTTTCTAGTTGGGCATCTTCCTTGAGGTCAGTGGCAGCCCTGGAGAGTAGAGGGAGGATTCTAACCTTTCAGAAACCTAGGAAGAGAGCTGGCTTGTAGACAAAAGCAATTCACCAGCAATTTTGGCATTTGTGATTGGCTCACAGAGACAGCAACCTAGCCAGAATGCTTTTCTAATAAAAACAAAATCTGATGCAGCTAGAAAGAGTGGACAAAAAGTCATCTACCCCACAATTGTAATCTCATGTGAGTAAGCCATCCTTGGCCTTGTCTCTGAGGGACACCCCCCCCAAATTTTGATTTGATATTACCAATTTGATGAGATCATTGCTTGGTTGAGCAGAAGTTGATTATACAACTTCAACCAGTTGAAATTCTCATTCCAAGTTACACTAATAAACAACCATCTTGATTTTTCCATGAAGTAGAACTGCTATACCACTTATTTAGAGTTTAGACTTAAGTGAGATCATTTTTGCTTTGTGATTAAAAAACATTTAATACTGAATGATATTCATAGGAACTTTTTCTGTAGGGAATCTCCAGACCACCATAATTAGTACTAATACCAGAGTGATTCTCATAGCAACTTCCGGAAATAAAGCTTTCTGCTACCTTGTCTATTCCCTAAGATAGAACACTTTGACTTCAAGTTTCTTCAAAGACAATACCCTTTACCAACTCGCTCACTTTGCTTCATTATAATGATTCAATTTTCTAATAACACTCTCTCCCTATACTCTCATACTTTGATACATTCTTTTTCTTGTTTATTATAGTTTAAAAATGGTTAAACTTTATGGTATTGGTGTACAAAGTTACTGTACCCCTCACCACTAAAGTGCCTGAGGCCCTTTATCACTGTCTTTATTTCACTTCTACCCCAATCTTCATCTCCCTCACTGTCCCCAACTTTTTTATAAAATCAAAAACTAAGGTCTTGTCATTGTCAGATATAGCTCTCCCTTTGTTCCCCTCTCTATTCCACAGATAAGTGGTATTATCTGATATTTACCTTATATCCATGACTTATTTTATTTAACATGTTATCCTCCGGCTCCATATGTATTACAGCAAACTGTATGATTCATCTTTTTTACAACTGCATAATATTCCCTTGTATGCATATATGTGTGTATATATCACAATTTCTTTGTTCATTCACCTGTGCTGAGCACTTGAGTTGTTTCTGTATCATGATTATAGCCTGATGCACTTCAATAAATTATAGATTTTTAATTAATATTAAGTTATATCTATCATCATTTCTGATTACTATTATGTAATATCTTTTCTAATTAATATTTTTGGGGAACAAAATTTTCAGCATTATTTATCAGAGAAATGAACATAAAAACAAGGAAATATAATCTCACACTAATGAGAATGGCATATATCAAAAGACTGTACTACCGGTGTTTACAGAGATGTGGTGAAAAATGATAGTGGGAATGTTATCTGATTTAACGTCTATGGAAAACAGCATGAAGATGCCTTAAAAAAGTAAAAACAAGGACCGGAGAGATAGCATGGAGGTAGGGCATTTGCCTTGCATGCATAAGGATGGTGGTTCGAATCCTGGCATCCCATATGGTCTCCTGAGCCTGCCAGGAGCTATTTCTGAGCTTAGAGCCAGGAGTAATCCCTGAGTGCTGCCGGGGATGACCCAAAAACCAAAAAAAAAAAAAAAAAAAAGTAAAAACAGAACTTTCGTACAACCCACTTCCTAGCATCTACCCCCCAAAAAATGCATAGGAATATTCATCTGACACATCCATCACCTACAATTACTCTACTAATGACTTTCTAATTGCCAAGCTCCTGCTGTCTTTCTTACTGATCTTCTGAATCATGGTCAGTTGGATTCTCTGACATCTAAATTCACCATAGAAAGTGGGAACAATATGAATGCCTAGGTTTATTGTGATGCTTAAATACAAGAATAGATGTGAACAGCCCTCTGACAGTGCCAGACACAAAACAAGTCACACTATTGTGTCCCTGGTGTGATTAATAGTGGTAAAAATGGCTTCCTTTCTTTTAATATATATGTATTTATATTACTAGTATTTTATATTTGGCTTACAATAATTATTTCTCATGAACATAATTTGAACACAACACCCATCACCAGCCCCTCAACTCCTGTGTGTGTGTGTCAGTTCCCCCATTATGTTGCCTTTGAATCTTTGTTGCTTATCTTGCTGTATATCTTCAAGTCCCATCTGCAAGTGAGATCATCTGTGTCTGTCCCGTTCCTTCTGACTGGCTTCACTCAGCAAGATTCCTCAAGTTCTATCCATGATGTTGCAAACTACATGATTTTGTTCTTAAGAGTTGCCCAGTATTTCACTGTAAATATATCACAATTTTTAATCCATTTATCTGTAGTTGGGCATTTTGATTGTTTCCAGATCTTGGCTGTTGCATTAAGTTCAAGGATGAATGTAGGTGTGCATAAATTAGTTAACATTTTTGTGTTTGGGGGAGTAGATTTTTGGGATCATATGGGATCATAATGGATCTATTTCTTAACACTCCTCTCCTCCTAAGTCTTTAAGGCTACATTAATTCCTGATAACTTTTTTTTCAACTAGAAATAAATTTTCACTCCATTCACCAACCTTCAAAAGTCTCCTGATTCTTGACAGGAAAGAAATTGCATTCCAACATCATTTCACCATGAATGGGAGGAGCAGACTTTGGAAATGTCCCAAGCAGGATTCTGCCCCTTTCCAAACATTTTTCTTACTTTCAGTGAAACACCCTGCAAACTTTCACCCAGGATGCTCTCTGGACCCAACCCTTTCCAGGACTCTCAAAAAACAAAGTAAATAAGGATTACATTAGATTCTCTCTCCTGGTAAGTGCACATACTCTGGGAGTAGGGAGTTGGAGGACATGCTCTGTATTCAGGAGCCCCAAATTTGGGGTATTGCAAGATATCCTGATCACTGCCTGGAGTGAGGAAAATTTCAGCCCTGAAAATCCCTTGATATCTTTTACCCCTGATAGATCCCAAAATGTCAACCCAGAATCCTCCAGATTTGTTCCAAATTCCACTATATGTAGGAGCTTTCAGAGTATCAGGACAGCTTCCTGACAATAAAATCTTTACTTAAAGACCTGTAATGAAATGATTGCTTTCATTCACAACAGAGGGAATCAGAGCTGTATCTCATCTGGATTCGTCTGAATAACACTGAGAACAAAGAAAAGAGCTTCCAGAAGGCCTCCTGAGAGCACCTGGAGAACTTTCCTATCATTTCCTCCTCTCTCACCTTTTTCCAGGTCTTCCTATGCTGCTTACTTCTATCTTGGTGGACACCAGCTACCAGACTAAGGAAGCAAGCAAATTCCTCCTTGCGGAAGGAAAACCCCAGGGATGAGAGTTATTTCTTCACAGCACCCAGCTTCCAAGAGAATTGCAAAAGGAGGAAAGCAGTTGGGGCCCCTCCAAAGACCCACCCACACGCATCCACCACAATTTGCATCCTGCCAGCTGGGCTCACTTGGCCTAGTGTAAAGCGAACAAAGAACTTAGGTCTAATCAGGAGCTCAACTGCAGAGTCAGCTTCAAATAAACGTCTTGGTGCAGGATTCCTTCTGACCCCTGGAACGCCCGGACCCCTAGCTCACTGAGCGTTGTGGTGCACCAGTGGACTTAGAGAAAACACACAGCCTTCATTTCTGCACTTCCTGTCTTTCTGCACCTCAAAGCTCAACACAGGCTGTCCCGACCACATTAACCCAGGACATGGGGAAGCTGAGCCTGGGTGGCACGGTGCCCTGATTTACATGCCTGCGTTTCAGGGACGGCAGTACCTGACAGCTAACTCTGGAATTGGGCAGCATTTCCTAAAATGAAATGGTGGTTGGGCAGAGACCTTCCAATGACCTCTGAGGATCCGAGCTCATGAATACACCAGCTTGTTGCTACTCCTCACTGCGGAAATCTCTGTTAAGGACCGCGGTTCCCACTGGGTGCTCAGCCCAGTCCCACCGACTTATTTCCCTTGGCGGAGCCCTAACACTGGGGTTGTGTTTGCTCTGCTCCATTGCAGGTCCTGTGCACTGAACACACATGTAAAGGGGGTTTGGGAATGGCTAGGAGAGAGACACACCGAATGCTAGAGATGCCTTCACCTCCCTCCCCTGACTCTGCACTGTTCTGGGAATCTCTAGCAAGGCCAAGACTTTTTTTGTTTTTGTTTTTGTTTTTGTTTTGGGGCCACACCCGGTGACGCTCAGGGGTTACTCCTGGCTACGCGCTCAGAAATGGCTCCTGGCTTGGGGGACCATATGGGATGTCAGGGATCCAATGGAGGTCCGTCCTAGGTCAGCCGCATGCAAGGCAAACGTCCTACAGCTGCGCCACAACTCCAGCCCCAAGGCCCAGACTGTTTAGGGCCAAGCCTTTTCCAGATTGTCGGAGTTTGGGAATTTGGGGATTTTGATTTTTTTTCTTCATTTTTAGACCACACCATGTGATGTTCAGAGATTTCAGAGGGATATGGGACACCACATTGGACACCACATGGGACACCAGGAATTAAACCTGAGTTGGGTGCATGCAAGGCAAGTGCTTTACCCCCTGTACCCTCTTTCCAGTCCCTCCAGATTGTATTCTAATCTCTTTCCATTGAGCATTAGATGGTCAGTGGAGGTGATTCTTTAAATCTCTGAGTGAGCCCAAGTATCTCTAAAGGGAACCAAGACAACCAGAAACTCAAGGCACCCCCAGTTTTCTCTTTTAGGCCAAACCTAGTAGTGCTCAGGATTCACTCCTGACTCTGCACTCCCCGTAGGCTGGGAGACTTTTCTGGGTGTCAGAAATCAAACCCCAGTCAGCTGCATTCAAAACAAGCATCTTACACTGTACTATCACTCCTGCCCACAGCAGCATAGATTTGGCGGGTGAGCTCTTGGGAGAAAATGGCCTGGGTGCCCTGGAATGTTCTTCTTTGTGGTCATCCTGCCACTCTCCCCATATTCCTCACCACCAGGGCTGCTGTGATCTAGAGCAGTGGTCTTCAACTCTTAGTCCACAGACTAGTGCCAGCCTACAGAAGAATGGTTGTAAACCACTGATCTACTCCTTTGGTTCTAAATTAAGGTTCATGGGCTGGTATGCATGGGCTGGTATGCAGGAGATGAGCACCTGTCTGCAGATGTAGAATGCTGAAGGGTGAAGAATGCTGTTCTAGAGCAAAGTTTCTTAAACCATTTCCATTTGTGAGAATTTTTATACAACCCCAATAGTCTGAGTATATGAAATCAGCATTCAGGTCACTGAATTATTATTACTGATAATAAAAAATTTACAATAATCCCCACATCAGTTATGAAACATTTTATGAAATGGGAACCCACAGCTTATGATGCTAATCATGAACATCGGAATATCCCATTCATGCTAGTAGATCCTGCCTCTTGGCTCATCAAACCCAATGGCCTCATTCATCTATATGCCAAACAGGCTGGTTTGGATTAGGGATGTGACTTGGTAGCAGACCACAAACCTTAATGTGCAAGACCCTGTGCTTGATCCCTGGAACCATCCATTTATTATTATTTTGTATTTTAAAAATGAAACAAAAGTGGAAGGAGTTAAATAGATTTTTATCTCATGAGCCAATCACATTTCATGGGATATGGCTTTGTGGAACACTGTTAAAACAGGGACTGGAGAGATAGTATACCAACTGAGAATTTGCTTTGCATGTATCTGACCTGGGGTTCAACTCTTGGCACCGCATATTATTTCTTGACCCCATCAGGAGTGATCCCTGATGCAGAGCCAGGAGGGAGCTCTAAGCACCACTGGGTATGACTGGGGAAAGAAGGTCAACGAGGACAAATTCAGTCACCCAGAGTGTTGCCTTTACTAAATTCATTCATTGGTGCAGGATGGAAGAAAGAGAAACTTGTCCCATGTAATTGCATCTTCAACATAGGAGAGACTGAGCACTTTGTGAGACTCAATAATATGTGAAATCTGACTTGACCACTTCCTGGCTGTGCGTTCTTGGGCAAACTATTTAACCTTTCTGAGTTTCAGAAAGATAAGTGGGAGTCCTTGTGAAGGCTATTCAGTTTCACATATTTTCAGTATAAAGTACTAGCCCTGGGAATTGGAAGCTACTGCTCTTGTCTGGCACCAGATGGCTGTAAGATCTTCACAGCATGTGAGACCCATGATAGGGTATGAATGGCTGTCATGACTGCATCCCTTTCCTTACAGAGGGAATACTTGAAGAGACAAGGGCACCAAACCAGGTTCAGGTGCAGGAAGGACGGACAAGTTGGGGAAAGGGCAACCGATGGAGTTCCAAGTGGATGGCGAGGGAGTAACTTGTAGATGTTTCCCAGCTCCAGCAGAAACAGCTGTCTCATGTGTTTTTCATAAAGCTCCAAGAGAAGGACAAGAGCACACAACAGACCATGTGAACTGCAGAGCTGGCACCCCTGGGCTAAATCATGAATGGAAAGATTTTTTTCTCGCCATTTCAATGTAGTCATATGCCAGCCAAGAAACCCTGGCAGTCAAGCCCACTGGCACACATAGAAGGGAAGGTGTGGAAAGACAGCCTCGTTGGTGCCCGTGATCATCTATGCTTTCTTCTAGTCTTCCAGGCAGTGTCCCACTTACTAAGGCCCTTTTGTTCAAAGGTGCCATTGCCCCTCTGGGAGGGCTATATAAGCTAAGCAAAGGGTCTCCCATGGGCAGCAAAAGGTTTGGTGCCAACTTGTGCTGTATAGTTGATGGTTTTGAAGAGACAGTAGACCATGTAGACCATGTGGTTTTAGGGGTTCAAGGATTGCTAATGATCTCAGAAGCCAGAAAATGAGTCCCTAGCAGCTGTTGAGGCAAAGATTCACCTGCCTCCAGAAGTCAATCTCTGGGCATAGATAAAAACCTTTTAGTTTAGTTTAGTTTTAGTTTTCATGCCACACTTGTCAGTGCTCAGGGTAAAAGGCAAATGTCTTTCCCATTATACTATCTCTTTAACTCCTCATTCAACACTTTGAGACTGAGAACCTTCTTCAAATATGATCCCAAAGTCACCACTTGATGCCTTTCTGAAACACTGTAAAATTTGTTCATTTATTTACTAGGAAGGGTCAGCAAAAAGTACAACCCCTGTGTTACCCCTGTATCTGCGCCTTTATGCAGGAGGAAGGCTGGATTGTTCAGAAACTTCTACTTGATTCCAAACAAGTCCTTCACTCAGTTTAATTAAAGAACCTCTGATTTTCAAAACTGAAGACCCATTTCTGGGAAAGGAGTGATCAGATGGCAGAATTGTTCACTTAAAAAAATATATATTTATTTCTCCCTTTTCCCCCTCTCTTTCCTTGGTGTTGTAGTTGTGATGGTGAGGGGGTGATGGTGTTGCATAAACACCTGACTGTGTTGCTTTTGCATTTTTAGCCTAATACATTTTTAGCCTAGTTGAAGTACAGAATCTATCGTTATTATGGGGTTGCATCCCTTTCTAGGGTGCTTACACCTCTGGAATGATAAATCTAAATATTGCTGTGACACCAGGGATTTTAGACAGCTGAGTTGTCACTGTCACACTCAGTGTACGTGGAACTCTGGAGATTTGAGCTCATGGCCATATACTTGCATAAACCTCTGTGCATTGTTTCTGCCAGTTGAATTGTAATACTTTTTTTTTTTTGGTTTTGGTTTTTGGGTCACACCTGGTAGCGT
This sequence comes from Suncus etruscus, assembly GCF_024139225.1. Lineage (NCBI taxonomy): Eukaryota > Metazoa > Chordata > Mammalia > Eulipotyphla > Soricidae > Suncus > Suncus etruscus. Next base: position 32,736,022 of record NC_064854.1, on the reverse strand, counting down.
AGGGGCTACTCCTGGCTCTACGCTCAGAAATTGTCCCCTGGCAGGCTCAGGGGACCATATGGGATGCCGGGATTTGAACTACTGTCCTGCATGCAAGGCAAATGCCTTACCTCCATGCTATCTTTCCAGCCCCAAATTGTAATACTTTTAAACAAATAATAATTCTGTCATATATGTAAAAATACTCTGACACCTATATAAACAAAATATTATAAGCAGTCCGGAATGGATATCTGTCCACAAATTAGTATCATTTGTTACTCCTTATCCTGAAGCCAAATATTTTAGATGGCCCAGGGACAGGAGGAGAGAAGATGATCCCTATATAGGAAGGGTGCAAGTAGCTGAAAAGTTGGAACATCAATGATAAAACTCAAAGTCATTAAAATCTGTGCATTGTATGCCAATATAATAAAGGTATCAATTGTTTTATTTAAATAGAGTCAACAAAGGTGAAATTAATTAACTGTTGGTTGAGGCCAGCTAAATCCTGAAGGAAGATTTAATATGAGAATCCTGAAGGGTTCCTGACAGTGATCTACAGAGGGTCTATGTCTCTCATAATCACATGCAAATGTAACGATTCTGTGTCTTTTTCCAGAAGACAGGTGTCTATATTCTATTTAATTCCATGCAGAAGTCTTTAATCTAGATTAATTTAAGAAACTATGAAATCCAAAACTGAAGATCCATTTGTGGAGCTGGAAAAAAAGAGATCAGATAGCAGGAAGAAATCAAGTAGAAGGAAAGTAGAGTCACTTGGGGATGGAGCAGCACAGTTGTGTGAAGCTAAAGATGATACTTTGGGGCCCAAAGTATAGTGAGGAGGAATAAAATAGGATAAAGGGAAATAAAAACAGACATGAAATAATAAGGGTCAAGGGGATTCATGTACATTGGTGGTGCTAGGGAAGGACAGAACTAAATAGCCAAACCACAGAGTCAACAACATCGAAATCATGAGCCCCAAACTTTAACAACTAAACTCAAAAATGTGTCAGTTAAAATGGCAGACTGGGAGGGGGGGATAATGGGATGGATGATGGGAACTTTGGTAGAGGGAGGTTGACACTAGTGGTGGTATTGGTGTTGAAACATTTTATGTCGAAAACTCAACTGTGAATAACTTTGCAACTCAGTGGTGCTTAAATCTAAAAAAAATTTAATAGTTTATAGAGTTTCATCATGAGTCTTAGAAGTAATAGAAGTGACATGGTGAAAGCAGCATTTATGAAAACTGTGTCTAGTCACAGGAAGCATAATGAATGAGCTGGAGAGATGCAAGTTCATCTATTATAACCACATGGAGCTACTGAGTATAAAGGTTCTTTTCTCTAAAAGGTTAGACAATAACATGATGTTGTGGGTGTTTTTCTGAGTTACAGTCCCACATGCTGGGAAGGGGGATCCCACAAGCACGAAATGCCCTGCCACTGTGCTGAGGGCTCTTGTTTCTTTGGCTGTGTGTAGCAGCCACTAAACAGCCATCTCTGGGTCTCAAATCCTCCTCCATATTCTCCCTTTGAGGCTGGGGCCGGATGCTGCAAACCACATTTGTACGTGGCCATCTGCTCTGTGTTAGGTTCCACAAGGCAGAGACTCAAGAGGGAGGCTAGGGGCCCGGGAGGAGGAGAAAATCATTCCTTCCTGTCTGCATCCTATTCCTGTGAATAACCCCAAACAACACTACCTCCCCCCACACCCCAATCCAATACACACACCCACTGGCATTTCCTTCGGTAGCAGTGGCAGAACTAGCTGACAGTTTGGTTTTCTATCACCAGCCCAACAGCATCAGCAACTCCCTGCAACAGAGACATCCAGAGTCAGGTTGCCAGTCCTCAGCCTTCCTCCAAACTCAGAGACACCAGCTCCACAGGACCCACCTTCAAATTTAGATTTTTAAGTTTCCAAATCCAGGCTTGTCTCCCACTGGTAGTATGGCTATTTCCTTCCATCACTGCTTCTAGGATGCCCCAATAATGTGTGGCTCAACCAAGATGGCCTCAGGGCCCACAGGCAAAAAAGTGTGTATGTGTGTGTGTGTGTGTGTGTGTGTGTGTGTGTGTGTGTGTGACCCGTTTCATCATTTCCTCCTCTTCTATGCATGGACATAAACAGACATGCATGGAAAAATTGTGAGAATATTTGGTCTTAAAGATCTTTTCAGATGCTTAGAGACCAAAACAAAGCCAAATAATGCAGACCATCACCTTGTCTCTAGAATGTATCTCATATATTCCAAGATATGTTCAGGAATCCCATAAAGGCCTGAAATCTTTGTTGGTATCAATCTCCTATCTACTGTTTTTTTCCTAGCATACTTAAATATGTAAGGAAGATAAAGTTTGACTATAACAATTTAGTTGTTAGAGGTTAAGAATGACTAATAATAGAATGAACAATTATAACCAGAGACTATATTAAAAGTGATATGAATGCAATCACTCTTTCAATCTATCTGATTGCTCCACCTATTCTCAGGCCATGAACAGAAACTTCAGAAAGCAAGCACTCAGATAAAGGGAAGAATTGCACCTTGAAAAAAAAAAAGAATTGCATCTTGTTAATGTTCTAACATCTAAGTACCTGATTATAATCCTCTTTATAACTCAAAGAAAGGCTTTGATGAGCCTTTGATGAACAAAACAAGTTTCTCATTATCCAAGACTTCAAAGCAACAGTCAAAGCATTTTTAGTATCATGTCACTTTTCTACTAATAAAAAGTGCCCAGGAGCTCACGCAAACACACACCCATACATACATACATACATACATATATACATACATACATACATACATACATATATAAACACAAGCATACTCACCACATTCACACTTTTAGTCTATTTTCTTTAAAGTATAGGAAAACATCTTTGCTAATGAGTTGCTTTTTAATACTGAATTCCATTAGGAAGATTTTATCTTTCTTTTGATAAGCGATGAATGATGGTAAAAAATATATATTAACGACCTTCTTTTTCACATTCCATTTACATCTCACAAGACCTCTTGGAACTTCTTCCAGCATGGACTTGACCAGTCAAAAGGTCATTTCTCTTCTTGGGTTATTTTCTTTGACTTTACCTCTCACCTTTCGGAAGTGATGCCTTTGGACTGGTTTATGTGCTCCACACCCTATTCTCTTTGTGTCAGGAAAGCCTTTGATACCCTATTCTTGAAGGCAGAGCCCTAAGAGAGGGAGAAAGACAAAGCATGGTTAGAAGCTTTGAAGGCACAGTCGGCATGAAGAACCATATTTATCAGCTAGCTCCTCCCCCTATTCTAACACTAGTCTTTTATCACATCATTACTGGACCCCTTCAGTCCAGCCTGGGTAAGGCAGAAGAAATGTAGAGGAATCAAAACCCATAGAAAAGGCAACAATAATTGTTAAAGGGAGTTTGTTCAGCTAATTTAAAAGTAAAGCTCTTTTTGTTCCCCCCAACACCCTTAAAAGCACGTCTCCATTTCCACAGAGCTAGTAAAGAAATTCGATGCAGAGACCTTCTAAGCTCTCTGAAGCTGATGGCCCTGACAGGTTAATAATTATGAGTGCCTAGCAGCTGTAGCCATTCTTATTATGTGCCAGGCATTGTGCTAAGCACCTTATGCATTATCTCTCATCTAATCTTTCCAAGAACACTTACATTAGGTATTATTACCTGCATTACACAATAGTAGAACCAGCATTAGATTTGGGTCTGTTAGATTCTGTAGCTCACATCCTCACACACCAGGATAGAAAGATGATCTGTGACAGGGTGTATAATTAAGTAACCAGGTACATGCTGGGCACAAGTTGGTCTTAACACTTCCCTTTGGAAGCAGAAACCCTGTCAAGTGAACAGTAGTTTTACATGGTGGATTGGGAATCACTACAGGAATTCCCTTCACAGATCTGAGTGTTACTGAAGAAAAACTTTGGAAGAAGCCTTGAGACTTCAAACACCATAGGATTTAGCCTGACATGGAATGCTACATAGAACAGAAGTGGTGTTTTATCAGTAGAAAGTGACTTTCTTTAATTGCAAAAGCTAGCTGTGAAAATATGAGATGTACAGCCATTCATTCAATAATCCTTCTTGAGCATTTTTTATGCACTAGAGATGGTACCAAGGAGTCACTGATGGACATTCTAACTTCTGAAAGCTTCCCAGGTCAGCTGTGTTCTCAAACTTGCAGGTGTAGGACTGAGAATTAGTAAAGACTTTGTGAGAGTTATCTATTTTATTTCTTTTTCCTTTTTTTTTTTTTTTTTTTGCAGGACACATACTTGGATGTGCTCAATATTTACTCCAGTCTGTGCACCCTGGTGGGGCTTGGAGGACAATATGGAGGATTAAGGACTGAACCAGAATTGACTGTGTGCAAGTGCTTCCCTGCTGTCATATCTTTCTGGCCTGGAGAGCAATCCTTTTTTTTGTATGGGATGAGGGTTTTGGGGGGGGGGGGGGTCACCTTCAGTGATATTCAGGCTCTGCACTCAGGAACTACTCTTGGCAGTGCTTCAGGGACCATACGGAATGTTGGGTATTGAACCTGTGGTGGCCATATGCAGGCAAAATCCCTACCCACTATGCTATCTCCCCTGCTGTCAGCACCAAGAGCCTCCCCCCATGCCCACTGCTGGATGAGTGGGTAAACAGAATCGGAGATATTTACTCTATGAAACTAAACTATTTTTTATTGTTTTGTTTTGTGTCTGTTTGAGGCCACGCCCTACTATGCTTCGGGATTACTCCTGGCTCTGCATTCAGAAATCACTCCCAGGGGTTCTTAGGGAGCCATATTGGATGCCTGGAGTCAAATCCAATAGAGTGTAATATCACTCTATCCCCTCAATTCCTATCTGCTAAGTGAATTAAATAAAGAAATATAAATATCATGTAATTTCACCCAAATGTATAAAATAAGGTAAATAAATAAACAGACGAAACTAGCTCTTAGTCAAAAAGAAGAAAACATTTACAAGAGGGGAAGGAGAAAGTGTGCAAATTGGACAAAGATGGTTTGTTAGTTTTATAATGATGGATGAAAACAAGATTTGTTCTGGCAATCTTTTTTTTGTTTTGTTTTGTTTTTTGTGTTTGGGCCACACCTGGCGGTGCTCAGGGGTTACTCCTGGCTGTCTGCTCAGAAATAGCTCCTGGCAGGCACGGGGGACCATATGGGACACCGGGATTCAAACCAACCACCTTAGGTCCTGGATCAGCTGCTTGTAAGGCAAACGCTGCTGTGCTATCTCTCCGGGCCCTGTTCTGGCAATCTTAACATGATATGTATACATATATATATATATGTATACATATATATATAGTCAAATATATAATGATATTGGAGCCAGAGATATATTAACATATATAGAGATTAAGATGTTTGCCTTGCATATAGCTAACACCAATTTTATCCCTGACACACATAGTTCCCTGGACATCACAGGATGCAGCCATGGAGGTTTCTGAGAGCATTCTTTTTTGTTGTTGTTGTTTTTGGGTCACACCCAGTGGCACTCAGGGGTTACTCCTAGCTCTGTGCTCAGAAGTCGCACTTGGCAGGCCCGGGGGACCATATGGAATGCCAGGATTCGAATCACCGTCCGTCCTGGATTGGCCGCATGCAAGGCAAATACCCTAACCGTGTGCTATCTCTCTGGCCCCCTGAGAGCATTTTTGAGTGATAATTGAAGCCCCCAAGTAACAAAGGGGTTTTTGGGTAATTCTGAACAATCTCAAGCAGTACTGCATCCTGGGAGGTAGCATACCCTGGGTCTTCTGAGCACTGTTTTAGAAGCACCTTCAAAAAATGTATAGAAAATGCTGCCTATCTGAAGCCATTATCACTTCCAAAGAAACATTAAGAATAATATTTGCAACATTAGAATTAAGTCCCATGTTCTTTCTGCCATTTTCTTTCTTTTTCAAACAGTACAGGATATGACTGTGGAGCCCCACCTCCATCCCTACAACAAAACCCGAGCTCCTTTACTGAGATGCCCCTCAAAAAAAGTGCTTGTGAAATAGCCATCGGACTAAGTCCTATAAAGCTGAAAACAATTCAATATCCAGGCACCCGACACTCAAGGGGAACATCTTCAGTAATTCAGAAGCAGTGTACCCAGATAGTTCCATCAGGCATGGCCTTATGGATTAGGTCAAATGGCTATCTCCCTACAGCTCATGTCTTCCTCAGAGTCTCAGAATGTGACCTTATTTGGAGATAGAGTCATTGCAGATATAATTATTTAAATTAAGATGAGGTCATATTGGATGGGAATGGGTCCTTAATTCAATCTGACTGGTGTTCTTATAAGCAGAAGAGGAAAAAATACACACAGGAAGAGGTGCTTGTGTGGCCAAAGAAAAGAGAGAAGGGAGGGTTATTCTACCAGCCCAGGAACATTAGGAATTTTTGCATCCCGGCAGCTAAGAGAAAGCAGTGACTATTCCAGCACTTGCAGAGAAAACATGTCCCTGCTGATATTGTAGACTTGCCTCCAGAACTGTGTAAGAATAAATTTCTCTTGTCAACAGTCATCTGAATTTGTGGTAATCTGTTATGACTGCCCTAGGAACAAGTACATCATTTTGTTTGTAATAGCTAGAAAATGGAAACAACTGAATACCCATCCTCCAAGAGCACGAACGTGAATGTTTAAACAAACTAGAAAAACCAGACATTGGAGAACTCATAATTGAAGAAATGAACTAGGAGAGCTGAGCATCCACATAGCAGGCACATTTCTTGTCACTTGATGAAATTCTGCACACTCCTTTATTGCAAGACCTGCCCATGTCCACAAAGGTCATCCTGGCTACCGCCATGTATTCTTGGTTTGCATCAGGCATTGCATAGGGTCTTACTTACATTATCCTAATCCCTGCTATCATTTCTAACTGCGGTATACTTGATATAAAACATTATGTTCATGTTAGGTGGACAGCGTCAGCATCATGATTTCACATTTGTATACAATGCAAAATGATCGCTGTTATGAGTTCATTACCATCTGTCATCAAACACAGTTAAATTTCTTTTCTTGGGATGAGAACTTTAAAGCCTATTTACTCTTCTGGCAACTTTGGAAAATACAATTCAGTATTATGAACGATCCTCATTGTTCTGCATGTTACTTACAGGACTTACTTAAATGCAATAATCATTAAAGCAAAGCAGGTTTGGGTGACATTATTGTGCGGACTATAAAAGCAATGGATGGAGCCATTAAGTAACTAACCCTGGGACATGGACTCCACTCTTGGAGCTCTGCTTACTCTGCATTCAAATTCATAAAATGTGACCTCAAAAAAGTATAACCAGCGCAGCAAATAATCCTATTTGGAGGTTTGTAGCAATTAACTTGTCTCTTATCTATAATGGGAACTTTCTAGTTTTGCTTTTAAATGCCTCTGGTTTTGCTTTCTCTAAGGCCTCTAAATATTTTATGTTTATTCGTTTCCTTCAAAGCAGTTGGTAAGTACTTTATCCTTCTTCTCTGAACAATATAGAAGTAAAATACCGGCAAATGTTGATCATGCAAGTGTTTATTGACTTTCCTCTATGCCATATTCCTGTCTATAATAGTGGCTCATCCAGTGACACTAGGCAAACATTGAATATTTCCTTGTGTTTGATAGTTTCCCTTTTTCATTTAATTTTTTTTTTTTTTGGCTTTTGGGCTCTGCATTTAGGAATCCTACTGGTAGGACTCAAGGCACCAAATGGGATACTGGGAATCAAATTTGGGTTGGTTGCCTGTAAGGAAGTACCCCCTACCCACTGTGTTGTTTTTCCAGTCCTTTCATGGCTTTTCTTTCTTGAGGAAATTTTGTATTCACCACTTACTCAAGATCAAAAAGAAAAAAAGGGGCAATCTGTTGTGAGTAATAATGAATCCACTTGCCATCTTCAGCTAAGTGAGTTTTCTGTGCCTTCTCCTAGTATATTTTTTTAATATTGTGTTTCTAACAACAAGGAAGAATTAGCAGCTTTTAGGCTGCTGTGGCTTGTAGTTTGTGAGAGAGATGCAGAAAAATCAAGCAAACAGATTACTGTGTGTTAAGTTACTTTATTTGTCCTTATTTTCATTTTCAAGTTTGGTGACTATGTGTACCTATTAATACGATATTATCCATGCTCCTTACTCTAAGGAGCTGATTGAAAAATAAATAAATAGTCACCTAAGTATTGGCACAGTGGTCAACACTGGCACCAAAACTATGTTTTTCTTTCTTTCCCATCTTCCCTCAAAAGCACATGCTTGAGTTGCTTTACTTAATGGCTCTTCAACATAATCACATTTCTCCAAAAAGAATTTGGAGGTTTAAGGTTCCAACACAGTTCCATTTTGTCCTGAACAAAAGTGACTTTGAAATCCCTTTTATCTTGAATTGCTGGCAAGAAAACGCATCCAACAAGGGCCTCAGAGAGACGGCTCAAAGAATATGATTCATTGACTACCAAGTTCAAGTTCCTTTGAAAGTAACACCCTTCAGAGCAAGTGTCTGAAGGTAAATGTTCTTGCCACCTGCTACACAGTGTGACTGACCTAATGGTTCTTTCTTACCTGCTCTCTGCTAAGTAGACCTGTAACTGGCTACTCCCAAGCTGAGATTTCTCTTAGGCTACCAGAACCAAAAGCACAAATACAGCCTCGCAGAAGTGAGGGTGTCAAATCTAAGTATAAGAAAACGATGAACCTTTGCACAGACTGAATTGGGTCAAAATCCAGACTCAGTCAGTATCTAGCAACCTGGATCTTGACTTAACATTGCTCAGAGATTCTTTACAACGGTGAGAATATGGTTCCCGAAGAATTTTTATGAAAATGGAAAAAAGCATGTCCCAGAGAAGGCAAACCATGTGAATTCTTCCGTTTTCTTTTCCCTTCCTCCAGCATGAAGCAGCTGGGACAAGCAGAACCATCTGCTGTCTTGACTATTAATTCAGACAAGACTTCCTGACTGTAGTCATCCTTGGTTATTTGCAAAGTTCCATGAGGTCTCCAATCATTCCTTTTGTAAATACAACTTTTGTTTCCCTCCAAACATTATAAAAAGGCCATGAAAACTATTTTCAGGTGTATCCAAAAGTTTTACTGCCAGCAAACAGCTTCATAGTAAAGCTAATCTACCATCAGTCCGTTTTGCTAAAGAAGAGAGAAGAAAAGGAAAGGGAAGGAAGGGGAAGGGAAGAGAAAAGGAAAGGGAAGGAAATAGGGACAGGAAAAAAGGGAAAGAAGAGGGGAGGGGAAGGGAGGGGAGGGGAAGGAGGAGGGGAGAGGAGAGGAGGAAGGAGGGAAGAGGAGAGGAGAAGGGAATGGAAGGGAAGGGAAGGGAAGAGAAGAGAAGAGAAGAGAAGAGAAGAGAAGAGAAGAGAAGAGAAGAGAAGAGAAGAGAAGAGAAGAGAAGAGAAGAGAAGAGAAGAGAAGAGAAGAGAAGAGAAGAGAAGAGAATGGAAGGAAAAAATTGAAGAGAAGAGAAAGGAAAATTGAAGGGAAGAGAAGTGGGAAGGGATGGGGGAAGGGAAGAAAAGAAAAGTAAAAAAGAGAAAGAATAAAGAAAAGAAGAAACAAGAAAAAGAAAAGAAAGGCAATCAAAAGAGCTTCTAGTTCTTATTTCTTCACTGACAAAATCAGAAACAAGTTCTTTGCAAATTGCTGTATTTTCTAGACTAGTGCATGCGATCTGACTTTAGATCTGGTTTCATACTTGTAGTTAATCTTACAATGTATAACAATGTTTCTGTCAGGACCTGGGAGATGCACAAAAGCTAAGGGCTTGTTTTGCAAAGGACCAACCCTTCTTCAATTCCTAGTACCAATATGGTCCCTTGAGCACCACTGGGAGAAACCCCTAAGCACAGAGTCAGGAGTAAGCCCTGAGCACAACCCAACAAAATAAAATACAAGATAATAATATATAGTAAAGAACCAAAAGACTTAGAAGGCAAACGCAAAGATATAATGCAAAGAGAAATCAATTCTTGGGGCTGGAGAGATACATCCCTGACCCCCATATGGGGTTCGAGCCCACCAGAAGAGATCTTTGAGCAAAGAGCTAGTAGTAAGCCCTGAACATGATTAGATGTAGCACCCCCCCATCCAAAATCAATTTTTTACATTCTATTGCCATAAATTCACACAAATTCTAAATATATTCAATTTTCCTTTTTTTTTTTTTTTTTTTTGGTTTTTGGATCACACCTGGCAGTGCGCTCAGGGGTTACTCCTGGCTCTGTGCTCAGAAATTGCTCCTGGCTGGCACAAGTGGCCATATGGGATGCCAGGATTCAAACCATCATCTGTCCTGGGTCAGCTGCTTGCAAGTCAAAAGCCCTACTGCTGTGCTATCTCTCCAGCCCCTATTCAATTATTTTTTTATGTTGTACTTTCCACAATAGATCCATATTTAAATAGTTTTTAATTCTATCTTTAAGTTTTCTGTTTTGTTTGGCTTTTTTTTTTTTTTAGGCCACACCTGGTAGTGCTCAGGATTTGCTCCTTGCTCTGTGCTCAGAGATCAGTCCTGTCAGGTTGGAAAAATCAAACATGTTACCAAGTGCCATATGAGCAATTTTGTTGTCTAGGACATCCAGTGTTACAAAAAAGTGTGCAGTGTCCAGTCCAATGCCACCAGGTCTGTGCAAGCACTGCATCTAAATAATGTGCCAGCATCCAGCAACCTCCAGTGGGCACCCTATATGTGAGCACCAGAGTGCCCCCTGGCAACCACTACAACCAGAATGTACTCTCTGGCACCTTCGCTGGAGGTTTTCCTCACCTGAGTTTATTTAACTATTCAGATATTGGAACACACCCAACAGTGCTGGTGCCCATGTGATATGAGTGAGAGAGGCTGAGAAGCACGTCATACTAGACCCAACTGGAGAAGAGCGTGCAAGATACAAAGCAAATGTCTTGATTCTTTTTGTCTCATGGATTCCCTTTCTTGAGTTTTTTTTCTCTGCATTTTTACTCTCTACCTGTGACATATATCACTGTTCAGGAAAGGTTGAAAACATAACTTAATAGGTTTAACCTTATGAAATTGCAACAAGTTGGTCATGTGTAGTCAATAGTCATAGTATACAATTTAACCTGATAAGCAAAGACAAAGACAGAGATAATGCAACCTGATATAATGATAAATTATAGTTAGACAGCTCCCCAGCCCAAGAAGACCTTTGCTTCACAAACACAAGGTAGCCACGTCATTGGTGACATCCATGTTGTGTAAGTCTGGTAAACTTGACATTATTATTTGGGTTCTTTTTTTCCACTGGGCAGGCAGGTACTCACCCAACAGATGCAGCATTATGACCATCATAAAAGGCATTGGGGGAAGGGGTAAAACCATTATCTCCACACCCAGACAGACTGAAGAGAGCAGGCTAGCTTTATAATGTTCTTTTGACCTACTACTCATTGTAGACACCATACTCTCTCTGGGAGTTATCTAATCCCAAAGCTAATGACATTAATCATTAGCCAGCTTTAGAAAGGTTAATGGGCGGTTTGAATGAGTGGATTATTTTTATGAAGTTGGTGCTCCTGGGAATCAAGACATATGAGGGCCATGAGCATGACATCACCACTAACCCACCCACCTCATCCCATAAGGCACCACACTTTAGTCCTGGCAAGTGCTCATACAGCTCTTCAGGGATGGGCCAGCCCACAGAAACCAGGCATAATTCCAGACCTAGCTTCTTAATCTTCTTCGTAGGATCTAATGTGTATCTTGCAAATTAAACATGTCTTTGACTGTCTTACATTTTCAAATAATTGGTCAAAGAAGGCCAAACAATTTTCCAACTTGGCCATGCCATCACACTAATAGGGTTACTACACCAATGGCTCCTTGTATCTCAATCTATGAGCTAGAAAAATTACTGACAAAAATTCCACTTGGGCAAAAATAATGTTTCAACTTGATTCTACCAAAAAAGTAACCTAATCCTAACAAATCTGTTCCTCAGGAGGCAGGGGTAGGGGAGTGGAGTGTGAACCTCAGCAACAGAGAGAATTGCCCTGCCAAATTCTTCTAACCTTGCCAGATCCCTGGAGGCTGAGAGGTTGAATATTTCAACTGATAATATAAAGCAACACATAAGTAGTTAGTTTTTGTGTAGATGTTTTCCTTGTTTTATTTGCTTGTGATGCTCAGGGGTTACCTTTGGCTCTGCACTCAGGAATTACTCCTGGCAGTGATCATATAGGATGCTGGGGATTCAACCTAGGTCAGCAGCCAAGTGCAGGGTAAATGCCCTATCAGCTATACTAAAATACAGCTCCTGTGTAGTTGTTTTTTAAATAGATGAAACAGTATTCACCTTGCTATATTTATGGCAGTATGTTGAAATAGTTTTTTTTCCTTTTGGTGGTCACATTAAGAGATCATTTGTAAGCCAGCTAAAAGAAGCACAAAAGTGACAGGACTGTGAACATAATCACACTTTGGAGTTTTTCTAGCAGGCAGTTGTCCAGGACATTTGGGAAAGCTGAGAGCCATAAAGATTGAGCCTGACCTCAGACTAGAGAGTTGCTATCCTTTTTCAATGTCCTCACAAATTATTGTGAGAATTTCCTAGGGAAATAGGTAGGGGAATTATAGAGGAAGTCAAAACCTGGAAGATAGAACTATGAGTGACAGTGGGTAAGGGACAATATGAACCAGAAGGAGTGATGATATCAGAGAATATTGAACTACTCACGGAGGAAAGACTCAGAAGCCAATGAACCACACTGTCCCTTGAGAAGTAGATTTGGGCTTGTTGACTAAAGTAGAAGGGACTTTTCTGAATGCTGCTTCAAGTGGACTCTGAGTGGATTCCAGTAGACAACTTGAACCTGAAATAAAGTTGTGTGTGTTTGTGTGTGTCCTTCTAGAGTTCATCCTTCTAGCCTATATAATTTTTTTCTACCCTCTCAACATTAGGCACACACCCGCTCAGTAAACTTTTTATTTTTTTGCAATGAATCCCTTTATTGTGTCTTCCCACTGTCCATATGTATATGCATTATTTAAGTTATTTAGCATTTACTTAATCTTATTGCATGATAAGCATTAGAGACTCTGCAGCAAACAGGACAATCTTCAGTATACATAGACCTGACAAGTAGGAGTCAAACAAACAAAAATTCACTGAGGTCATGCCAAGAAGAAAGACACAATAGAAGGTAATCAAGGAGGAAAGAGGATATTTGAAAGGATGGCTAAGGAAGATTCTCTTGTGATGTCTGAGGTGATATGACTGAGAAGAAGGAGCTCTCATACAAAATCTCAAGGATACCATCCCAGTGACTGGACCAAACTGGTACACTTGCCTGACGGGACCTGAGAGCAGAAAAAGGCTGACCTATGGAACAAAGAGGAGAAATATGGATCCCAATTAAGGAAAGATCTCATAGAACATTGTGAAAATAAAATACATTGTGTTTGGGGTAATACATTTGTGTTTCTTAAGTCCATGGGAGACCTGGGGAGTTCTCAGCAAAGGGCACATTATCAGACTCACATTATTTTTTTCTTTTTTTTTTTTTTGGGGGGGGGGGAGTGTCATACCCGGCAGTACTCAAGGGTTATTCCTGGCTCCACGCTCAGAAATCGCTTTTGGCAGGCTCGGGAGACCATATGGGATGCTGGGATTCAAACCAATGACCTTCTGCATGAAAGGCAAACACCTTACCTCCATGCTATCTCTCCGGCCCCCATATTTTTTCAAGTTCTTTCTGCTGCCACACTAGGTCTGTGTTGTTAGATTACATTCTCCAAAGGCCAAGGAGATCACGTGTACAAAAAGAGGGAGAAGGACATAGACTGGAGACTACTTCTTTGGTACACAAAAGACTTGCTGAGGGAAAAGACTTGGAACAAGGAGAATTTTTAAAGCTAGAGCAGGGGTGGCGAACAAGTTCGACACAAAGAGCCAAAATTTTAAACTGTGAGCATCAGAGAGCCATTACATGCAGTGACCTACCAAAACAGACAAACATTCAAACAAAAGCATATAATTTTAACAATAATATATTCAACACATATTGTATTTTGCCATTTTGAGTGAGGGTAAAAATCCTGCAGTGATGGTGAGGTGTGCTGCATCCTCCACACTAAGAACTAACAGCCAGATGTGACCCAACATGTGCCACACGGGTCCCTCCGCTAGCTGGCCCGTGCAGTTGTTTCTGAGGGATGGGAGACTGGATGACGCAGCCTGGGGGTGGGACTCAGCGCTCGGAGATCTCTCCTCAGAGATCCCTCCTCAGAAGCAGCAGAACAAAATCCAAACTTGGCAAAGAGCCACCCACAGTAGACAAAATCATGATAAGAGGCAAAGAGCCGCATTCATTTTGGCCGGGAGCTGCATGCGGCTCGAGAGCCTCGTGTTCGCCACCCCTGGGCTAGAGCATTTCAAATGATTTATTGAAAACTCTCCATTTCAGTTCAATTGTGACTATTTCACCCATATCAGAAGAACCTCTGAATGCATATCATCTACAAACGTAATATTTCAGTGTTTAAGTTTGAGGTTCAGTTTTAGATAGTATCTTTTAGACATAATAACACCAATTCCCTCAAAAGACTCTCCTTGGATGGTTGCCAGCATATTCTAATTAGAAACAACATGTATCTGACTCCCACTACCTGTAATTAAACCAAAAAAGATCATTTTTCCTTAACTAGTTAAATTGCCATTACTCAGGATCTGTCCAATGATTAGAAGTTATTCTCCTTCCTGGGTCAACCTAGAAGCATTTTGGAGAATTCCTGAGAGGTGCTGGATGTGCTATTGCCCTACCTCGAGCACCACTAGTCATCCTTTTGCCATCTTGACCCCAGGCCATTTAAGTTGCCTTGACCCCGCTGGAACCTTGCTTCCCTCCAAGTTGCTTTGCCTTCCCCACAGCAAGCTCTCCAAGTCAAAGTTCTGCCTTTAATTCCCCAAAGCACAATGAGGAACAGTCAGATTGTTTAATAAAATTTTACTGAAGGCTTGGGGTTGACACAGTTACAACACTGAGAAACATTTACGTGCTTATTAAAAGTGGTGACTCCAGAGGTTCACAGCTCCAAAACCAACCTCAGGCCGCCTGCCCAGCTCTTGGCTAACTTGGACATGGCCACGCCAACTCAGCTCTCCTCACCAGTCTCTAAATCTCTTTCCCACCTCCTCTTCCAGCTCTAGTCCTGAGTTCCAGATGTCATGGTCAGGATTGCTGATTTTTACTTAAAGATGGCCATCAGTGAGAACTGCACCTACCTACAAAAAGATCCAATCATTACCCCCACCGGCTAGCATGTAACTTTCATGATTCCAAACACCAGTCACAATAATCAACAGTTCATTTCCATCCACTCTTCTTAATGACGCCATGTTGGGTCTTAGGCACTGGGCCAAACCTGGTTCAATTTCTCTTTGCCATCTTTATCCAAATATAAAGAGAAGAGAGAGAAAATCTACCTCTGACTCTTGCTATGTCTTTGTACAAATACCGTATTTGCTGGCATATAAGACGACCGGGCATATAAGACGAACCCCTAATTTTGCAGTTAAAACATAGGGTTAGGCCTATATTTGCTGTATCAGACAGAACCTTCCTGTGCTGCAACTGTATGTACTACAGTGAGACAATCACAACAAGCAAAGGTTCAAAGGTTATACTGTCATAGACTTCCTCTCTGACTCTGGCCAATCTGAGCAGGCTTTTGACAGTGTAGATTCGGGTCCAGAACGTTGTCAAATTTGCATGCATCAAAAGCCTGCTTGGATTGGCTGAGTTAAAAAGGCGGTCCGAGCAGCCTTGCAGTGATTGGTGTAGGATCTAGTTGGAAAATTCGTTTTGTGGCAATATTCAGACCATTTTCTTTAAGCGGCATATTGAAACATTTTTTGGGATATACTCGGAAGACCCCCGAGAACCGGTTGACTTTTTTTGTTTCAAAAGTCGTCTTATACGACGGAATTACAGTAAATTTTTAGAAAACTTTATGTATACAC
The DNA here is from genome assembly GCF_024139225.1 of Suncus etruscus. NCBI lineage: Eukaryota > Metazoa > Chordata > Mammalia > Eulipotyphla > Soricidae > Suncus > Suncus etruscus. Next base: position 32,720,022 of record NC_064854.1, on the reverse strand, counting down.
ATACATCTTTTTAAATCAATTTCAAAGACTATCACTAAAACCTAACTCTATGTTCAGAGAGGTTGCAAGTGCAATGTCTCACTAAAATGAACTTCAATTCACAGCAAATAGAGTGTAATCTTTTAGTCTACAATATATAGAGTCCAATGGTTGATGATATTTATTATATAAATAGTTACTTTTAGGTAAACGGCATGCTTCGGATGGTTTTTCTCAAGACAAAAGCCATCTGCCACAACAGTAAATTGATTTCTCAGCCTTTGTTAATTTAGTAAGACTTAAAGAATACCTCTGTCTTTAAAAATATTTTTCCACTGGGCATCACTGCACAATGATGCAGTCATGGCTCAAAATATTTTGGAAATTCCTCCTTTGGAATTGACTCCAGAGCCAAGAACACATTCTTTTAAAACAGTTCAGTGGTTATAAATCTTTATACCAAGGAGGTGAATTTGATTCTTAAAACCAACCAAAAATCATTTAAAAACCAAGCTGGCAAATATCAAATTGTATAACACTGCTTCGCACTAACAAAAAATGTGCCTATAAGATAGAAGGTAGGTCTCCTGGTATTGTTGATAAATAAACTCTGAAGGTTTGTCTCTTAACACACTTTAAAAAAACTTTCTTTACTCCATTCCAGAATACATTCCTGTATGGGGCACAAACCCAGATAGCAATTCATTATAGTGTTAAATGGGAATTTTTACAGTAGTGATATATGGAAAACTTTAAGATTCTCCAAGAGATAGTATATATTCTACTCTAAGAGGAATTTTAAAATAAACAATGAAAAAGAAAAGAAAAAGGAAACAAAGAAAAAGAAAAGAAGGGTTGGGCAAAGAGTTTCCCCCAAAGTTTAAGAACCATATTTCATAGTCTCTAGAGTTCTCCCACAGCTAATTTGATGGTCACATTTATTTCAGTGCTTTTGTTCAGATGATTTCTTTAAAGCACCTTCCCCATTACCTTATAATCATCCTTTTGCATAAAAGCATATGAACTTAATTTCACCCCCCGAGTTATGGTAGCAGGACCAAACAAGACATTATTTCTGCCCAAGATTCTTGACCTTTTCTTGTCTCATAACACACTTTCAATTATGATCCTGTGCTTTCTTTGAGCAAAAAATTCTTAGCTGCCATACACCATAGTTATTTAGGAAATCCCTTATGGCTTCCAAAACATTCATATGTTTTTCTTAGAATAATATTGCTCTCATTTATATGCGATAACATTTTCCTGCCCCCATGCCTATTTATGAACCCTGGAATACTTTCTTGAAAACCTCACTGTTGAATGAGAATCACAGCATCTGTTGAGCAGCACATTATTACTAAAGGCTCTATGCCTAGGACAGGATTCTAAGTTGTGGTAGGGGTCAAATAAAGGAACAAAGAAATCAAGAAGCAGACAATTTCAAGATAGTTTTAGCAGGGGCCTATGATAACCTGAATAGAGTATCTTGGGATTTGGGAGGTGGCAGATTTTACTAGTCGGGCTTCTATTTTATGTCTCCTCTACGAACCTGAAATACCAATTGCTACTTTAGGGTGCACAATGGAAAAATGATTCTAATGTTTTTTCCCCAGGAAAATTCAGAAAGGGTAATGACCTGGGAGAATTTAGCTGTGGCACCAAGCATGAATTTTCACTGTTACTTTTAATTAAAATTATCACTTGGATTTCTACAACAAACACTATAAAGACAAAAAGTAAAACAATATAACTGTGGATAATAATAAATAACTGTAGAAATCATTTCATTTCAGGTAACCTAATTGATATTTTATCAGGCTGGGAACTTATATTCTTACAAATCAAAAGAGCAAGAAGTAGAAAGGAATGCTAGTCACGTCAAAATTTTACCTAGACTACTATTTTAAACTTTTCTTTGACTTGCTCTATAAATTTTTTACTACAACTTTCAAAGTTTATAGCATCCTTAAGACTTGTAAAAAGGTTGAGTAACTGGAAACCAATGACCGATACCTACCACAGGGACTTGGGTTTTGTTGTATTATTTTTGGGTTTGGGGGTTGTTGGCTCTCTTTCTCTCTCTTGCTCTCTCTCTCTCTCTCTCTCTCTCTCTCTCTCTCTCTCTCTCTCTCTCTCTCTTCCTCCCTCTTTCTCTCCCTCTCTCCCTCCCTCTCTCTCATTCTCTCGCACTCGCTATCTCGCTCTCTCTGTGTTTCTCTCTCTCTCTCTCTCTCTCTCTCTCTCTCTCTCTCTCTCTCTCTCTCTCTCTCTCTCTCTCTCTCTCTCTCAATTATATTGAACATAAAGCATTCTACACAAGATTCCACGAAAGGATGAACTCTTGGCTGCAGCTGGAATCTGCAGGGAAGAAAGAAAAATACCTTCCAGGTCTCGGCCCCAGTGGCTTGGAACCTCTTTTCAGCGCCGGAACTCTGAGGTCTTGGCGCTAGACATGGAGTTGCTATGGCTTAGGCACTCCAGAGACTAAGTGTGTTGCAGCTTGCTGATTCATTTCAAAATGATCCAAGTGGAATGGATCCTTGACATGGGTGTCATCTTCGGATTTCCCAAAGCAAAGAAGGCCCTGCCTGCTATCCAGTCAATCTTCTCTAGGTGCATTCTGGGAAATTAAAAAGAAAAGTTTCAAAGGGCTCCTTCACCAAGCTGAAAGTTTTAATTGCATGCTTTAGCAATATGCCCCCAAGGGCCGGAAAGATAACTTGGAGGTAAAGCATTTGCCTTGCAAGTAGAAGGTCGGTAGTTCGAATCCCCATCCCATATGGTTCTTTATGCCTGCCAGGAGCAATTTCTGAGCTTAGAGCCAGGAGCAACCCCTGAGCGCTGCCGGGTGTGACCCTTCCCCCCAAAAAAGAAAGAAATATGCCTCCAGTATTTTCAGTTCCTGTGATCTGAGTTTTATTGGCTTTGAAACTGATTATACTAATTTCTAAATTATGTAAAAGTACATAGAACCATGGTTATCAGTCTAAATGAGGTTATATATTGGTAATTTTTTCCTGATTGAAGCAGTGTTTATATTTTTCAGTAATAGTTTGTAGACAAAAATGTGGTCCCTGAAAGACTTATGCAATAGTACAGTAGGTGAGGTACTTGCCTTGCACATGGCCAATTTGGTTTGATCCTTGGCTTCCCATATGGTCCCCCAAGCACTGCCAGGAATAATAAATACATGAGCACAGAGCCAGAAGTAATGCAGGCAAATGTAGGAAAGCGCATGTGACATTAAGACAAAATTGGGGGCCGGAGCAGTGGCACTAGAGATAAGGCGTCTGTCTTGCAAGCGCTAGCCTAGGACCGGCAGCTGTTCCATCCCCCGGCGGCGTCCCATATGGCCCCTCCAAGCCAGGAGCAATTTCTGAGCGCATAGCCAGGAGTAACTCCTGAGCATCAACGGGTGTGGCTCAAAAAACAAAAGACAGAATTGGATGCAGAGAACAAAGAGATACGATAGCAGGTAAGGTTTTGCCTTATATGCAACCTACCTGTTTTCAGTTCCCATCACAAGCGTGATCACTGAGCACAGTGCAGGAATAAGCATTGAGCTCTGTCAGGTGTAGCAAAAAAAAAAAAGGTTCAATATATCTTAGGATTTCTAAGCTTATTCAAGGTCTGTCCTCAACTGACATATTTGATTAACCCTTAAACAGAATCAACATTGCATTTTTATATATACATTTACATTGTGTTTTATATATAACATATACACATTATATAATATTGAATTATGAGTATGGAATTATCAAAAAATAAGTATCAAAGGGCCGGAGAGATAGCATGGAGGTGGGGTATTTGCCTTTCATGCAGAAGGACAATGATTCGAATCTGGCATCCCATATGGTCCCCGGAGCCTGCAGGAGCAATTTTCTTTTTTTTTTGGTTTTTTTGGGGGGCCACACCCGTTTGATGCTCAGGGGTTACTCCTGGCTAAGTGCTCAGAAATTGTCCCTGGCTTGGGGGAACCATATGGGATGCCAGGAGATCAAACCACGGTCCTTCCTTGGCTAGCTCTTGCAAGGAAGACACCTTACCTCTAGCGCCAACTCACCGGCCCCATTGATTTCTAAACGCAGAGCCAGGAGTAACCCCTGAGCATTAACGGGTATGACCCAAAAACCAAAAAAAAAAAAAAAAAAAAAAAAGAAGTATCATATATCAGAGAGATAGTTACTCATTTAATAAGACTTCAGATCAAAGGAACGTCTTTTTGAGAATAGAAACCCCATTACATATTTTAGAAATACTTTTGTGTATTAGAGAAGAATTTTCTATACCAAGTTTTATCACAGAATTTTTAAAAAATAATTTCTTGGGGTCAGCAAGGTGGCACTAGAGGTAAGGTGTCTGCCTTGCAAGCGCTAGCCAAGGAAGGACCGCAGTTCTATCCCTAGTGTCCCATATGGTCCCCCCAAGCCAGGGGCAATTTCTGAGTACTTAGCCAGGAGTAACCCCTGAGCATCAAATGGGTGTGACCCGAAAAACCAAAATAATAATAATAATAATAATAATAATAATAATAATAATAATAATAATAATTTCCTGGGCCCATAGTGGTAGCACAGGGTAGAGCATTTACCTTGCAAGCAGCTGACCCAGAACAGATGTGGGTTCAATCCCCAACAACCCATATGGTCCCCCAAGCCAAGAATGATTTCTGAGCACAGAGCCAGGAGTAACACCTGAGCACCACTGGTATGGCCCAAATACCAAAAAAGACATAAAAGGCCACTGCTTTGCTCCCTGTCTGGTTTCCTGCTTTTCTGCATGAGGCAGACAAGAAAGACACTAGTGGACATAATTTCTTCACGGCTCTGCACAGGGTAGACTCCGCAAAGGGTGGAGCCAGCAGAGTGCTGCCACTCTGCTTCGCTCCACAGCTCTGTACATCCTCTAGCCTCTAAACCACACCACAACATGTAGTAAAATCCACTCTACAATCTTGTCAATGGGGAAACAACGCAGGACAATATCATGCATAGAGAATGAAGATGGCAGCTCTGATGACTCAAAAAGCACCAACCACTTAGTTAGCCTCTCAAATAAGGAGTGTAGAGTAGAAATATAGAGGATGTTCATAGAACTCAAAGAAAGCATAGATTGAGAAGAACAGACCACAAAGATAGAAATTAAAAAAAAAAAAACTCCAAACTGAAATAACAGGACTGAAAAACTCAGTAGATGAAATGAAAACCTCAATAGAAAACCTCTTTAACAGAGTAACAGCAACTAAGGACAGAATCGACAAACTGGAAGATGAAATGCAAAACAATTTCATATAGCAGAAGAGACTGAAAGAACCTTAAAGAAAATGATCAGACAATAGAAAAATTACTTAAAGAATGTGAACAAATGAATATAGAAGTCTTTGATAGACTCACCAGAAACAACATAAGAATCATTGGAGTCCCAGAGACCCAAGAAGATAATCCCTAGGAAGAATCAACAGTCAAGGACATCATTATAGAGAAACTCCCATAACTAAAAACTGCATGCAATGAAATACTGCATGCCTGAAGAGTACCAGCTAAAAGAGAAACACCTCAAGAAGAAGAAAAACATCCGAAGACACATCCTAATCACAATGACGAATCCCACAATTTAGGGATAGAATACTGAAAGCAGCAAGATCAAAAAGGGAAAGTACATTCAAAAGCGCATCCTTAAGATTTACAGCAGACCTGGCACAAGAAACCCTCATGGCCAAAAGGCAGTGGTGGGATATAGTGACAAAACTCAATGTAAGGAATGCTTAGTTTATATATATTATAATATATAATATTATATAATTATAATTTGCATCCAGCCAGACACACTTTCAAGTTTGTAGAAAACATAGATTCACTGATAAACAATAGCTCAGAAACTTTACAGACTCAAAGCCAGCCTTAAAAGAAAAACTGAAGGCCTGAAGCAGTGTTGCAAGCAGTAAAATGTCTGCCCTGCCCAAGCTAGCCTATGACAGACCAATCCTTTTCAAGCTCTTTCATAAAATTGAAGAATCAGGAACTCTCTCAAATAGTTGTTATGAAGCTAACATCACCTTGATACCAAAAACAGACAGAGATGCTGCAAATAAAAGAAAACTACAGACCAATATCCCTGATGAACACAGATGCAAAGATCCTCAACAAAATTCTAGCAAATAGAATCCAACACCTCATCAAGAAAGTCATACACGATGACCAAGTAGGTTTCATTCCAGGAATGCAAAGATGGTTTAACATACATAAATCAATCAACATAATACAGCATATCAACAAAAAACAAAAATAAAAACAATGTGATCATCTCAATAAATGCAGAGAAAGCATTAAATATGGTCCAACACCCATTCTTGATAAAAACTCATCAAGATGGAAATGGAATTAACTTTTCTCAATATGATCAAAACCCTCTACCACAAGCCAATGGCAAATATTATTCTCAATGGAGATAAACTAAAAGACTTTCCTCTAAAATCTGGTAGAAAACAACTCACCACTCCTATTCAACATAGTGAATTGGGGGGGGGGAAATGTAGGATGGAGATTGGGGACAATGGATGAGAATGTTGTGCTGGTGAAGGGGAGTGTTCCTTTTATGACTAAAATCCAACTATGATCATGCTTGTAATCAAAGTGTTTAAATAAAAATAATGTAAAAATATAAATAAATAAATAAATAAATAAATAAATAAATAAATAAATAAAAATTATTTAAGTTCTGTAGTTACAAAAATGTTTGTAGTTCGGTTGCAGTCATTAAATATAAACTAACCTTCACCAGTGTAACTTTACCTCCAACAATGTCCCCCTTTTTCCTCCTATCCCTAACCCACTCTCTGTCTCTGGAACAGGCATTCTGCTTCTCTCTCTCACTATCATTGTCATGATAGTTGCCACTGTAATTAGTTCTTTAACTGCACTCACCACTTATTTTGGTAAGCTGGTCTTTCTGGCTCTCATATATATTGTCTCTGAATATTACCATTCTGTCTTTTATTTTTCCTATATCCCACAGATGAGTAAGACTATTTTGTGTCTATCTCTCTCCTTCTGACTCATTTTATTTAACATAATAACCTTTATGTCCATCTATTTTGTGTATAAGCAAATTTTCTGACTTCATTTTTCCTAGTGACTACATAGTATTCCATTGTGTATATGTATCAGTTTCTTTAGCCACTCATCTGTTGTCAGGCGCCTGGCTTCTTTCCAGATTCTGGCTATTGTAGATAGCATTTCAATGAACATAGGTATGCAAAGGGCATTTTTGTATTGTGTTTAGTATTGCTGATGAATGAATGAACTGCAATGAACATAGGTATGCAGAGGGCATTTTTGTATTGTGTTTTTTGTTCCTAGGGTAGAACCCTAGGAGTGGTATTGCTGAATAATATGGGAGCTTGATTTCCAGTTTTTTGAGAATATCCATATTATTTAACATAAAGGCTGAATTAGACAGCATTCCCACCAGCAGTGAATGATAGTTCCTTTCTCTCCATTTCCCCACCAGCACTGATTGTGATGTATGTCAGTCTCTGTGAAGTAGATGGTACCTCATTGTTGTTTTGATTTGCTTCTCCCTGACGATTAGTGTTGTGGAACATTTTACTTGTGCCTTTGGCCATTTGTATTTCTTCTTTGAGGAAATGTCTGTTCATTCCTTTTCTGTATTTTACATGGGATTCATCACAGAATTTTTTGAAAAGGCTAAGACATCTTAAAATATTCTTACAGCTTATAAATATTTTATCTGCATATAACTTTGTAAATTCTCTGTAGAAAAAAATACTTTAGCTTTATTTTGATAAGAAATTTGATTACTTACATATATCAGGAATGGTATTTATCAGATATTTTCTGTACTAATTATGGATATTTGGTTTATGATTTTTGAAAATACTTTGATTCTCCTCTTTTAAGATTTTTACATTTTAAGATATTTAAGATTTGATGGGGCCGGAGAAATAATACAGTGGTGTTTGCTTGCAAGCAGCCAATCCAGGACCTAAGGTGGTTGGTTCAAATCCCGGCATTCCATTTGGTCCCTTGTGCTTGCCAGGAGCTATTTCTGAGCAGATAGCTAGGAGTAACCCCTGAGCACCACCGGGTGTGGCCCAAATACCAAAAAGAAAATGATATTTAAGATTTGAATGTCCCAAAAGTTTGAAATCAAGGCCCATCTAATATATTATCTTAGGCTTTAAAATTCAGCAGAATATGGAAGACATGTGGTTAATAGGGTCAGAAAAAAGAAAAAGTGCAGTGTTCTTCTTACCAAATACTTCTTGTATTTGGATAACTTCTTGTAGAAAATGGTCTTTCTATTTCACTCCTTTCTGTTGATTATGACATGCCTTTCTCTGAATATTTTATCAATGGACACTTTTTGTATTTTGAAACTTGTGTGCCTGCTTGGCTTCCTTGTTTCATTAAGGGCAGGGGACAGAAGGAATTGATTTCTTAAAGTGTGTCTTGTCTAATTATAAAGAATACCATGCAGTATTCATGTCTTTCTAAGCTTTGGTTTTATTTTATATGCAGGCAATTATTTTTGACTTAGCATTCATTTTGACTACATCAGTAGACATAAATATTTTTGTGGTTCTGTAAAAATATTCAGGTCACACATTTTTTACATTTCTGATTACAATGGAGCACCATAAGCTGTTGTTGACCTTGAGGAGAAAAGGAGAAAGGTCTGGGTTATGTCAGAGATGTATCCCCCTCACCCTCTGCCCAGCCTGCTGATCCTTTCAAAAACATTCACAGAGTTTCATCTGCTGTCACCTGCCTTCGCCTGTGCTCTTTCTGAAGGATGACTGAATGAGACCTTTTGATTTAGGGCTTCAATATCTCACAAGACTCAGTCATGAAAATGAAATCTGGCCTGGGGAAAACCCCACTTCCTTCTTACAGAAAAATCTACACAGTGTCCTGGGGTGGTTAGCAAGGTAACTTCACCATCTATCAAAGGGCAAGACCACTTTGTCAAGCCAAAAACAGCAGAAAAAGAGATTTTCTTCTGAAGCTCAGATATAAAATAGTTTGCACAAATTTTAAAAATAACCTGTTTTTCTCCATACCCTCATTATGTGGTATCATTACCAGTTAGAAGTATGGCTAGATATGATTGTGTTTTCTCATGTGGCAGTAAAGCGCTAAGGACTTATGCACCTCATGATTTCAATAGAAAAATCAGGAGCAATAATATTCCTTTGATGAAGCATCCATTCCTTATTTTTCATTGTTTCTCAATAACCACAAAGCTGGTCTCATCATATAAAGGGCTTTCTCATAATGAATTTTCAAAAGAAAGCAAACACTGACTTGAAAATAATGTTCTCCCATGAATTTAGCTGCTTCATCTGAAGACTTTCATCTCCAAATAGGATAGGATTTCTTTTTTATCCAGCTGCCTGCCTGCTGAAGATTTCTCTGACACACAAAGGAAGGTCTACAAAATGTCCAGTCTTCCCCCACAAAATTTCAGTATTCCATGAGCCAAAAGAAATCTGTCCCAGAGTTTTCTCTTTGCCTCACAGTTAGGGAATTGTCACCTCTAAATCCAAAATCACATAGTTAACATTGAAAACATACATTTGTAAAAGTGTAGTGCTTAGAGATCTTCACTGAATCAAAATGAGAAAGGAAAAAAACCTTATTCACAAGTCTATGCATCTGTTATGCATGAACAAACACCTCATGCAGAACAGGAAAGCCAAACAATAACATGTCAAAAGATAGACTATAAAAGATTTTGGTGGATCCGGTTGACTCCAATATCTTCTCATTCAAACATCTTAAAATTCATGTAAAAAAAGAGTTTAAGGTCTACAACACTTCAAAAGCACAGTGGTTGCATGGCAGAAGTATACAATCACAGATCACTGGAAATATACCTTCCAGATGAAAGAAATTTAGGCCATTGATTGTCATTTTGATGGAAATCTCTCTCATGACATTATGCCATCCTCCACAGAACATGATTATTAAAATAGAAGAACACCAAATCTTTGGATTGTGGAATTAGGCAGGAGATTCTGCCCATCATCACTTCATTTGCAAATCTTACATCTAAACTCAATCACTTTCCTGTTACAGATTATATCGCTTCCTTTATTGGCTTATAATTCACTTGCTTGAAGACAGAAAGAAAACCAAATAATATCTTACATTCTCTTTCAACATTAATTTTGTAATTTTTATTGGTTTGTGGTATGAAAACCCAATCTAAGATTAGATGTCATATAAGCATACCAATATGAGGGGCCTGGGATATAGTATAGTAAGTAGGGCACTTGCCTTGTGTGCAACAGACCCACATTTGATCCCTGGTCCCCCAAGGTCACTAGATATACCATATTTCTTGTTCTATAAGACACAGCTGACCACAAAATGCACATAGTTTTTAGATGCTCTCCTCCTCTGCACTCAGGCTTCAGCTCCAGGCAGCATTCACTCCATAAGATGTACTTTTGAGGAGAAAACGTACGTCTTATGGTATGAAAAATATGGTAATCCTGAGTACAGAGCTAGAAGTAAACCAATTGTAGCCAAAGAACAAAAACAACAACAAAGGAGGACAAAACAAAAAGTCATAAATATGAGCCTACACTTAAAAACCTGAGAATAAATTAATCCAGGTTCAGAAATGTTAATCAATGAATCAACAAATTTTATTGAGCATTATAATCTTCAAAAGAGAAGGATAAGTTTACATATTTTTCAAGGCTAACCAAACTAAAAAGAAGAACAGAATAATCCCACCTATATCTGTTTAGTGTCATGCTTCGAGATATGCTATTTAATTAGCTCAATAAATAGCAGAGGCAGATTTCTTCTGATTGAACCCCGTAGTCTGTTGACTCATTGTAAGAAATTAGCTCTATTTCAGTCTTTGATCTTTCAATATTAGGATTTGCAACTTTACTGGCCTAGTCTCAATCATTGCTAAGACCCAGAAGAAGAAATTTACAATATTATGAAAGCAGTATACTATCTACATTAGTCAAAGAACATAGCTGATCACAACTCAAAAAAGGAGAATTGCATTAAATTTTCATGTATGTGTGTGTAAGACAGAGGAAGGGAGGAGAGAGAGACATAGAAAATCAAAGAGAAGAGAGAAAGAGCAAAAAGAGAGGAGAGAGAGAGAGGCAGAGAGAGAGAATTAGGCCACATCTTCTAGAAAAATCTTTGAATCTTTTTGTTTGGAGACAACCTAGTCTTTTCCCATTTTAATCTAAATATATGTTCCAAACTGTCTAAAGAAGTCTTAGTGTAGTAAAAGGTCACCACATAAAAATGTTTACAATAAAAGTTTTAGTTTTGAGCAATGTTTTATCTTAAGTAATACACTACCATGTCCTTCTCTTCAGCTTGTTTTATTACATTTTGGTTCATAACTTTTATTTTCATGCCCTTCACTTATTTTTCTGTGCTATGTAAAGATACATTTATTCATGTATAATTAACCTATTATATATTTACTTTGCAAAATAAAGTGCATTAATATCATTTAAAAACACTACCTCATTTTTTTATTTAGGGAGTTTTCATTATTTGACTTCAGTAGATAGCTGTTGAAGTTTGAATTTACTTTCTATGAGAAAATTTGTTTAAATAAATTATGCCTTCATAAGATGTAATGCGACAGTTTTATTCTGACTGATGCAAACTAATTTGATACTCATCTGGTGTCCACAAATATTCTACTCCTGCATGCAGCTATAATGTCTTGCTAAACATTTGTTCACTATTAAAATTTTACAATCTCCTTTTGTTCCTATGTCCCCTAGTTTTTAACTGTATTTCTCCATAATCATATTTTCCTCTATATACAGGTTCAAAGTTTCATTTTTCCAGAATTCTCCTCAAGAATCAATAAGCATATCAAATTTCTGCTTCAGCATGGTGGGACTATCTCATATAATCTCTAACTCCCAGTCTCATATACAGGAATATTTTAATTGTGTGTCATATTTGCAAGATATCTGATCATGTAGTATTAACCAAATTCTTATATTTATTTTGGAGCAATATTTCTTTCCTGGGGCTCATTTGGATGGTTTCACATTCTGGTGTAATAATATATCATGCATAAACTTCAGGAAGAAATTAGAAAAACAGTCTATTCATAAGAATGATTTAAGAAACCTACTGAGTTGGAAGCCTTTCTCCTCTAGTTGAGATCATTTTATTTATTTTTAAAAAAGAGATTAATCTACAAATTATATCCTAGGGGTAAGTGTCAAACTGAGCATAGTGAGCACTAAATCCCTTGGTACTCATAGTGCAGTGAGGTAGCTCAAGCTTTCTGAGCATCATATTGTACTTTATGAGGCAGGACTCAAGAGAAAAAACAACTCACTTTTCTGAGCTCAGTTCGACTCTGGACTACTTTCCCTACTTGAGTTCAATGGACCTAACTTGTCAAGGGCAGAATATCTTTGGCTTTATTTCATCTGCTGTCAGATACTCAAGAAAAATAAAAACCCTCACAGTCCATATAAAAACATTCCTTTTTGAAAAATCTTGACTAGGAAATGGTTCTATGTTGCAGAAATTATAAAGAAACTTTTATAGATGGACCCATGAGTTTATTTACGCTGGATTTGTATTAGATGTCCTAAAAATGGCTGCCAGAAGCTGTTGACTCCAAGGATTTCCTCTCTATCTCATTCTTCTTCCTTTTGAAATTGATGAGAAGACCTCTTCTGAATCCTTAGTCCCAACTTGTCTTATTTTGTCCCTCTCTTTGCTCAAAGTGAAGCTATCTATGACAAACTGTAAAGTGCCAAGAAAAGGATGGAGAAAGGTTCCCTGAGGGTTGTAATTCCACAACATAATCCCATGCTCCAGTGTTCCACTGACTTTTGCTGCATTGCTTCCAAATATAATGCTTAAATCCATTTCTTGGTTAGATCATACAGGGGTTTAGGCATTTGTCTTGTGGGCAGCTGACTCCAGTTAGATCCCTAGCACATGTGGCTCTCTAAGCATTGCCAGCACTGCTGGCTGTGACCCAAGCTCCTGCAACAAATCCATTTCTTTGTACTGATTTAAAAAAAAAATTGTCAATACAGAGGCAATGAGAGAGTACAGCAAGTAATTCATTTGACTTATATGTGGCACAGCCAGGTTTAATCCCCAACATTCCATATGGTCTTCTACAGCACTGCTAGGGCTGATTTAAAAAAAAATTAATGCTAAAGTATTTCATTAATTTATTTTATTGAGTTACTATGAATTATAGTACTGTTAATAGTTTTAGTATACCGTGTTCTAATATCACATCCATCACCAAAGTATCAGTGTCCCTCCAATTACCTCTAAAAGGTTCCCATTCATTTTCTAACCCTTTTGCAAACTGTGATCTATAGGCAAAATCTTAGAGTCAGTCATTCTCTTATTGTCTTTCTATATACCCCACATATGAAAGAGAGAACATTCTGTATTTGTGGGTCTCCATGTGATTGATCATTCAGCATGGTTGCATCCACACTGCAGCAAATTTTATTATTTTATTCTTTGTTATAGCTAATTAGCCTATTGTGTGTATATCTATATGTATACATGTGTATATAACACAGTGTATTTACTCATTTTGGCAGTTGAGTTGTTTAAAATTCTTGGCTATTATATAGTACTATAATTGAACACAGAAGTATAAATATATCTTCAAAATATTGAGTTTGGGGAACTGGAGAAATAGTGTAGTCTTACATGCAACTGACTCTGGTTCAAATTCCTGATGTCACATAAGGTCCCCTGAGTACCACTAGGTGTTATTCTATACATATATTCCAGAAAAGGCTCTAAGTACTGCTTAGTATTTTCTGAACTACCACCCACCCCACTCGCAAAAACACCCAAAAGTGAGTTTTTGGTGTAGATATCAAGAAACAAGATCACTGGATCATATAAAAGCTCAGTTCTTGGTGTTAAGAGAAATTTACATACTGTTATTCAGATAAGCTTAACCATTCAGTCCCTCAGTGGACGAGAATTCCTTTTTCTTCACATCCCCAACAAAACTATACTCACACATTTTGTAGGTCAGCATTATGATCAGAGTGAATGAATGAATGAAAGAATGAATGAATACCTAGAACCTAAAGTGAAAAATCTCTAGAGGTGACTCAATAGCTAAGAACTAGAATTTTCTGGAGGCATCTTCATTCCCACATATAGTGAGAAGGGAAAAACCAAACAAATAATGAAAGCCTGGCCTCATACCTGAACCATAAGCATCCACATCTCCACAGATAAAACCTTCTTTGTTTTGTTTCCAGAAATGATAGACATAGAAATCTTAGATAATTCAAATCAACTGTCACTTTTCTTCAGGAATAAAAAATTAAGAAAGTGGTACCAAAGTTAGGCTCTATTTCTACAATGATAAGAAAATGGGAAAAAAAATTAGATGAAGTGAAAAGAAATAGCAATACAAAGAGGAATAGAAGGGGCCGGGTAGGTGGCGCTGGAGGTAAGGTGTCTGCCTTGCAAGCGCTAGCCAAGGAAGGACCGCGGCGGTTCGATCCCCCGGCGTCCCATATGGTCCCCCCAAGCCAGGGGCGATTTCTGAGCACATAGCCAGGAGTAACCCTTGAGCGTCAAACGGGTGTGGCCCAAAAAAAAAAAAAAAAAACAAAGAGGAATAGAAGAGCAGAATGATAGTACAGAGGGTAAGATGCTTGTCTTGCATGTGGCCAACCTGGGTTCAATCTCTAGTACCACATATGGTCCCCAGAACCTTCCATGAGTGATCCTGGAATAAAGAACCAGGAGTAAGCCCTTAACACCACAGAGTATGGCCAAGAAAACAAATTAAAATAAAATTTAAAAAATAAAGGGGAGCAGAAAGGCTTCCTGAAGTCCATGCGAGAGAGGAGGTGCAGAAGAGCCCATTTTTACCACAAAGGAACTCAAACACTGTGATATGAGCATACCATCAGCAACCACTTGAAAGAATAGACACAGGATTCTTAGAGCTCAGAGTTCAGAAGGGTCTTTCACTTGCAGATCACAGTTATAACATCTTTGGTCCTCAAACTATGGCCCATGGGCCACATAATTGTATTTATTTCCATTTTGTTTCTTCACGTCTAAATAAGATATATGCAGTGTGCATAGAAATTTTTTTCCATAATTTTTATTTTTACTATAATCTGGCCCTCCAACAGTCTGAAGGACAGTGAACTGGCCCCCTGTTTAAAAAGTTTGAGGACCCCTGTTAGAGGAAGAAGCAGAATCAGACATTTGCCTTGCCATGGGACCAGAACCCATCAAAGCTCTATTCTGAATATTATCTGCTAATCCATGGGCTTTCTTTTCTTCTTTGAACCAACTTAGAGCTCTTCAAGAGAAGTGTAGAAAGTATACTGTTCACTTCTGAATTCCCAGAAATGTATATTTATTAATCTTTTCCTTTGGGTTTATTTTTTGAGTATTATGACTCAAACATGCAAGCTATATTCTACCAGCCATAGACTCAACCTCTTATGAATTTAGCTCTGCGCTTGTCACATAGTGGGTGTTCAGCAAATATTTTTAAATAATTGACAGGCAAACAAATGGTGTTTAGTTTTAATAAGAACATTCAACTCTGTGCTCAGAGAGAAGCAGGAGTGGATGTTGACGCAGGCTAAGGCTTAATTCTGCTGCATCTGATAAGTCTTAGCAGGTGAATCAGAACCTCCCCATTTCATGACATAAAGCTTTTATGGGCAGTGTTACAAATTCACACAAGAAAAAAAAATTCTTTGAGATCATTGACTCAATTTTTTTTGTCTTTTTGTTCTTAAAAAATTCTACCAAACTCTAACTCTGGAATTCACAAAGACACTATAGCAGCCCCTTCCCAAATTCATTTATTTTTCATTTAGTCTCTGAACTAATGTTTGTTTGTTTGTTTTTGAGTTTCTTTTAAATGCCATGTGCAGAAATATAAATTGGGAATACCACAGGGAGGAGAAGGGAAAGAAATAATAAAAAGACCTTATTTCCTAACGCTTTACATTAGCAGATCCTGTCACTGTATTTAAATTTAAGAAATTTATGGAACTGGAGCAATAGGTAGAGATAAGATTGACCCTAGTTCAATCTCCAATATCTTATATGGTCCTTCAAGCACCTCCAGGGGTAATTTCTGTATGCAGAGCTAGAAATAATGCCGGAGTATCACCAGATGTGCACCCCCCCCAAAAAAAAATATTCTTGGACTTTTTAAGAATTAAAATCTATAGTGAGTTCAAATAAATAAGAATTTTTTTGTTTGTTTTATTTTGGTTTTGTGGTCATGTTCAGTGGTACTCAGGGCTTACTCCTGTTTCTCTGCTCGCGAATCACTTGTGGAAATACTCGTGGACCGTATCAGTGACAGGGACTAAGCCCACAGCTATCTCATTCAAGGCACATAGTTCCTTCAGCACATAAAATGCATAAACAAAGTTTTGGATCTCTCATTTAGAATATTGAAATCATCATCATAACCATATGTTAATGATAGTAGTAACAAGGATTATTTGAGAATAGATATGCACAATGCTATGTAACTGTTTTTATTCTCATTAAGCTCAGAAATTTGTGAGTCATGTTTCAAAAGCTGGCTGGTAGGTTCTAGCTGAGAAGTGAAATTACTGTATACACTTGAGGAAGAATGGTCAAAAAAAGAGGCCACTCTCTTCTTACTGAGTATTAGGGTATTAGGCAGCTTGGAGAAGGATATGTACGGAGCAGTGAAGGAGTAAGAGAAAGCCTGACTATCCACTCAACTCAGCTGAATTCATGGGGTAACCAATGGGGTGATTAATAAGATGACAGACATCACAATCAGAACATTCCCACATCCTACGATCTAATTTTGAGTCCACAAATACTTCCAACTGTTATGAATGAGCAGAAAAAAACATGTTGAAGCCATGTATCCATAGAAATTTATCATGTTCTACATTTGTATAAATATATAAACACATAAATACCAGTAGGTATTTAGAGAGAGAAATTTTACCAAAAACCACTTAAAGTAAATTCTGGTTGTTCATAAAGGATGCTTTCCATCTTTCCACAGATAGTTGGGGTTGAATACACTTCTAAAGGTTATCTAATGAATGGCCCCAGTATACAAGGGAAGCAGCCAAGACCCACAGATATCAAAGAATTTCATCACAGTTCCTTTTCCTCTGTCTCTCATCTTCCCACGCCACTACTCTCATCACAGCTCCTACCTTTGTAACTGCAGATGAGAAGATAAATTTGGCATTTGCTTTTATCACACACATGAGTGAATTGGGTTCTACCAGGATGGGGGAAACTTTGGTTCATCTAATTTCAGATGCTCCCCAGGAGAAGGGAAAGCTAATGTCAAGGTTAAAACACTAACCTATCAGCGGTGGGGACGAGAAGGGAAAAAAAAAAAAAAAAACAACACTAGCCTATCAAATTTCCTTTCTGTGTTAAGGAAAGGAAAACATTCTCTGAGTGGAGAATTCCCATGACTTTTATGGACTATTTGAGTGTGGAGCAGATGGGGCGTACAACCCGCTGTCTTTTCCACCTTCCCTGAGCACCTTTAAGAGTTTACAGCCCCAGCCACCAAGGAAGTGGGCTCCAGGGATGTTGCATGTGAATTCACTATCCTTGTCCAAAGCAGGAGTGTGAAATAGAAGTCATGCTCCCTTCATTTCCTTCCTAGAAGTGTCAGCACCACTCAAAACCCAACGGTCTTTCTTGCCAGAGAAGGCAAAGAAACTGCTTTGTCTCATTCACTTCATCACTGAAAACCATTTGATGGGCTTGACAGCTGCTGCGTGCAAATTATGGGGCAAACTTCTCAGCAAGAGGTTTGTTGCATCAACAGTTCTTGGAACAATCCAGCAATTGTTTAAGGGAAGCTTGGGCACTTGGGGTTGACCATTTCCATGTCAATTATCTCCATGGGTTGTCATGGCTTAAAGCTACTCTAGTAGAATGAAGGGCACAGAATATGAGGACCTCTGAGGCTGCACGCAGTCTACTGGCTCTGAAGAACATTTCAGTTGTATCTATAACTCTACTGTTGGACATATAAGAGAGATCAATGTTCCATACTGCCCCTGCTCCAGGGAACATAAATATCTCCATCATGGGGAGTTAAACACTCATCTAGAAAAGAGCCATTCCCTTGACAATTGCAATATATTTTCTTTTTTTTTAGTATTTTTTATTTATTTAAATATCTTGATTACAAATATGATTGTGATTAGGTTTCAATCATGTAAAGAACACACCCCTTCACCAGTGCAACATTCCCACCACCAATGTCCTAAATCTCCTTTCATCCCACCCCACCCTCACCTGTACTCTAGACAGGCTTTCCAGTTCCCTCATTCATTCACATGATTGTGGTAGTTCTCAGTGTAGTTATTTCTATAACTGCACTCACCACGCTTTGTGGTGAGCTTCATGAAGTGAGCTGGAAGTTCCAGCCCTCCTCTCATTGTCTCTGAGGATTGTTGCAAAGATGACTTTTATTTTTCTTAAAACCCATAGATGAGTGAGACTATTCTGTGTGTGTCTCTCTCTCCCTCTGACTTATTTCACTCAGCATAATAGACTCCATGTACATCCATGTATAGAAAAATTTCATAACTTCATCTCTCCTGACGGCTGCATAATATTCCATTGTGTATATGTACCACAGTTTCTTTAGCCATTCGTCTGGTGAAGGGCATCTTTGTTGTCTCCAGAGCCTGGCTATTGTGAATAGTGCCGCAATAAACATAGGTGTGGAGAATTGCAATATATTTTCAAGCCAGTATCTGTGCTTGGAGATTTCTCATTTGCAAAACAATAACAAAAAGATTTGATTTCTTAATTCTCTCATCTCTGTAATCTTTTTTTTTTTTTCAGATAAAGGGAGATTAAAAGGAAGGGTAGTATAGAAAAAAAACTGTCTTTGGCAGAAGCAAATAGTTGATGTTTGAAAGGAAAAAAGAAGATAGTGAAGGAAACCAATAATGATCAAAGTCCTCCTTTCCCCACTTTTAAAAAATAATATATTTTTTCATCATTCCCTTTCCCTTCCCTGTATTGTTGTTGTTGCTGTGACTGGGGTCTTCCACACTTTGTAGTGGTACTCCCTGCCAAAAGCACTCTTAATTGTGGTGTCCCCATACATACATGCCCATGGCTCACACTTGCTGTGGTGCTCACACATATGTATAGCTATCATAAAGCCTGGCCCTTTGTTTGCCATGCTTGCACACACCTATAACCAGAATCACTTGCTGTGCCTGGAGATTACAGACAGCAGAGTAGCCCAGCATAAAGAGCAGAGCTGCCAGAATTGAGTTCAGCAATTCACTGGGGATTCAAGGAGAAGTCTCACACTTGTGAGGCAGGCACCTTAGTCACTGAACCATCTCCTGGACCCTATTTCCCTTCTTCTTGACCACAAGTTCAACTACATGTCCTAGGAACACACCCTCACAGTGAACTGCTGCTGTCCAGTCTGGTGGACCCATGAGCAAAGTGATGATTAACTGCTAGATTCGGTCCACTGGGCACCAGCCATGCCCTTCTCCTCCCTTGTCTTTTTACAAGGGAAAATTTGGACTTACCTACCAACAACTTAAGGAATTCTCCCAAGCAACAGGATGGTGGATAAGATAGAGCAATGACCTGGAAGCAGCCTGTGTCCTTAACTATCTGTAGAAGAGATAACATATAATGTGAACTCTTATCCTGAGATTGTCACATTTATCTTTAAAGTCACTGCACTGCTGGCTGTGCACAACAAACTGTCCTAACAAACAGTGTAAGCGACACATTGATCAGATAGAAGGGGGTCTCTTTGGTCCCATCCCTTCTATTATCAGTTCTCAATATAGTGCTTCTTATCTAGGAAACTAAACCTTTATGAAGTCTTGGGATAATGATTCCTCGGCCTCCCAAATCTCTCCTCAGAAAGCAGACTACTTTGAGAAGCAAGAATGTCTTCCATCCTCCTACTGCAAGAGTTTGCTTCTCTGATCAATGGTGATAGCCAAGGATTTTCAGAATGAGGGATCTTCCTTTTGAAAAAAGTGAAACTACATCCATAGGCCAGGAACCCATATTTTTAACCAAGAGCTCATCAAGGAATTGTGCATGGAGGAGTTGGCTGAAATAGATGGTCTGAAATAGAATGTCTCTCTCACAGATTAAAAGAAAATAATCGGGGCCGGGCGGTGGAGCTGGAGGTAAGGTGCCTGCCTTGCCTGCGCTAGCCTAGGACGGACCGCGGTTCGATCCCCCGGCGTCCCATATGGTCCCCCAAGAAGCCAGGAGCAACTTCTGAGCGCATAGCCAGGAGTAACCCCTGAGCGTCACAGGGTGTGGCCCAAAAACCAAAAAAAAAAAAAAAAAAAAAAAAAAAGAAAATAATCAATTTTACAAATCAGGTCACGCGTACAAGAATTCTGCGTAGGTAACTATTCACAGAAAAAAGGCAAACTATGCTGCCAAAGACAGTCAATGAATTTGACAATAATTCTCTATGATGATTTTTACCTTTAATTTTTTGCAAAGATGAGGGAGCTCAAGTGGTAGAGTGCACACACCTGGCATATGTGAGAACATTGGATCTAATCCTGGCCCCACCAACACTCCAAGAGTGGTCCCAGAACAGTGCTGGGGGCAGGTACCACCACTATCATAACAAATATTAATCAATTAAAATGAATAAATAAAATAATAAATGATAGAGATCAAAGAACTTGATTGCTTGGGTTGAGAATGGATAAATGTAAAAGATTGAGATATACTAATATACAACATTTCAGTGTCAACAAAACTTTCTGCAAATATTTAATCTCGACGCTCTCTAATGCAGTGGCATCTGGCCCCAGACTGTCTAGACACAAGTATGGCTCGTGCAAATGAAGAGGTGCATTATTTATTTCAATTTATTTTATAAAACTTACATGTAAATGTCACACATGTAGAAGCAACTGCTCGAGATATAAAATAAAAAACTCCAGGGTAAAGGGTGGGCATTACTTTCTGAAAAGGAAAAAAATAAGAAATATTTGTGAGCTGGGGAGTCTGCTTGCATGAGGCAGCAGGTGTGGACAAGACATAAACCACTGGACTTGGTCAAGTACCAATAAAATGTGGCTTTAAAATGCAGGGGCCTCCCTTGGGTAGTTAGCTTTTAGACAAATTTATCTACTCAGCTAAGAAGTTAGCTGAGAGGAATTTATCTCCAGTTTCATAATTTCAACCCCATGAGTCTGCTTCAGGAGTAGAAGATCCCCTCTTCTGTACCCCCAAAACCAAAACCATACTCCAGTACTAAACAGTCCTTAGGCTGATTCTGGCCAAGACCCTGTTCTCTGTCTTGAGTGAACTAATCCTCTTCTCTCTCCACCACCCAGAAACACATGGAGAATGCCAGGCCGGTGTGTCTGACACACTCAATGATCCTTTCAAAGCTCATTTCTCTTGTCAGCCAATGAGGGAACCAAAATTGAAGATCAAGAAGGCAAATAAATCAGTCTTTTTTTTTTAAATCAACAATAGAGGTAAATCAATACCCTGCATTTCCCTGAGCCTCAAAAAAGACATATTTCAATTTTTACTTTTGCCTCAAAGGCATTTGCTGCAAGCACAATTAGCTCTCACTCACACACCAGGGGCTTGAAGGGAAAGCGAAACAGAAGAAATTGAATTTCTGGCTTGTAAATAGAAATTGAATTCCTGGCTTGTAAATGGGTTCTATGCGAGAGAAGCCTCTCAGAAGGAAAAGTCTACACAATCAGACTTTTGGCTTAATATTAAATAGGGAAACATTTTATTTAAAGCTACATTTGCAACATTACTCCATGCTTAAGGGACAAGACTTTTCAACCCAGAAATGGAAGAGCTTATTGGGGCTTAGAAGAAGGCCCATGACCAAGAAAGCTAACCAGGGAATGACACAGTCCCTAAATCCATTACTTCTAATTTCCTTTCATGGTCACTCTGACAGGTATCAGGCCATATTATGTCAAAATGATGTCTCAATTTTGAATAGAAATTGCTCCTGTACCTATAAGGTTCAGTGAAGACTATAAAACACTATGGTCAGAAAAATAGTAAAGGGACTAAGGTGATTGCCTTGCATGCAGCTTCAACTTGCATGAAGCCAGTTTCTTACCCAGTGCCATGTGGCCCACGCATACTGTCAGGAGGAAGTCCTGAGCACAGAGCCAGGAATAATATTCCCCCAACATCACTGGGTATGGCTCCCAAACCCAACATGAATACATAAATTAAAACTTTTAAATAAAATTTAAAAAATGTTACTGGGGGTAACCGTGAGTTACCTCTTTTTTCTGCAGGTTGCTGCATGCTTTCTAAATCAAACAGAGCTCAGCTAAGTGCGAGTGTAGGGGAGTCTCCAGGAAGCCCAGCAAGAGAAGGGTGCTGAGGACCTCCCAACCAAGCTCAAAGAAGAGAAATCATCTGCTTTCTCTCATTTCTCCCTATTTTTTCATCTCCTTTTCCCAGGACCACTTGCCCTCCAGGATTTCCCACTAAATAGAGCAGTTCACATAAGGTTGCTATACCAGCAGACCTTTTAAACACCTTAACTTTAGTTTCTTTTTATGTTTAGAGATCCCTCCAAAGCAGTGTTTGGGGAGCCTAGGGGTCCTTTGATAGATATTCAACCCAGCTTTGTAGGTTCAGTGCTCAAATCTGGCTACGGGGTGTTGCTTAGGTCCAATGGTGCTGAGGGCTACCAGCTCCATACCCAGCAGTCCTCAGGGGACCATGATGACCAGGGATAGAATTCAGGACCTGGTGGAGGCAAGTATACACTTCAGCACTGTGTGCTCCCTTCTACTTTTGTTGCATTTTTTAAATACAATCAGTATTTATTAGTAGAGATGTGAGTTTAAGGGTCTATCTATAATCATAACCATTAAATAAAAATAAAGTTTAAACTTCGTTTTGAACTGGAAAAAATTCTAACATGCTTTTACAGAAAAGCAAGTTATAAATAAAAATACACAAGAATATATGGTTTTTTTATCTTTTTTAATAAACCTAATTTTAAGAAATGAAGCTAATATGTATTTCAAACACACAAAGACAATAATTTGATCTGGTTCTATTCTGTTTTGGTTTTGACCACACCCAGCTGTGCTCAGGGCTTATTTCTAGCTCAGTACTAGGGGATCACTCCTGGCAGACTTGGGGGATCAAATGGGATGCTGGAGATTGAACCCAGGTCAGTCACATGCAAGATAAGCTCCCTACCCACTATACTATTGTGTCCCAGACCAAGATAATGTTTTGAAAACTATCTGAGAACAGGGCTTCTCTGAGTGGGACTACTATGAGAAGGAGGATAAGGGGGATTCCAATTACATTAGTTAGTGTAGGAGCTAAAGCACTTACCTTGCACACAGCCAATCCCAGTTCCATTCGGGACACAGCATACAGTCTCCAGGCACCACCAGAAGTGATCCTTGAGCACAGAACCAAGAGTAAGCCCTGAGCACTGCTAGGTATAGCCACCCCCTCCCAATAAAAAAAGTAAAATATTTTCAACTAGGATAGTTCATGTGTTATATATGACAAAGCAATTGTGATAAGAGACTCTAATGGAGACTGGATTTTTAAAAATAGATTTAATTAAAGAACACAGTTACTAATAGCTGACTTTTAGGCATATAATATCCTAGCACCAATCCTACCATCAAAGATGGCCTTTTAAAAAACATTTCAGCTTTGCTGACTTTACTATATATAACTAATACAGTTATTTAAATTTTAAACTTTATGAGTCTCAGTTTTCTCACCTGTAAGATAGGAAAGTAATAATTTCTAACTCAGAGTTGTTATATGAATTCAATGACTATATAGGTATATTCCTCCATATATATGAAAGTCTTATGTTTCTCTCTCTATATATATATACATATACATATCTACATATATATATATATATATATGAATGTCTTCAGTCCTGAATGCACGGAACGATGAAAGTTGACCCTCACCAGCTAACAGGGTCAGAACATATGTATATGTATAATTGTGGCTATATATATATATGTATATATATATATATTCATGACTCTAGATATTTTTCCATAAGACCAGACAACAAACCCACATGTCCAGGACATGCAACTAGGACCATGGAGCATGAATTTTATCTTGGGGGGGGGGGCTTTGGGGCCACACCTGGTGACACTCAGGTTACTCCTGGCTATGTACTCAGAAATCCCTCCTGACTTGGGGGACACTGATGTTAGAACCAAAGTCCGTCCTGGGTCAGGTGTGTGCAAAGCAAATGCCCTACCACTGGGCTATAGCTCCAACCCCTGGATTTTTCCATTTTGGGAAGAACACTCAGAAGAGCCAGGAGGGGGCCCGGAGAGATAGCACAGTGGCGTTTGCCTTACAAGCAGCTGATCCAGGACCAAAGGTGGTTGGTTCAAATCCCGGTGTCCCATATGGTCCCCTGTGCCTGCCAGGAGCTATTTCTGAGCAGACAGCCAGGAGTAACCCCTGAGCACTGCCGGGTGTGACCCAAAAACCAAAAAAAAAAAAAAAAAGAAGAGCCAGGAGGCTGGCCATCAGGATGATTAGCAAGCTGTAGGTAAACATACTAAATTTTATTACATAAATTAATCTTTAATATCTCACAAAATCAAGAATCTATTAAAGGGCAAATTCACTTATTTTACTATATGTTACATACACACATACAGAATTCCAATCTTTACAAGCTATCAGCAGTGACTACTCAAAACCCAAGAATCTCTAAATTAGTTTGTTTGACATAAATTAGATTATTTGAAGACAGTGAAAGATGTCATATTCAGTTTCATTATTTATCAAACTTTATTATTTATTTAATTTCTTTATTTAAAAGGGGAAAGGGTTCCTATATAATTTCACTGTCTTAGACATTCTTAAACTCGAGTGTTTTTTTTTTTTTTTTAGGCTCCAAGTATATCCTTGAGACTTCCAGGGGCCAAGGACCCACTTAAATCAAATGTTAAGTACTAAGAGAGGTTTAAACTAAATACTTATTAACTAGATGGAGGAGAAGATCTCATTTAAAGAGGTAGCACTTCTACTATTTGAGAACAAAGACGGAAATGCTGTAATACCTTCATAATATTTGCTGTCTGCGAAAGCAACAGTGAACATTATGGATAAAATTCATTTTTCTGAGCAATGACAGTATCATTTTAAACTAGTCAAGTAGTTCAACCTCAGGGAGAATTTCTTATAATAAAGGATTTGCTATTTGTTTTGTACTTCGAACATTCTATAATGAGTTTTTAAAGAGTAATATACTTGAGGATCTTTGACTAACTTGTATTTTAGAAAAAGTTCAATATACACAAACCATTCATTGAACAAGAGCTGAATTATTCCTGGAGGTAAGATATGGATTTCAGAAATGTGACTTTATTATATTTGAAGCCAAAGCACAGTAGGAATACCTATCAGATTAGAGCAGAGAGATAAGAATTGAAATTCAGTTACTTGAAAGTTACTTAAATTCTAAATTAGTACAGGGGGTTCCTTTTTCAAAGAAATAAAAAGAATGATACTCTGAGATCATATGATGATCATGTCTGAATGAATAGTGAAAGAACGTTTTATTTCACCCCAAAATTTCTGTAGATAATTAACCCAAATAGCAGTCCAACAGAAGTTTAAAGAGAGCAGGAAACTGTGGGGCAAGAGGGTGGTCCCTCCCTCTCGTTAGCAAACACACTGGTATCTCACTGTGTCAAGCACAGAGAGATACAATCAGGAAGTTTTCCCAAGGAGTCTGTTTTCTCATGAAAAATAAGACAAACAGACATGATAAAGACATATGACACATGAACCCACTGGATACACAGAGTGTCCTACTGCCTAGAAAGTCACTGGTATTATAACAACTCTCCAGAAACTTAGAATATTGGCCAGAAGCATCTACTCTTGGGCCCAGAGGTAGCTCAGTAGATGTGCACCTGCCTTGCAGGCATGAGGACATAAATTCTATTCCAGATACAGCTCCATATGCCGTGTCGTGGCTCTGGTGAATCTCTATTTGGGAGTTCCTGGCACAACCAGAAGGTGTGTGATCTCTGATACATCACAAGCAAACATGTGAGCACAACAACTATAGTCAGCATACACATGTGCCTATCATTACAGCAACTAAGAGAAGGGAGTGAGAATGGTTTTCCTTTCCAAGCTAGAGAGAAGGAGAACCTAGGACCTTGAATATTCTCCCAGGGTGGGATCACAAACCCACTCATGACCAAAAAAACCTGTTGGTCACAGTCCAGCTCTCAAGATTGTAGGACAAATAGGGAACAGGCAGAAAGGTGCCTGGGAACAATTTACAGTCAATTTTATTTGGGCATGAGCTAGACAAGTCACATTAATATCTGTGGGACATAAGGTTGGTGAAGAAAAATACTTACTATGCATAATGAAAACTATGCTAGACAAGAGCAATCATAATTGTTAATGATGGCGATTACAGTTTGGAAAGGAGGAGGGGGGAGATGGTTCTAAAGATTATGGCACTTGTTTGTATGTGGGAGTCTAGGTTCCATCCCAGGCACCATATAATTCCCCAAGGACCAGTTGAGCATTGTCCCTGACACCATGCTATGAGTAGCTTCTTCCACATGTATTATCAAGTGTCCTATTGCCCACACACATATACAAAAGCACTTATCAAAGTACAAAATTGTGTTAATTTTCTGATCACTTGAAATCTTTGCACTACCCTAGCAAAGGATCAGACACAATCAGCAGAAGATTCTTCTTACAGAACAGAAAGGTTCAAGAATCTTCTTGTCAATGGTTGATATTGGACTCAAAGGGAAAAATAAATTAGCACCATAGGAAATGATTCAAGACAGGAGTATCCTTAGAACACCACTCAATGTAGCACTAGAATGAAAGTAATGGAGGGCCACAGAGATAGTAGAATGAAGACACTTGTCTTGCATGTGGTTGACCCTAGTTGGAATTATAATACCATATGGTACTATGGTCCTCAAGCACCACCAGGACATATCCTTGAGCACAAGTCAGGAATAAGTCCTGAGCACCTACCTCCCAGAGGGTCTAAAAGCCAAAAGAAAAATAAAAGTCAAACTGAAGTCTCCTGGGCATTCCCAGCAGAGCAGCAGGAAAGCAGAGAACAGAACAGAATCTCTAAAAAAGTTGAAACATTTCCTAAACTTTTGTCCTGGTTCAGTGTAGGTTTTATTATTTTTTTAAAGATTTTTTCTATCATTGTTTGTAATTGACAGATGAAAGATTTTCTAAAAAATTAATTTGACAGTGTTGGAGAGAACTTAATAGGTTGGAATACCTGTTTGCATGCAGGGGGTCCATATTTAATCCCCAGTATAACCTTATCTCCTTAGCATAGCCATAAGCATTCTCATAGCACCTATCCAGGAGTATCCCTCACACATTATTGGGTATAGGCCAAAAAAATAAATGAATAAAAGTTTCTGATTATATGGAGAGTGATAGAGCTATATAGCCAAGCTACAGACAAGATATACATCCAAGCAACATCAAACAACACTAAAAATATAAACTAAGAAAAACATGCAGGGCCCGGAGAAATAGTACAGCAGCGTTTGCCTTGCAAGCAGCAGATCCAGGACCAAAGGTGGTTGGTTCGAATCCCAGTGTCCCATATGGTCCCCCGTGCCTGCCAGGAGCTATTTCTGAGCAGACAGCCAGGAGTAACTCTGAGCATCGCTGGGTGTGACCCAAAAACCAAAAAAAGAAAAAGAAAAACATGCAACCACTGAATTTTATATTGTGCTTGTCATAGAAATATGACGGGGTTGAGAGTAGATTGTGAATGATGTAGTATGGGAACATTGGTGGAGGAAAGTTGAGATTGGTGGTGGAATTGGTTTTGAAATATTATATACCTAAGACTCAGCTACCAATAACTTTGTAAATCATGGTTCTTTAAATTTTTTAAGGAAAGAAATCAGTTTTCTTAAACCCAGTTCAATGGAAAGTTAATTTCTCAGGTCCAAAGATATTTAATTTGCTCTTGAGTCACTCTAAAGATAGTATTCAAAGTAGAAAATCCATATGCAAAGAGAGTAAGAAGGTCTATAATGTTTACTGGAAAGAAAAGACCAGGAGATGCCATGAAAGAAAAATGAGAAGACAAAGAAGACATGAAAAGTTAATGATGGACATGTAATAACAAAATGCAAAATGAGACAAATGTAAGGTAGGGAAAGAAGACAAAAGAGAGGGAAAAATGGGCTTGCCCACAGCCAACCCAAGTTCTGTTCCCTACATCCATATGGTTCCTCAAATGCCCCCAGGTGTAATTTCTAATTTCTGAGTGTAGAGCCAGAACCCCTGAACATCACCAGGTATGACTCAAAAACAGAAATGTGGAGGATTTACAAGCATAGTATAAGAACAACATTGCAGTTACTATATTATGTTATGCTAATTCACCTCAATATGATAATCAATTTTGTCTCTTGAATAAATTCTTAAAATAAAAAAAGAACAACATTGCATAACAGTGTTTAAAGAAGAAACTGGGGGCTGGAGAGATAGCATGGAGGTAGGGCGTTTGCCTTTCATGCAAGAGGTCATCGGTTCGAATCCCAGCGTCCCATATGGTCCCCCGTGCCTGCCAGGAGCAATTTCTGAGCATGGAGCCAGGAGTAACCCCTGAGCACTGCCGGGTGTGACCCAAAAACCACAAAAAAGAAAGAAAAAAAAATAAAGAAGAAACTGAGCCAAAATCCAAATCTAGCCCTGCCTCACTGGCCACATTATGGTCATTGCCACCGTCATCAGCCTAAAGAGGTGCCCTTTTTCTGAGAGGTTACCCAGAGAGGGAGACTTAGTATACACATGACAATATTTAAACTATCTGAGATCCAACAAATAAATAAATATATACAGGGCCAGAGATATTGTACAGAGCTAAAGGCAATTTCCTTGCAAATAGCAAACTTCAATCCCTGGCACTGCATATGACTCCTTGAGCCTGAATTTACCCATAAAGTTGGATGTTGCCCCAATACCAAATGTGTGTATATAGTTACAGATATAGATATAGATAGCATAGATAGATATGGATGTAGATGTATAGACATAGACATAGAATAGATGATATAGATATAGATAGGTACAGGTAAGACAAACCAACACAACCTTTACTGAGAGTTCTTGGCTTAGCAGTGTGATATCCTTGACAACCTCAACCTCACACAGAGCTATATAGCATTGAAGATAAAGAATAAGAGAGATGATATCCCATCCATTCTTACTCTACTTTCTACGGTTTTCTCTTCTTTTCAGAATGTTTTCAAAAGTAGATTCACGTAGTAGCAAACTGAAAAACACTCAGAAATGAGGAGAAAATACATGGCATTTGAGGAGTGGAAGCTACCAGGCATTATAGATCCTACACAAGAAAAGTTGGTATGTGAAGGAATAACCCATAACAAAGATCTTTAACCATCCCCAAGGAAGGGAATTTGAACTTTCTAGTTTTGAAAACCAGATCCATAAAGCTTAAGAGGCAGAAAAGTTTTGAGGTTTTACAGAAGAAACTATAGAGTGAAGAGACTTCTCCTCATTTGGGATCACTCAGCCCCAATTACTTACAGTACTTATGAAGTTGGCATAAAAAAATGAAGAGCTGAATTTAATATTAGAAGCCAGGAATTTTGCTTAGGTAGAGAACATTGAAAATGTTGAGGATGCACCTGCTAAAGGCTGAGGACTGAATTCTTCATCAGAAACTTGTTTTGTTTTATTTTGTTTTGTTTGGGCCACACCGGTTTGATGCTCAGGGGTTACTTCTGGCTATGCTCTCAGAAATTGCCTCTGGCTTGGGGGGACCATATGGGACACCTAGGCTAGCACTTGCAAGGCCTTACCTCTAGTGCCACCTCTCTGGTTCCTTCATCAGAAACTTTTATCTGCAGTTACATCAGAAGTGTGTCCCAGCTCTTAAAGAAATATATTGATTTTTCAGGTACTCTCCAGTCACACATCCCCCAAAAAGTGCATCTTTCTTCTCCTATAGAAAATGTTTCTTGTGACTGTGCAGACAAGACTTGGGCAGGGTGGAGAGGGTGTTGGAGAACAGGACTGGAGGACATGAGTCTTCTGGACCCCTCAGTGTGTCTCGTGATGATTTCCTCACACATGGCATATTGCTTGCCCAAATTTTCTGTCTTTAGCCCAAATATCTTTCCTTTCATGTTCTCTGCAGTTCACCAAAGCACAGTTGAGTACACTTTATTTCCTATATACTTATCATTTTTACACCATTTATGACTTGCTCTTTTCCTTTTTATGTACTAATCATATGTAACAAATCCTACAAGAAGTAAATGCACTTGCCTGATACTTTACTTCAATAATTGAGTACTATCTAATTGATGGTAACTAGAGATCCTCAGATGGGAGATAATTAGGAACAGAGAAAAATGGATGTTAGGAATAGAGAAAAGACCAAGTAAAAGCGATCTTGGGAATGATCAGAAAGCAAAGAAAAGCAAATTCCAGAAAACTTTGATGACCCTGAGGAGTTGGAGGAGTGAAAATGCAGAGGGTGGAAGGCTGCGGTTTGGAAGCTGAGTTTTCTATGGTGATTAGTGATGGAACTATTAATCTTTTTTCTGTTGCAAACATCTGTATTGCTTTAGTGCCTTCATAAATAGCAAGCAAATCTGAAATGTTAATCTCTAAAGCTATTAAACATTTTATGGAAGAACCAACCCAAGAAGGCATTCTCGTAAAAAGAGAAACGTTATAATATAAACATAAGACTTTTTTCGTGACTAAGTGAATAAAATTACAAGCTACAAATAGAACAGAGCAGTTTATCATTTACTTAAGGTTGGTATTTTGCCTTTTTCTTAAATTAAAAAACTTTAGTTGGATAATACTTTAGCCATTAAGGAGAGGAAAAAAAAAGAAAATAAAAACTAGCAATTAGCAATGGACACACCCACTGATTCTAAAAAATGTTGACCTTGACGAAATTCTTCCTTCAGTTAACTTTTTCTTTTACAAGAAATAATGCATTTCTATTGTTAAAGTGCCCATTTTAATCTTAAGCTTCTACCACCAGAGATAAATAACTCTTGATGTTTTATATTTTATGGAGGCATAAATGATAAATGTGACAAGTAATGTGTACTACATCCTTAGATTTTTTTGCAACACTGAGAGTAGCATTACTTGGAAAAAATTTATGATGCTAATACTTTTATAGATTTGGTTAATTACTATTTATTTCAGATCCTAACATCCAGTTGTGTTCCTAACTGACAATGGTCTATGATTTTGCTCTTGTTTTGAACCTTCCTTGCTCTATTTTAGTATCAAAGTTTTACATATAAAACGACTTGGGAAGTTGTTGTGTTTTTTTCCCTAACCTTTGACATATGTAGAATGCATCTGCTCTTTGAAGATTTTATAAGCTTGACTGTGTCTGGCTTATTTTCTTGAGAGAGGAAGAGAAAAACGAGAGATTACTCTTTTGATTAGTTTCTTTGGCTAGTTATATGTACAAATCCGTCTGTTTGTTTCATCCATTTTGATGACTGGTAGTTTTCTAGGAAATTGACAAATTTCTCTGTCTTCAAACCTACTGTGGGGAAGTATGCATAGAATGTTCTGGTAGGCTTTTTCATCTCGACCTAATTGCCTATTGGATCTCTTTTTGCCTTCCCTCTTCTGCCCTTGTCATTCTCACCAAAGACTGCTTTATCAACTCTGCTCAAGGAACTTTTTAGTTTCGTTGGGTTTTGGTATTATCACTTTGTTTTGTAGCTCATTAATTGCTCTCCTTATCTTTATGAGTTCCTTCCTTCCTCTTTCTTTGTGCTTGGTTTCCTTTAGTTTCCCCCCCCCTTTTTTTTGGAGGGGTTAATTGTATTATGTTGAACATTTAGTTTAAGAGTTTTAGTCTCAAAAAACCAAAAAAAAAAAAAAAGTGTTAGTCTCTTTCCCTTTTTTAACTAGGATTATAAATGGTCATTGAAAATATCTAATACAAAGGGGGTTTATTTGTTTAATTTTCATTATTTCATTATGTAGTTTTTTTGTAAGGGTTTGCAAATTTCATATGAAAAATACCAAACATACACAAAAGCCAAGATAGAACTTTTCTAGAACGTTCCTGGTTTAACATGCAAAAGGCCTACCATAATACTTCGGGATAATTTTTTTTCCTATTTCAGAAATTCATGTGCCTATCTTCTTTCTTCTTCTTTCTTTTTCTCCCAAACCTTTCATAAAATTTTATTATACACTGGAAGTGCTTACCAACACGTAATTGACTGGCTTTTTTAAAATTCCAGATGACTATATTAAAAGTTCTTTTGCCCAAATGCTGCCCTTAACTTCACAGACAGTTAAAAACAAAATTTAAACAAACAAACAATTAGCACTTTTTATCGCTATCCTGCCCATATTTGAACTTCTACCAAAGTTCAGGCAAGTTGAACAAACGCCTATTTTCAGAGCTATAAATAAAGCCTATGGCGGGCCAGCCCCGGTCTTCCCTCGCCCTCCTGCAGGGTTTGCAAAGAGGCCCTTGTGCGCGCTCCCGGGAACCAACCATCCAAGCCTGAGTCCTGCAATCAAGAAAAGCACACCCCTGAACCTCTGCAGGAAAAAGAAGTTATTGCCACACGAAGGAAAAGATTCCAGAGCCGTCAGCCTCCACCACCACTGGCTCAAATGTTTCTAAGAATAGAGTGAACTGTGGAAAAAAAAAATATATACTGGCACCAGACATTGGTCTTTAGTTGTCTCCAGGCTTTAAAATAGAAACAAGCTGAAACGGAAGTGCCCCTGGAAACCTTCTCCAGGCCTCCCTGCGTGAGGACTCAGATCTGCAGTATGTTTAAGTGGTTCAGGTTCGGGACAGACTGGCTGCAAAGCCTCCGATGGCGTCACTCCCAGTGGGTCCCAGATAGCTGGCTGCATGGGAAGGGGGAGGAGTAAAAGCCCTAAAGTCAAGACCTGGGGGTCAGAGAAGCTGTGTCCAGATTCCCCAAGCTCTTCCTTCACTTGCCCTGAGGATTCCCAGAGGTTCTCTCTTTGCCCTCCCTTCCCCAGAGTTCAAATTGTTTGCCAAATGCCTTTCTTTTCATTGTGCTTCCCCAAAGTTAAATTTAGTTGATAGGTTCCCAAATCAGAGATTGCAAACAGAGCCCTGACCTCAAAGAACCGCACATGCCCTCCTGGTGTGGGAAGGTTGGGGTGCGCTCAATTTAGGAAAAAGCTCAGTTCGACCCCTTGATAAGTGGACTAGCTCCCCATAGATATAGACACTACCCTGGGTGTATACAATTACAAGAATTTTATCATGAGGATATGACATTAGTCTGAACACTGAGTTCTAACCAAAACCAAATTCTCAACCCCTGTGGATTGCTTCTGAGTAAAGGTTTGCGTGCAGAAAAGTTCAAAGAATCCAATCCTTGTCCCCACGCATTCAAGTGTCTTTACCTATTAATCATTTTGTGAATATTGTTTTTTGTTCCCACAGTAAAAATTTTAGTACGTGTGAAACTATGCTTACTTGAAAAAATAAAATAAACCAACCCCTAAGCTTCTTTTGCCCAGTTCCTAGGCAACCACTATGTCCAAGAGGTTATTGGATCCAGGTTTCCAGAAAGCCAGTGCCACACTACCTGTTGTGATAGCTTCAGTTCCACTCCTTCCAGAGTGGTCAATTGTTGGGGGGAGGGGAGAATTATAGTCTTGTTGCACTATATTCCCTAATATCTGAAGGTCAGTGAATGTCTTCTAATTGGGGAAAGGCAGGATATTGAGATTCCTAATTTACAGTTGCTGGACTTTAAAATGATTTTGCTGCAAAAGCACTCAATAGAAACTGAATTTTAAATTTGGGGTTTTGATCTTTTTCTGGAATGGCATTATGAAGTATGATGCTCACCTGATGTTGAGGGGAAACAAGTGGTATTCTGCATATTATTACATTTTCATAGCCAATCGCTTGCAAATGAATGTCAACACTCTATACAAAATAGGGTTTGAATAAGATTTGGACCAGCTGTTGTCTAGTGGGAATACCCGTGCATGTTTAAGCTAATTTAGTTTAAGACAGGATATCTAACAGGTTAGGTACATTCAATTCATTTTTCACTTCCAATATTTTTAATTTAAGCGAATTTATTGTGATTTAATCCCATTATAAGTCAAGGAGTATCTGTACAAAATTGAGGGGCATAATCTCAAATGTGAGACCATGTCCTTTTCAAGCCAAGCTCTAATTTAAGACCTCTGTTGAGTAAGATAAAATGGACAGAATTTCAGAAACAGTCGGACTAAAGAAAGCTAGCACCAAAGTGAGATAGAAAAGGGTAGCTTGGGCAGATGGAGCATTTCAACCCTGGGGGTCCCAGGAACCCTGTCTTTGGTTGCAATCATCAGCCAAGCAGAAACTTACTATTCCCACTCTTATCTTCCCCCCAAACATAGTTCTCATTGTGAACCTTATCTGCCCAAATTAGTTTCTTGAAGCCAAAGCAGAGATTGATTGCCCTTGCCCAAAGTGAGCCATCAAAAACAAATTCAACATACTACTTGCTAAAGTATTGCTAACTCAGAAATCTTAAAGCATTTAGTCGCCTATAGTGGGAAGACTCTATAAATGTTTATTGAGCTGAATGGAATTTCTGTTCTCATTAGTCACATTTGCTCATCTATTTCCTAATATCTGATTGACACCTCATATTAACCACCATCTGTCAGTTGTTCCTCCTTTTTGTCAAAAAAGCTTATATCTTAGAATACTAGCACAACCCAAGAGAATTTGAAGGACTCTGAACCCTTCACAGCCAGATTTTATGTTCTCTACTCTGACATCTCAAAATGACTAAGGTTTTTCAAGTATAACCTGTATTCATTATCTGATATCTCCTGAGGCATTTAGAAGCAAGATCACAAGAGGATGAAGCAAGAGGAAGGAGGTAACATATGTTTCCTCCTAGTGTGTGCCTGGCTCTGTGCCCAGCCTCACACATATAACTTTCTTATTACTGATTTATCATTGGCTTACAATATAAAATTTCAGGATAGCTGGATACTTGTAGTAATTATTCCATTTCAGAGGAACAGTGAAGAAGGAGGTAGAAGAGGACAGGGGAAGAGGAAGAGGAGGAGAAAAAGAAGGTGTAGAAGAGCATAATGATGGAAAGAAAGAAAGAAAGAAAGAAAGAAAGAAAGAAAGAAAGAAAGAAAGAAAGAAAGAAAGAAAGAAAGAAAGAAAGAAAGAAAGAAAGAAAGAAAGAAAGAAAGAAAGAAAGAAAGAAAGAAAGAAAGAAAGAAAGAAAGAAAGAAAGAAAGAAAGAAAGAAAGAAAGAAAGAAGAAAGAAGAGAAAGGGAGGGAGAGAGGGAGGAAGGAAGGCAAGAAGGAAGAAAGGAAAGAAGCAAGCAATAAGAAGGGAAAAATAGAGGGAAGGAAATACTTTCCTGTTTAACACTTTGGGTCAGAAAATAACTCATACCAGATATAAATAATTTTGCAAATAGAAATTCTCAACCATACCCTTAGATTACTGACATTTTAGTTTTGTTTGGGAGCCACATTCAAATGCTCAAGGACTACTCCCAGTGGCTGTTTGGGGATTATTCTGGTATTGCTGGGGGGCAGTACTGGGAATCTAGCCCAGGTTTTGTGTATACTCCAAATTACTTTCAATTGCAGGTCTCATATTGATGAATATCTACAATAAGAAATTTACCCAACTACAACAAAAAAATCTAGTGATTAAATATGTTTTTCATAACAGAAGGAGTTTCCGTTTGTTCTGAGTCCCTAGTGGAACCATGATTGAAAAATCATTACTATAGTAAAAGTTGCATATAATCAAAATTACCCTTCAAAATTCCTTAAGACATTAACAATAAACGTCAGTTTACTATTCCTTAACAAGATTAACCACAGTCTATTTTGTCCAAAGTATGGAATCGATTGCTAGTTGTATGGCAGAGTAGCTGATGAAATTCAAGTTTCCCCCATACTCAAAAGTAGAGCTTTCCTATGAAACTGTTCATAAATCAAAATGTCAAAAAGAAAAAAAGGCAATTGTCTTTCATTTATATGGAAAAAAAGTCTCCAAATTCCCAGAGCCAAAAAATTTCTTATCAAATCATACAAAGTAAAACCTAAAATTAGCACTAACATATGGAACAAGCAGGATAAACATGATCAATACATAGCCAATCTGAGATGATTTCCCAGGAAGGGGCTTGGTGATACCATTCTTGTCACTTAGGGTATGTGTTGCCTCTAGAAAGACTGTTAAAAACTAGGCTCTGAGAACTGTTTTCAATCTTCCCCTTTGGTCATAAAAGCAAAATTTCTTCTCAGATTTCGTTTTGCCTAGCAAAAACAGGTACTCAGGCAAATCTCTCATTAAACTGAAGTGGTAAGACACTATAGAAAAGTTGGGAGGACCTGTATAAGGCTTTCCCTTAAGTGCTGTGTTGTTTTTATTTTATTTATTTATTTATTTATTTATTTATTTATTTATTTATTTTTGGGTCACACCCGGCAGTGCTCAGGGGTTACTCCTGGCTCTACGCTCAGAAAATCGCCCCTGGCAGACACGGGGGACCATATGGGATGCTGGGATTCGAACCACTGTCCTTCTGCATGAAAGGCAAACGCCTTACCTTCATGCTATCTCTTTGGCCCTGCCATGTTGTTTTTAAACACAAGCTTCTTCAAGACTAGAATAGCACTCAGCTAGTAACATGTGGCTAGACTCAAAGGAACAGAAATTATTTTTTAATATATATTGTTATTTAAACACCATGGCTACAAAGTTGCTCATAATACAGTTTTTTTTTCCTACAGATAAAGTTGTTCATGATTGAGTTACAGTAATACAATGTATATCAACCTCACAAGGGCATATTTCCCTCCACCAATGTCAGCAGTTTCTATCTCACCTTCCCTGTTGTCCTGGATGTCCTCTTCCCTCCCACCGACCACCGACCATCTTCCCCCACCTGACTTTGGGGCAAGCATTTTACCTCTCTCTCTCTCTCTCTCTCTCTCTCTCTCTCTCTCTCTCTCTCTCTCTCTCTCTCTCTCTCTCTCTCTCTCCCTCTCCCTCTCTCTCTCTCCCTCTCACACACATGTCTTTTTCTTCTCTTTCATTAGTTGCATATGAAAATGCCATGGATTTTTGAGTGTTGTATCTTGTAGCCTGGCACTTTACTATACAAATCCTTTGTTTCTAGGAGCTTTTTGGTAGTTTTTTAGGACTTTCTAAATATGGTATATTATCTGCAAGCAATGAGAGCTTGACTTCTTCCTTTCCTATATGGATGCCCTTATTATTATTATTATTATTATTATTATTATTATTATTATTATTATTATTATTTTGGCTATGCCAAGTACTTCCAGCACTATGTTGAATAGAAGTAGTGAGAGGGGGCAACTTTATTTTGTGCTAGATCTTGAGGAAAGGCTTTTAATTTTTCCCCATTGAGTATAATATTTGCCAGGAGCTTGTTGTAAATGGCCTTGACTATATTCGGTAAAGGAACAAAAATTCTTTATACAGGAAGTCCCACTAGGAGAAGGAAAGATTGATGTCTTCTGTCTCCTGTTTCCTCCAGATAAATATTTGAGAAGTAGAGCCATGGAGCAGCAGACTATTCTATACTCTTGATGCAGAGAACTAGCTCAGTGGGATGAGCACATACTTTACTTACAGGAGGTCTGGATATGAGTCCTGGTATGAGCGATGCTAGATTAATCCCAAACAAAGAATCAAGAGTAGATAACCTCTGAGCACCACCAGTTATGACATAAAACTTTAATAAATAATAAAATAATAACAATTCAGATTTTAAAGTGTTTTTTAAATACACAAGTATTCAAAGTCAAATGACAAAGATTAAATAACTATATGACAGTTTCCTTTATATTCTTTCTCTTTTTGGCTTTTGGTGATGATGTGAACAAATACAATTTTTAGTTAAAAGCAGTTGTGAAAAGGAAAATATTAGCAATCAGATAACAATTTCCATATTTTAAAGGACGTTTATATGCATAATAGACATAGTTTTAACATCAGAATAATAAGCAGATGCCATGTTAAATGGGGAGAAAGGTGGCAGAGAGGGATAAGATGTAGTTCAGTTGTGGAGTACATATTCTGCAAGTATGAACCCTGATTTCAATCTCTGACACCACAAACAAACAAATCATTGCAGTCAATATCTTCAAAGTCAAGTTATATCCTAAAGAAATTATCTATCTACATTTTTAGTAAAGTCTGCAGAAGGACAAATATCACGCTTATCTGTGGTATATAGAATAATAGATAGGACAAGAAATTGCAAGCTATCAAAGAGGGGGAATACCTAGATTACCCTTGAGCCTAGATTATAGAAACAAAAAGGACAGGGAGGGGGATGAGGTTGATGGGGAGAGTAAGAAGAGGCAGACTGAGTAGAAGTGGTCACAGGAGCAGGTCTAGGGTCCTACAGCACTTTAGTGGTGTAGAGAAGTCTATGAGCATATCTAAATTACAGAGCCAACAATACTGTAAGCACAAAGACCCAAATAACAAAACCAAATGTAAAAATTGTGTCTGTTAAGAAAAAGCAGGGGGACTCGTCTGCAGGGAAGGGGAGCCCTTCGTGGATGAAGCCACATACAGGATCAAATCTTAGGCCCGAGCATGCAGCAGATAGGACAGTCCAGAGAGATATGCTGGGCTTCCGAGATCCAGCACAGTTCCTAATGTGATTTTTTTCTGCGTGTTGCAGTGGCGTTCTTTCATTAGAAAGAGCGCACGGGGCCATTTTCAGGGAGGGACTACAGAGCATGAAAACTGGCTAAGCTTTGCAAAAGCCTGCTCCCTGTGTGTGACAGCAGGCGGGGAAAATCCGCGAAAGTACACCGGCCCAGTGGGGCCCAACTGTGAAAAACTGTGAGTGTGGCCTGTCTATGTCTGTCTACTGTCCTCTTGCATGAAACTCTTGCGAGTGGGGCAAAAAGAGGCTCCAGCGGAAAGAACTCCATTGCAACAAGAAGGAAAAATCACACTAGGAACGGCGCTGTATCACAGAAGCAAACATTTCTCTCCGGACTGTCTTCTCTGTTGAATGCTCGGGCCTAAGATTTGACCCAGTGTGAGGCTTCATCCACGGAGGACTCCCCTCCCTTAGAGGCAAGTCAGCCCATCCAGAAAGGGAGGAGCCAGAGGAGTGTGCTGCCTGCATCATATAGACAATGAATACCACCACAACACGTAGAAAAAACCCACAATACAAGTGTGACAATGGGGAAACAACGCAGGCCAGCATCAGACATAGAGAATGAAGATGACAATTCTGATGACCAGATAATGACCAACCAACTAATCAACCTCTCAGATAAGGACTTTAGACTAGCAATATGGAAGATGCTCAATGGACTCCAAGAAACCATGGATCGAGTTGAACAGAACACTAATAAGAACCAAGAAAATATGAAGACAGAAATCACAAAACTCCAAACTGAAATAACATGTCAACTAACAGGACTGAAAAAGTCAGTAAACGAAGTGAATGACAAAATGGATAAGCTCTGGGACAGGGTATCAGAAGCTGAGAATAGACTTGGTGCTGTGGAAGATGAGACACATAACAGTTCCATACAGCAGGAGAGATTGGACAAAAAACTTAAAGCAAATGAGCAGACAATGGAAAAATTAGTCAAAGAATGGGAACAGATGAAAATAGAAGTCTATGATAAGATCAACAGAAACAACTTAAGAATCATTGGAGTCCCAGAGACCCAGGAAGAAAATTTCCAGGAAGAATCAACGGTCAAGAACATCATTAAAGAGAAACTTCCAGAGCTAAAGAATATATGTGATCAAATCCTGCATGCCCGAAGAGTACCAACCAAAAGAGACCCCAGAAAAACCACCCCAAGACACATTCTAGTCACAATGACAATACCCACAGATAGAGACAGAATCCTGAAAACAGCAAGATCAAAAGGGGAAATCACGTTCAAGCAAGCTTCCCTGAGATTTACAGCAGACCTGTCACCAGAAACACTCAATGCCAGAAAGCAGTGGTGGGATATTGTGACAAGACTGAATGAAATGAATGCTTCACCCAGAATACTATACCCAGCATAACTCACTTTCCAGTTTGACGGAAGAATACATGGCTTCACAGACAAAAAACAGCTCAGAAACTTCACAGACACAAAACCAGTCTTGAGAGAAAAACTGAAAGACCTAATCTAAGACAAGACTACCCAAAAGACACACCAAATTTTGAAATAAAGATGGCGTTAAATCCCAGGACAATTCTTTCTCTCAACGTCAATGGACTAAATGCACCAGTTAAGAGACACAGAGTGGCTAAATGGATCAAAAAACTCAATCCAACCTTCTGCTGCCTACAAGAAACGCACCTGAATAGTCAGAACAAATATAGACTCAAAATAAAAGGCTGGAGAAAAATTATCCAAGCACACAACACCCATAAAAAAGCTGGAGTGGCCATACTAATATTAGATAATGCAAACTTTATACTCAGGAAGGTTGTAAGGGACAAAGATGGACATTTTATATTAAACAAGGGGTACGTAGAGCAGGAAGAATTCACTCTCCTAAACATATATGCACCGAATGAGGGGCCAGCAAAATATTTAATACAACTGTTGACAAATCTGAAAAATAATATCAACAACACAATAATTGTGGGGGACCTTAACACAGCTTTGTCAACACTGGATAGGTCAACCAGACTGAAACCCAACAAGAATATACTAGACCTGAGGAGAGAAATGGAAGAAAGAGGCCTAGTGGATATATATAGGACACTCCATCCCCAGAAACCTGGATACACATTCTTCTCCAATGTACATGGGACATTCTCCAGGATAGACTACATGCTGGCACATAAAACATACCTCCATAAGATCAAGAGGATAGAAATTTTGCAGACTACCTTCGCTGACCACAAGGCTCTGAAATTATTTGTGAACTCCAAAGGGACTCAGAAGAAACACTTTAACACCTGGAAGTTAAACAGCCTCATGCTCAATAACCAGTGGGTTCGAGATGAAATCAAGGAGGAAATCAAAAGGTTCCTGGAAACAAATGACAATAAAGACACAAACTATCAGAACTTATGGGACACAGCAAAAGCAGTACTGAGAGGAAAATTTATAGCTTTGCAAGCACACATCAGGAAGGAAGAAGGAGCTTACCTGAGTAGTTTAATGACACAGCTAATAGAACTAGAAAATGCTCAACAAAAGGACCCAAGAATAGGAAGACAGAAGGAAATAACAAAGCTGAGAGCAGAAATCAACGAAGTGGAAACTCAAAAAACAATCCGAAAGATGAACGAAAGCAGAAGTTGGTTCTTTGAAAAAATAAACAAGATTGATAGACCACTGGCAAACCTAACAAAGAAAGAGAGAGAGAGAAACTTGATAACTCGTATCAGGAATGAAAAAGGAGAGATCACTACTGATATGACAGAGATTCAAAGGGTAATCAGAAACTACTTTGAAAAACTCTACGCCACTAAAAATGAGAACCTGGAAGAAATGGATAAATTCTTGGACTCTTATAATCTTCCACGGTTGAAGGAAGAGGATGTAGCATATCTAAACACCCCCATCACCATTGATGAAATTAAAACAGTAATCAAATGTCTGCCGAAAAACAAAAACCCAGGTCCAGATGGATTCACTAATGAATTCTATCAAACTTTCCAAGAGGAACTACTGCCAATCTTGGCAAGACTCTTTCATGAAATTGAACAAACAGAAACACTTCCAAATAGCTTTTATGAAGCCAACATCACCTTGATACCTAAATCAGACAGAGACGCTACCAAAAAAGAAAATTACAGACCAATATCACTGATGAATGCAGATGCAAAGATCCTCAACAAAATCCTGGCAAATAGGATTCAATGCCTCGTTAAAAAGATCATCCACTACGATCAAGTAGGTTTCATCCCAGGAATGCAAGGCTGGTTTAACATCTGTAAATCTATCAACATAATACACAACATCAATAACAAGAAAAATAAAAACCACATGATCATATCAATAGATGCAGAGAAAGCATTTGATAAGGTCCAACACCCATTCTTGATCAAAACTCTCAGCAAGATGGGAATGGAGGGAACCTTTCTAAATATAGTGAAGGCCATCTACCACAAGCCAGTGGCAAATATTATCCTCAATAGAGAAAAACTGAAAGCCTTCCCTCTAAATTCTGGCACAAGACAAGGCTGTCCTCTCTCACCACTCCTATTCAACATAGCACTGGAAGTACTTGCTATAGCGATTAGGCAAGAAAAGGATATCAAGGGAATCCAGATAGGAAAGGAAGAAGTCAAGCTCTCACTGTTTGCAGATGACATGATACTCTACTTAGAAAATCCTAAAGACTCTATCAAAAAGCTTCTAGAAACAATAGACTCATATAGCAAGGTGGCAGGCTACAAAATTAACACACAAAAATCAATGGCCTTTCTATACACCAATAGTAATAAGGATGAAATGGACATTAAGAAAACAACCCCATTCACAATAGTGCCACACAAACTCAAATATCTTGGAATCAACTTGACTAAATATGTGAAGGACCTATACAAAGAAAACTATAAAACTCTGCTCCAAGAAATAAGAGAGGACACACGGAAATGGAAACGCATACCCTGCTCATGGATTGGCAGGATTAACATCATCAAAATGGCAATACTCCCCAAGGCATTATACAGATTTAATGCCATCCCTCTAAAGATACTCATGACATTCTTCAAAGAAGTGGATCAGACACTTTTGAAATTCATTTGGTACAATAAACACCCTCGAATAGCTAAAGCAATCATTGGGAAAAAGAATATGGGAGGAATTACTTTCCCCAACTTCAAACTGTACTACAAAGCAACAGTTATCAAAACAGCATGGTATTCGAATAAGGACAGGTCCTCAGATCAGTGGAATAGGCTTGAATACTCAGAAAATGTTCCCCAGACATACAACCACCTAATTTTTGATAAAGGAGCAGGAAATCCTAAATGGGGCAGGGAAAGCCTCTTCAACAAGTGGTGTTGGCACAATTGGATAGCCACTTGCAAAAAATTCAACTTAGACCCCCAGCTAACATCATGTATGAAGGTAAAATCCAAATGGATTAAAGACCTCGATATCAGCCCCAAAACCATAAGATATATAGAACAGCACATAGGCAAAACACTCCAGGACATTACAGGCATCTTCAAGGAGGAAACTGCACTCTCCAAGCAAGTGAAAGCAGAGATTAACAGATGGGAATATATTAAGCTGAGAAGCTTCTGCACCTCAAAGGAAATAGTGCCCAGGATACAAGAGCCACCCACTGAGTGGGAGAAACTATTCACCCAATACCCATCAGATAAGGGGCTAATCTCCAAAATATACAAGGCACTGACAGAACTTTACAAGAAAAAAACATCTAATCCCATCAAAAAATGGGGAGAAGAAATGAACAGACACTTTGACAAAGAAGAAATACACATGGCCAAAAGACACATGAAAAAATGTTCCACATCACTAATCATCAGGGAGATGCAAATCAAAACAACGATGAGATACCACCTCACACCCCAGAGAATGGCACACATCACAAAGAATGAGAATAAACAGTGTTGGCGGGGATGTGGAGAGAAAGGAACTCTTATCCACTGCT
Organism: Suncus etruscus; assembly: GCF_024139225.1. Taxonomy (NCBI): domain Eukaryota; kingdom Metazoa; phylum Chordata; class Mammalia; order Eulipotyphla; family Soricidae; genus Suncus; species Suncus etruscus. The sequence goes on along the minus strand of NC_064854.1, from coordinate 32,676,284 downwards.
GGTGGGAATGCCATCTAGTTCAACCTTTATGGAAAGCGATATGGAGATTCCTCCAAAAACTGGAAATCGAGCTCCCATATGATCCAGCTATACCACTCCGAGGAATGTACCCTAGGAACACAAAAATACAATCCAAAAACCCCTTCCTTACACCTATATTCATTGCAGCACTATTTACCATAGCAAGACTCTGGAAACAACCAAGATGCCCTTCAACAGACGAATGGCTAAAAAAACTGTGGTACATATACACAATGGAATATTATGCAGCTGTCAGGAGAGATGAAGTCATGAAATTTTCCTATACATGGATGTACACGGAATCTATTATGCTGAGTGAAATAAGTCAGAGAGAGAGAGAAAAACGCAGAATGGTCTCACTCATCTTTGGGTTTTAAGAAAAATGAAAGACACCCTTGTAATAATAATTTTCAGACACAAAAGAGAAAAGAGCTGGAAGTTCCAGCTCACCTCAGGAAGCTCACCACAAAGAGTGATGAGTTTAGTTAGGGAAATAACTACATTTTGAACTGTCCTAATAATGAGAATGTATGAGGAAAATGGAGAGCCTGTCTAGAGTACAGGCGGGGGTCGGGTGGGGCGAAGGGAGACTTGGGACATTGGTGATGGGAATGTTGCACTGGTGATGGGTGGTGTTCTTTACATGACTGAAACCCAAACACAATCATGTAATTAAGGTGTTTAAATAAATTAAAAAAAATGAAAAAGAAAAAGCAGGGCCTGGGAAGGAACCTTGGGGACACCTGGATGGTGGGAAGTTGACACTGGTGGTGGGATTGATATAAGATCACAGTGTGCCTAAAACTCCTATGAACTTTGTAAATCTTAGTGCCTTGATAAAAAAAAATTTAAATTTTAAAAAGAAACTATCTATCTAAAGACTGCTTTTCAAAGGGTTAAATTAAAACATCTGTACTCTTATTTTTCCATTTGCCTTGCAGTATAGTTGATAATTCAACCAGATGAAATATTTATGATATAAAAATCTAGATCTCACCCCCACTCTGATTTTATTCATTCTTCGTCCCATTCCACCAGAAAACTCATTTCTAGTGACTCAGGTCAAAAGTCCTGCTGCCATTTCTCCATCTTCTCTTTCTTACTCCTTTCCAATCCACTAACAAATCCTGTCAGCTATTTCTTTAAACTCTCTCCAGGTAAGGCCATCATGTCTAAACGTCAGATTATTCTGTTAACTTCCCAAATAGTTTTCTTGTGTCAATCCTTGGATGCCTCACAGTCCTCATATAGTCCCCATACACACACGGTCCCAACCACCGCAGAGGATGCTGAAGGTACTAAAGGTGGATCCTCCTCTCCAAAGTTCTTGGAGCTCCTGTACAATGTACTGGGTTCAAAATGCTTCTCCTGGCCTAAAGAAAATTTTCCCTGGTAGGTGAAACAATAGCACAGCTGGTAGGATGTTTGCCTTGCATGCAGCTAACCTGACTTTGATCTCCCGTATCCCATACAGTCTGCAGGAGTGATTTCTGAATGCAGAGTCAGGAGTAACTCCTGAATGCACCTGGTAGGGCCCCAAAACCAAAAAAAGAATAAAAAGAAAAAAAAAAGTCTTTCCTTATCTCCTGATCTCATTCCTGCAGCCACTATTTCATAAATTTGCAACATGCCTGGCAAAAAGCCAGTGTGAAACAACTGCATTTATTGTTGTGTGATGTCATGATTATTCCTGGTACCACATCAGCTCAGCCAGAATACTCACCAACTCTGCTCTCACTCTCCTGCCATGGACCTCTCTTGCTCTTACTAAACATGATGTAGAGTGTTGCCCCAGAGTGTAGTGGGTTCTCTTTCCCTTCCTAAATTATCCTTTTTCCCAGGGTTCTGTTAGGCTTTTCCCAGGGATCTAAAGTACTTCTACTCATCACCTTTCTGTCTTACCTCAAATTTCATTCTTAAGTAAACCCCTCTCTGATACCTGTTTTAAATGACAATCTGTCCTCCAATCATGACACAACAGGCACCCCAGTGCTTTGCTTTGTTTTCTTCACCGCAAGTACCATCCTCGATTATCCAAAAATATTAGCAATCAATTGGTTTTCCCCAGTATCCAAAAGTATCACATTCCCAAGAAAACTTTCATTAGCCAAAATGTTGTTAAGTGATGAAGCAATTATTAGTTATTTACATGGGGAGGAAAATGTAGCCATCACAAGTTCAAAGAATAGCTTATCAAATAAAACATAAAATCACCGGGCCAGAGAGATAGCATGGAGGTAAGGTGTTTGCCTTGCATGCAGAAGGACGGTGGTTCAAATTCTGGCATCTCATATGGTTTCCCAAGCCTGCCAGGAGCGATTTCTGAGCTTAAAGCCAGGAGTAACCCTTGAGCACTGCCAGGTGTGATCAAAACAAAACAAAACAAAACAAAACATAAAATCACTTAAAAGTGGACAAGATCTCATAGATAACAGACTGTATTGAGAAGTGCTCAGGAAGACTACTGGTTGGGCCCTCTAGAATGCCTTCCATGAAATAGACATTAAATGTTGTCTTCACTTTTGGGGTGCTTTTTGTTTTTGAGGTTTTGTTGTTGCTGTTGTTGTTGTTTTGGGGCCATACCTGGTGACACTCAGGAGTCACTCCTAGCTATGCACTCAAAAGTGCACTAAAAATGGGTTAGGGAACCATATGAGATGCCAGGGATCAAACCCAGGTCAGACCTGGGTCAGCCACATGCAAGGCAAACACCCCACCTCTGTGCTATCACTCTGATCCCTCACTAGTTGGCTTTTATACTTCAAAAAAAATTCTCCTGGGACTTCTTTGGCTAAGTAAAACTAATAACTAATGAAATAATGTATGTCTTTCACAAAATCTAGCTGGTGTGATAGAGCTATTTGTTCCCACAGTGGGGATGCCTATAGATATAGTAAATCATTTTTTTTTCATCTATATATTGTCTCTATACACCATCACATAATTTCTGAGATACAGGAGATTTTATATGAATTTAATGCAACATACCATCATTTAATAGATAACTACACTATCAACTAACATGACAATGTTAAAGAATGAGAGAAGTAGAATACCTGTCATGAATACAGATGGGTTGGGGAAGAGAAGGGGGAACATTGGTGGTGGGAATGTTGCATTGGTGATGGGAGGGTATTCTGTTTATAACTGAAACCCAACTACAAACATGCTTGTAATCCTGGTGCTTAAATAAATATTTATCTAAAATAAATAAATATTTGTTGAATGAAATCATTCCCTCTAATTCTCATACTCAAACTTCCAAAAGAAAAATTTCACTGTATTTAATATCCATTTATGGTATCATTAAAACCCTTAACAAATTGGGAATAGAGTAGAAAAGTCTCTAAGTTTGGCTGAGAATTTGCTTCAAGATAGTTACAGAGGGACCAGAGCAATAGAACAGCAGTTGAACACAGCCAAGCTGGGTTCAATCCCTGGTATCCCATATGGTCCCTGGAGCCTGCTAGAAGTAATTTCCAAGCTCCAAGAGTAATTCTTGAGCATCACCAGGTGTGGGCCCAAAACCAAAAAGGAAAAAGAAAGAAAGGAAAAGATATTTATGAAAAAAATACCCTATAACTAAATTAACACTCAGTGTGCTTATTTCTCCTACTACCATTTCTGTTCAACTTTACACTATCATTCCTATCCATTAAAATATAAATAAAATTATATAAATCTGAGCAAATTAAAATTTAAGCTGTTTTAAATCAAAAAAGGACATAATTATATAGAAAATCCAAGTGACTATACAAAATAATAAGTCTAGTGAGTGAATTAACATGGGTATGAAGGCATTAGGCCAACATCTAAAGTGTCACTTTGTATCTAGTTGGTAGCAACAATTAAAAATAAATTTTAAAATATAATTTAAGCATATTTAAAACTTGAAGCTTAGAATTACTATGTGGTCCAATTCCACCTCTGAGTATGTAAATTTAAAAAATATGTCAAAGCCTAAAACCCAATCATGAATTGTCATTTCATGATGAGTAATTTTTTAAGTGCAAAAAAAGAAAATAAAAAATGTACACTAATAGGTGAATAGATTAAAAATGTGACAAATACATACAATGGACCAGAATAAATAATCTAAAAATAGACCGACTCATATATAGTTACTTGATACTCAACACAGTCACCAGCAAAATTCAGTAGGGGAAAGAAAACTCCTTTCAATAAGTATGGGAGCAACTGGATATCGTTATTACCTCACACAGTACAGACATCCAAAAATAATTTTCAATAGGTATAAATCCAATACCTAAATGTGAAAGCTAGACTATAAAGCTTTTGGGTAAAATCATAAAATTATGTTTTGGGGAAATGTGGGAAAGATTTCTTGGCTAAGATGTAAAAAGGTGTTAAATGTAAGTCTTAAAGTAAGACAAAAATGAACTTAAAGTTTTATCAAGCTTTAAAACTCTTGCTTGTTCCAAGATATGAAGATAGTGAAAAATACAATCTTCTAACTGAGAAAATAGATTCATGATACATATTTTTAGCAAAGTACTATATAAAAATACATGAAGAATACAAGTCAACAACAAAGAGACCATGGTGAGGGATATAAGAGTGACCAATAATCAGAGTCCAAGAGATAGTACAAGAAGTAAAGCACTTGCCTTGCTTGCATCTGTATCTGTCAAACCCAATTTGGTTTCCAGAACCACATATGGTTTTTCCAAGCACTGCCAGGAGTAATTTCATTACTTCTCATTACATAGTCTCTGAGAACCTCAAGGTGTGGTCCCACGTCTTCCCCACTAAACACACACACACACAACACACACACACACACACACACACACACACACGCAGAGTCAATAAGTATGTGAAGAAAGTAAGTTAAAGTACAATAATATATTAAAAGACACCCACAAAAATGACAAAAACAAAAAGACTGTGAATACAGTATCGGAAAGTATCGGAAAGAATATAGAGGAGCAGAACTTGGTTTGCAAATGCTAATAAAGATAAACTTATATTGGATATTTTGATTTTATAATTCCACTTTAGATACATTCCATATAAATTGTTTTATGTGCATACACATACTTTATGGAAATATTTACTACAAATTCATTCCTAAAAACATAAAAAAAAAGGTAAACTCACAAATGCCACCAACAGCAAAATAAATTGTTATGATATAGTCATATAATAGAATGTCATTGCTAAGCCTGGAAGAAACTCAAATGCAGTCTATTAAATGAAAAAAATATATACCAAAGATGACATAAATAAGAATTTTAGGGGCCAGAGAGTTAGTACAGTGAGTAAGGCACTTACTTTGCACACAGTCAACCCATAATTGGTCCTTGGTACCCCATTTGGTCCCAGGAGTAATTACAGATCACAAAGTCAGGAGTAAGCCACTAGCATAGATGGGTGTGGCCTAAACATCCAAAACTAAAACAATTTTATGACATTTTGGAAAAAGCAAAACTTCTTCAAGAAAAAAATCAATGGTTCTAATAGAGAGCATTTGACACTTAGGGAGATTTGGAAGCGGAAAGAATAATTCTGCATCCTGTTTGTGATGATGGTGGTTACCAAAATTTATGTGTGTAGTTCAGAGAGCTTTCTACATATGAAAAATAAAATAGTTTTACTGCAAGTGAACTTAAAACCAATTACATCGAGTAAAAGAAGTCAATCATACCAAGGAAAAAAAGCATACTGAATACTTTCTTTTATCTAAAATGAAAAAAGCCAAACTAAACTAGCATAAAAAGCTAAATATAATGGTGAAATTAGTGCAAATAGATTAAATGAAGAAAACTGTCTAGGATGACAAAAAGGTTCTAAATCTTAATATAATGGCAGTCACATGGTTATAAACATATGTTTTATGCCATTCAGTCCCACCTTTATATTTGCTCACTTCCCTAAATTTAAAATCATTACAGAAGAACTACAGAAACAGTTAAATAAGGCTGAATGAATACTTTGCAAAAGAGAGACCTGGGTTTAATTCTCAGCACTGCAGTTTCAAGTAATATCAGAAGTGGCCCACAAGCAAAAAACTAGAGGTAGCCCCTGAACAGCACTGAGTGCAATCTCAAAACCAAAACCAAATAAATAAATGTACCTCAGTATTATGTTTCAAGTATTATTATATTGTTGGTCACGTGAGTATAACCCCATTCTTCAGGGTTAGAGGGGCTGTTTTAGTTTTGTTTACTAATTTTGTTTCTTTACATACCAGAAAAAGTGAGCTCATTTGTCTTTATCCTTCTAACTTCTTTCACTTAGAATAATCCACTCAGGTACCAGGGATCAAATCCAGGGCCTTTCACTTATAAGGCACATGATCTACTGCTGAGCCATATCTCTGGCTCTTACATTTAATCAGTACATTTAAATCCTCAATTTTAAGGTTTAAGTTCCCTTTCTGATGGAATATTTGATATCCCCCAATAACTTCTTAATTCTCTCAAATATTAAATCACCAACAGCAAACTCTACCTCTTTACCTCTTACTGGAAAGCCTGTGGGACTCAAGAATCTGAACTTTCACTCTCCTCTTTACTAAGAGCTCAGAATCAGTGTTTTAGTAATCTCTAACTATAATCAGCCTCTCAGTCAAAACATTGCCAATCCAATGGGAATATGCTTGCCCTTTGGGGTGAGAGGAAAAAAAATGTTATCAGTTAAACTATAAAAGACACTCAAATCTCACACACAAAGTACATAATGGGGTTTTAAATCTTGGTTTAAAAAGACATCAAAGCAATTCTCTATTGTTACTATGTAAAATCTAGGAAAATAATAATGTGAAAAAGCAAAGGCATTTAGATTTTAAGAGAGACTGCAGTAACAGGTTGAGAAAAGCTTTGCTCTGTGGAGTCTGAGAATGCATCTATACATGATACGATACCCATCTCGAGCAACTTCTGAACTCTTCCAGGAGCGGTTCCTAACCCCAAAAAGGCAACAACAAATCAGCTATAAAATAAACAACTTCCTTTCATCCTGTCAATTCCTAGTCCCCTTGGAAAAAATGTACTAACTTAAAGAGGCTAGCTTCACATTCATCCATCCATCCATCCATCCATCCATCCATCCATCCATCCATCCATCCATCGTAAAGGCCCTTAACCACTTAGGCTACTCATCTACTGCTAGGCAGCTGCTTTGGGATATAGATAAGTGTGCATATAATAATCGACATTTTCTTATATTCCTAGTGAATGCAAGGTAATATAACCTTTTTCTTTTGATGTTTTATTTACTTAATCGCTTATTGGATGGTTTTTGTATAGTTTAGTTGGTTGCCTCAAAGGAGACTCAATTCAAGTTCGC